>NW_026706831.1:3111088-3822176 GCF_024137745.1 Phymastichus coffea
TAGCCGTCGCCATTGTGCCTAACCGCTCTTACAGGGCGTGCGCGAGCAAGTTCCTCGCTGCGTAGCGTGTGCGCAGCCTGTCGGCTGCACTGAAATTTGACGCGAGACCATCCACGCTGCCCCTTATACTGCGTGCGAATTACGCTACCGTTCGTTTGTTGAATAAATGAATTGAACTCATCCCTTTGCTGTCTATCATTTTCCTCGATTCCTAGTTGTGCATGCGATTACGCGCTTTAGCTTCTCTTTGGCTGTCGCGCTTTGTCACGCGAAAGCCTACGACACTCTCCGCGGGCCAAGTTTCCGACTCGGGAAGGAGGCAACTGAGCTGCTGGACCCAGGACGTTCGGTGCAAGAGTGCTGATCTGCTCTGGAGAGCCATTCATCTACTTTTCCGCGGCTACTTTTATATAGCGTGTCCCGCTCGAGCGAAGCTGAGCAGGAACCCCGTTATAGTATGCACTATCTTTAGAAAGAGCGACAATGACTCAGACGGTAGAGCACTGTCGTATAGATGCAAAGGAGGCTAGGTTCGATTCTCCTGTATGTCTATTACTGAAAGATTATTACGAGAAAAAAATTCGATAAATAATGTTACTAATTTGTCAACAATTAACTGGCAGACAGAAGCTGCAGGCAGCTATGTACATGATTAGAAGCGTTTTACATCTGCTAAACGAATACAAGAGTAGGCTGTTGGCACAGTCCCCCATTGCCACCTCATCGATTGCCGAACCTGGGGTGAGCAAGCATAGCGAACAATCCATATACGAACCTCTCGTTATTTTGGATGTAGTTGGTGAAGGTCTCGAACCGGCTAGTACTACTACTACTTCTACTACTACTACCACTACACCGGCTGTTGTTAATCCAGCTCAAGACTCAACAGTTCACTGGAACGACATCAATAGTGCGTTCAAAGGTAGAATAAAGACTGGTGTGATAACCAATCTGAAACATCTGGATTTAAATGAGTTTTTGAAGCATGCCAAACCATTATTCCATGCTCAAATTAAGGAGACCTTGAAGAAACATAGTTCTTTAAAAGTTAATGCCGTACTGGATGCCGAGTATGCAGTCGAAAAGAATAATTGCGATGAAAAGCTCGATGTGAAGCATTTCAATACGAAGATGGCGCCGATATACCTAACCACAGACATAGACGAGTGGTTCGTCGAAAACGTTTTACAACCAATCAGTAAGAGCACGGAAGAATTTCAAGAGCAAGACTCGGGCTGGTCTCTTCGCGTTATATTAAACTTAACCGTAAATATCAGCAAGTATAATCCTATGAGAGCTGGTTCTTACGTTGAATTGCCCAAGCCTATTAAAAGAAAGAGAGCCTGTATGAACGTGTGCAACAACGACAACGAATGCTTCAAATGGGCTATCCTTTCGGCGTTACATCCAGTCGCAAGGAATGCATGCCGTGTCACTGTCTATACTGCTCATCAAGATAAATATAATTTCAAAGATCTATCATTTCCGGTACACCCGAAAGAAGTCGTGAAATTTGAAAAGCAAATCAACGTTTCAGTGAACGTGTACTTTTTAAATTTGAATAATGAGTCCTACGATGTGTTACCACAACATTTGACCTTTGAGAAAAAAGACAGGCACGTGAATCTTCTTCTAGTGGAAAATTATTATATCGATGTGAAATGGAACGTCCCGGTATACCATACAAAGTGCACTACATTTGGATAAAAGACTTATCTCGATTGATGTATCGACAGTTGTCATTTCGCAAATATAAGTCGTACATATGCGATCGTTGCTTGCACTATTTTCTAACTGAAGAGAGATTGAAAACGCACGAGATCGACTGTAAAAATGTGAATATTTGTAAAATTGTGCTTCCCAGTGTCAAGGATAAATATTTACAATTTGAAAACTTTAAAAATGAGTGCGCGGTACCGTTCGTCGTGTACGCCGATTTTGAGAGTCTCTTGGAAGCGGTGTCCAACGACGAGCGGATCTATCAACGTCACAAACCGTACAGCGTTGGCTTTTTCGTCAGCGAAAATCGCGTTATCGAAGCTACAGACAGAAAAGTATCTGCAAGAGTTGTACAGAAGCCCGCAGCCTATGGAAAATTTAACGTTCTAAGAGGCATTTAGCTTTCTTCGTGCTACGCTATGTCATATATGTAATAGGCCTTTTGTCGAGAATGAAAAAAAAAAAGACAGAAAAGTTCGCGATCATTGTCACTTTACGGGAAAGTATCGTGGAGCTGCTCACAGCACGTGTAACATTGCTTATCAAGAATAGCGAACTATACCCATTTTTTTTCACAATCTCAGCGGATACGATGCGCATCTATTTATCCGGGAAATCGCGAACGAATTTCCCGGTCGAGTGAGCCTCATTCCTCAAACCAAGGAAAAATACATATCTTTTACGAAGTACGTGGAAGGTACCGATATAAAGCTGCGTTTCGTCGATTCGTTTCGATTTATGGCGTCTTCGCTCGACAAACTATCGTCGTACTTGGAAAAACACGATATTCTAGAGCGACATTTTCAGCAAGATGACGGATACACACTGCCGCAGATTGCCCTACTCAAGAGAAAAGGTGTATTTCCGTATGACTATGTGTCGTCGTTTACAAAACTCGAGGAGACGACGACGCTTCCACGAAAGCAAGATTTTTACAGCAGTCTGTACGATTCGGATATCAGCGACGAGGAGTACAGTCACGCGGAGAACGTTTGGAGAACGTTCGACATCGCCGATCTCGGCAACTATTCGGATTTGTATCTCAAGACGGACGTTCTCTTGTTGGCCGAAGTTTTTGAAAATTTCAGAGCCAAGTGTCGGAAGGCGTATCGTTTGGATCCGGCCCACTACTATACGACGCCCGGATTGAGTTAGGACGCCATGTTGAAGTATACGGGTGAAAGGTTGGAGCTCTTGACGGATATCGACATGCTCATGTTTGTCGAGCGCGGCATTCACGGTGGAGTTAGCCAGTGTTGTAATAGGTACGCTGCCGCGAACAATCCATACATGGACGACGACGACGACGACGACGACGACGACAACTACGATCCACAGAAATATGACAAATATTTGATATATTTTGACGTCAATAACCTTTACGGTTGGAGTATGACCGAGCCACTTCCACTCGGTGATTTCGAATGGTGCGACATTGACGCCGCCGCTGCCGCCGCCAATTTTTCCTTCGATATTCCCGATGACTTAGCCTTCGGTTATATACTCGAGGTGGATTTGGAGTATCCAGTAGAAATTCACGATGCGCACAGAGATATGCCATTTGATCCGGAGCACAAAGCCGCTCCGGGATCCAAACAGAAAAAGCTCATGACGACTCTCCATAATAAGGAGCGTTACGTAATCCACTACAAAGCTCTAAAACAAGCAATAGGGCATGGCTTGCACCTCGCGAAGATACATCGGGTTTTAAAGTTTAAGCAGAGCCCATGGTTCAAGACGTACATCGATTTGAATAGCGAGTTGCGTAAGCGAGCGGCAAACGAATTCGAAAAAATGTTGTACAAACTGTTCAACAATGCGGTGTACGGCAAGACCATGGAAAACGAGAAGAAACGCATCGACGTGAAGTTGGTGAACAAGTGGGAGGGGCGATACGGTGCCGAGGCTCTGATAGCTCGACCAAATTTCCACAGTAGCGACATTTTCGATGACGAACTGGTGGCGATTCAACTGTTGCGTATGGAAATCACCGTGAGAAAACCCATTTACATAGGTCTCGCTGTTCTCGACTTGTCCAAGACGCTCGTGTATCGATTCCACTACGACTACATGCGCGGTGCCGCTGTTGGCGAGGAGCGTTGCAAGCTTCTGTACACCGACACGGACAGTCTCGTGTACGAGATCACCAATGTAGACATGTACGAGGTCATGCGTCGTGATATTCGCGAATTCGATACGTCGGATTTTCCAGAGCCGAATCGCTTCGCGATTCCCAGAGCCAATAAGAGGGTGGTCGGCAAGATGAAGGACGAGAACGCCGGAATGCTTATGCTCGAGTTCGTGGGACTCAGAAGCAAAATGTACAGCGTGAGAGTTCGGAATAGAGATGCGATAAAGAAGGCAAAGGGGATCAAGAATTCGGTGCTGAATACCACGATTACGTTCGCTGACTACGTCAAATGTCTCCGAGAAAATGTGATTTTGAGCCGACAGCAAAAGTCCATCAGATCGTGTCATCATTAGTTGTACAGCGAGAGACAAACAAAGATCGCGCTCAGCGCGCACGACGATAAACGCTTCTTGCTGCCCGGAACCACCGATACGCTTCCTTGGGGCCATTACGGCATTCCATTGGTGGAGAGGGAGGGGCAGATAGAGGCGTTGGGAATGATCGCAATCGAGCCAACGGTCGCTGCTGCCGCCGCCGACGCCGCGGCCTCCATCGCCGCTGCCGCCGCCACCACCACCACCACCACCATCGAGACGCCAGCCGACGCCGTCGAGCCGTCAGCCGACGCCGCCGGCCGCCGCCGCCGCCACTGTCGAGCCGCCGTCGCCGAAAAAGAGCGGAGTGGGGGACGGGTTATATCAATCGACACCCGAGGCTTCGCAGCTCATTCTCATCGAGACAAAGTTACCAGCAACGTTGACGACGAGTAGCGAGCAGCAGTCTTCGAATTTCATTCTTAGTCAACTTGCACCGAGGAAAAGAAAGTTACTGGAAGCTCGGTTTGTCGATAAAATTAGAAAAAAATAAAAAAATTACACGAGGTAATTGTGATTTTGTGTGTGTGTTTTGTTTCAAGTTAACTGAGTTTAAATATCATTGCTTTTTTCTACAGATGGATCTCGCGCAGCTGAATAATTTAGATTGTAATCAATTCAAACCTACTATGAAGATTCGTGAATTGGACATAGAATCCAAGTATATGATCACCAGGCTCAAACAAGTTGAAACACGATACGGTGCAAAAATCGTAGCCGAAGTGAACGAGGAGTTTCAGCTGTTTCTACCAAACAAGGTATCGAGTGCACTGATCGTGAATGAAAAGCTGTTCAACGATATGTCGGATGACGCTAATAAACTTAAATTATTTCTCAGCCATAAGGATAATGGTTGTATAGAATTTACAACTGCATAAATATATGTATATCAATGTACGCATAACAAGAAAAAAAGAAGATAATAAACTTCCTTTATATTTTTTTCAAATCAAAATATGTGTGTGTGTTTATTTATTAATTCTTCAATCTACATAGTTTTTCTTTTTTTCTCTACAATACGGTTCTAGTTATCCAACTACTGTGCGTATCATCAAATCCTAACCACTTTACGAAAATTCGATTACCACGCCTCTTAATAACCTTTTCCACTAGATAGATGTCGGGATATTTGGTTTTCTGAAGTTCCTGTTCATAGAAGCCACCTAGGATAGGCGTATTTTGATAATCTTTCAAATGATAAGTAGTTGGATTTGTTGGTGCCACGCGCACAATTGTAAATATTTCCGTTGACCAATTTGGTGTATATCCCTTTTCAAATATTTGCTTCGCTTTGCTCACTCTGACTTTGTTGCCAACTTTGAACTTTGGCTTTCTTCTTTCTCTTCTTCTTCCCACGTATTGTATAAATTTTTTTAATACTTGAGCTTGATTCGCCGCTGTAACTTGGATAGGTTTTATACCAATAGTTTTGTGTTTGCGATTATTGTAAGCAGCTGTGAGCTCCGATAGTACGTCGAACCATTTGTAGTTCCCACGGAGACTAAACTTTTTCCACATAGCGTTCTTCAACGTGCGATTAAATCGTTCGCATATCGAAGCTTTGAGCGAACTATTGGTAGAATACAGATTGATATTATATTTTTTCACGAGAGCTTGAAAATCTGCATTGTAGAATTCCTTGCCTCTATCCGTATGAAGATTCTTTGGCCGTCTACCTTTCGCTAAAATAGATTTCATGGCCGCTGTCACATCGCGACCGGTTTTCCTTTTCACTGGCACAGTCCACGCGTGCTTGGAAAAATTATCAATTATCGTGAGAAGCCAATTATAGCCGCGATTTTGTCTAGAATAGGCCTGCATATCGACGAGATCGGCTTGCCACGTCTCATCGATACCTCGAACGTCGTACTTTCGTCTTGGATAATTACGTCTCGTTGGTTTGTGCAACTCCTCCACCACCGCTTCCATCTAATCGACTGTTTTCTAAATTTTCAACACTTGACTTTATTCGTGGTAATTCCTCTTTGATAATTGCATCCAAATCCTCAAGATCACTCCTTAATCGTGCGATCATGTCTCTCGTAGATTTGATTGCCATCTGAACGATGTTTTTCACAGTTTCCCAAATTATAGCATCTTTAGCCTTCCGCGGAGGAGCAAGATTTTCCAATCTTTTATTCTCTAGATCGTAATGTTACTCGCTCGTGAGCTTGAACCCAATACCGGGCGGACCGCGAAAACCGTGAACTCCTTGCTCTTTATATTTACGTCCGAATACGTCGAAGTTCATTTTGATAATACTCGAACGATAGGTGTGCTCTTAGTATATACAAGGTGTCAAATAAGTAACGGAACAAGGCTGTAGCTTTTTAGGTACAGATTATTAGACCAAGGTCAAGGTCATTCCTTTAGTAACTTTCAACGCGGAATCCGATGGTGACCTTGGATTTGACCTTGAGATTGACCTTCAAGGTTATTTCAAGATCAACTTTGTTTTTTTAAATGGGAACCCCTATTTTTGACAACGGCAATCGAAAGAGCGGAAAATTTTACGTCCAAAACAGTATTTTTAAATTTTTTTTCATGGCCTTGAGAAGGTCGATTTAAGGTCAAATGCTTGAAAAACTGCCTAAAAGCGTTTTTTTATTTTTTAAGATATCGAAAAATGACCTCTACAAAATTTGTTCAGAACAGAGTGGGCCACCCAATGCACCAAAAACCTTTGACCTTTAACCTCATTTTGAAGGTCATTTCAAGGTCGAAGTGTTTTTTGTAATGGAAACCCCTCTTTTTGACCCCGGATTAGCACATAGCGCGAAATCCGACGTTTGGATAAGGTATTATGTTGAGTTTCGATTGATCCACGACGTTCATCGCTAAGGTCATGTGAAATTTAGATCCAATATTATTCGCGAAACATTTACAAAATGTTTCGGGCTAAATTTATTAAATTCTACTGAGAGCATGTTACAGTGACCTTATCTTTGACCTTTGATTGTTTGAATAATAAAGTAACGGGTTATCCAAACCGAAAGTCAAGTTGTTTTAAATGAGGAGCAAGCAGAGACATAGGTACAGTGTTTTTGCCGGATAAGTTTTTTCCACTCACTGCGTTTTGAATGTTTCTTTCTGATTTCGCGCTATATGCGAATCCGGGGTCAAAAATAGGGGTTTCCATTACAAAAAACACTTCGACCTTGAAATGACCTTCAAAATGAGGTTAAAGGTCAAAGGTTTTTGGTGCATTGGGTGGCCTACTCTGTTCTGAACAAATTTTGTAGAGGTCATTTTTCGATATCTTAAAAATTAAAAAAACGCTTTTAGGCAGTTTTTCAAGCATTTGACCTTAAATCGACCTTCTCAAGGCCATGAAAAAAAATTAAAAAATACCGTTTTGGACGTAAAATTTTCCGCTCTTTCGATTGCCGTTGTCAAAAATAGGGGTTCCCATTTAAAAAAACAAAGTTGACCTTGAAATAACCTTGAAGGTCAATCTCAAGGTCAAATCCAAGGTCACCATCGGATTCCGCGTTGAAAGTTACTGAAGGAATGACCTTGACCTTGGTCTAATAATCTGTACATAAAAAGCTACAGCCTTGTTCCGTTACTTATTTGACACCTTGTATATATCCACCCTCGCGTAATTCTTCGATTATCGAATGAATTTCGTTGATGTGATTATTGTTACCAGCTGATTGCTCAGCCAATAACAATCGAAGACGATCAACGAGCTCATTCGGATCATCCCCGTATACGTAATCCATAGAAGTATTGTTTCGAGCAATCTTGTAGGTAGGCAAAGACGTATCAGTCGTCTGTAGCAGCCCCTCGCCTCCTCTTGTATTTTTTTTAGTCAAACCAAATAACGGACCAATTATGTTATTGAATTTATTACTATTGTGCGCTCGTATAGCCTCGTTTGGATTATTTTTCTTTCTATGAATATTAGAAATCTCCCAGATTTCTTTGTAGCTCTTGAGATCATTGGAAGTGATTAAACTTTGATCAGGTTGCTTTGCAACCAGTAACTCCATCAAACCCTGTGTTTTTGGATACTTTAAATCATCGACGTCTACGTTATCTTTGTCAAAAATCACCGTAGATTTACCAAGCGTGTATGATCCATTTCGTTCTTTACGTACTCCATAAATCAAGTCCACAAAATTCGAATCACTTTTATCCAATGCATTCGTGTACTTGTCGCCAGCTAAATGCTCATCCTCGCTCGGTTCGTCGGATAAACTGTTATAAAACTGTGTAGTATTGTGCGTGACAGTAGCATCACTATCTCCGCCACTAGACTAAGCGGTTTCGTACTTGTCGACATTATCAGCCGAATTGATTTCGTATTTTAATTTTTTTTTGTTTAGAAATTTCGGCTTTTTAATAACTGTAACGGGAGTTTCGGGGGGAAGATTTTTTTTTGTTCCTTCTCACTTATTATGACTTTAAGAGGATCGACTATTGGTTTGAATGTCTTATTCAAGACGTCGTCGGTATACTCTCGGTTATGCTTCAATAAACTATATTTTCGTCTTATCGCGTCTTGCGCTTTTACGAGTTGAGAAAGCATATGTTTTTCCCTTTGATGATCAGCCATGTTAACGCTTCGACGATCATCGAGAGATTGTGTACCGCATTACTATAGTGATATATTTATAACAAAGCAATCAAAACCCTTTCGATATCTTCCACAGTTTATAGCTCTGTCTTTGTCGATCACTAAAAACCCATATTTATCATCCAACCAGCATTTTGCACAAAGTTCTTTAAATTGATTGTAAGTCATATCTGAATTCACATGATGGTCATATATATGTTTCATATTTGCTTCGTCTTGTCGAAAAATTGCCAATAAATTGACGTTATCTCTCACGAGATGCTTAGGAATACGCGCGTACGTTTGCGAGAGATAGAAACAGTCGACACTCCTATGTCTGCCCATACAAAAGAAAGCGCGTACATTGTCCTGTTTCTCACAGGCGATGTCGTCGAATATCATAATTGAATTAGGCACTGCATGCTCGAGATCGATCACGGATTCCAATAATTTATACTTTGGCTGATCGAGCGATTTCGAGTACACGTAAACATTTTCGAATCTAACGCCATTGGGGTGAGTGATAAGCGCCAAAAGACTGTTGGTCTTGCCACAGTTGAATGGACCACAAAAAATAGCTCTGATGCTATTCGGCAGTAAATCTCCGTGACGCTTTGGTTGCTTATCCTCCCGCACGATGACGTCAAAATTTTCTACGGGAAGTTTCACAGTTTGTTTCTTGAAATTCATACTCACGAGACAGAGTTCGAACGATAATTGACCACATGGCTATATATATACCTGTTTTTATAGTTTAAAACGTTAGTCATGTGTTGGACATTGTCGAGGGATGATCATATGCAAACGTCAAAGAGCAAAGAAAGGACGAGGATTCGTCAATAATATCATTAATAAACTTCCATTTGAACTCCATATTCCAGGCTATCAATATTGCGGACCAGGAACTAAGTTACAGACACGTTTAGCTCGCGGCGATCCAGGAATCAATCCTTTCGACACAGCTTGCAAGCAACACGATATAGCGTACTCGAAAAATCGAGAAAATATCCAGGGTAGAAATATCGCAGACAAAATTTTAGCTAAAAAAGCGATCAAAAGAGTCTTCGCTAAGGATTCTAGTTTTGATGAGAAAGCAGCTGCTTAAGCTATATCTAACACCATGAAATTAAAATCAAAGTTTGGTATGGGTCTCACGAAGAGAAGAAAGAAAACCAAGACGAAAGGACGCAAGAAAACGAAAAAGTTAGTTAATTTGAAAAGCGTGATCAAAGCAGCCACATTCAAATGGTGGAAAAGCAAACATCAATGTTCCACGAATTCTGCCAATATCAACTAAGATGGGTGGAGCTTTGCCCTTCCTCATACCACTTTTTGCAGACTTGAGTGCAACTGGCGCTCTAGCTGGTGGCAGCAATTGGAAGAGAACAAGAGACACAACAAAACGATGGAGACCATTACTCTGGGAAAAGGCCTGTATCTCAAACCTTATAAAAAAGGCTATGGACTTTATCTCAAACCTTATCTGGGATCAGGTTTGAAAAAAAAAAAAAGTTCGAAATAAATTTACCGGATAGAGCCCTCACAAATGCCGACTTGATGAAGTATGCAAAAGTTTTGAGTATTCCAAATTTTCGCGGAGTCTTCACGAGAAATGACTTACCGAGTTCTGGACCATATTATCACGAATCAGCTATAGTCAATCTTGATGGCGTCGAAGGAACAGGAACGCACTGGGTGGCTTATCGCAAAATCGGAAAAAACGTCACATATTTCGATAGCTTTGGAGATCTTAGACCACCTATTGATTTAATGATGTATCTTGGCGATATCAAGATCAAATATAATACGAAAAGATATCAAGATTTCAATTCTCACGTATGCGGTCATCTTTGCTTACAGTTTTTGTGCGAGGGTATAAAAGTAAAGGAAACGTGAAAATATCGGTAGTCATGTTCACACAGTCATGGTGGATTCGTTAACTCAGACGCTCTCGGGTAATTCTTCACTGTTGGAAGCGCACTATTTCCCACCAATCGAACTATCACAGCATAAACATTACAAGTTGGGCTTAGTCGAGTTTCTAACGTTCAACTCGATACCTAATATCGACGTACATAATAATAAATTTTACGTCGCAAATCAAATTATCGACATACCTGTCGGGACCTACGAGATCGACGACATTGATAAATTTCTTCGCAAAGCTGTGCAGCCTCTTCGTACTGATAATAATAATAATATAATATTTAGTTTGAAACCAAACAACAACACCTTGCATTGTACAATCAAGTGTTCCGAACCTATCGATTTTCATCCGCAGAATTCTATCGGACGATTGTTGGGTTTTTCACAACGTATATTCGAGGCAAACGTTTCTCATAACTCTGATCTTCCCGTCAGTATTCTCAGAGTGAACGCTGTGAGAGTCGAGTGTAATATAACCGCTGGAGCTTACTTGAACGGAAACACCGTTCACGATATTCACGAATTTTTTCCAGCAGTACCGCCTGGATATAAAATTATTGAAATTCCCTCTCGCGTGATTTATCTTCCAGTTACGAAAAAGTCTATAGATTATTTACAATTACGCATCGTCGATCAAGACGGAAATTTAATTAATTTTCGCGGTGAAGTCATAACCATCAGATTACACCTCAAAAGCGTATAATGGGAATTGTTTACGATTCAAAGAGTGGTAGGGACTATATAAGCAGTGAAAAATGCAAACCCATCATCAGTCGTCAACTGAAATTGAAAACGTCAACACGACGAACTCCAGTCATCAATCGTCATCGGAAAGCGAAAGCTTTAACACGTCAAAGCATAAAGTTCCTAAAAAGTCTTGGGTTAAGAGTAGTTCCAGGTGGAAAATAAATTGCCTAATTTTTTCTTTTTGCTGCTGCTTTCAACGAAACAATGGAGAACATTCTAGAAATACAGTCACCTGTCGTCTTCGATGAATCTTTGGCTCATTACGAGATCCACGCTCATCAACCTTACACCAATTCATCGTTCAAAAATAGTGACGAGATTCATATATCAATTCAACATCAAGACTTATGCCTTTTACCATCTCGCAGCTCGTTACACATTTGTGGACGATTACGCAAGAACAATTACACTTTGTTAACGAATACTGATTTTGTTAATAATTTGTCACATGTTTGAAGAAATTAGGTATGAGCTGAATGCTATAGAAATAGATAAATGTAAGAACGTTGGTCTCACAACCGTTATGAAGAACTGGTTATCTCTCACTCCAAGTGAAACCTTGATTGCCGAAAATACCAGATGGATAAATACCTTAGAACAAGAGGACCATAAAATAACTAATGCGAATGGCGACTTTGACATTTTGATTCCTCTGAGCTTCATACTTGGATTCGCTGAGGACTATCGCAAAGTGCTAGTGAATATGAAACATGAATTAATTCTCGTAAGATCGAGTACTGATTTAAATGCAGTTTATCAAACGAAGAAGACCGTGGCCAACGTTGAAGCTTACGAAAAATTCAAGATTAATGTAACACATCTCGAATGGCTTATGCCCTATGTGACTGCATCGAATGCAAAGAAAATACGTCTACTTGACTTTCTAAAAAGCGAACGAATTATTTTAATGAGTTTTCGTAGTTGGGAACTGTACGAATATCCAGCGCTGCCTGCAAACACAAATCACGTCTGGACAGTTAAAACGACAAATCAGTTGGAGAAACCACGCTACGTCATCTTAGCCTTCCAAAACAATCGAAAAAATGAACCAAACTCTAACGCTAGTATATTTGATCATTGTAACATCAGAAATGTAAAACTGTACCTCAACTCTCAGTGCTATCCATACGGTAATCTCAACATTGATTTCAGTAAAATCCAGTACGCAATGTTGTACGATATGTATGCCAATTTTCAAAACGTATACTACGGTAAGGATGCCGAACCGATGCTCAAAAAACTCGAATATAAAAATTACATGCCACTCGTAGTGATTGACTGTTCGAAACAAAACGAATCATTAAAGACTGCTCCAGTAGATGTGCGCTTGGAGTTCGAAACCAGAGAAAATATTCCCGAAGGAACTACAGCGTATTGTCTTATTCTACACGATCGCATCGTTCAGTATAATCCGATAAATGGAGATGTGAAGAAACTTATTTAGGAGAGGGGGGAAGGGTATTAAAGAATTGACTCTTTCCTTAAGCAGCTCAGTAGTAGCTTTCTATCGCAATGGAGTACGTAGTGGATATGCAAGGCTTCATGATACCTGATAAAACTTATGCCGTGAAAGAGTTAGCGATACTCCCACTCAACTACAACGAAGAACCGCTCGTACGCTTGTTCAAACCTCCCTTTCCATGGCGAAGGCTAACGGAGAAATATAAGCAAGAAAACCTCTGGTTAGAACTCTACTATCATGGATTAACATGGAACTCTGGCGATTATAAATACGAAGAGCATAAATTCATCATCACAGATACACTCAAAGATGACACAAAAATTTTCGTTTCCGGAGAATTGAAAAAAGAGTGGTTAGAACGATATGGCCTCAAAGTTTTCGATTTTAATGATTGGGGCTATTCGCCTTTCGAAAAATTAAAATTTGTTACCGTGTGCCCTAATCATAACGGCAAATACGTAACAACATGTGCACATCAAAACGTTAAAATAATGAAAAAGTTTTATATCGATGGCTGTTGTATGGATTGGGAAGAGAGCGATGAAGTCGTTGAAGGATTTCTATAGTGATTTTGTTTTTTAAGTAAATACTTTGTAGAATAATATATATTTTTTTAAGAACATGTAGAATAAAATATATTTTTTATCAATAAAAAAATTTTTGTTTCAATTGATACAAAAAAATATTCTTTTATTTTTTATTAAACCATCCAAAAAAAGCGAAATTCTTCGCTGACTCTGACGATGACAGCAGCAGCAACATCAGTTCATCTTTTTATAATAAATTTTGTATTTTTTTATCAACAAAAAAATTTATACAACATAGAATTTAGACAAAAAAATGTTTATTTATTAGTTGAGGTGGTGTACAATGATGACATGTATAAATATGATTATTTCTTCTTTTCGTTATTGAACTGCTGATAGCCTTTTTGTTCAGGAAAATTTTTAGTATTGCTCGAAAATTTGGAAATACTTTGTTTCCATGTCGATGATTCTTTGTTCTTCTTTTCGTCCGGGTCTTCCTGTGGAAGACGAGAGTACTTTACTTTAGAGTAGCGATCCATTTTATTGGAATGCTGGTTGATGAAAGATTCGATAATTCTTACACTGTGCTATTTATAGTAGCTTACAACCACGAAGTCTACAAATAAAAGAAAGTAAGCAGGTACTTGCACGTTTTTTCTATTAAACCATCTTCGGTAGATGAGACACGCATGCACGCACACACACATAAACAACATAAAAAAATTATTATTCGTTATATACTAATTATAATTAGTATATTTATTAAAATTTATTATCATTTGTATGTATTAGCGCTTGGGCCCTCCCGAGCAGCAGCAGCAGCCGCCGCCCCCCACATATTAATCGTGTAGCTAGTATACACAATACGGTATTGCCCGTGGTAACAGCGGCTGTAGCTTTAGCGGTAGAGCATCGGCCTGCGGATCCGGAGGACGCGCATTCGATCCCCCGATCCGTCCGTTTTTTTTCAGATAAATCTAAAAATTTTTAACACACGCGCACACACACACACACAATAAAAAAATCAAAACGCATAACACAGAACGCGCGCGCAGTACATAGGAATCAAATCAGTGGGAGAGGGGGAAGTGCTGCAGAGAACGCACGCCACATCAGATCAAGCCACATCAGATCAACTCAGTAGGGAGGGGGAGTGCGTAGAACGCACCGGTATAACTCAGTAGGAGGAGGGGGAGGTGACGCGCGCAGTGCATAGGAATCAAATCAGTAGGCTAGGAGAAGGGGAAGAACGCACGCCACATCAGATCAACTCAGTAGGGGAGGGGGGAATGCGTAGAACGCACCGGTATAACTCAGTAGCAGGGGGGGGGGGGGAGTCGACAGCGCACGGGCCGATCGGGGGGGGAGGTGAGGTGAACATGCACACGCTTCAACTCAGTGAGCTGATACCCCTCTGAGTTGAGGCCCCTCTGGTTTACCTACTAATATAGTTTTTTCGTATGAGGTTAGTTTCATTTTAAATGGTGAGGTTAATGGACACAATTTCAGATATTAGTCTGACTCAAGTCCTGCATGAATGTTGGAAAACCACACACAATATCCACAAAAGGTGAATGTGTGAGCTAGTATTTTTAACGATACTCTTGTAGGTCCTTTCTTTATCGACGGTAATTTCACTGCAACTTTAAACGAACAGTTACTTAGGGATTAATAATACCACGAATTAGAGAGATAGCAGGTTATGATTACGATGTAACTAGGTTTCAGCAGGATGGAAAAGCTGCTCATTTTGGTCGAGATGTTCGAGCATATTTGGATGATCAGTTTTCTTGTAGATACGGAAGGTACTGTCTTGATTTCCTTATAGTTTTCTTAATTGATAAATTTTGTAATAATGGAAAGAAGGGAAATAGTGAGAGATGGAAATTCACTTAATTTTAATTATATTCAGCAACGTTTCGTCAGCACATTTGCTGACCTCTTCAGGCTGATTTCTCTCGTAATCAAATTATTATAGGCTAAAAGGAATAGCTCGTAGCCAGTCACGTTACAATACAGTGATTATATTGTAGTGTATTGTACAATATTGTGATTGTACACTATTGTAACGTGAACAAGAGAAAAAGCAGGTACACACATATACATATAATTATACGCTTTTAAGATTACATTTATAACTTTATTGCTAATAATTTTTTTTTGTTTTTCTGTTAATAAAACCTGAAGAGGTCAGCAAATGTGCTGACGAAACGTTGCTGAATATAATTAAAATTATGTGAATTTCCATCTCTCACTATTTCTCTTCTTTCCATTAGTACAAAATTTATCATTTATAAGCCTTTTCGCTTTTGCATACTTGGACGATATTGTCATTGTGTCAGCTACGTCCGAGGACCAGAAACAACACCTGACCAACATACTCGAACGTGTAATAAGGACCGATTTAACCATTAACCTCAAGAAGAGCGTCTTCTGTAAGTCGGATGCGAGATATCTAGGCGGCCTAGTCAACTGAGAAGGCGTCAAGCTTTAAACAGGTATGCCCAATCCTTGAATACTCTGACACAACAGAGAATGTTTATGCATGATGTATGCCATCAAGAATTTCCGTCCATATATAGAGTAGCATCGCTTCAAGGTGATAGCCGACTATAGCTATATGCAATGGCATTATTGAAGAATCCGACTAATTGGTAAGCACGATGGGCGCTACAGCTCCAAAGATACTTCTTCGAGGTTGAGTACAAAGGATGATTGGTTTTTGGCGAACCCACAGAACATGAAATATTGAAAAATGAATCTTCCAAGAAATACTTCGCTAAAATATTTCTGGAAGGTTTATAAAATATTTCAGTAATTTTCAAAATATTTCTACATATTATTTCAAAGAAATGTTTCTGAAAGATATTTAACATATTTTATGAAATGTTTTCCATAAAAGTTAATAAAAATATTTTGTGAAATATTTCTGAAATATCGAGGAAATATATTATGAGATTTTGTTTAAAAATATTTCAAAAATATTTTTAGAAACCTGACTAAAAGCTTTCATAAAATATTTCTGAAACATTTTCGCTGAAGTAGTTTAGAAACGTTACCATGAAATATTATTTTTTTTGCTATAACGAAACATTTTATATAATATTTTACTACTATTTTGAGTGGTTCGATACCTAGATATCAAAATGTTATTTTAATTCTTGAATATTTCATCAGTTTTTTAAATATAGTTAGTATTTGTAATTCACACAGAATAAAATTGAAGTGTTATTATAAAGAGTGTAACGGGGTGGATACCGTTTAATTACTTTATTCGCGCAATTCCACCGAAGAGCGCGCGTAATTACCTATACTCGACACATTAGTCGGAAAGCAAGAAGGAAACAGCTGTCAGTCAATCAATAAATCTATGAGTCTATAAGGAGTGGAGTTATTACGGGATAAACACGCTGAGAGCACTTGTTGAAATCACGAACAGAACCTTTTATTTTCTATTGAATGCTACATTATGTCGGCCCGCGTGTTTATGTTGACATCAGCGCTCGCTCAACGACAACATGCAATGTCGAGACACTCGCTGCTCTTTGTTTGTAGAGCTACTGCATGCATGCTTCGGACGAATAATTAACCGAGCGATAATTGTATCGCGACCGCGAAATTAAGCTGGCTAGCTTACCTTAATATCGTCGACGTACGAAGTGGACGACAGCGAGTCGCACTGCGAGGAAACTGTTTGTGTTAGTGTCGCGGATCGCGAATTCACGCACACGCGGTTTCGCCCTCAATGGCGAAACCTCACGCACACTCTGTCGAGCTCGTGGAGGGCGACGCTTCTCCGTCGGCTCGGGTCTCTCCCTTCGGCAGCTATACGGCACCTTGGCAGCAGCAATCACTCCTGAATATCACTGGCACGGACGATCTTCTCTTGATTTTCGGTCTTAGCGGCTCACGAATCGATAGTTGTTATCGAGTAATCGGACGAGCACGATGATGGATGAACCCTCACTCGTTCGTTTTCAATCGCGCGCGTTCCGTCTGCTCACGCGCCCAATTCCTTCGTTTCATTTTTCGTCTCCCCGGTCGGTGCTGCCCCCGCGAGCAGCAATTACGTTATTTTATTAGCGCTAATTTGACGTTTACCGTCACAAGAGTAATATCTTACAGTAATTGCTTCGAAAAATATATTATTAAATCTTTTAGAATATTTTCTTGAAATTTGTTTGTAATATTTTTTGAAATTTTTCTGTTACTATTTGCTACGATAGTTTTTAGAAGATTAATAATTTTATTTCATATTTAGATATTTAATTAAAAATTTCATAAGATCATTAATGTTATTTAATAATGCTTTTCTAACGTTGTGAATTTTTTTGTGGAGCTTAAATACTTGCAGTTGTCTATTGCGTTAACGTAGTCAGTTATGTATTAGCGAGCTATTTTTTGTATCTGGGATCAATTTCTGTTGCAAGCGAAATTTTTTTACGATTATAAATGTTGAATTTAATAAATTGTGATTTAGTTATACGAGACCCGTCTCAAAAGTACCCAACTTACGTTCATATCTTCGCACGGAAAATCCCAGGCGACCTCTGGAGGGTACGAACGTCTTTAGCAAATCCTAACCTTTTCGTCAGTAGCCCGAGATACCGGATGAGACACCTTATTTCCCGCGCAACGTGTATTTATTTACAACGTTTTTTTTGCGTTCGTCACAATTTTTTTATTGCTAAAAATGACAGAACGAACCCAACAGCGAATTTGCATAAAATTTTGCTTTAATCTCTATAAAAATTGTGCAGAAACTATTGCAATGTTGCAAACAAAATGAAAAACATTGCAGTGGAAGCTTCCATCTGAGCCTCAGCCAAAGAAAGCCTATCAAAGACGAAATAATATCAAGTCAATGTTGATTGTTTTCTTGCAATGATAAGGGCGTTTTATGCACCAGCAATATTTTTCTACAGATCAGACAATCGATAAAGAGTACTATGTTGAAGTTTTGAAAAGATTGCGTGATGCAATCAGAAGAAAATGACCGCAACTTTGGGAAACCAGTGACTGGCTTCTTCATCACTACAATGCTCCAGCGCACGCATCAAACCTTGTGCAGCGATATTTAATGAAACACAGTGTTGCACAGCTCTGCCAGCCTCCATAAGTACCGATATAACTTTCTACAATTTTTCACAGTTTCCTCCATCGAAAATACAGCTTAAAGCACATCAATTTGAGGATAAAGAAGCTGTTGAAACTAATGGGACGAATTCGCTAAAGATGATTCCGAAGTCTGACTTTCAAGAGTGTTTTCATAAGTGAAAACATCGATATGAGCATTTTATTCAATCAAATGAGGACTACTTTTAAGGATGCCATTCCCCGGATGACGAAGATTAAATCAAGTGCTGAGAAATCGAGGTAGGTTGGATACTTTTGAGACAGACCTCAGATAGATAATAATGAATAAATATAATAGTGTAACGCCATCATCAATAATATATAAATGGTTATTTCTATAAAAACTGTACCAAAAGATTTCACGAAAAATTTCTGATAAATTGTGCGAAATTTATTAGAAATCTTTCGTGAAATCTTTTTGAAAAGTTTAGCAAAAATTATTAAAAATATATACTCAAATATTTGAGAAATAATACTTGAAATCTTTCAAAACGGGTTTTGTCTGAGAAATTGCAATTTTTCAAAAATATTTTTTGAAATATTTTAGAAATATTTCATGCTTTGTAGGTAATTCCACGAAATAAATAATATTCAAGAGTACATCCGACCTAGAAGGATGTGAACGATAAGTTATACACTTACTACCCCCACAGGAAATTCTCGGAACTCCTGAAATATGACGAGACATGGAATTTAATAGTATCACAGGAGAGAAAAGCCGAAGTTCTAATCGAACGCCATGATGCCAAATCGTAGGACTCCTGGAACGAGAGAAGCCCTTCATCCAAGTGCGACGCCTTTACTTCTGGCTTGACCTCATAAAGGACGTAGAAGAATACGTACGAATCTCTCAGATGTGCCAGTAGTATAAAGTAGAATAACGGAAGCCCTTCGGGCTGATGTGGCAATGACGGATGATCACCCATGACGAGTCGTGGCAGGTGACATTATCGATACTTTTTTCCGGAGTCCAAGGGATCACGAATACCTATTGATTTTCGTAGACCTATTCACGCGATGATTCGAAGCTATACCGATCCGGAAAACTAATGCCAAGATCATCATTCAGAAATTTCACAAGAAGATCTTCATGCGATTCGGGGCCCCTAGGAGTTCCTAATTGACAATGAAATCGAGGTGGTAGAAGTTGAAGAAAAACCGTTTGGTAGAAGATTTCTTGTCGGAGCAGGGAATCCACCCTAGACTGATGCCCAGCTAGTCTCCACGCTAATCTGATCGAACGATACAATAAAACCCTCAAGACTATGATTACCTCCTACTTGGAAGACTATCACAAAGATTGGTACGAAGAAGTCATAAAATAGAACCCTAAAATCCACCCCTATTTTTTTGAGCGCAACATAACTTTTAAACCAATAAAGATGAATGAATAAACCATAATTTAAAATAATCTTCATTTTATGCTATATCTGAGTTTACTATCGATCCTTTAAAATGGAAAAACCATCCCTATAAGAGGATGTGAAGTATTAAATAAGTAAAAGCGTAGTTAAATTATTTTTTAATTATTTTCTTTTCTGTAGATACAATCGTATTAGTACCAAAATACAATATTTACGTGAATTTTACTAACTTATCATACTTCTAACCTCTTAAACTTAAAAACTAGCCTTACCAGAGGTTGAAAAACAAGACATGACCAAGAACATTTATGAAAAATTATTGCCGCGATTGCCACTGCCACGATGACACGATGAAAAATTATTGAATTATATTTTCTTGAAATAATTCAATCATCTACTAATCTATCTACACACCTTTCCTATAACTAACTCGTAGAAAGTACCCTTACATACCATAAGCAGACTAAACTCTAGGAACAGAGAGTTTAATTTCTTGTTTTTCCTTTAAATAATCAAATCCCACATTAAAAACCAGCTTGCCTACCTAACCATCGACATCCTAAACCATTTAACTCGTAAAAACCATCCCTATCAAATCGCAACAGGCAAACTCATCTAACTCAGTAAGCAGCTAAAAATTAAACAACTTCAACTTCAACTCTTCATGATTAAAAAGCTATCTCTAGAACAGACTTAAAATAATTTTTCGGTATCTAAAGCGTGGATTTAATTCTTTAATTCTGATTCCTTTATTTATGTATAAAACCAAGATTTTTTATAATAACAGTTGCTTCAAATATTTTTTTATAGAAAAAGTTTCTTCAAAATGAAGATGAAAGTAGTTACACATGCAGTGAAGAGATTAAGTTATTCATTTGAAACCTAAATACTGTTTTTTATGTTTATATAAAACCTAATTAATTTTTTATAATTATTGGAATAATTTTATAATGATGACTATTATTTAAGGAAAAAAAATCTGTATTTTTAATGTTCCCTTTTTTCATATAATGCTTCATAATATCATTAATAAAAGCAATAGTTAATATTTTGTCAATTTGATCATTTAATTTTTTGATATAGCTAAGTACATAAATATTTCTTTCATATTAAGTCATACTAATTGCAGTAATAGAAAATTGAACAGTACTGGATTTATAGATTTTCTGAGTTCGACATTTTGCTTGAATATATTTTTGCGTATTTATAACTACTGGCGGGAGAAATATTACTAGTTCTTTTATCTAGGCTTAAAAATAAATAAAAATTATTGGATAACTTCTTTTGGTTCATCATTGTGATTGTACTTTGATGTAGACATAATACTAATCTAACGGAGAAATATTTCACATTATTTCATCAGCGTTCTTCATCATAAAACTTATTCCAACCTTTGTTACTGTTTGTTATTGGGAGTTACTAGATTTAAAAGGAGTAAAGTAATGTCAAATAAGTAGAATTGATAAAAGTATTGTAAGTGGATACTACTGCAATTATGCCTGCGTATGAAAAATAATTGAAAGTATTTTATCTCGTCCTCTGGTTATCAAGAACTTTTCATCCCTTGATAAGGGTAGTTTTACGATTTTTGGAAGTAAAAATTACATAAAATATAGAAATTGATATATTTGTTATATGTTAATAACTGTAAGGTTATACCTGCAAGAAAAGCAATTAGAAAGAATTTTATTCTTGTACACGCTGATCAAGTATTTTCCACCCTATAATAAGGTTGGTTTTTGATTTTCAAGTATTGGAATGTATTGAGTACGTCTAGTAAGTTAATTGCTATATTATACTATATTACAATGATGAAATATAATTTAATACTATTTCATGAATGATTTTAATTAAGAATTGCTTTCCATCTCTTAATAAGGATAGTTTTTTTACTTGAAGGGGTTAGAGTGATGATAAGTTAGTATAACTGACTTACGTATGATATTTTTGTACTATTATGATTGTAACTGCAAAAAGAAAATAATTTAAAAATACCTTATCTACACTTACAATTATTACTTATTTCACAATTCCTTGTACGAATAGTTTTTCTATTTTTATAGGTTGGGTTGATGGAGCGTAAACTTAAAGTAAACCATAATACAGCATAACATAATACGTAATGATTATTTTGAATGTGTTTCGATTTATCTTTTCTGGTTCAATAATTATGTTCGGCTCAAAAATATGGGCCGATTTTTTGCTATGATTTAAAATCCTCTTTTTGACCTTTGCATTCGACACATCCATTCATAGTACAACGGATAGCCCCACTTTACTGAATTATGAATGATATTCTGTTCCACCGGGCTCACTACAACGGCATCAGGATCTAGCGACGGCAAGCAAAGATAATGAGAAACGTGGCGAGTCGGGATAATGTCTAACGGGATTGCATAGGAAACGAAACCGCAATGTTTCATCGATCACACAACGCATAGTGACTAAGCTATCAATGAAGTATATCGGTCTTTTTGCCATCAGCAAGGCTTGTGGAAACAATTTTTTCTGCCTAGCCTAGAATTGAAAGTGATGTTTTACGCCAAAAATCTGTAACATGGTGTTTTGCCGACTAACAATCACTATGGTATTCGGCGTAATATAAATTACAAATTACGATAATTAATTTATCAGATTATTGAGCGCCAGGCACTACTACTAATTAATTAGATATAAGTAATTTTTTAGGGGAGTGCCGCCCTGAATAATAATTACTGTTAAAAATTTTAACTAACACTGTAAGTAATTTTATATAGAGCAGTCTAATATTTTGAAAGACTAACCCATTTGAACTATGAAGCTGACAAAATATTATTCGTAAATCAATAGGTGTATAGATGTGTTTACCTGCGATAAGTATCCGCGGCTAAGCTCAATTTGATGCTGGATCGTGGCTTATCTTGATAGCAAACAGTCGGAGAAGATTCAGCTCAAATTTTTACTAACTTCCTATGTTCTCTATGGGATTTGAATAATACCCAAGGTCGGATAGACAGAGGAAGCAGGTTATTGGAATTAGTAAAGTAATTGGAGTGGTATAAAATTGAGCCGATTTATTACATAACAACCTACGTAATTGTCTTGTGTAAAACTAATAACAATCGAATAACCGTTCGGTTAGGCACACATAAATTAAGACTAATAATAAAATGAAAAATTTAAACTTTGAAATTAGGCACACGTACAATGACTTTCGAACGCTAACACGCTATTATATACTTTTCTTTGCACTATTTACCTCACTCTGTAACCACAAATTCTTAACCCCAGTTTCCTTAACCCTAGAGTTGGTTACCCTGCCACGCTCTAACCCCGAAATCCTACATCTGAATTTCATAAACCCCCGAGATGGTTATCCCGCCACGCTCTAACCCCCTAGTCCTACAACCAAATTTCATCAATACTCGAGCTGGTAACCCTGCCACGCTGTAATTCCAAACTCCTACACCTCAATTTCATCAATCTTCGAGCTGGTTACATTGCCACGCTCTAACCCCCTACTCCTACATCCGAATTTCATCAACCCTCGAGTTGGTTACCCTGCCACGCTGTACCCTCAAATTCTTAACATCAATTTCCTTAACCTTCGAGCTGTTTACCGTACAACGCTCTAACCCCGAACTCCTACACCCGAATATCATCAACCCTCGAGTATGTTACCCTGCCACGATATAACCCTGAACTCCTAAACCTCAATTTCATCAATCCAAGAGCTGATAACACTCCCACCATGTAACACGGAAACCATAACCTTAATTTCCTTACCCTTCGACCTGGATACCTTGCCACGCTGTAACCTATAACTCCTACACCTCATATTCATCAACCCTCGAGCTGGTCACCCTACCACGCTGTGACCCCAAACCCTTAACCCCAATTTCTTTAACCTTCAAGCTGGTTCCCTTGCCACGCTCAAACCTCGAACTCCTACATCCGAATTTCATCAACCTTCAAGCTGGTCACCCTACCACGCTGTAACACCGAACTTATACACCCGAATTTTATCAATCCTCGAGCTGGTTACACTGCCACGCTCTAACCCTGAACTCCTACACCCAAATTTCATAAACCCTCGAGATGGGTACCCTGCCACGCTGTAACCCGCATTTGTTACACCCGAATTTCGTAAACCCTCGAGTTGGTTACCCTTCCATGCTGTAACCCCAAAACCTTAACCTCAATTTATTGTACCCTCGAGCTGGTTACCTTGACACGATCAAACCCGAACTTCTACACGCTAATTTTATCAACACTCTGGTTGGTTACCCTGCCACGCTCTAACCCTGAACTTGTATACCCCGATTTCCCCCAACTCTCGAGATAAATACCCTGCCACGCTGTAACCCGCCACTCCTACACCCGAATTCATCAATTCTCGAGTTGGTTACCCTGCGACGCTCTAGCCCTGACCTCATACACCCAAATTTCATTAACCCTCGAGATGGTTACCCTGCCACGCTGTAACCACAAACTCTTAACCCCAATTTCCTTACCCCTCGAGCTAGTTACCCTCCTACGAACCAGAATTTCGTAAACCCACGAGTTGGTTACCCTTCCACGCTGTAACCCCAAAATCTTAATCTCAATTTACTGTACCCTCGAGCTAGTTACCTTGACACGCTCAAACCCGAACTTCTACACGCTAATTTCATCAACACTCTGTTTGGTTACCCTGCCACGCTCTAACTCTGAACTTGTATACCCCGATTTCTCCCAACTCTCGAGCTAAATACCCTGCCACGCTGTAACCCGCCACTCCTACACCCGAATTCATCAATTCTCGAGTTGGTTACCCTGCCACGTTCTAGCACTGACCTCATACACCCAAATTTCATTAACCCTCGAGATGGTTACCCTGCCACGCTGTAACCACAAACTCTTAACCCCAATTTCCTTACCCCTCGAGCTGGTTACCCTCCTACGCTCTAACCTTGAAATCCTATACCCGAATTTCATCAACCCTCTAGTTGGTTACCCTTCCACGCAGGAACCCGCAACTCCTACACCCGAATTTCATTAATCGTCGAGTTGGTTACCTTGCCACGCTCTAACCCTGACCTCATACACCCGAATTTCATTAACTCTCGAGTGGGTTACCCTGCCACGCTGTAACCACAAACTCTTAACCCCAATTTCCTTACCCCTCGAGCTAGTTACCCTCCTACGAACCAGAATTTCGTAAACCCACGAGTTGGTTACCCTTCCACGCTGTAACCCCAAAATCTTAATCTCAATTTGCTGTACCCTCGAGCTAGTTACCTTGACACGCTCAAACCCGAACTTCTACACGCTAATTTCATCAACACTCTGTTTGGTTACCCTGCCACGCTCTAACTCTGAACTTGTATACCCCGATTTCTCCCAACTCTCGAGCTAAATACCCTGCCACGCTGTAACCCGCCACTCCTACACCCACATTCATCAATTCTCGAGTTGGTTACCCTGCCACGTTCTAGCACTGACCTCATACACCCAAATTTCATTAACCCTCGAGATGGTTACCCTGCCACGCTGTAACCACAAACTCTTAACCCCAATTTCCTTACCCCTCGAGCTGGTTACCCTCCTACGCTCTAACCTTGAAATCCTATACCCGAATTTCATCAACCCTCTAGTTGGTTACCCTTCCACGCAGGAACCCGCAACTCCTACACCCGAATTTCATTAATCGTCGAGTTGGTTACCTTGCCACGCTCTAACCCTGACCTCATACACCCGAATTTCATTAACTCTCGAGTTGGTTACCCTGCCACGCTGTAACCACAAACTCTTAACCCCAATTTCCTTACCCCTCGAGCTAGTTACCCTCCTACGAACCAGAATTTCGTAAACCCACGAGTTGGTTACCCTTCCACGCTGTAACCCCAAAATCTTAATCTCAATTTACTGTACCCTCGAGCTAGTTACCTTGACACGCTCAAACCCGAACTTCTACACGCTAATTTCATCAACACTCTGTTTGGTTACCCTGCCACGCTCTAACTCTGAACTTGTATACCCCGATTTCTCCCAACTCTCGAGCTAAATACCCTGCCACGCTGTAACCCGCCACTCCTACACCCGAATTCATCAATTCTCGAGTTGGTTACCCTGCCACGTTCTAGCACTGACCTCATACACCCAAATTTCATTAACCCTCGAGATGGTTACCCTGCCACGCTGTAACCACAAACTCTTAACCCCAATTTCCTTATCCCTCGAGCTGGTTACCCTCCTACGCTCTAACCTTGAAATCCTATACCCGAATTTCATCAACCCTCTAGTTGGTTACCCTTCCACGCAGGAACCCGCAACTCCTACACCCGAATTTCATTAATCGTCGAGTTGGTTACCTTGCCACGCTCTGACCTCGAACTCCTACACCCCGATTTCCTCAACTCTCGAGCTGGATACCCTGCAACGCTGTATCCCGCAAACCTACACCATAATTCATCAACCCTCGAGCTAGTTACTCTGCCCTTTCCAATTTTCTAGTCCGAAGATAATGTTAAATTTATTTTATTTTTATGTTATATTTACATTATATTAATTCGTTATTTCATCTTATATTGTGATTACATTTTTTTAATATAAAAAGACGATCCACGATCATTATCACTGTACATTTTGTAAACAATAATGATACTCTATAAATAAATGCTGTAGACATATTAGTTTCTTGCACCATGCACATTTTATAATTGCTATTTTCTCACAAATCTCGCAGATAGGCTGTTCTGAAATTTCGAAGCAATATTCAACAGGATTGTCGTACGGATCAGGTTTTTCATCCTAGTATCCATTTTTGTACCAAGTTTATTTAAATACGCTTTTGAATCTAGGTAAAGTTAATTGATTATGTGTGATAGACTGTAATTTTATAATATTATTCCTCTGATGTAAGCTGATGTCTGATCCGAATAAAATAATGCCATCAGATAGTTTTCTTAGAAAGTTTTTCCAAAATCGAAAACCGATTACATCCAGTGGGTGAACTATGCCTGTCGTACCCTTTGGAATTGTCATCAATCGAAAATTTGTATCTGCTGGTGTCCCTTGTCTTACAGTTCGTTTACACTATCCACTCCATGAGTCTATTAATAAAAATGATGTTTTCCTACAGTTACGAAAAAATACATGTTGCAACCATGTTTGCAGTAATTCACTCGACAGCTTTCCTGATGCACTTGCTTGCAAAAATATATTAGGTGCATTGAATATTTTTTTTGAAACAATGAGTCCAAACTCTCCATTTGTTTCTTTTAATACCAAAAAAGGCGTGATAGCAATGTACCTTCTGCAGATATTGTCTGTTGAATCGTATAACTATACGTAGTCGATGATACTGATTGTACTACTGATTCGACTGTCTTCTTACCTTTTTCGCTCAATGTTCTGCCAGTATGCATTTCTAAATTGAATCCACTTTGATCGGAATTATAAATGTTACTTGCACTTTTGTTTGATAATTCTTTTTTTACGAGGGTGGTCCAATAAGTACTTAGCTTCACCGCCTAATGGCGCCACTCTCGCAAAAGAAATATTCTATCACGTAGTGTAACCTTCTCGATGGTTACTGTCAAGATTTGAGCCGGATCAGAGTTTTAGCTTATTTTTGAGAGCGTGTGAAAGCAAGTGTGTCCGTTGATTTTTGAAACATGGAAAAAGAGCAGTATCGGTCGATGATTCGATTCTTGTTTTTGGAAGGGAAATCGCGCAGCGAAACGAAAAAGCGCTTGGATGCTGTGTACGGTGACTCTTCTCCTTCGATTGCGATCGTCAAAAATTGGTTTCAATGTGGTCGCACGTGATTTTTGAAGAGCCACGTCCAGGTGCTCCGAAAACGGCTACCACGGAGGATAACGTTACAAAAATTCACGATCTCGTATTGGCAGATCGACGATTGAAGGTGCGTGAGATAGCTAAGATCGTAGGCATCTCAAAAGACCGCGTGGGTTATATCCTGCATTTAATTTTGGGCATGAGAAAGCTGTCGGCGCGATGGGTGACGCGTTTGCTCACTCCGGACAACAAGCGCAACCGTGAGACAACTTCAGAGCAACGTCTGACGCTGTTTAAGCGCAATCCGTAGGAGTTTCTGCATCGTTTCGTGATAGTCGACGAAACATGGATCCACTGGTATATACCAGAGACCAAGGAATACTCGAAACAGTGGATTTTATCCGGCGAAAGTGCTCCGAAGAAGGCGAAAACTGCCCCATCGGCCGGAAAGGTTATGAACACCGTTTTCTAGGATTCACAAGGTGTGATCTACATTGACTAACTGAAGAGGGGCAAAACGGTTACAGGGCTGTACTATGCCAAATCATTGGGCCAATTCGACGTCGAATTGCAGAAAAAACAGCCCTATTTGGCGAAAAAAAAGTGCTCCTCCACCATGACAATGCACCGGCTCACACCTCCGCCGTCGCCATGGCCAAATTGGTCGAATCAGATTACGAACTGCTGCCCCATCCAACGTATTCTCCAGATTTAGCCCCGTGCCACTTCTTTTTCTTTCCAAATTTGAAAAAGTCACTCGCCGGGCAGAAATTTGAGTCGAATTAGGAGGTAATCGCTGCCACGGAAGCCTTCTTTTCAGACCTCGAGGAAACGTATTTTTCAGACGGGTTAAAGAAGTTGGAGCATCCCTGGGCCAAGTGTATCGAACTAAAAGGAGACTACGTTGAAAAATAAAACGCCACTTTTCCAAAATTTTCGTTTTTCTTCTATAGGCTAAGTACTTATCGGACCACCCTCGTATGAGGTAGATAAAATTTTGACTATCTAACTTTAAACTAGCCTCATTTTCAACAGATACTTTAGTCACATATTTAGTTATTTTACGCTATACAATTTTATGCTTTTTTTGAATAGTAATATCTAGTTGGGTGAAGGTTTAAACCAAGGCATATCTAACTCATACTTTTTTTGTAAAGCCCGTCTTTTAAGATCTAAATTATGCACAGTTAACTTCTGATCTAAAGCATATTTGAGTTGTTGTAAAGTATATTCTGAAACTTTAAACAGATTCTCTCTTTTGGTCCCGCCTGTCAAAATTTGCTGTTTCCATGTACTCAACTAACGTTCTGACGAAACTTGTTTATATTTACTCTGGATGGAACTTAAAGACAGTTTCTTTTTTTTACCACTTTCCCAGTATTCAACAGCTTTTCTTTTATATCCATCGTTGAGTACCGTATTTGTTACCGTACAAGTAGTTACCTCGGCATAGTACACATAACTTCATGCTTGTCTCACATTCAGTACCTGAATTCGTTTCAATGCTTCTTCTCAATATATCTTCAACATAATGGTGTAGCTGCTTCTCTGCATCGTTTAATATAAGTATGCTGTCTACAACCGCACTTATGCGGCATGTTACACAGGCCTGCAAAATAGAGAGTCGTCACTGTTCTTTTACAACTTACGGTCATTTCCGAAGTAATTTTTGGCGTAGAATTAGAATCCGTCGTCAGAATTGCTTCATCACGTCAGGTTTTTGAGTAATCGTCCCCTAAAGGTCGAAAAAACACGTTTTTTGGCCATATTCAAGGCTTGATTACATCGTGAGTTTATATTCTTTTCAAAAACGGTAGACGGCATCTTAAAGAAGCACTCTTACCCTTCAAAACCCATTTTATAATGATTCTAGAATCATTATCCAAAAAATACTAAGAAATATATCGTATTCTTCCAGGACAATTGGCCGAATTTTTAAGCTCATGGTGAAACCTCAAAAATGGCAAATTTCCATTGATGATATCTTGATGAAAAAAAAGGATATCTTAAATTTGAAAAATGGGTTTTAAAGGGTAAGAGTGCTTCTTTAAGATACCGTCAACCGTTTTTGAAAAGAATATAAACTCACGATGTAATCAAGCCTTGAATATGGCCAAAAAACGTGTTTTTTCGACCTTTAGGGGACGATTACTCAAAAGCCTGACGTGATGGAGAAATTCTGATGACGGATTCGAATTCTACGCCAAAAATTACTTCGGAAATGACCCTCAGTTGCAAAAGAACAAAACCTTTCAGGCCTGTGTTATCAGCAATTTTTTAATGGCGTTGTGAATTACATTTGCCATTCTAACACAATTTTGATATTCAAAAACGTAGATGTAAAGCAAAGTTCTATTACTAATTACCTGAAGTATGCTGATCGAATATGCTTATACTCGTATTTACTGTAAGTGAACAAAATATGTTTTGAAGTTGGCACCACACAAACCGATATCATATCAAGGTGCCCGAGGTTCCTCCACTGTTAGATCTTGGCTTATCACATACGTCAACGATTATGATTTTTATCAAGGAAAAAAACAGTAGCAGTTCCAATCTTGCTATCTGAACCATATGAACCGCATTCGTTGATTGTAGTTTCTATCAAGGAAAAAAATAGTTGCAGTTCCAATCTTGCTATTTGAACCACATGAACCGTATCCGTTGATTGTAATTTCTATCAAGGAAAAAAACAGTTGTAGTTCCAATTTTGCTATTTGAGCCATATGAACCGCATTCGTTGATTGTGGTTTCCACGTCATGCCACAGTTTGATTTTGTTTTGCCACGCACATACTCGAGTGTATTTAAGGTGGAAAATGAGAGTAACATTATCTCATGTCAGTATTTTTATACTGGCTGAAACTGCCTCCCGAAATACGTACATATACCTATTAGTATGGTAAAATTAGTTTGTCTAATGAGTTTTTTCGTAATAACATAAGTTGGTAGGTATTCCGAACTTCAAAATTTTGCATGATTTCGTAGTTGCATTTGATATTTTCTATCTATACATAAATATACGTAATTAAGTAAACGTTATCTTCTAGAAAAAATGTGCATATGTCCTCTTATTTGAAGATACTATAAATATTTCAAAATCGGGATTATGAATGACAGGGAGCTGTGTTCCGGATATCAGAAAATAGGAATGCAGGAGTTCGGGGTTACAGCGTGGCAGGGTAACAGGCTCGAGCATTGATGAAATTCGGGTGTAGGAGTTCGGGGTTACAGCATGGCAGGGTAACCAGCTCGAGGATTGATGAAATTGGGGTGTAGGAGATACGGGATACAGCGTGGCATATTAATCAACTCGTGGGTTGTTGAAATGGGGGTGTAGGAGTTAGGGGTTAAAGCGTGGCAGGGTAACCAGCTCGAGGATTGATGTCAATTCAGGTGTAGAAGTTCGGGGTTCGAGCATGGCAGGGTAGCTAGCTCGTCGGTTGAGGAAATAAGGGTGTAGGATTTACAGTTTACAGCGTGGGAGGGTATCCAGCTCGAGGATTGATGAAATTCGGGTGTAGGAGTTAGGGGTTAGAGCGTGGCAGGGTAACTAGATCGCGGGTTAAGGAAATTGGGGTAATGATTTTGGGGTTACAGCGTGGCAGGGTAACCAGCTCGAGGATTGATGAAATTGGGGTGTAGGAGTTACGGGTTACAGCGTTACACGGTAACCAGCTTGAGGATTGATGATATTCGGACGTAGAAGTTATGGGTTAGAGCGTGGCAGAGTTACTAGCTCGCGGGGTAAGGAATTTGGGGTTAAGATTTTGGGGTTACTGCTTGGCAGGGTAACCAGCTCGAGGGTTGATGAAATTGGTGTGTAGGAGTTACGGGCTACAGCGTCGCAGCGTTACCAGCTCGACGATTGATGAAATTCGGAAGTAGGAGTTATGAGTTAACGCGTGGCAGGGTTACTAGCTCGCGGGTTAAGGAAATTGGGGTTATGATTTTGGGATTACAGCGTGGCAGGGTAACCAGCTCGAGGATTCATGAAATTCGGGCGTAAGAGGTATGGGTTACAGCGTGGCCGAGTAGCTAGCTCGTGGGTTGATGTAATTGGGGTGTAGGAGTTACGGTTTAGAGCGTGGCAGGATAACCAGCTCGAGGATTGATGAAATTCGGGTGTAGGAGTTCGGGATTAGAGCGTCGTAGGGTAACCATCCGAGGGTTTAAGGTAATTGTGGTTAATAGTTTGGGGTTACAGCGTGGCAGGTGAACCAGCACGGGGGTTGGTGAAATTTGGTTGTAAGTGTTCGGGGTTAGCGCGTGGCAGGGTAACCAGCTCGATGGTTGATGAAATAAGGGTGTAGGATTTACAGGTTACAACGTGGGAGGGTATCCAGCTCGAGGATTGATGAAATTCGCGTGTAGGAGTTAGGGGTTAGAGTGTGGTAGGGTTACTAGCTCGCGGGGTAAGGAATTTGGGGTTAAGATTTTGGGGTTACTGCTTGGCAGGGTAATCAGCTGGAGGGTTGATGAAATTGGGGTGTAGGAGTTACGGGTTACAGCGTGGCAGGTTAATCAGCTCGTGGGTTGTTGAAATTGGAGTGTAGAAGTTACGGGTTATAGCATGGCAGGGTAACCAGCTCGAGGATTGATGAAATTGGGGTGTAGGAGTTCGGGATTAGAGCGTCGTAAGGTAACCATCCCGAGGGTTTAAGGTAATTGTGGTTAATAGTTTGGGGTTACAGCGTGGCAGGTGAACTAGCACGGGGGTTGGTTAAATTCGGTTGTAAGAGTTCGGGGTTAGCGCGTGGCAGGGTAACCAGCTCGATGGTTGATGAAATAAGGGTGTAGGATTTACAGGTTACAGCGTGGGAGAGTATCCAGCTCGAGGATTGATGAAATTCGGGTGTAGGAGTTAGGGGTTAGAGCGTGGCAGGGTTACTAGCTCGCGGGGTAAGGAATTTGGGGTTAAGATTTTGGGGTTACTGCTTGGCAGGGTTCACTCTCCAATGAAGAGGTAGCAGCCCCTGGTGACGGATACTGTATACTTTTGGAGAACGGAATGTATGAATTGGCCGATGCAGCTCGTTCTTCCCAGCGTTACTTGATTCAACCGCGCTCCACACGTAATGCGGACTTTCAGGACACATTCACCTGTCACTCCGTTTCTGGGATTTCAAGTCACTTCATTATTCCGCTTATGGCAAACTGGGCATTAGTCGTAAATGCTGTCCAGATTGCAATAAGGGATACGGCAAGGAGAGCGAAGAAAACAGGTCATCTTCACGCCTCCAGTAGATTCGACCTCTCGCTGCGGGTCGTCGATGAGAAAAAACAAGTTCTCGTCGACCCAGGGATCCAAACAGGTCGTGATAGTGCATCAAGGAAGCCCAGAACCTTGCGGTACATCGGAGCAGAAGGAGATTGAGCCCGATGCCAGCCCTCGGCAGAATAGGGGAGTGGTCATCCTGGAAAGACCAGGTGACCACGTACAAATTGTGGAGGAGGGGGATGACTCGATTAATACGAGCAACCTGAAGACCTGAAAGGTTCGTGCCCCTCCACACAAAAAGATCCGCTGCCGAAGGAATCCACGAGTACGAGCAAGCCCATTGTTGTAGCATCAGCGGAAATGAAGATACTACTGAAAAGCGCATCCAATGGAGGATAGGATGCGACTCGTGGATATGACTCAGAGGATGAAACCAGATGGTGATTACGGGTAGACATAGGTGACTTAGATTATATTATAAGATTAGAACACTCTATGATACGGGCGCCTAATCCACGATCATGGGTCAGTTAGGGCTAAGATTGGTATCGGAGTCGCGACTCGGACTAAATGTGACCAGGACGGGCGATGCATGGCTCGCCGTCGGGCGCCCATGCTCAATAATTGGTCACGTGATTTTCTCCTTTAAAGTAGGGGGGATCACCAAGAAGATTAGAGTCGCCATTACGCCACTGCTCACGATGGATGGATGGATGGATGACTGCTACGTAGGCGCTAGCTTTATATGAGAGTTCTGTGCAGTTTTGGGTCCCGATGAGGATGAGTCATGTCAGAAGGATGCCCAGGTAAAACTACCTATGGAAGTGGCTGGAATGGATGGTACGGCATTTCTCGCACCGGTATGACTGTGGGAGGCCACGGAAACACAGCTTGAGGAAATCAAAGACCTCGTCAGAAGATTGGTTCCTGATGGAGGTCAGGCTTTAGGCTGTGCCATGGGCGTTGAGCACGAAATAGATGTTGGAGGTGCTCGACCCATCAAACAGAAATACTACCCAGTTTCTGACAGGGTGCGAGAGGAGATGCATGTGCTGGTCAAGGATATGCTGGAAAAAGACGTAATCGAACCAGCGACCAGCTGATAATCAAGTCCAGTGGTAATGGTAAAGAAGGCTGACGGATAGTATAGGTTTTGGATGAATTACCAAAAGCTGAACGCAATCACCAAACCTGATGCCTATCCTTTGCCATATATAAACGACAACCTAGGACGCATAACTCTCCCTTAAAGGAATCTAGAGGAAGAGTTAGGCCTCGAAAGACCGTGCCCGTCGTGCAAAGGACGGTTGGGCCGATAAACCTAAACGGTAACTGATGAGAGCCAAGGCGTTCCCGCGATAAATAGCAATAGAACGCATAACTCGGTGGGATTCGGTATTTGATAAAGTTTTTCTTCGCGCAGGGAGTTTCATCGGAGTTTTTTTTTTGTTTTGGATGTTACAGATGGACCGGAAAAAGCCTTCGAGGTGGTCACGCAGATACTACTAGATCTGCAACTGGGCCCTGATGCGACACAGCTTATAGAAGATCTGCGGAGCTTCGCCAGGGTCCAGTTGGAGGGGGCCACCCGAAGGGAGCACCATAACGGATCGGAGGCGGACGTTCTCCAGGACGCAACGTGGGTCGCCCCGAAGAAAACATCCCGAGACGCTTGTACCCAAACGGAGGACCAGGAAGAGGTCAAACGTCCCAAGTCCTCTGTGGACCAGGGGGTTCAGACTTTCAAGTCCGGCGTCCCCTAGATGTCGGACAGTGCAAGCCAGTGCCCAGGACCCAGGGAAACCTGTAGGGCATCGCACCGGGTCTGCAACCACTCCCGTATCCCGGAACAGCCCACTCTCCTCCTCGACTTCAGACATGTACGTCTGGGGACCAACGAGGTGGAGAGTGTCTGGCGGTTCACCCAGGATCTACAGTCTCAGGTGCAGGAGCACCACGCTTCATGAACCGCCAGGGCGCAGAAGAACTGCTCGGGGAGTGGGCAGAGATGACTCAGTGCCAGAGGGCCTATGGAGAGGCTCTGCTGCGGGTGGATAATGGACAGGAGTCCCCCGCAGCGTTCCGGCGCCGGCTCAGGAGAGGAGAGCTCCGGGAGCTACTGGTGCTGGCCAATGCTCACGGTCCACGTGGACGGGCGTGTGGCTTCCGACACTACAATCGTGGTGAGGTCGCAGGATGGCCGTGCGACCGCCATGGTGGGAGGCGTTACGATTACCGCCTCCCAGGAAGTCAGTAGCAGCCGAGGGGCTGCTACATCTGTGGGGAGCCTGGGGTGACCAACTCCCAGCGGTTCCTGAGAAAGGCTACACACTGGCGCTACCCGAAACATCGAGCGCCATGTATAGCCAAGAAATGATGTATGCCCTGGAGGGCTAATCAAGTAGCCCTACATAAAGAAGGGAAGTTTAAAATTCATTTGGTTCCTTTCATTCTTTTCTTTTCAGGTTCCTGATGGCGGCGAATCGCGGGTATTCGCCCTGCCCGGGTAATCAGGACTTGGAGGGGGCTGCAACGGTAGTCAATTCGATTAATCGATCTGTTCACGATTCGTTTACTCGCAATGTTAGTTCGAACGAGTAAGAGAGAGAGAGGGCGCGCGAGGTTTTGAAAATAAGCAGTCAATCCTCAGCTGCGTTTGAGAAAGTACCGCCGTATTTAGTTTGCACTGTGTTTCGCCGTGTGACGAGAGCAAGCGTTGCGCTTGTTCTCGTCGGAATTTTCCCCAATTCCTCCTCTTTCTTGGCAAGGCACGGTGACCATCGTTAGGCGCATTTAAGAATGCGCCTAATGCATGGTCTTTGTTTCAGCCGACGGAGATTGCCGAGCGAGGCCGAGCCGAGCCGAAGCTGTTACGCTTGCGACAGAGTATAGAGGTGTTAGAAAGAGAGAGAGAGTGAGAGTTGCATTAGGCAGGTGCGCGTCGCGAACTAATCAGCGCATTGGTCACGCGTCGCCTAATAAGTAGGTCAACTGTTGAGAGAAAAAGATTGAGGAAGAAGCTGTCGAGTCGATTTTTTGAGTCGATTGGAAGACAGGCGGTGGTGAGTCAAGAGCACAGTCAGAAGGTTTTACGGTCGACCAGTTATTTTTAAGACGGTAGACGGCCAGCGGTGCAAAGTCGAAGTGCAGTTGAAGACAAAGGGTCAACCGAACGCTCACACCGCCAAGGGCCGAGGAGAACCGAGAGGACAGAGGACGACTGTCTTGTTCCAGCATCTGCTCGGAACGCTACCCGGAGAAGCCGGCAGGAATTACCCAGCGACGGCCAGCAACATTGTGCACAGGGCGCAGCCAGGCCTCCTGTTCCCGCGTTGAAGATCAAATCTCGCAAGTTGATTTCTTTCTCTTTCTCTCTCTCTTCAACGATATGGCACAGCGTGTAATTGTAAACGTTAGGTAGGTAGCAAGGCGTGCACACGCCTCATCCTGTGGTATTATATTAAAACATCAAAAAATTATATTCAAAATGAAATATCTGAAACTTAGAATTGACCGATTTTTATAAAATCGATTTCAATGTAAAGCTAATTACTTATAGAATCCAGGAAAACCTACAACGAGTATCGAAATAGATTTCCTATCCTTCAAAAAGTTCGTGGAAATGCAAAATTTTTTGAGGCTGTAGATCTTTAGAGTAAAAATTAAAAATAATTGTTTTTAATAAGAAAATATAAGTTTAAAGATAATTTACTGAATAAATAGAAGTTGAAATTCATCATATATTTTTATAGAATTTTTAAGTACTTTAAACACCCAAAAGTATAATTAAAAGTTCAATACTGTGATTTCCTTTGTGTGGCTTATTAAATACTTTTCAACTATCGGCCAAACAGAATTTTCATATTTAAATACAATTTTACCACCAAGAATTTGTTATTACCTAACATCTGATGAATTTCAACTTCTATTTATTCAGTAAATTATCTTTAAACTTATATTTTCTTATTAAAAACAATTATTTTTAATTTTTACTCTAAAGATCTACAGACTCAAAAAATTTTGCATTTCCACGAACTTTTTGAAGGATAGGAAATCTATTTCGACAATCGTTGTAGATATTCCTGTATTCTATAAGTAATTAACTTTACATTGAAATCGATTTTATCAAAATCGATCAATTCTAAGTTGAGATATTTCATTGTGAATATAATTTTTTGATGTTTTAATATAATACCACAGTGTGCGCCGGTTACCTGCCCTAATTCCGGTCGGCGTCATAAATCGCTCAAATAGAAATCGTCCAGGCGATCCCTCGCAGGACGACTTTCTCTTGTAGTTAAGTAGCCTAAGTTGGTTCGTCGTCAAGGCGGACATCTGCCGGGCGACGCGCGTTGTATTTCGTATAGATTTGTAAGCGCGATAAGTTAGCTAACTTGTTCTTTATTCTCTATTGTAATAGGTGTTAAGAACACCGTTGTGTTCTATAGTATTAAGACGTGTTAGCACCACCGTTGTGTTCATTAGGCTAAGATTTGTAAAAGTTGATTATAAGAGTTTGTATCATTATGCGGTTTGTTAATGTGCGGTATTTGCGAAGTTTAAGTGTAATTTAACTTTGACTTGATTTGAATTAGATTTGTTTAAATGCGAATTTTTGTTGTGTGTATAATTCCCTAACCATCTTCATTTCTTTGTCTTTCCCTCCCCCACTTTCCGCCTCAATTGCTATAAGCGAGTGTGCCTCACTTGCCCACCTTAAAAATGGTTAACGAACGAGCTTTCGTTACAGCCGTTATTAATTATAATATTTCTGGGATTTTGATACGTGCGTGAGTGTAGCGAGGAAACATCTCAATAGCAGCATCTGTAGCAACAGCAGCATTACAGCAGCAGATATTTGTGAGAGAGGCAGCGCAGCTGATCCAAGGAGCACCGTCTACATTTTCCTTCAACAATTACGGCTGATCACCGTAATTGCACCGCAGAGTAGGTGCACCTCCCTATTATTGCGCAACAAAATACGTCCAACAGTATTTTGTCTATTGCGAGCGTATTTTTTTGTATTCGCGCCGAATATTAAATTTCGCGGTAATTTTCGAATTCTCTCTTTCTCTATCTCACCGAATTATAATCAATAATTATGAATCCTATTCGCGTGCGTTAGTCTTTCGGCCCATAAAAGGCCCATGAAAGTTTTTATTAATTAAACTTTGTTAATATTATTCGCCGTTTACGTCATTTCGTTTCCTAATAGTTAATAGATCTAAAAACACTTAAGTCTTAATCCAATTTCATCTAGGGGATTTGCGGATTAGGCATCAAGTCATTCATATTGAAGATAGATCGAGTGTCACAAGTCAAATAACTTAAAGTGAATTCAACTCGGTTGAAAAGAAGACACTAAAACGAAAGTATCAAACGTGAAGGCGGATACATGTATAACCATACGTGTTTAACGGAGCGGCGGTTAGCTCTGCATCGTGGGAGTTTGTGCGTTAATAAATTTCTCATTTTGTAGGATAACCACCCCGTTATAATAGATAAGTATTATTTTAAATAAATAGGGGGACAGCTAAATGCTAAACTTCCAACATCTAAGAGAAACTACTCAGAGAAAGAAAAAGATTTTTTAATTTAAGAAAAGAATTTTGACGGCTTCGAGTGTTTCTTTAAAATAGCATTATTGATTTTCAAAAAAAAAATCATTCACAATGTAAATTGACCTTAAATATAGCCAAAAAACGTGTTTTTCCACTTTTAGATTAGATCATCTCGGAAACCTGATGTATAGGGAAAAATTTGAGCACGTATTTCCATTCAACATCAGAATTCAAGAACAAAAAGTCTCAGCTCTGATTTTGAAATTATATAAAATTTTATAGGCTAGTGTTGTTAAAGTATTATGCCTCAAACGTCTTATAGCCAAATTAAATATTAACTGAACAACAGATCATTCTCCATTCATAATAAAATTTGACTCAGAACTTAAAGCTAATGTGAAGGAAAATTTAAAATATCACAAAAAAAACAAACTAGGAAATTTACAGAGAAATATATTAAATGATAATCTAAATTGCAATATATTACTTAAAACTCAACGAAACATAAACAGTGCCATAAAATCTACATAGTGATATTTATGAAGCTATAAACATTGGTACATCTAGAAACTGGAAGAATCAAAAGGATAGTATTTTCATCTCCGAATCAGTTTCAGATAACCCATGTGAAAAAAAAATGTTCATTCCATTTATGGTTCATGTATGGCTATTCAAGCATGGTCTATGCTTTGGACTAAACATGCATCTCCAATGCATGTTCTGGATTAAAGCGATTGAGCTTGATTGATCAAGTATAATTGAGGCATGGTTTGTGTTATTATTTTTTATTATTTTTAAAATATGTAAAAAAAAATATATTTACATAATGATTACTGTGTATAAATGATATATTTAATATACAATTTACAATTTTTTTCATATGGATTTAGAGGTAAACAAACGTAATTATTAAAATAAATCATTTTTCCTGGTAATTGATCTAAAGATATAAGTGAATACACGTAAGTTTGTCGTACTTGTGACGAGAGTAGTTAGTTGCCTGTTTCTCGTTGGTTTTTTCTGCCTCTTATTAGGCAGGTGGGCGACGCGCGACCCATTAGCATTTCGTCACATGCCGCCTAAAACTAGGCTAAGTAAGGATAGTCTGCGAAAGCGTGAGCACTACCTGAGCCGGAGTATTGCGTGGCGTGACTCTACGATTACTAAATCGAGATCAGTCAACCAAGGAAATAGGTCGCACTGCCGATCATCTTGACAATTGTTTCCCTGCGAAAAAGAGGTTTGGCTGCCTGAGCGGCCCCACGCCCTGGCCTTTCGTCAAAGCGCGCACCACCTGCAGCAACGTCAACGACAAGAAGCCGGACAATCGGCCTGCCCTGTAGTTGCCACCTTCGCCTCCCAGGGATCATTGAAGAAAAATAAGGGTTGGGTTATCTCTGTCTTCCGGTTATTCTCTATCTCTCTCTCTCGCAGTGATGTGCGGCCTCGCGAATTATAAGGTAGCCAGGCGATCACTTGCCGTCTACTTTTGTTTAATTCCTCTCCGTTAATTATTTGTATTGCATGATTAGTTTAGTTTTAAGTACGCGGTAGCCAGGTGATCACTTACTGGCTACTGTACAAGTTTCTTTGTGTTAGAATAAGTCGCGTTTGTTATTCGGTTAAGGTAGATAATGTTGTAGACGTACGATTAAGGTGTTTAGATTTTTGATTAGTTTAAACGCGCGTTTATATGAATACGGTAATAAAAGGTTCGTCATTTGATACTAATAAAAATTGGATTATTTTTCCGCCTACTCTTCCGATTGCATTTAGAGCGAAAGCGCTTCTCTTACCTTCCCCTTTAAAAATATATAGCAGCGCATCAAAACTGTTACATACTGCTGGTACGAGAATCTCACAAATATCGGTCTGTATTGGAGGATATTTGTAATATATGAATAACTTGCGATATATTAACGTTCCTGCAGAACTTACGAATGAGTACATAGTTGCAATTGTTTACTTGAATAAAGAAGCTCACTTAACCAAAATTATTTCCATTATTCCAATACACAATTAAATTATTCCTTATTTTTTGTTGAGCGTATCATTTTGAAGTGATTATTTTTTGTTGTGTGTTTCCCTACTTATAACTAATAATTTATTGGTCTCTAAAATAAAATTTCTTGTTATTTCTTGGCCTTGAATAACTTCCAATTCGTTTTCATTCAATTCAACAATTCTCGAAGTTCTAAATATTTCTTGTTCCTTTTCTTTTTCAACAAATCTATCGGCCATCAATGTACTTTTTAAATTTTCAAACGCATTTAACATTTGGAGTGTATTAACTATCTCAGCATTAACTTATTAGGTCCATGATTAATTTTTTTGAAATATCCATTAGAATCCATCTTCAAATGGAAGAGCAAACCATCCATACAAAGGCTCCCATTCTTAACGAAACTTGCAAACTGCCTCATTACATGCACGTTGAATAAGCACTTTTCAAGTCCATACTCAAGTATAGTACTTCATTGGCAAAAATCTCGATTATTGTCTCAGCTGTATTAAGTTCATTTACACGAATTCTTAAATGTAAATAAATTCATATACCATGAGATTTTAACAACAAATTTTTGTGGTATCTTTTTGGCAAAAATTTTTTCAAAATAACGTGAAAATAATATAATAAGAAGTCTTTTTTTTTGAAGCTTTGTAACTATTCCTATACTTAAAATTCGAGGTTTCCTTGCAATGTAGTCTGGTGGATACATTTTCAACATCATTGCATTAATCTCATTTTGAGATTGTTTTGTGATATAAAAGAACCTGTCATGATATTTTTCGTTGAACCATAAGTCAATGAGTATACCCACTGCCCCTTTTATACCGTGCATATATTCAGTTGGAAGTGATTTTGCGATATCGAACGAGGGAATGAGTACTGCAATGGTTGACCCTTCAACACCTTGCACGAGCTCCACGTTATTGTCAATTGTAAGTTGAGCTTGCTGAAGCATTGTTCGTGCGTTCTAAAAATTACCGGATTTTCTTGAGGCTGAAAACCCCATTTATGACCTGCTGCACATGAGCGCGCTTCTTGCTCACAAGTAGGACAACCGAAATGCCCATTATAATGCATTATATTTTGAACTCCCTCTCTAGCAGATGTTTCCAATGAAGTCAGCGGTGCAATGACTCTACTACGTTGCACTGTGTTTGTCAATTTATTCAACCATTCGAGACCATTTTCAAATAAATCTTTCATTATTATGGAAAATGGTTTCAGAAATGAATTCATAGTTAGCTTCTTAACTAAACCGTAGTGTATTCCCGTCATAAACTAAAAATTTCTACGCTTATTCGGCGGAATATTGATAATCTGAACTTGTAAAAGCCAAATTTATCCATTTGAGCTGTTTGAAACAGAAGCATCATCGGCATTCCACGATAAACATACATCGTAATGACTTGTAATAACGTTACTTTTATGTTCTTTATACTTCCTGACAGTAGTTACGTGTATTATATTTTCGTCGTGATTTTTTTCTCTTTTGTGTTTTTCAAGTAGTTATCGAAGTAGTTTTATCTTGAAAGCATTTTCAAAACTTGTTTAAAACTACACATAAGAAAAATTCCATTTGTATTGGACTTTAAACACTGATCACAAACTAATTTTCTTTTTTATCTATAATATCGTTCAAGTAGTGAGAACAGTTTTCATAAATTTGATGTTTGCGCACAATAGTAGTACCTGTTGGCAAAAGTGTAAAAAGTAATTTTTTTAAGCGATACAAATTTTTTCGCAAATTATTCGGTTTCAGCAATAATTTGTTCAGCAGTTGCAACAATGTATCTAGTCCTTTTTTTGTCAAACAATTACTTTTAAAATAGCTCATGATAAAATACAGTGTCACTAGTAAGTAAACAGCAAAATTCTATTACGGCACCTATAAAAGTATTGTATGAAGAATATGTTGGTAAAGAAATAAATAATTTGAATAAACCGTGGGTCCCTGATAAGATTTGAAATACATGCAGAACAGGACTAATTGATTGGAGAAGTGGAGCCAGAAAGTCTATGCCGTTTGGTACTTCTACAGTATGGCGAAAACGGACAAATCATGTAAGTAGTTGCTATTTTTGTTTATGTAATGATGGAAAACAAATTAATACATTTAATGCTAAAAATAAAAAAACTATTAAGTATGCAGTCGTACAATCGGTTACAAGACCTACAGCTCATATGTCTGAAAATCCTATTCCTATTCCAAAAACCAAACCATCAAATTCAACTAAGCCTTCAAGATTTGATGTTTCTTCACCTATTGTTAACGATTTCGAAGTCGAAGATGAAAGACAACAAGAACAAGAAGAAGAAATAGAAAAAGGTTTAAAGAGAGGAGGAAATGTTAAGAAAAATAAAGATGAAGAAGATTTTCAAGTTGTATATAGTAGTAATGAACAAGGCTCATTGTTTGGTAAACCCAGCATTTTTAATCAGGCTGAACTAAATGATTTAAATCGGGATCTAGGGAATTCAAAAGATGCTTCGATGCTACTTGCGTCAAGTGTTACGTCCTGAGACGTAAATATTTCTTCATTTTGATTTCATCAGCAATCGATTGAAAACGAAATAATGTATAAACGACGAACGGCATTTTTACGAAATACAAATTCAGCGAAATTAAAAGATGAGTAGTCCGAAAATTTGGGGAGCCCGACATTTTGATTTTCTGATTACTCGACACATTAATACGGGCCGAAAAGTCAATGTCCAAACAGAGACTCGACTTTTCGGCAGTTGATTCGCGACGCGCGACTACTCAATAGCATTAAAATTTGTTAAAGTTCTTACGAGCTGATTCGCGACGCGCGACGGCCGAATAACGTACATTTTATCTATTGTTATTTTTGAGAAATCATTTCTGTTCTTGAATAAATAAATAATTACTTAAATCGAGTGTTCGTGCATCATTACCGACCGACCTCACATATACTTCACCGAGATAGAGCTAAGCAGCCAATTTAATTCGAAATCATAACCCAGGTAAGTTCCTGTCACTATAATAATTATTAATAAATGAATGATCATACATACTCTAAAACTACACGTCACGGCTACGTAGTCGCGATATAACAATTGGTTCCGGTACTAAATGGGTGTTTGTTTTATATAAAATAACATTCTAGATGAAACCACATTTTATTGAGTAACAAAAACCTCTCTCGCCCTATTAAAGCAAAACGACTCACGCGGCTTCAGGTAAAAAATAAACCAGAGTTGGAAAGTAATATAGTGCAAACGAGCACATCCGTTATAGATCCTTTCAAACGATCAAGGAATTTCACTCTCCTCCTAAAGGAATTAGTAGGGAAAATACGGAAAAAGCATTAAATAATATAGCGACACTTAACGAAAGCACGGTACAAGAAGTGCAAGTATTTAATACGTTGGACATAAACAACTCTGTAGAAAATCCACTTAAACGATTAACACAAAATTTTGAACACTCAAATTCATTATTAGATTTGGACTTTACTCTTGATCAGAATTACGAATTTTCATTTAATAATAACGAATACACAGATATTGGTGGTATTTATAACGAAGAGAGTATTTGCAAAGACGCGAAACGTACAATAGATACGAACGGAACGGACAGACAAGTAATACTCTATAATCCAATCATCCACACAAATAAATTTAAACAAGTCGATAACGACGGTGTAGAAACAGACAACCAAATGACTCAACCGTTACGTTTACCGCTTAAAGACGTTGCAGATTTAGTTCCAAAGTTCGATGGAAGAAATATGACAATTAATGAATATATTGAAAAATTGAAACACGTAAAAACAATTGTTTCTGAGTTAGATGAACCAAGTTTAATATCAATTCTGAAAATTAAATTGGGCGGAGAAGTTTACAAAGCATTAGTAAACATCAAAATAAATAAGATAAATGATTATATCAAAGTGATAAGGCAGCTATTTTCCTCCTTTGACAATATTCATAGTTTATATGGGAAATTTACGGAAATCATGCAAAAACCAAATGAACCCGTTTTAGCATATGCAAACCGTTTACAGGAAATAGTATTGCAAATTAAAGAAATGAAAAAGTTAGAAGCAGACGTAACTGACGAAGATTTCAAAACGTATGAAACTGCTGATATGAAACGTATGAACGTATGATAAATGCTGACGCGTTAAAAATTTTTAAACAAGGTTTACAACAAGACATTCGTTTAGAATTAGGAAATCACATTAATTTGGGTACTGCTTTACAAGACGCTATTGAAATTGAAACAAACTTAAAAAAACAAAGATTATTGAGGGGTGATATCGCTAGTCCTTTTCATAGTAATGTAGACTCGGTTACTGCTTCAGCAAATGTTACTCACATATATAATTATCAAATTTGTCAGGACTATAACCATGAAGCTTTATTTTGTTATAAAGGAGCTTGTGTATATTGTAAAAACAAAGATCACCTGTCAAACAATTGTAAAATTGTAAATAAAAAGATCGAATTGATATGTAAATTCTGTAATGCTCAGGGGCATTCTATAGACGGTTGCAAATTTAACAGAGTCAAAGGAAATCATTGTCAATATTGTCAGGTGATGGGTCATACGGTTACATAATGCCCATTTATTATAGAATTTGAAGTATGTTGGAAATGTAAGGAAAGCGGACACGCCCCGCACAACTGTTCAAAATCTTTCAAATCAGCGAACTTTTGCGCTGCTTGCGACAGCAGCGACCATACGATGTGACGAGAGCAGGCCGTGCGCCGGTCTCTCGTCCGTGTTTCTCCCTCCCCCACTCGGCTAGGCGCGGTGGCCAACGTTAGGCGCATTAAAGTATGCGTCTAACACTTGGCCCTTTATTTCAGCGCCAAGGACGAGCCAGCGCAGTTGAGCGCAAGAAAAGTTGAAGAGCGCGGAGAGAGAGTGAGAAAGAGAGAGAGAGAGAAAGAGAGTATTAGGCCTATGCCGGGATTGGCAGGCGCGCAACGCGTGACCGATAAGCGACGCGTCGCGTGCCGCCTAACTAATAGGTCAAGGTAGGGAGAGGAGCGAGCGCCGCTGAGCGGTTGCAAGATGCGCGTAAGAATTAGTGCGTGAGAAGAGTCGCAGCCGAGCCCTACTAGAGTGAGGGAGTCTAAGCCTAGTCCTACGAGAGTGCGGAAGTCCGAGCCCAGCAGAGAGAGCAGTTTGGGATAGCCGGGAGGAAGGAAGATCAACCCTTCCGGCAACGGCTTTGCCAGCAATTGCAGCCAGCCCACCTGCCAAGAGAGTCAACGTCGCCTACGGATACCTGGTCAGCGACAGCGGTTAGCGACGATCTGACCAGCGACGACGCCCGGTACTTCCTGCGGCAGCGCATCGCTCAGGATTCTCGACGTTGCGAGGAACAGGAGATAAAAGGTCAAGCCTTCCTTTTCTTCTTTCTCTCTACACTCTCTCTCTGTTGATGCGACGGCCGGTGCGTGTTGAAAGAGATAGCCTGGCACTCACGTACCAGCTATCTGAAGGTTCGCGCTAAGATTAATTCATAGTGACGTAAGTTGCGACCGGTGAATTGTCCAGGCGCCCACGTGCCGGGCAATTTACCCGGTATTAGTCCTCGTAGTTTTTAAGTAAGCTTGTAATAGGATAAGTACGCGATTAGGTACTAGTGAAATGCGAAATGTTTAATTGTGATTATCTTAAGTAGTTTATTGTTCTATTTGCAGATTGTTGGTCGGCAATTTAGATTATGTTATGCGCGCGTATGTTCAGTGTGAATAATTATTAATAAGAATAGGTTGTAAGTGAGATTTGATTTTTGTCTGTGTATAATTTATTTATCAACCTCCTCTCGTTGTTCTCTCTCAATTGTCATGAGCGAAAGTGCCTCACTTATCCCGCAAAAGAATTGGTAACAAAGGAACAAGTTTTGTTACATGGCATCCCTTGTGAGTCTGGCAATTGGGAGATAAATGAGAGAAATGGTTTGATAATGAATTTTAGAAATAACGGTTAACTGATTTTCTTTGTGAACTAAGGGCAAAGAGTGCGCGTAAAAGAATTTCGAGTTCTCGGTATTTTGAATTCCTTGTTAGTGCTTGCCAGTGACCTTTCTTAATAGCGGTGTCGGATGACAACGGTGCGTCATTGAGTCGCTTTGACGCTAGACGACTGCGTTCTTTCCTCGCTTTAGTTTTTCTTTGTTTTAAGAATTTTACTAAACTGCCTATTCAAAATTACGGTAAGTAAATTTTGATAAATTATAATTTCTTTCCTTAGGCGTAAGCAAGGCGATTTCTTGCCGGCTTATAGCTCGGAAAGAAATTAGTTAGTAGGTATCAGGTTACACGGACCGGTGGAGACTTGCTTAGCCCCATAAGCTCGCGTCGTAGTTAAGTTACGGATTTTCACATTTAGAAATAACAATGTCGCTAGCGTGTAGAGATAAAATAGTCTTGCGCAGAATATTACGCGATGCGCATGCAAAAAAATTAAAACGCAAAATTGATTCCACAGAACCGGCTGTTCTGTTGGAATTGATGCGCTATCGCGAGCTTAGTCTACACGGTGATCTTGAAGAATTACAAACCCGGTATTTTCGATATATGCTGTTAAGAGAGCGGCTAGATTTGCAGCCACCGTTGCGCTCGAGCGATTTTGCGTCAGGCCGAATCCCGGAAAAGCTGTATGACGAACAGCAAGAAACAACGGTAAGTAGTGCGCGGAACGCGAACCTGGGCGATGAATTCGCGGCAGCTGCAGCAACTTTGGCGGCCGAATTATCATGTGAACAAGAGCAGGCGACACAGGCAAGAGCAAGTGTTGCCGCTCCTTGCGAACAAGTTCGACCGTTGGGCGAAAATGCAGTCGCGCTCGGTGATAACGACATGTTACCGATGGCGACTCGCTCGCCGTCGGACAACAGGACCGAATGCGCACGCGAACAAATCGCGGAAAACCAAGGCGAGCGTAGCACTAGCGCGATAAGCCAAATCTGGGGAGCTTTAACTGCAGTACCGCGTTGGATTTATAGGCGCGAGGTTAGACAGGGCATCACGGATGGTGCGAATGCAGTTTTTAGAGTTGAAAGAGAGGCGATGCACAGTAGAGCGGCTCAGGCCGAACAGCAGGCTTCATTGCCGCCTCAGACCAAGCCGCTCGGCGACCGCGAGACGCTAAACGCGCCAGCGGTTGCAACTGAGCCATCGGCCCACGCGAACGCACCAAACAATAGAGCAGATAGTATATTCCTCTATGCCGATTCAAATAGATCGGCGAGCACGAAATATCACGCGCTTAGAGTAAGTTCATGGGTTGAAGACTGGGAGCGCGAGGTACGGGTAGCTACTAGAGAGGAAATGGAAATACCAGCTCCATTAGGTGAAGGTTCGATTATTAGCGAGAAAAGTGTAATGAGCATAAGGCGACCTAAACAAAAACAGGTGAGACAGGTAGAAAATATCAGTGGAAGCGACACTAGCTCGAGTCTATCGGATACTGATAGCTGCAACACCTATAAAGTTAAATCGCCGCGGAAAACTGAGCAAGTAAGAGCGGAAAGACCGAGCAAAAAGAGTGCTCCTCCAAGAATCAAGTATATTAATGGTATACCTGCGGATGGAGTAAGCGCGCTCAATGCCTGGTCTCTCCGTTTTTCCGGTAAGGATAGTACAAACGCACTAAGTTTTCTATCAGGTTTGAGTGATTGCCAGCGCTATTATGGCATCTCGGACGAAGAAATGCTGATAGCAATAGGCACCGCATTCCGCGATAAGGCGCGTCCGTGGTACGAGGTTAATCGCGGTATGTGGAGGACGCTGAAAGACTTTAAAAAGAGTTTTTCTAACAAATTCTGTCGACGATTGAACAGAGAACAACTTTACGGCGAATTGCGTCAAAGAACACAGGGCGAGAATGAGAACATTACGGACTATGTCGTGGCTTTTCAGACGATTTTACGCCGTTTTGATCCGCCCGTTTCGTTGAGACGCCAGTTAGCCATGATTATAGAGGGTCTACATCCAAGATACAAGCGATATCTTGAAACTAAGACCTTCTCAGATCTAAATAGTTTTAAAGAAATGGGTATGGCACTCGAAGATCGCATGGCCGGTTGAAAAAGGTGGCAAAAGCCGCCCACGGCTGACGTAACGCTAATTCCGGAATCCGCGTATACAGAGACGAAGAAGTCACCCGGTAAGCAAAAATCGGTCGAAACTATTGACGGTCTAAACGACGCGATTGATGAGGTCTTAATAGTCGAATCTCCTAAAAAGAAAGCGCAGCAACAGAACAAATAACTAGGTAAAAAGGGCAAGAAGCAGAACGGTGAAATTGCCGTGGCTATCGCCGATAGGCAACAGCCACAGGCAAGAAACCGATGGCCCCGGCTGCAGGTGTAGCCCCCAGTCTGGTCCCGCAGCAGCGCAATCAGGGAGGTAGCAACATAAATAGGCCATTCACGGGGGCTTGCTTTAATTGTAACGCGGTGGGACATAGGAGGGCGCAATGCCCGATAGCTCAGGTCAATCCGCGGGAAGTTTGTTATAAATGCCGACAACCTGGGCATTACGCTAATAACTGTCCAACGCGAACTTCAGAGTCGACATTATATTGTCAGGTTTGTGGGACAATCGGTTACGTGTTTAGAGAATGCCCTACTTGTAATCAGGTGAAGCAGGGAAACCTCAGCGCGGGAGCCGTCGACCGCTCGACGACTCCTGCCTAAGATGGATTGAGCGGGCTATTGAGGTAGAGAAAGTGCTTCGCGCAAGGAGCGAAAGCACCGTAGAAGAAGGGAATAGAGTTGAGGTAAGGCGAAGGGAAAAGGGAAAAGGGAGGCGAAAAGGGAAGGCGAGAACAAGGCAGAAACCGCCAGTTCTGCGCCTCCTTTTATGAATTTAGTAAAAAGGGAAGGCGAGAACAAGGCGGGAACTGCTAGTTTTGCGCCACCTCTCTTAGACGAGGTAATAGGAGAATATCTGAAAGTCAAGGCTAAGGTCAAGCGTGCAGTATTTGTAGAATATGAGGATCCGGAAAAAGGGAATAAGGAAATTGTTGAGTTTAAAAACGTGTTTAAAAGCGAGTTTAGTCGTTCGACATTGAAAGAAGTTCAGGCGCAGAGTGACGAGGGCGTAAGTTTCCCTAGTAGGATCAGCAATGAACCCGAAGAGGCAAATAAACGTGACTCGTTACAGCAGGACGCGGAAAGTCTTCAAAAAGATCGACACACTATCGCGCGAAAAACTTTGGCCGATAAGGATATGCATGATCCGATAGGGTTTAATAAATTTTGCGCGATAGCTAGCTCGCCTGAGAAGTGCCCAGCGAGACAAAATGAGTTGCCATCGTCGCGCACGAACACGAATGAAGCAGGTTCAAGTATTTCGCCCACGGTTGGGCAGGCTTCGGAAAAGGCCGTTGCTTTAGGAAATCAGGGTGAACCTGTGAAAGAATCAGTTGGTAAGGAAGCGAGCTCAGGCGCTGCGCTCCCGTCCGAGCGGGCTGCGACATAGGTCATGGTCACGCGCGATAGAAGTGAGCTTGTTGATACTAGGGTTTTGTTGTTTGGACGTTCGGTCATCGGTGCCGACGCACCTTCCGTTTTAGTGAGGGGAGTGTCTGAGTGGAACTCAGAAATCCCGAAGAAAACGGCAGATGAATCAGATGCAGCGTTAGTCGCAGTAGTAGAGAATAGGTTCTTTATTAAGGTCGACATAGGCGGGCAAGTCTATACAGCGCTACTAGATTCAGGTGCTCAGGTATCGGTAGTAGGGCCGAATCTTGGTTTACGGTTCAAGGACCGGTTAAAGCCGCCTACGATTTTTGTACAGGGCATCTCAGGCGAGAAGCCGCAAACGTGGGGCGACTTGAGGTTAAGTATTGAAATTGGCGGTAGGACGAATTGGTTAATTGCGACGGTAGTATCTACGCTTAAGCACGACTTGATTTTAGGAGCCGACTTTTGGATAGCGTGGAATATAAATATTAGCTACGGTAATCGCGCTTGGCGGGCAGGTGACCAAGGCGATTGGTATCCGTTAGCAGAGCAGAATAGTAACGAGATAGTTGTTTTTGCAGAATGCACAGGTTTAAGCAGCTACGAGGAGGCTCAACGAGAGACAATCATGGCGCTCGTTCGCCGGATTATCCCGGAGCCTGGTGAATCTCCGGTGGTTACAAAAGTTATCGAGCACGTCATAGATGTAGGCGATGCACGCCCGATAAAGACGCCGATGCGCCGAATGTCGCCTCCTATATTAGCATTTACGCAGGAAGAAACCATGCGGCTATGGAAGGCGAAAATAATTAGGCCATCGAACAGTCAGTGGAGTAGTGCGCCGGTAATCGTACGTAAACAGGTCGGCGGCTATAGGTTCTGTCTCGATTTTAGACCAGTAAATAAGGTGACGAAAGTAGACGCGTATCCGATGCCTAGCATTGACGCTATTTTAGATAGGTTGCGCGGAGCAGTCTACCTGTCGTAAATAGATCTGCGAGCGGCATTTTGGCAAATTCCGCTTTCAGAGAATAGCAAACAATATACGGCGTTCGCGGTCCCAGGTCTTGGTTTATGGGAGTTTGAGCGAATGCCGTTTGGTTTGGTAAATGCGCCGGCTACTTTCACGCGCCTCATGGACGCACTTTTTGGTCCAGAGTATGAGCCGCACGTTTTCTGGTATTTGGACGATCTGCTAGTAGTTAGCGCAGATTTTAACAGCCACGTGATCTGGCTAGAGAAAGTTTTGAAGCGTTTAGTAAGCGTTGGCTTAGAAATCAACTTAGAAAAGTCCGATTTCTTCTGTACCGAGGTAACTTACTTGGGGTACAGGTTAGATAGTGAGGGTCTACGTCCGGACGACGACAAGGTGAAACCGATAGTAGATTACCCTGCGCCGAATAACGTAGCTCAATTACGCCGATTCCTAGGTATGGTAGGATGGTATGCGCGTTTTATCGAACACGAGAGTGAGATAAAGGTCCCGTTGACCAAGCTCATCCGAAAGGACCAGCCATGGGAATGGAAGGAGGAACAGCAAGTTGCATTTGAGAGGCTAAAGCGCGCATTAACGGAGGCGCCGGTACTCGCGCGCCCTGATTTTACGCGCCCCTTTTACTTGCACTGCGATGGCTCTTCCTTCGCGGTTGGCGCGTGTTTGGTCCAGGTATTCGACGACGGCGAGCATCCCATATGCTACGCCAGTCGGATGCTGAACGCGCACGAACGAAATTACACGGTGAGTGAAATCGAGTTTTTGACAGTACTTTTTGCGGTAAAAAAGTTTAGGCCTTATATAGAAGGCTCACACTTTGTCATCGTTACGGATCATAGTGCGCTCACTAGGATTCTTAATAAACGCGAACTTACAGATAGATTGGAAAGATGGGTATTAGAATTTCAGCAGTTGGATTGCGAAATAGTACATAGAAAGGGAGCGCTACACCATGTGCCGGACGCACTTTCGCGAGAATTTGAGGACGAGCTCGAGGTTTGCGCATTTGATAAGATACAGGATGCTTGGTATCTACAACGCGTGAAAGACGTTCTTGAAAGACCGAAGAAATTCGAGAATTGGAGAGTAGAGAATAACGTTCTGTATCAGTTCATGTGCGATCACCTGCTCGATCCGATAACTAATCGCGAGGAATGTTGGCGCATGGTGGTGCCGCTGGAGTACCGAGAAAGGGTGTTGAGAGACGCTCATTGCGAGCCATTCGCTGGACATTTCGGCTGTGAAAAGACTTACGATCGAATTGCTCGTGAGTATTACTGGTCAGGAGTATGGTATGATGTGAGGATGTTCGTAAGTGAGTGCTCTCAATGTCAGAAGTACAAGGTAGTCCAGCAGGCACCCCAAGGTCTAATGGGTAAGCGCGTGGTAGAAAGACCATGGCCGTAGTAGCGACTGACGTCGTAGAGCTGCCCCGTAGCAAAAATAGGTTTAAATACCTGGTGGTTTTTCAAGACTTATTTACTAAGTGGGTCGAGCTGAAACCCCTGCGATCGGCGGACGGCCCTGCTCTTGTTGCCGCGCTTGAGGAGTTAATCCTGTTCAGGTGGGAAACTCCGAAATATATCGTTAGTGATAATGCGAAGGCATATAGGAGCAAAGTATTTCAAGACAAGTTGCGAGAATATGGTATCGAACATATATTTTGTCCTGCGTATCATCAGCAAAGTGACCCGGTTGAGCGCGTAAATCGTACGCTAAAGACGATGATAGCGATGTTTGTAGATGCCGATCACAGGAGCTGGGATAGGTATTTGCATGAATTTCGTCATGCTATCAATACGGCGACTCAGGCGTCTACAAAAGTATCGCCGGCGTTTCTAAACTTTGGTAGGGATCCGCGTCCGGTAAAGAGTTTAAGGCGCGAGATCGAGGCAAAGGCCCCTATTGTTAAGATAGATACGAAGGCGTGGGAAGATAGGCTATCACGTTTAAATGCATTACGCGACTTGGTAGCTTGGCACATTGATGAAGCTCAGGAAAGGCAAAAGAAACACTACGATAAGGGTAGGCGTCAGGTACTTTTTCAGGTAGGTGATTTGGTTTTGCGCAAAGTGCATACGCTTTCAAGCGCAGCGGATGGTAAAAACGCGAAACTTGATCCAAAATTTGACGGACCGTTTGAAATTATTTCAGTAATTTCGCCCGAGATCTACGAGCTAACGACAAACATTAAGCATCGTACCGCTAGGGTACACGTCTCGGAAATTAAGCGATATATACCACCGCGTAAGGTAAATAAATAGTTTGCGAAATAGGACAGGTGTAATAACTGAATTGTTTTGTTTTAAGGTACAAGAGGTTCATCGACGTCAGGTGATGATGGCTGAAACCGAGGAGTCGGGCCGCATCGCTCAAGTCGCCGAGGCTCAAACACCTACAGGCGATGTGACCGCATCGGTGAACTCGGCGGGAATTGTTGAGGCTATGGAGGTAGACCGAGCGTCGGAGCCTGCCGCCAGGTTTCCAGGCCTTGGGCAGGCGGCTTCCTTTGACGTTGAGGTTGCCTCCTGTGTTTCTTAGTTGGCACAGGCGTCGGTTGGCGGGGACAGTGACGGGTAGGCGAAGGGGTTCCCTTTGCCGCCGCCTTTGCCTTCGCCCCCGACGCCGTTCGTGAGCGACCGGCGAGGGGTCCGTTTGCTAACGGGAAATCGTCGTGCGGGTTCGATAATTCGTCTGGCTGCGCCCACGCGTACCTGGGATGAGGCGGTACGTCGCAGCGCAGCGTTTCGGCTCACGACGCTTTGCATACGCGAAGCATCCGAGAAATCGAGAGTTATCGCCGCAAAAGAGGGAATTGTCTTCTCGCAGGCGGGCACGAGTAGCCAGGGCGAGAAATCGCCGGGCTCTCGAGCTGCCGCGGGAGGATATCTCGCGGGTAGGCCGGCAAATCGGAGCCGTACCGAGAGGGCTTGTATTGGAAGGGGAAACGGGAGTCCCACAAAGCGAGGCGCCACCAACGGTATACTGGAGGTGGTGCTAAGCTCGAGCGACTCCGAGGATGAGGCGATGCCGGTGCAGGAGCTGCCTCGGGTGGCTCCACAACCACACGTCCATCCTAATCTCCCTTTCAAACCGCTCGCGTTACAGAGGTTAGACCCCGCGTACCAATTCGTCCGCAGGGGTGGGCCCGCGCAATTCTACCCAGCGGGGTATTTGGAGGACGAGAGAAGGAAGGAGGCCGAGGCTCGCCAGAATTCAGGTAGGAGGAAGCGGACGATGCGTTTCAACCTATCCGCGTGTAATTTTGAGAGGCCAACCTCCGGTTCGACGCCAACTCTACCTGAGACGGCGGAGGGAGCCGTTGCTGAGGCAATAGGCGCCCTCCAGCCACCGGTTTCGTTGGCTGTTGGCAAAGGGAGAGCCTCGGGAGTTAGTACGAGCACGGTCACCGAGAAGACGGAAGAGGCAGGCACAAGGATGGAAGTGGTGGTGCCGCCGACTCCACGAAGACTGGAGCCGGTTGTGCCGGAGCGACCAACCCTTAGGCCGGTACGACCAGTTCCGACTCCTCAGGTGGCGAGCCCGGCCTCGTCCTCTGCGTCGCCGTGTTAGGTCGACGAAACAAGGTTTCGGTTGGTAAGAGGTAGCATCCTGCAAAACCTGGCTCCGGTCCTCTGGGATGAGGAATTGGACGTGCCCTCGTTCCGCTGCTTCAATTGCAGAACGAGGTCACATCCCAGGTCGGCCTGCAGGAACTCGCCTCTCTCGCGTCCGGTCTATAGGAACTGTGGGCGACTCGATGTCCGCATGCAAGATTGTCCGCGTTGCCGCGACGCCTTCATGGCAGACCAGGCGCGCGCACGATCGGTGGAGGAGGTAAGGGTTCGGGCTCGCCCGGGCGAACCAGTAGAGCTCCCGGCGACGCAGCCAAAGACTGTGGAGCCGGAGCTCGAAGTTTCTAGGTCAATGCCCGAGGTAACCAGCCCTGAATCCTCCGTCGGGGAGCCCAAGGCGAAAAAGCCCAGGCACCGATGTGGCAGGCGTTTTCGCGCTAAGCTCGCGCGTAGGTCACAGGCGCTTGCTGCAGAGGGAGCCGGGACTGAAGCCAGTTCGGCCGAAAATCCGGGAATGGAAGTCGCGTCGCGGACGGAGCAGGCGTCGGTCCCCGCGGGTGAGCCGAGCGATCGGAGCGCCGAGGTGATTGGGTCCGAGGCGACTGATGATGCCTGCCAAAGACTCTCCGGGGCGAGTGCCTCGTGTCCTTCGGCGGAGGAACTTCGAACGCTCAGGCTCCGGTATTTGGAGTCGTTGGAGCGGCAGTAAATGGTAAGATTCTTGGTTTAATTGAGTACTGAGATAGTCGCGATCTTGGCGCAGTGGATTAGTCGGCTTGTTATGACGAAAGGTTAGGCATATCACTCGGATTAAACTATTCGGTTCGTTAGATTTTGCTCTTAGTTGATCTGGTTGTTACCAACTTAGAATTAATTATGATTTAAGCTAAATCTAAGGTATTATTATATAATTTAGCGTCTATCGTTGGTTGCCACTGCCAGTCGACAAGGAGAGAGAGAGGGAGAAACGGAGTCAGGCCGTTCGCGGGTGCGAACTTTGGCCTTGGAAGGGGGTGTGACGAGAGCAGGCCGTGCGCCGGTCTCTCGTCCGCGTTTCTCCCTCCCCCACTCGGCTAGGCGCGGTGGCCAACGTTAGGCGCATTAAAGTATGCGTCTAACACTTGGCCCTTTGTTTCAGCGCCAAGGACGAGCCAGCGCAGTTGAGCGCAAGAAAAGTTGAAGAGCGCGGAGAGAGAGTGAGAAAGAGAGAGAGAGAGAGAGAGAGAGAGTATTAGGCCTATGCCGGGATTGGCAGGCGCGCAACGCGTGACCGATAAGCGACGCGTCGCGTGCCGCCTAACTAATAGGTCAAGGTAGGGAGAGGAGCGAGCGCCGCTGAGCGGTTGCAAGATGCGCGTAAGAATTAGTGCGTGAGAAGAGTCGCAGCCGAGCCCTACTAGAGTGAGGGAGTCTAAGCCTAGTCCTACGAGAGTGCGGAAGTTCGAGCCCAGCAGAGAGAGCAGTTTGTGATAGCCGGGAGGAAGGAAGATCAACCCTTCCGGCAACGGCTTTGCCAGAAATTGCAGCCAGCCCACCTGCCAAGAGAGTCAACGTCGCCTACGGATACCTGGTCAGCGACAGCGGTTAGCGACGATCTGACCAGCGACGACGCCCGGTACTTCCTGCGGCAGCGCATCGCTCAGGATTCTCGACGTTGCGAGGAACAGGAGATAAAAGGTCAAGCCTTCCTTTTCTTCTTTCTCTCTACACTCTCTCTCTCTCTGTTGATGCGACGGCCGGTGCGCGTTGAAAGAGATAGCCTGGCACTCACGTGCCGGCTATCTGAAGGTTCGCGCTAAGATTAATTTGTAGTGACGTAAGTTGCGACCGGTGAATTGTCCAGGCGCCCACGTGCCGGGCAATTTACCCGGTATTAGTTCGCGTAGTTTTAAGTAAGTTTGTAATAGGTTAAGTATGCGATTTGGTATTAGGATAAAATGCGAAATGTTCATTTGTGATTATCTTAAGTAGTTTATTGTTCGATTTGTAGTTTGTTGGTCGGTAATCTAGATTATGTTATGCGCGCGTATGTTCTGTGTGAATAATTATTAATAATAATAGGTTGTAAGTGAGATTTGATTCTTGTCTGTGTATAATTTATTTATCAACCTCCCCTCGTTCTTTTCTCTCAATTGTCATGAGCGAAAGTGCCTCACTTACCCCGCAAAAGAATTGGTAACAAAGGAACGAGTTTTGTTACAATGATACGCAATTGCCCGAATGTGACATGCAGACGTTGCAATGAAATCGGTCACTCAGTAAAATATTGCTCAAACGCGGACGAAACGAAAGAATGTAGATTTGCAATGTGTGCAATCTGTAAGGAAAAAGGTCATGAAGCCAATAATTGTGAATTGGCAAGAATCCTGGTTAGCTATAGTAAGAACAATAGAAGTAACGATAATAAAATCAGTTCAAATACAAATTTTAGTGACGATAAACGTAGAAATGGAAATTTTAATCACGATAACGGATCTTCACGATTCAATAATTTTGGGAAAAGAAATAATAACACTAAGTGCGATTATTGCCACATGAATAATCATGTAATTGAAAATTGTTTGAAATTGAGAGCTTTAGAAAAAAACGCAAAAACTACTAGTATTTGTACTTATTGCAAGGTCATAAAGTCGAATCATGTCCAATTATAAAATCACTAGAAAATAACCAAGAAAAATTTTGTACAATTTGTAAACGTACCGATCATACAGAGTCGACTTGTTTCAGACATAATAATCAGGGAAACGAATAGATTCTTCCGAACATGAGTGCACGGAGGAAATAAATAAAAAGTCACTCGCTGCAGAATTAGGAGACGAAATAACGACAACACGAAACATGGACATTGATGAACAAAATGAAACTCACGCATTAAATTTAATAGGACAATATAAGTCGCAAACCAAAACGGAAAAAAATAATAAAGTGTGCCTCCGAAATGAGAAACAAAGGAAACTTTATAATGAATGTAATGGTAATATAGAACTTACAAGTATTATTGAAACTAAAATGCCAATGTATTTCCTAAAGTTAAAAAATTTGTTACAATACATACAGGTACCGAATCCATTTTCGGATGTTAATTTTAATTTACTTATAAATAACGGAGCTCAAATCAATATCATAAAAAGCGATTGTATACCATCAAACGCTATTTTGAACTCAGAAAAAATTTCATTATCCGGTATTACTGATAAAACAATTCAAACATTAGATTTGATAAAAATAACAATTAATGGGTTGTTAATTGATTTTCATATTATACCAAGAGAATTTTCAACCCCTTATGACGGTATTCTTGGCATACCTGCTCTAAAAGAAAATAAGTTAAGATTAGATGAAGGTTATTTGGAAATAAATAGTAAGAAAATAAAACTTGTATCAATACCGTTGACTCAAATGAACTCAATCGTTTTTACCGAAAACAAAAAGAAAGAGGAATCAAGGATAACAGAAGAACAGAAGGGATTTGTAAGTAAAATTTTACATGGCATTAATAAGGAAAATAAAACAAAACACGAAAAAGAAAAACACTACGAAGAATTGAAAATCTTTGAGGAAAATAACAAATTTCATCCACTTGAATGAGAAAATATACTAGAGGACCCCGAATCTGTTACATTTCCTTGCACAACAACAACGGATAAAATAAATAACGAAACAATGACTGTAAAGGATTTAAAAGTAGAACGCGAGATCGAAAGTTGTAAAAACTCATTACTAATACCTTTTTCTTCCAAGGGAATAACGAACTTGAAAGCTGAATTAGAGAAAGACCCTTCGAAAATAGAACACATGATTACTGATATAAATGTAGCAATGAGTACTGATGAAATGACTAACACAAAGGATGATTATGCAGACAATTATGATTATAAACAATTTATATCGGTTATAAAAGAAAATATAGGAATAGAATTCCCTTCGGAAAATACTGTTTCAGAAGAAATCCAAACATATCAATATTTATCTTTTGACTTAGAAAACTTTCCAAACAGTATTGAACTAACGGAAAATATAGATTTCAATGTCAATGAAAATGAAATTGTATACGCGGGTAGCATAAATTTTTTAGGAGAGGAACAAAAAAAAATTGAAGGAAACCAATTAAGCCACAAGGAAAGAGTATTAGAAAAAATAAATTTGAAAGATTTAGTCGGAAACAACTATAATATAATGAAAGAACTTATTGAGGAAAACGAAGATGTATTTTGGGCCGATGGCGACAGATTAGGTACATGTAATATAGAACAATATGAAATTAATTTAACAGACAACAAACCGGTTTACGTCAAACAATTTCCCTTGCCACACAAATTACGAGAGATTGCTATTGAAGAAGTAAAATCATTGATATCTAATAATTTAATAAGTAAATCGAAAAGTGCTTTCAATGCACCAACATGGGTAGTGAAGAAAAAGAGCTTAGCAGACGGGAAAGCTAAATGGCGATTAGTAATTGACTACAGGAAATTGAATGAAAAAACTGTTCCTGACCCATATCTAATTCCAAACATAACAGAAATATTTAATCAACTCGGGAAAGCAAAATTTTATCATGTTGTCGATCTAAAATCCGGCTTCCATCAGGTAGCAATGCACCCGAAAGATATTTTCAAAACAGCGTTCAGCATACATCCATGCTACATCATTAGGAAGATTTGAATTTCTCGTTTTACCATTCGGATTAGTAAACTCGCCTAGAACATTTCAAAGAATTCTTAGTACAATTTTGGGGGACTTAATCGCCAATACATGCTTTGTTTTTATCGATGATATAATCATCTTTGGAGAAACAGTGGATGAGATCAATAAACGTTTTTCTGAGATAGCTCAAAAACTAAGAGAAGCTAACCTAAAATTTGAACCTCAAAAATGCGATTGGCTCAAAACAGAAGTATCCTTTTTGGGACATATTATCAATGAATATGGAATTAAACCAGATAAAAAAAAGTACAAGCTGTTGAAGCTTTTCCAACACCGACAATTACGAAAAACGTTAGAGTTCTTAGGACTATGCAATTATTATAGACGTTTTATTCCAAATTTTGCAGAAGTAACAAAACCATTAACTATACTCTTACATAAAAACAAAAAAAATTTCTGGAACAATGAACAACAGGAAGCTTTAAATAAATTAAAAAAACTACTGTGCGAAGCACCTATCCTACAATATCCACAATTTAACAAACCTTACATCGTTAGAACAGACGCATCGAATCATAGTTTGTGCGCGGTCCTTTCCCAGGGAAAATTAGGGTACTATAGACCCATCGCATACGCTTCAAGGGTTTTGAACAAAACAGAACAGAATTATATGACTTATGAAAGAGAGGCTCTTGCAATAATTTTCGCTATTAAAACATTTAGAACGTACTTATTCGGAAATAAATTTACGGTAATAACGGACAACAAACCTCTACTTTCATTAAAGTCGGCTGATAATAACAGTAGAGTACAAAAATGGCGACTAAAACTAGTTGATTACGATTTTGACATAATTTATCGCCCGGGCAAAGAAAACGGTCTAGCTGACTGTTTATCACGGATTGCGGTAGAACCAAAAATTTGTGTTATGACACGAGAACAAAGAAAAAGAACCGAGAACTTAGACGAGGTAGTACAGACAAAATCATTACATATTGACAAAAAGGAACAAATTACAAATCACGCATGCATTCAGGAAAAGAGCAAACGGAAACATACATACAAACCCAACAATATAGATAAAAAATGTATCAAAAATAGTAACATTAATAATGATTATAATAGAGGTCATGTTATTTATAGCAAAAGTTCTATACAACTTCGTAATGATAACATTATCCATTTAATCTCTGAAAAACATGAGAGGCTGGACAAAAATACGAGTAACATACTTGCAGAGAAAAATTTGAAAATAAACAAAAATTTATCCAGTAATAATCTGGAAACATTAAACTACGGTAATCGAAAAATATTCATTTTGTGCCTGAACACTGCCACAGCGACGGAAACAGTAAAACAAAATTTAGCCGAATTGTTCAAAAATTTGAAAAGACTTCTATTACAAAATAAGATCTCTATGCTGAGTATTTCAAAAAACATTGACATAAGAAACATACAATGGTCAGAAATAGAAGAAATCATAAATGATTCTTTCACAGGAACTAACATCAAGACTATGGTTTGTATGAATCATGTTGAATATATATGTGAGTTAGACCAGAGAAATAAAATTTTTGAAATATATCATTCTTCGAAATTAAGAGGTCATTCGGGAGTGAATCGAACTTACAATAGAATTAAAGATAAATATTGTTGGGAAAACCTAAAGAACGACATACAAAAGAGAATTTCCATGTGTATAGAATGTCAAAGAAACAAATTAAAACGTAAACCTATACGACAACCAATGATTATAACAGATACACCTTTCAAAACTTTTGATAAAGTTGTCATGGATATAATGGGGCCATTTGGTGTTACAAAAAGTAATAATCGGTACATACTTTCAATTCAAGACCTACTTTCAAAATTTATCACATTAGTAGCATTAAAACACCAAACAGCGGAAGCTGTAAGCGAAGCTTTTATAAAAAGGTTTATTTGTACTTTCGGAACTCCAAAAATAGTACTAACGGACAGAGCACAAAACTTCAGAAGCAAAATTTTAAAGCAAATTGCCAAAAGATTTCATTTCGAAAAAATTGAAACAACGTCGTTTTCACCTCAATCTGATGGATCTATCGAAAGGGCTAACCATCCGCTTTGCGAATACATCAAACAATTTACATAAAAAAAATGTGATTGGGACGAACTCCTAGAGTTGGCCCAATTCAACTACAACACCAGCGTACACACTAATCACAATTTTACACCACATGAATTAGTTTTTGCTTTTCCAGCTAAATTACCATCTAGTGTACCATTAAAAAAATCCGAACAATTACCAACTTTTAATGGATACCTAGAGAATTTAATAAAAAACATCAATATAATATCACACATGGCTAGAGAAACTCTAATAACCTTAAAACAAAAATCAAAAAATTATTATGACCGATTTACAAATCCAGTAAGTTTTAAAATTGGAGATAAAGTATGGTTCATGAAAGAACCAAAACCGGGAAAATTAGAGAAAAATAAATATTTAGGACCTTTTGAAGTATTAAAAATAACTGAAAAAGGCAGTGTCGTAATCGATTACAATGGAAAACCAAAAACAATCCATGCCAATAAATTAAGCGTAGCAAAACAAGCATAGTAATCTTGTTCTATTTCCAGGAAACACAATGGTGCAAAAATCAATGACTATCTTAATCATAATCACCTTCTTTTCAACAAGCAAAGGACTTATTGACTTCAATTATGGCTCAACGAACCCTACCATTACAACATATTCACTCTTGGATACAGGGAAATGCAACTTTCAAGAAACTCAAGTAAATAGCACACAAGCCACTATCGAATTATTACAAAAAACGGAATTCGAATCAATAAAAATCATACAATGTAAAATAGAAATAAGGCGAACAATTTTTCATTGCGGTATGTTTAGTCATTTAGGCCCAACCGAAAATGCAATCCAAAAATACATTTACGAAATATCACACGACAACTGTAAAGCTATACATGATACGGGTACTTTTAAATATGATGACGCACACACAATAGCCGACCTAAGGATTAACTCGACAAAAAGTGTAGGTTTAGATCTAGCAGGAAACGTTAACGGAAAAACTTGTTCAGGGGCAGCCTACGCCGACCGATTTGGTACGTGGAGCGATGTTCTCGTACAGGGACTTATAAAAATAACTTTGTTAGAAAGCTATGCAGCAGTCGAATTAAACAACGATGGATTAAAATTAAATTCGGGTACAGTATGTAAATTTTCAGACCAACATTGTATCGATATGGAAGGGGGTTACACCTTTTGGTCATTACTACCGCACGAGAACTGTTTCGAGAATCAATACGATACACTGTATAGAGGAACGGTCACTAAAATAAGCTCACCCGATCATGAAACCATTTTTAGCATAAGTACGAACGAAGTATCCTTTGCATTGTCAACTAGAGGGAACATGAGTTTTTGCAACAGAATCTTAATCACAACTGAACATCCCAAACTTTTTATATATGAACGAACCTAATTCAATATTTTGTACGACAATGATATTCAAATGAAGAAAGGATACTTAGCTATGATCTATTCACGTATTTCAATAGCAAATTTGTGTATGTAGAGAAACATTTCAGGGTCGAAATAAAAAGCCTCTATATAGATATATTGCAACAAAAATGTGAATTGGAAACTCCTTATCCCTGGCATCCCTCTCACCAGATGAATTTGCGTACAACATCATGTAGAAGCCCGGGTACATAGCTCGCCTGGCAGGGGAAGCCGTACATATTGTACAATGTACGCCTACAGAAGTTCAACTACTTCATACAGACAAATGTTTCTCGCAACTTCCAGTCATTTCAAGAAACGAAACATTTTACCTCACACCAAAAACACACATCTTAATGAAAACAGGAACAGAAATAAACTGTCACATAATCATTCCCCAATACTACAAAATAGAAAACGAATGGATAAACTTGACGCCAACACCGAGAAAAACAACCAACGCAGTTCTGACCTTGAAACCAACCACCAAAATAACATGGAAACCGACGGAACTAGAATCACTGGCGACCAGTGGGATCTACTCCGAAGAAGACCTACAAAAATTAGAAAATCACATCCTCTTTCCCATGGAGAAAGCATCACTCCTCAACGTAATCGCGAGAAGTATGCGAGGTGACGAAAGTGTACAGGGAGGATTAGTATCAAACCTAATACTGACAGAACAAACACTAATCAACATCGCTGAAAACACATGGAATAAGTTCATCACCAAACTAACTGAATTTGGTTCTATAAGTTCTGCCATCATAATGACCACCATTATATTTCAATGCGGTAAAAGTTTAATCAACGTAATAATCAGAGGCTACACTCTACACTCTATATATGGAATTTCTACATATTTGCTAGGAGCCATATTTAGTTCAATAACACAATTACTGGTGGCACTGAACAAACCATTGATTAAACATAGAAACCAAATTTCATCGAAAGATGAAGAATATGTATTGGATGAAATAATAATAGACAAACAAAAAAATGAGAACCCACGATCAATAACCCCATTCACGAATCAGATCTCAAACACCATACCCCCCGTTCCTACTCCTAAAGAAATTTCCACCAGAAAGAAGCAACATATCCCAATTTTCACATTGGAATCACATTAGTTAAAAACACAAACCTGTTATATATATACATATCGAATCCTGAAATGAAGCTCTACTATACCATGACACGGAGTATTATTGTTCACGTAGCATTAAAAGTACTATTAAGACAAAATTAAAGCGTATTCAATTGATCGCCGAATAACCAAGAGTAATGTACATTTATTTATTTATTTAATTTTTTTTTCTCTCTGTTTGTTTTGCGTTGATATCACACCGATATACAACGATCTAGCCACAGAGGTGTTACGTCCTGATACGTAAATATTTCTTCATTTTGATTTCATCAGCAATCGATTAAAAACGAAATAATGTATAAACGACGAACGGCATTTTTACGAAATACAAACTCAGCGAAATTAAAAGATGAGTAGTCCGAAAATTTGGGGCGCCCGAGATTTTGATTTTCTGATTATTCAACACATTAATACGGGCCGAAAAGTCAATGTCCAAACAGAGACTCGACTTTTCGGCAGTTGATTCGCGACGCGCGACTACTCAATAGCATTAAAATTTGTTAAAGTTCTTACGAGCTGATTCGCGACGCGCGACGGCCGAATAACGTACATTTTATCTATTGTTATTTTTGAGAAATCATTTCTGTTCTTGAATAAATAAATAATTACTTAAATCGAGTGTTCGTGCATCATTACCGACCGACCTCACATATACTTCATCGAGATAGAGCTAAGCAGCCAATTTAACTCGAAATAATAACCCAGGTAAGTTCCTGTCACTATAATAATTATTAATAAATGAATGATCATATATACTCTAAAACTATACGTCACGGCTATGTAGTCGCGATATAACACAAGATTACAAGAAAAAGGAATGCTAGCTCAAGAGGTTACTTTTACTTGGTACAAACATCGCGAGGAAGAATTTATAAAATATTTTTCAGAAGGAGAATCTTTGGTTTATTGTAATGATATTTTGGGTTTTATGGCTGCTTTAGGCCTTGAAACTTATAATCTAGATTAATGGAGACTTTTCATAGATTCTTCAACTCGAAGTTTGAAGGCAGCTCTTCTTTACAATGGGAATAAGTATGCATCCGTTCCTGTGGAATATTCCACTCTTTTAGATAAAAAATATGAAAATATGAAATTGCTTTTAAAAAAAAATCAACTATGAAAATAATAAATGGAAGATATGTGGTTATTTTAAAATAATATCGATTCTTCTTGGTCAACAAAGTGGTTACACAAAATACCTATGCTTTTTTTGTGAATGGGATATAGGGATGATGAAAACCACTGGAGTAAAAAGACATGAACTAGAAGAGAGAATTTGAATCCCGGATCAATGAACATTTTTCATAATGCATTAGAATATCCAAAAAATATACTTTTGCCGCCATTACACATCAAGTTAGGTCTGATGAAGCAGTTTGTAAACGCACTAGATGAATTCAGTCCATATTTACAATATTTACATAAAAAATTTCCAATACTCAGTGATGCGAAAATCAAAGCAGGGATTTTTATTGGGCCGCAAATAAAACAACTTTGTAAGGATGAGCAATTCAAAAAAATTATGTCTGCCAATGAAAGAAATGCCTGGTTGGCATTTGAAAAAGTGAGAAATGGATTTCTTGGTAATAAAAAAGAAACTAATTGGTAACATGTTGCAAGAATTTAAAAATCTTGGATGTCGCATGAGCCAAAAGTTACACTTTTTGCATAACAGTATTGATTTCTTTCCAGGTAGAAAACTAGATGATGTAAGTGACGAGCAAAGCAAAAGATTTCACCAAGACCTAAAATCGATTGAAAGTAGATACTCAGACCGATGGAATGCGGTAATAATAGCAGACTACTACTGGTTGTTAAAACGTGAAGATCTAACTACATTTCACCAAAAACTGTCAAGTAAACTTCGTTTTTGCCCTCATAAAATTTAAATTTTTACTTTAAGCTCCTATAAATAATCGTAAATATAAAAAATAATATAAAAGAACAAAAAAGTATAAAATTAAAAAAAAAGAAAAAAAAAAGGGGGCCAGTGATCGTTACTTCCACGCGGTTGAACCTAGGAAACGCACATTGCGGCTAAAAGCGATCAGTGAAAATATAAATAGCATCACAATAAGTCCCAAGGATTTCTTGATTAAATACAAAATAAGCAGGATTTGAAAAGTTTGGTGGAATTAGGATGATACAAATTGTTTTAATTGTAGTTAGGTAGGTTAGTTTTCTTGAAGGTAGAAAAAGTGTGTAGAGCTGGGTACAAGGTAAAGGTATGTAAGTCTATTTGAGGTCACAACATTATTTTTCTCTTTAAAAATCTGTTGATTAAACTCGCTTTACCTAGGGTTAGGTAAGTTAGTCTGCTTGGGGGTTGGTAGGGGTGGTTTATAGAGGTTTTAAGTGTACTTGAGGATGAGGTATATCAGGGTTGAAGTGGATTATCCTATTTGTGATTTAGTTCATTTATTTTTATAAATAACAATATCTGATTTAACTCGCTTAACCCAGGCTTAGCTAGGGTAGCCTACCTATAACCCATTAAAAATTTCATGTAATTCAAAATTTAAAAAAATAAAATTTCTCAATAAAAAAAAATGATATTCGAGCAAACTCAACGCCATTTGAAAGTGTTAGACTGATACTTTGAAGACATGCTCATGGGTTTTCGCTAAATTGATAGGTTGCGATGCTACATACCCGTAAAAACACCCTAAAATCCCGTTTTTTGTTATTTTAGGTTAGGATATCTCAAAATTGTGATGTAATAGAACAATTCTGAGGTCAGATTCGAATTCAGCGACCCAAAATCTACGGGGAATTGCTAGTCTCATTGTACAAGAGTCACGTCGGACTGTGTAATAAATGAATAATAACTACTTTTTACAAGTCATTGAATTAGTACAAGGAATAAAAATATTTTCTAGTTTAATTGACTTGCAGACGGCTACCGACAGATGCCATAGCCAAAATGACTTGGCAAGAGCTTTATTAAAAACTATTTGTACAACCGATGCTTTGTTTAGTTGTACTCTCACTGGCCCAAAGGCCTAGTAAATAATAATAAAGAAGTTAGACCGGGGCTACACAACCGTGGCGTAGATCCAATTTTACGTAAATTCATTTAATTATTATTCATTTCAATAATAGTTTAATAATGTATATGTGTGTGTGTATGTATTGTACTTTTTTCAGTTTTCGTAAAGGAACATGTAACCAAGTTGAACTAGGCTTACAAGGATCGTGCGAGTATTTGCATAAGCATAAGCCAGAAGTTAATGAAAATGCGAGCAGACAACTCGGTATCTTCAACTTCTAAAGTTTAATGTTTATTATTGTTGTATTTAACATATTATTGTATTTTAAATAAATAAATAAATAACTTTATTTATACATTGACCATGGGGAAAATATATTTTTTTACATATTATAAAAATAATGCAAAACATGATACAAACCATACCTGAATTATGCTTAATCAATCAAGCTCAGTCGCGTTAATCAACAACATGCATTGAAGATGCATATCTATCCCGAAGTATAGATTATGTTTGGATAGCCATACATGAGCCATGAATGGAATGAACATTTTTTAGTAACAAAGCGCATTACAATCAGATAAAACAAAGTATAATTGACCAAAAAAAGAATTAAGAAAAATTATACACGAAGAAAAGAATTAGGATATTTATAACAACTTAGCAACTCTGTTTGTCCCCAAAGTGTTTGATTATTCACTCTGGAAAAATACTAAAAAATTAATCAACCACAAAAATTTTCCACTCTCAACTTAAAAACCGATAAATGAAATACTAACCATAAAAACAAATACTGACAAAAATTTTACTTTTGCTGAACACCTAGAACAGTATTTAATCCTTCATAATAAAGCATAACAAAGAAGAAGGAGTTTATGTTACTCACAGAAATTCGTATGATAACCTAAAGGAACATAATTACGAACAACAACAACATCGAATGATGAGGAAAAAGCAGGAGTGGTAATTAAATAATACACGTAAACCTTAAAGTGAATAAGCTGATATATTTCACAAAGGAAAGTGAACAAAAAAATAACTAAAATTATTAACTTTTGGTGCATAAAGAAATATAACGCATGCATTGCGCAGGCATACGCAAGGCAAGCACGCGCCGCGTTGTGTACTACAGCGAATGATTGCGATAAGCGAACTGGCGCAAGGTATACGAACGAATAAGCAGATACACTTAATCAATGCTACAAATATCGAGCAGCAACGTTAACACAAAATATAAAAACGAGCATAATAAGGTTGACAGGTAAGACGTAACCAAAAAAAAAAACACACCAGCTAGAGGTGAGAGAAAGAGAGAGAAAACCAAGCCTCAAGCTCGTAATTACTTTTTCGTTGTTCGTCAGCCTTCTGTTAGTATGCACGCTTTCTACAAGATACTTCCTCAGCCGTAGCGGTATCGCCCTTGTAATATGACAACATAATGCTTCCCTCATACGATAGACTCGTCAATGCAGAATTCTCCCATATTTTATTTTTAACGCTGCTAGTGTGAAGATACGGGTACTTTCTTTCTCCGTCAAGCTTGCAACTCGAAACTATCCACTAACGTACATTCGTTGCCGGTCAGCTACTAACTGTGTTGATCGCGCCCATTTTCTCTCTCTTCGCGATACTCGCTTCTCCGCATTTACAATCGATAGTCGATCGAAGGGATGGGATGGACACGTCACTTATCAGTTTGGTAACGTCTGTTCTGCGCAATAGACAATCTTACAAATTACTATTTATAAATAATTATAAAAATTTAGATTACTGGCTTCAGGAAGAAAGAGATATAACGAGCTACAAATCGCCTCATTCTTTGTCTTATGTTTAAACAAACGTTTATTGATGTAATTTTTAATGAAACTTTTTAGATAAACATTCTTTTTTAGAATTTCAATTAATTGTTTTAAATACTTTTTTTGAAACTTTTTGTCAGATGGTAAAAACATTCTATCAACCAATTTTCTGAAAGAAAAATTGTTTATAACATTGTGTATGATTTACTGTTTTTCTTTCCTTCTTTTTTTGATAAAGCCTGGTGAGGTCAGCAAAATAGCTGATGAAATGTTGCTAACTAATTAATGGTGAATTACTTTATTTTTCTTATCTATCTCTCCCTCTTGGATCGTTACATATAGAATTAAATATGAATGTAAATATACGAGGTCTGTCCTAAAAGTATCCGACCAACGTTCATATCTTCACGCGGAAAGACTTAGACGACCTCTGGAGGATACGAACGTCACCAGCAACTCCTAATCTTTTCGTCAATAACCCGAGATACCGATGAAATGCTTTAGTTCCCCTGCACAACGTCTATTTGTTTACAAAGATATTTTTACATTTGTCGCAATTTGTTTATTCCTAAACATGATAGAACGAACCGAACAGCATATTTGCATTACATTTTATTTTAATCTTTAAAGATAAGTGTATAGGTAAAACACAAATAAAAGAGTGGTATAGGCCGTTCAAAAGTGGCCACACATGTATTGACAGTGATTTTCGTTCTGGTAAACTTTTGACGGGAGCATCGTCGGCAATATCAAGAGTGTCTGTATCGCAGTTAAACAAGATCGTCGTTTAAGGGAGTATTACCGCTTATAACAAAAAATTTCAATATTTTTTTTCTCAGTTCCTTTATTTTATATCAATTTGCAAATTTCCACAGATGAAATATATAATTTGATGATTTCAAAAAAAAATTTTTTGATTTTTTTCATCTCTTTTTCTAATTTATAGTGTGCATCGAAGTCAATAAGTTAAAAAATGCCGCGTCTCATGGCGGACAGATAAGCTCGGGAACGAAGAATCTGAAACAAAAAAAAAACCAAATGGTATTTTAAAAAGGAAGGAGTCTTATATGGTAATTTACCACAATATTTAAAAAAAATCACAAGGAAAAAAATGGCGATAGTTTGACAACATTTTTTTTAAAATTGCGTTTATTTTCACTTTTTTTCAGTTGCTCATTTTTTTCAGGTTCAATTTTTGCTTATATTGTGATAAATTACCATATAGGATACTTGAATAAAGAATCACACCAAATTTGGCTTAAATCGGTCGAGCCAATCCGGAGATTAAGTGTCCGCCGTTTGAAAGAACGTCATTTTGAGAAAAACACGTTTAAAGTTTTTTATTATGAACTTATTCAATATTTTTATAAAAAACGAAATATTTATTACTTACAATTGATCGATCTGCTATCCCTGGACCATACATAGGCGTTAAATTTTCGAAGCCAATAGCTGTGTATTGTGATATATATGCACATCTATATATTATTTGAAAGTAAACGGTAAACAGCTACCAATACAATACAATCTACTGAAAATACCTTTTACCGTCCGAAAAAAGCGCGCGCGCTCAAACTGCTGTAACTTCTTCATTTTTTGGAATATCATAATAAAAATTTAGGACGTGATTTCTGAAGGCATGATTAGTTGAATAATGAGAAAAAAAATTATTTGTTCAAAATTATAACCGATAATACCGCCTTAACTATAAGAGAACTGGAAAATGAAGTTGGAATACTGTAAAGTACTGTTGGGCGAATTTTAACCGAGAATTTAGGAATGACTCGTGTGTGTGCAAAATTCATCCCGACACTAATTTTAGACCAGCAAAAAAACCTTCCATTAGAAATCGCTCAAGACAATCTCAAATTGATTAATAGTGATGAAAAATTTCTTAAAAAGGTTATTACTGGTAATAAATCATAGGTTTATGGTTATGATTCTGAAACAAAACAACAATTTTCGCAGTAGAAGCTTCCATCCGAGCCTCAGCTGAAAAAAGTCCGTCAAAGTCGAAGCAACATCAATGTTGATTGTTTTTTTCGATTATAAGGGCGCTGTGCACCACGAATATACTCCTACAGGTCAGACAATCAAGAAAGAGTACTACGTTGAAGTTTTGCAAAGATTGCGTGATGTAATCAGGAGAAAATGACCGCAACTTTGGGAAACCAGTGACTAGCTTCTTCATTACGACAATGCTCCAGCGCACGCATCAAACCTTGTGCAGCGATATTTAATGAAACACAGTGTTGCATAGCTCCGCCAGTCTCCACACAGTTCCGGTATAGCTCTCTGCGACTTTTGGCTATTTCCTTCATTGATAATGCCACTTAAGAAGCATCGACGATAAAGAGACTGTTGAAACTAATGCGACGAATGCACTATAAGAAATTCTGAAATCTGACTTTCAAGAGTGATTTAATAAGTGAAAACATCGATATGAGCATTTTATTCAATCAAATGAGGACTACTTTCAAGGATGCCATTTCCCGGATGACGAAGATTAAGCGCCGAGAAATCGAGGTAGGTCGGATACTTTTGAGACAGGCCTCGTATTATACGCTTATTACAATAATAGTATTGAAACGTAAACCCTAAAAGTTAATTATAAAATATTATTCGATACTTCATGAATATTTTTTAATGAAATAGATTAAATATTATTTTTATGAGATTTATATTATTTTTTTATAGTTACGTTACAGTATTTTATTTCGTAAAGTATTGACAATAATGATAATCTTCGAAAAAAATCTTCGAATTTCCAAGACTAATCTCAATATGATTTTCAAATTTATCTGGTTTTCCATCAATCCAACCATTTTAGTAGCAGGAATATTTAAACATATTTTTATAGTTCAATAACGAAATTTAATTATAAGCAATAGATTAGATTTTTATGATACCACTTCTTAAATGTAAATTTAAATCATAATCCGTTAGAACCTGATCTGAAAACTGTCGTAAGATGTTCTTCCAGATACCAATGTCCGTCAAGTGGTTGAATCTTTCCTGTTGTTGCTGTTAGTATTTTTTACATTAACAACTTAATTTTTTGGTATCGTCTTCTCTAAAACTTTTTCACAATGATCATTCCAGTAATCCAGTATTAATACAGTCTGAAGTCCTACATTTATTTATTTATTAAACACAGTAATATACATAAATTACATCACTAAAATACACACATACACACACACATATTCCTACTTATTGTAATCCAGCTGAGGAATTAGGTTCTTGTTCACTGGTTTGGAATATACTAACAAAAAACTTAAAACTAAAATGCATAATATAAAACGATAAAGGTTTTGTTCGGCTTTGCTTGTTACGTAGTAGTATTCGACTACCAGGTCAAGCCAGCATTAATTATTGCAATTTTGCAATTTATCTGCATTACCAAAATCTTATGAGCATTTGTCTAGCTGTGGTATAGTATTCTAATTTTACATTCCTATTTCTTGCATAAATGATTTTTGTATGCTATTCAGTCTTACTGAGCAAGTGAGGTCAATGATGTATGGACCATAGAATAATATGTAGTATGGAAATATAGTTTAGTATTGTATTTTTGATGAACATTGTAAATATTAAATTAAAATATTGTTATTATTTAAATTAGATCACATAACATAAGCCTTAGGAATGAAACAAAAACAAAAGAACCAATATCAAAACCCGCATAAGAACAATTCGGTGTTTATTTACTTGTAGAGCACAGAGACATTGATCAACTTCATATTCCTAGACAATGATCATTATAATCCACTATCTTTAATCTCGCGATCTCGGCACTTAATCCAATCAAGTTTGTCCTTCACACTCTGTAAAATCACATCAATGCCATTCGTCTTTTCATACATTCGTTTCGGTTCTAGCTTACAGAATTAAATCATTCTCATAAAATTAAATCACTCACGCTATTCTTGCATTCTAAATAAAATCAATCATTCTGTTGCACTTTATAAAATTGAGTTAAATACGCGATTCACACTATATAAATTTAATTTATCACTCATTACTCTACTCATACTTTATAAATAAAATCAATCACTCTGTTACACTTTATATATTTTATAAAATAAGATCGGTCACTCTGTTTATATTTTATATTTACATTACTTCCGCACGAACGGCCATTTCGTTTCTCGTTCTATAATTTTAATTCAAATTGTTCGAAATCTCAAACGGTTTGCACCTTGTTAGGCGACTCACGCTAGGTTAGGCTGGTTTGATGGCTGAACTCGTCAAGTCCCTATCGGCGATGATGGTGGAAGAAACCTTCTTCCCATGCTGCAAGGGCCTCGCAGTCTAATTATTTTTGCTGATCCAATTATAATAATAGAGACCATCTCAGGACTACCCGTCTTCATCCGCTAGGCAGACAGTACGGAGCCCTCTCAGGTGTTGTCACTTCGACTGCGGGAAACGGAGTCCTCCGCGCTCCGCGGTCCGAGCAACTCACTAGCGAGCCTCGGCATGAAGTTGCTCGTGAGACATTGTCGAGCGAGCCATCGATCGCATTTCTAGCGAGATCATTCAATTCATCCTATCGATTCGTCACAACATTTACAAGGAAATGTGAATACTATATCATTAAAAACTATTACGTCATTGTGATTTGATTGAAATTATTAAACACACCGAGTTTGTAAATATTTTTTTTTACATTAGGTCCTCTAGCAAAGTAGAGTACAGCTTTGTTATTTCCAAATAAGTCATTCTATGACAGTTTAGAATTTTAAGATGTTATCTTTGGTGATGTTATCTTCAGCTGTTCAGAATATGAAGCTTTTTTGAAATTTATTAATTTTATACTTTAGTGATTGATTATTGAGATCATTATATTCCGAGCCTCTTCCTTAAAATCACAGCGTAGTGCCCCCACTTCATGCCGATGATACTACAATTTTTAAAGTGAAAAATTAACGTGTGCGCGTCCCGCGCGTCTGACAACGGTGCTGCCGTAGCACGGTCGCGGCACTGCACCGCGCGGAGCCTCATTCTTCCGTTTTATGTCGGTGGTATCACACGCGTCCTAAAACTTGTGAATACTATTTTTTCTTCATCATGAAAAAAAGAGACGCCACTACTCATCCTCTTTGGATGATAAAGGAAACAAAGAGGCAGCTGAAACGACTCGAAAAGAGATTGGAGTAGTCGAAACGTTGCCCAAGCGATGTAAGTATAAACTAACCTCTCCTGAACCCCTTTTTTTTCTCTTTTTCTGTTACAGTCCGCAAACTTATAGGACAACTATCACCACGCATATTACTTAGGCTAATATTCGTCAATACATATATTGACATTACATACTGCTAAAAGGTCAGGCCTGCAAGCAAGGACTCGATGATTGATGTGGCACGTACTAAATCAAACATAAGTTAGCCTCATGATTAAAAGCCAAGGGTTGGTTAGTACTTCGTCCATCATAATATCGAAAATCGTGTGTAGATACATACACGATGAAACTTGTATTGGGCCTGATTTCAACAGTCGAATACTGATCTAACCTTAAAAATCACACTGAGCAAAAAAAAAAATGAATGACTACTATTACTAACCGACTTGACGACGCTGTGTTTCCATGCAGGTTACTCATCAAATTCGTCAAGATCTAGCAGTAAGGATAGATCATCGCAATACTCCGATTCAGATTCAACAGAATCAAAAAAAGCGCGAAAGTCATGCATGCGAGAAGTCTTTCTCCCACTTTCTGATACAGGAGAGGACACGAAACAACAAGAGGGAAAAAAACACCGAGACTGTGAAAAGCACGCCAGATGGCGATAGCTCCCGCATAGATGTGGCGATAGCTCTCGCGCGAGGAAAGGGGATAACTTCTCCTTACCGCGGACATGTACAATACGGGGAGTAATACTTGAACGTCGTTGCAATAAGAATCAAGCTTTTGTAATAGATAAATTGGTAATAAATAACTCCTGTTATTGTTGAAACAATAAACCTGGTGTTAAATCATTACGAGCCATAGGACTCGTTATCATCATAATAATACTATATTGCTTACATAGACAGTAAAAAAGAGCTAAACAAGGAGCTAAATGCAGACGTACTCGAAGTCATTGGCAAATATTTGAAACCAGACAAAAACCGTCCTCCGGCACTTCATAAAAGACACCGAGGTCAGATGAAAAGAAATCTACGAAACGAAACTGCCAAAGATAGAGCACAACGAATATTTTGATAAGTATACTCACGCTGAAAACTGTAGTTTCGTGGAGACACCAAAATTAAACCCAGAAGTGAAAGCATCCGTGCAAGCCCTTTTAGTGGATAGAGACCGTCTGATCTTAAAACAAGAAAATGTTTTTGTTTGATAGTGGCACTGGGTTCACTTCTGTCAGTACTTTTAAACAAGGAAGAAATCGATAGGTTAAAAATCATCAATGTTTTAAGCGAGAGCTGCAGAATATTGATGAACATGCAGAGAGATGAATTGCAGACAAGAAAGTCCCAGATACTCGCGAAGATCAATACAATCGTCAGAGAAGCACTAAAGGAAACCATCATTGACGAATAGCTTTTTGGAAAAAGTCTTGACGAGAAACTGAAAGCTGCAAAATTACTTGAGAGGTCTAAAAAATATTTTAATTTAATTTAAAAATTCCTGAGAAAGCATTCAGAATTCGTACAAAAGACTCGAAAGGCCATCACGTCAGATTCAATTAATTTGAATTGGATAATTGATATTTTACTACACTAGATTTAAAGGATACTTATTATTTAATTCCAATCGCTAAAAAACATAGAAAGTACTTACGATTTGTATTCATGGGAAATTTGTACGAATTTCTCGTGTTACCATTTGATTTAAATTACATTCCTTACGTATTTACTAAAATTATGAAACCAATAACTTCCTACTTAAGAAATCTAGGGTTTTTGTCAGTGGTCTACCTGGACGATTGGTTATTAATAGGTGAAAGTTATTTAAGTTGTGCTATAAATATTAAAGTTGTGACACTGAACTTATGCGTTTGGAGAATTATCGTATTGATGATGCCCACGAGCCATGCAATGGGCCCGTGACCTAACCTGACGAAGGCTGCCCGCAGGAACTGCTGCTGGAACTGCAGACAGGTTAATGGCAGGCTGAGATGAAATCCTTAATGTCTTGGACATCACTGGAAAGTTTCTCCTGGCCGCAATCTGCTAAGCGTCGTCTCGATCCTTTGTTTCTCCTTTCTAAACGATTCGGGTTCTTATGGTGCGTGCGCTCTCGGCCGTCACGGTTGGTCTTTTTCTCTCAAGATTTCGGCTCGAACTCTCTTCCCAACCTCGCGGATCACCACGAGTCACTCGCTCCCTCGTTACACGCGACGCATCTGTTCCTCTCTCTCCTTGTCGCAGCTGCTCCCGCTCCTAATTAGCTCCCAATGACGATGCCCGGCACAGGTATTGGCTCTGAAATAAAGCGTTGTGAGCATCGATATCGGTTCTTGATTTCTACTACGCTCGCAAGGGCTACAGCGAAGGAGCGAGCCGTGAGAGAGAGAGAGAGAGAGAGAAAAAAAGTGAGCAAGACAGGGCCGGCCATTCCGGCCAGGGCTCTGCCATAAAGTTACGATGAAATTATTGTTATCACTTGGTTTTATTATAAACATTGAAAAGCGTCAGATAATTCCAACCCAAATCTTGCCGATTTTTAGGCCTAGAGTAGGACTAAAAAAATTAGTTGTAAAATTCATGAAATTGAAACACTGTAAAATCAGAGACTTCACCTCCCTGATAGGCACACTATGCTTTTATTATCAAGCTTCTACATACGACTGGGTCTTTGTCAAAGAATTAAATATAGAGAAAGACAGACAGCGCTAGAAAATAATAATGACTCATTTGATGCACATATGTTATTGAGTCCCACCTTAACCGGAAATTTCGAATGGTGAAAATCGAATATTGAGAACATATCTAAATCAATTCGCAGCTCGAACTTTGCAAGTGAAATATTTTCGGATGCTTCAAAATCAGGCTGGAGTGCACATTTTAAAGACGGAAAAATCTATGGTTTTTAGAATACCGAGGAACAGGCTCATCACATACATTTTTTAGAGTTACTTGTGGCCTTCTTTGGACTAAAATGTCTTGCTAACAACTTAAAAAACTACAATATACTATTTTGTATCGATAATATGACGGCAATCACGTATATAAATCGGATACGGCACGCACAGCCGAGATCTGAAAAATTAACGAAATCTATTTGGGTATGGTGTGAGGCACGAAATATTTGGATTTTTCCGTTGTACATTAGCTCAAAAGCAAACTATATAGCCGATTTCGAATCGAATCGTGTAGAATCGGAGACCGAGTATGAATTGTCGAATATAGCGTTTCAAACAATATAGATTTATTTATCAAGAAAATAGATTTGTTTGCTAGCAAAAATAATGCAAAATGTTCCAAATATATCTCATGGAAAAGAGATCCAAACTCAAAACTGATCGGTGTCTTCACCGTAAATTGGCGCTCAAATTACTTTTAAGCCTTTCCCCTTATTTCACTCGTTTTAAAAGTTCTAAGAAAAATCAAACAAAAAAATCTAGCGGTATCTTGACAGTTTCAAATTGGCCATCTCAATCATGGTATCTTCTATTCAAGGAAATGCGTTTTATTCGTTTTCAAACCTAATATTAATCTTGCGTGTTCTTCCAGGCAAGAACCTCACTCACTATGGAAATAGCTGACCCTGGTGGCCAGACGTTTATGAAGATGGCATTCGCAGCAAAAGGCATGGACGAGAAATCAATCGATTTAACAATAGCATCAGTCACTGAGTATACCTTGAAATAATACAACACTCTTTTAAAAAATGGCATGAATTTTGCAAGATCAACAAACTGCAGCCATTTCAAATCAATATAAATAAAATTTAGGAATTTCTCACAAAAATTTTTTATAACGGAGGTAGTATCGGAACAGTTAATACATATAGATCTGCAATAAGTTTTATTCTTGGTACTCAAGTATCTAAGAACGAAAGTATCAAAAGAACTTGTAAGGGCTCGTCAAAAATACGACCTGCAAAAGCAAAATACTCGTCCACGTGGAACCCTAAAATAATAATAGACCATTTCTCTAATTCTCCAGAGAATTTAGAATTACCATTAGAAGATTTATCTTATAAATTAGTTATTTAACTAGCACTAATGACTGTATGTAGAATGCAAACCCAGCACTGGTCAATATTGAGTGCATAAAAATATCAAATAAAAAGATTACTATCAATATTGAAGAACTGATTAAAACTTCGAAATCAGGGAAAGCGCAATCTACGCTTTACTTACCGTTTTTTAATAAGAAGAAAATTTGCTCAGCATAAATCTTAGTAGATTACCTACATCATACAAAGAATAGACGTATTAACAAAAAATCACTATTCTTATCTGTTAAGGAGCCATACAGCAAAGTTGGTGCTAGTACCTTAAGTAGATGGATCAAAATAATTTTAACCAAGAGCAGTATAGAAACCGAAACCTTCTCAAGGTACAGTACACGCTATGCAACAACTTCATCGGCAAAACAGACTGATTTCAGTATTGACACGATAAGAGCACCTGTAAAATGGACAAAAGCATCAAAAACTTTTACAAGATAGTTGATAGCCAAAATAATTTTGCAAAAACTATACTTAACTTGTAAAATAACTTCGATGTACTGATATTTATGATCAATAAATAATTAATAATTCTTTTTATTATGTAGGAAATGCTGTAACCCTACTCTAAACATCCACGCTGTGATCTTGAGGAAAAGGCTCGGAATATAATTAGACGGTTGAATAAACTCGCGTGAGTGAAGTTCTATCGTAATTATATGGAGAGCCTCTTCCGAAGAAATCAGTCCCACCTAAATATATTCATTCTTTATTCAGACTCCTAAGCCCCCTTTTTTCCTTTTCTTAATTATTCGCGTTACAGCAAACTTTAATAAATAAGGCTCCGCGTGGCGCAGTACTACGACCGTGCTGCGGCAGCGCCGTTGCCGGACGCGCACACGTTAATTTTCACTTTAAAAATTGTAGTATCATCGGCATTAAGCGGGAGCACTACGCTGTGATCTCTTTGGAAGAGATTTTCCATATAATTACGATAGAACTTCACTCAGGTGAGTTCGTTAAATCGTCTAATTACTGATAATATCATTTGTCATTGTAATTATTTTATTTAGTTCTATAGTGAGTTTTAGTTATATTTTTGTATAATTGTATATTGATATTGTATATTCAAATGTTAGATTCTTTACAGTTTTCTCGTAAGCATCATATTAGATGCATTATCTGATATTACAGCATAAATGTTTATGTTGTAAAGATCGTAAGCCATTTATATGCATTGATCTGCTACATAGTTAAAATTTTCTCCTGCTTCACTCATAAAGCTAAAATTTCACGAAACCAGCAAAATTAATTTTCCGCCACGTAAACGAACCATACCAAGTACATTTTTAGTGTTTGGGGATTCTTTTTTCCAACCGTCTATCATTAAAAGATTTTTGTATAAGTATCTCTTCTTCATTCATTTTTAAAATCAGCAAAGCATTCTTCTAATATTGGTTCAGCTATAGATTTCCTATTCCGAACAGTGTACTATAGGTTTAATGTATTTACAAATTCTTTACAATACTCTGAATCTGATATGATAAAAAGTATGTTACAGCCAAAAAAAGAAACTTCTAACAAGTGAATTAATACATTTTTTCTATTGTTGATCCATTCTAATTTCAGGTTTTTGTCGTTGATGAGGATTAGCATTTCTAAAATAGTGAATTGATATTTATGTATTGTGACGGGGATTTATCCCGTTGATTTAAATAATAAATGATAGTGGAAAGAAATGAGATGAATCAGGGCTCGATCAGGCAGGATGGCTCGGCTAGTCTCCTACCTAAGACTCCAGTCCTCCAGGTGTTGTCGGAGCGTCGTGGCTTCAATGTCAGGTCGAGGCGCTAGACCCGCACGCCTAAACGTGAAACTCGAGAGATCGACAGGATAGGCGAATTAATGAATTAGAAACAAATCACGTGCGAACAGTAGACGAGGTATTTATTCGCAATAGCACGTGTGATACAACAAACAAGAAAAGAAATATATATACTCATGTGCGGAAAAGTAGAGAGAGAGACAGAAAGCAGGAAGCCAAGTTAAAAGAGAGGTAAGGTGCACGACGGTACCTACAAATCGCTGCACCAAAGAATTTGGTTTGCAACAGGCGCTCAATGACAAAAGTAAAGGCTCCCGAAGAGGCAGGCGCCAGTGACAGAAGGCCGTTACACACATACAACACTCTCACTCTCTTCCTTGATCCTTCGACTCCCCGAGCTCTCCTCTCCTGGATATCGTCATCAATCTCGTCGCCGAAAGCTTGAGTATATAAAACAAAGAGGGATCGGATCGCTAGCCAGCGCACGTGTGTTCGCGTTGAATCCCTTAAGCTGAATCTCTCGCGCCGAGAAACTGAGCGCCTTCCTGGCTGTCCACGCGTTCGATAATCGAACCTATCTCTCTCTCTTTCTCTGTCCGACTCTCTCTCTCTCTCTCTCTCTGTCTCACCTACCTCACTTAAGCCAGTAAAAACTTAAGTGATACACATTAATGTACATTTAATTTACAAAAATTTTATTAGGACATGGGAGAGAGAGACATAGCGAGTAGCAGTCGCACATCTTATACAATTAATTTCAAAAAACGATAATATTAACAAAATAAATACAACTTTTGATAAATTTTAATACAAGTTTTGTCAGATCGCTCACAAGCAAATTGTTTATTGTTTATAATCTCTTAAAGTTTATACTTTGACGGTATACCGCACCTGTCTGAGTCGTATTTGGATAAAATGAATTATTGTAAGAGGTGGGAGATGATAATTTTTATCACATGGAACATTTTCAGATTTTTTTCGCGTTTTTTCGCCGAGAAAAAGCTAATAAATGAAAATTGTTTAGTTGTAAAATACAATTTTATCATGAAGAAAGCAAGTTATCAAATTAAAACAAACGGCAATCGATTGCAATTAAAAAAAACTTTATTTAAAAAAAATTGTTTTTGAAATGTTGCTAGAAACCGAGAAAAAGTTGATTCAGTTTATTAATCATTATTCCTCTGCTAACGCATTTTTCGGAAAAATTCTTTCAGACCCTTATTACTAAATACTTATATTCTAAGCCAAATTTTTCTTAAGAGTCTAGCGCGTTGATTAATATGTTTACGAGGTCTGTCCGAAAAGTATCGGGCCTACCTTTATATTTTCGTGCTAGCGTTATTCTTTATCATCTGGTGGGTGGCATCCTTCAAAGTAATCTCCACTTGATTGAATAACACGGTTCCATCGATGTTTCCACTTTTCAAAACAGTCCTGGAACTCACTTTTAGGGATAGCCTTAAGTACACTCGTCGCATTGTTTTCAACCGTTGTTTTGTCATCGAATCGGTGTCCTTAGAGTGGTTTTTTTAGTTTTGGAAACAGCCAAAAGTCACAAGGGGCTATATCGGGACTGTATGGACGTTGTCGAAGAGATGCGATATTGTATTTGCTCAACAACTGCTGCACAAGATTGGATGAATGCGCTAGCGCATTATCGTAATGGAGAAGCCAGTTACCACTTTCCCAAAAGTGCGGCCGTTTTCTTCTTACTGCATCACGCAAATGTTTCAAAATTTAAACGTAGTATTCTTTATTGATTGTCTGACCTGTTGGTGCATATTCGTGATGTACAACACCTTCACAATCGAAAAAAACAATCAACAATGACTTAACATTGCTCTGACTTTGACGTGCTTTTTTTGGTCTTGGCGATTCAGAATGCTTTCACTGTGAAGATTATTGTTTTGTTTCAGGATCATAACCATAAGCCCATGATTCATCACCTGTAATAACTTTTCTAAGCACATTATCATCATTATTGACCATTTCCAGATTGTCCAGAGCGATTTCTAAGCGAATGTTCTTCTGCTCTGCTATGAACAATTTTGGGATGAATTTCGCACACACGCGTTTCATTCCTAAATTTTCGGTTAAAATTTCTGAAATGATAGTTTTGGTATCCCAAGGTCTTCTTCTAGTTCTAGCACAGTCATACGACGATTTTGTTCGATTGCAAGTCGCAGCGGCTCAATATTATCTGCAGTTTTTGTCGTCGAAGGTCGGCCGGAACGAGAATCACTATCGACAGAAGTGCGACCATTCTTGAACCGTTTGTACCACTCTTTTATTCGTGTTTTGCTCATACACTCGCTTCCGAAGGCCTTTTGCATCATTTCGATAGTTTCTGAACTTGTTTTTCCGAGTTGAAAGCAAAATTTGATGCAAATTCTTTGATCTTGTTTTTCAGACATTTTTGAATCAAAATCCAAATCATTGAATCAATATCAACATCCGACCAACGCGAAAAAGGCACTGTAAACAAAGACACGCTGTTCATGAACTATACGTCCGGCAGGTGACAGTAAGTAACCAATAGATTCGTGAGACTTTACTGTTGACGTTTCTGTCCTGTAGAGGTTGCTAGAACACTATGGCGCGAAGATATAAACGTAGGCCCGATACTTTCCGGACAGACCACGTAAACGCAATATTAGTATAATCAACGCGCCGCAAGTCCGAACGGCGTAGCTGTAGCGCTGGTAGAGGCTCAGAGGAAGCGTCTTTCCCCTGATTGAATCGTAGCTCTCGGAGCAGTTCTAAATAATAGTTGCACAATTCATTTAAACGGATTCTATACATCGTAGTAGAAAAATGTTTTTTTCATTTAATAGTATTTTTTCTACAATTTACGAATTCACTAGTATATTTTAGTCAATTGTTTATTCTCTTTCATGGAACTTAATTTTTAAACTTTTACCCCGAGATTTATAGCTTTGTATCAAGTACAAACGACTGCTAAATCAATTATCTCATCTATTTAAAATATAACATTGATTTCATACACATATCATTTATAGTATAAGGTATTGCAACGTAAGAAACTAAATTTATTGACAAAGTAAGTACAGTTCTTTGTTTATTAAATTGAAAATGCATAGTTTTTTGATTACTTGATATATTTCTTATTGATAAATTAACATTCACATAACATAGATCATATTGATAAGTTTACATTTATTACATCTTATAATTGTAATCATATTTAATATGCATGTATATAATACAAATAAATGTATATTTATATAGAAATAGCTTAATTCTAATGAGACACGAGAGGAGTTTCCTTTGCATTAAACTGTAAGTTTTAATTGTTCCTTTTTCTTTTACGCGACATTGAATCTTCTACGTCGCTATTACAAGATTCAGAACCATCGTATAGGTTAACATAATTTGGGTCTTTTCATGATTAAAAGGAAGGCTCTTATTTTCTATTTTTAGTTCTGCGGAAAAAATGTTTGTATAGGATATATTTAATTAATTTTCTAGAATTTCTGTTTTGTCGCATTCTTCAAATCTATCAAATTAATTGTTTGTTCATTGGAACAATTTTTTCCTTCGCAAAAAGTACACAACGAATTAAACAGCACACTTTGTTTTTGACAACCGCAGTGACCTGTGCAACCCCTTTTACATGAACAGGATATTGTTTTGCTATACAATCTTTGCTATACAATCAGAGTAAAGGTTTTGTCGTTATAATGGGCATTCATCCATATTCTGTTTTCTTTAAGCTCCATTCTTCGGCATTAAGTTCAATATTATCACATTTGATTTGATAGTAAGGGGGGGGGGGGGAGTCAATAAGTCTTTACAAAAAGAAGGAAAAAAAAGTTTTGCGTATGTAATTTTTTTTTATTTTCATTCAAGTCTTCCAAGATGACCATAAAATATAAATCAGGAGCGCTTATTTAATTAAAGAGGGTGCTTAATGAACTACTTTTCTAGGTTATGTACAATGATTACTTCAAAAGTATTACTTAAGTAGAATCTAATGCGACGTCGCAAAAAGGCCTTTTTTTGTCCTTCGATGGGATACATATAAATATATACAAACTTTTAAAAAAATCTGAGATAGCCAAAAGGCGTTTTACATATGTATACTATTGTAGAAAAAATCGTTGGCACAATCGGTGGATCCACCTGAGCACCCAAAGTTAAAAAATTGTTGGAATGACCTATATATTGTGACGGTAAACGTCAAATTAGCGCTAATAATATAACCTAATTGCTGCCTGCGGGGGCAGCACCTACCGGGGAGACGAAAAACGTAATGAAGGAATTCGGCACGCGAGCAGACGGAATGCGCGCGATTGAAATTGAACGAGTGGAGCACTAACCATCAAGGTATTCGCCGGTAGTCACGTCGTCAGCTGCCGATACAGAAACCGCCAAGATCGCGATCCAGGATTGAAGTGCCTGAACAAGTGCGGACCTGATCTAGAGGAGAGCGTCATTCCCCGCGACAGCGAGAGTGTGTGCGAGGTTCGTCATCGAGGGCGTAACCACGTGCGCGCGAATTCGCGAGCCGCAACGAAAGAACAGACAAACATTTCCGCAGTGCAAATCGTGCATTCTTGTCTTCGAACGTCTGCTAAATAAAGGTAAGCTGGCCAGCTCAATCTCGCGATCGCGATTGCATGCGTAATGATTAATTCCTCGTGCTCAAAGCGTACATGTAATAGCTCTGTTAACAAAGAGCAGCGAGCGTCCCGACACTGCATGTTGTTGTCGAGCGAGCGCCGATTCTGATGTAGTATTTGAGAAGACAATAAAGGCTTTCGTTCGTGATATTTAACAAGTGCTTTCGGCTCGTTTATTCCGTATTGCATCCACTCACATTTGTAGTTAGTTGGTTGACTGACATCTGTTTCCCTCTTGCTTTCCGACTAACGTATCGAGCATAGGTAATTACGCGCGCCCTTCGGTGGAATTGCGCGAATAAAGTAATTGAACGGTACCCACCCCGTTACAATATATATATTGTTAATACGTTGAAATCGACCAACCAAAACTATTACACAGACCTACAAAATTTAGAAAAATTCCGGAACCAGAAACTAGACATAGTGTAACTGAAGAAATTCGGTATGCTAAAGTTAAATCTGGGCTAAAGATTGCTCCATTGCCTTAGATTTTTGAAATACGAGGGCGAGTCAATAAAAATAAAGTCTTTACAAAAAGAAGGAAAAAAAAAGCTTTGCGTATGTAATTTTTTTTTTATTTTTCAACGTAATCTCCTTGAAGGTCAATACATTTTATTAAACGGCCTTCCAGTTTTTTTAAGCCATCAGAAAAATATGATTTCTGAAAACCCTCAAAATAGGTATTTGTTTCGGCGATAACTTCTTCATTTGACGTGAATCGTTGTCCGGCAAGCCATTTTTTGAGGTTAGAAAATAAGAAAAAGTCACTGGGAGCCAAATCAGGCGAATATGGTTGATGCTCAATTAATTTGAACTTTAAATCGATAATTTTTATCATCGAAACTACACATGTGTGAACTTGAGCATTGTCTTGAAGAAATAGGCATTTTTTTTGTTCAAGTGAGAACGTTTTTCTCTGATTTTTTCTTTCAGCTTACCTAATAATGACGCATAATATTGTCCAGTGATCGTCTGGCCCTTTTCCAAGTAGTCGATGTAGATGATTCCATACGCATCCCAGAAAACTGTGGCCATAATCTTGCCAGCTGACTTACTAGTGGTATACCCATGTTTCGTCTACAGTTACGAGTCGACGCCAAAAGTCTTCCGGATTACGACGTATGCGTACCAAAAGAGCCTCAGAGGTGACCACGCGGGTACGTTTGTTTTCAACAGTGAGCAAACGCGGCACCCATCTTGCTGATATTTTTTTCATCCTCAATTTTTCATGCAAAATATAAATGATTGTACCCTGTGATATCCCTGTGACCTCAACTGATTCTCGCAATTTTAATCTTCTATCACTCAACACCATATCGTGGATTTTGTTGACCATTTCGGGCGTACTCACTTCTACGGGGCGTTCTGAACGAGGTTCATCTTTTGTTGTTGTACGGCCGCGTTTAAATTCATTTACCCAGTTATAAACAGTCTTAAACACAGGGGCGGACTTGCCATGAACGATGTTCAACTCAACTGTGAATTCTTTTGGTGTAAGGCCTTTCAAATAAAAATGTTTTATCACCGCTCGAAACTCTGTTTTTTCCATTTTTCAAATAAACCAATAACTTTTTGTTCAACCAACACTCACAAAAAAACGATTTAATGAATCAAGCTGAAACTTTGTATGATATCTAGTTGGTAGTATTGCTTGCCAAAAACATCATAATTCAAGCGTGACGAGCGCCATTTTTTGATTTTGTAAAGACTTATTGACCCCCTTCGTAAACTTATAGGCAATGCTGTACGGCAGTATATTCAAAGGGTGGGAAAGAATGTATTTTGAAATTCTAGTTTTTCTTTTTTTGTTCAGACATTTCAAATCGAATTTTTCGAAGTGTTCTTTCTTCAAAAGACTTTGTATCGCCATACAAATATGCTATCAGTTTGAAGCCTGTTAACGTCACTATATTTGGTATTAATAAGTTTTCTCTATTAGCGAATTCTTTACATAAATACTGTAAGGTCTTTCGCTGTAAGGTTAATAAAAGTTGATTTTCCTTTTCCAAAAAAAGACGTGGTGTCGCATCCTGTAAAAGCATGCAATACAGCAATTGAACGATTAAGCTGAGGATATTTCAAAGAGGTATTATTGAATATTTTTGTAGGCTTATTGCCAGTACATACGTCAGTATAACTAATAATAGAATCATATTCTTGAAATTCCCTAATTGCAGTGTATACAATCATCGCATCTGCGTCTTCTTTGGCGTGTTCCACTCTGTAAATCGATTTTGCTAGTACTTCTTGTAAATGTGAAATAAGTTGTCGTTTGTTGTTTTTATTTGATAAAAAGGTCGATTGTGACACAGGCGGAATAAAGTCGTTTATCACATAATTGTTTATATCTTCTCATTCTTTCAGCATCCTTAGCATTCTTATCCTTTCAGTTAGATTTTCAGGATGCCCATCAAATAATATTATTGAGTTAGGTTTGCGCCAACTATCCAAATATGGACAATATTGTTATAAAATCTGTCCATATGTTACTTGAGTTGGCCATACAACTCTACGTAATAAAAATCCCCCATCGATTACATGAATATAACTGCCATAATCAGGAACTGCTTTTATCGGTCCGAAAAAGTCGTAAAGTACTGCTTTTTCATACCTTGCTCATTGAAAAAAGATACGGGATAAGGAGCGAGCTCATGCTTAAAACATTTTCTCAAATCGTTATCGTTAAGGTTTGCTAGTAGTAGTCTAAAATGGTAGACTCTCTAATTTTTTTTTGGATGATAATAAAATAAAACAGTGTCGATTTTCTTTAGATTCATGATGTTATTTTTCCGTAAGGACTTAACGTCTTTTATATTATTTCCAATCATTTTTTTATATGATACAAGTCCAACTTGTATAGCATTATGTCAATTTGTTTTATCATTCTCTTTCATCGCAGTACTTAAAGATGTACGAGGTCTGTCCGAAAAATATCGGGCTTACGTTTATATCTTCGCGCCATATTGTTCGAGCGACCTCTACAGTACAGAAACGTCAACAGTAAAGCCTCACGAATCTATTGGTTACTTACTGACACCTGCCGGACGTATAGTTCATGCACAGCGTGTCTTTGTTTACAGTGCCTTTTTCGCGTTGGTCGGATTTTGATATTGATTCAATGATTTGGATTTTGATTCAAAAATGTCTGAAAAACAAGATCAACGAATTTGCATCAAATTTTGCTTTCAACTCGGAAAAACCAGTTCGGAAACTATTGAAATGATGCAAAAGGCCTTCGGAAGCGAGTGTATGAGCAAAACACGAATAAAAGAGTGGTATAAACGGTTCAAGGATGGTCGCACTTCTGTCGATAGTGATTCTCGTTCCGGCCGACCTTCGACGACAAAAACCGCAGATAACATTAAGCGGGTGCGACTTGCAATCGAACAAGATTGTCGTAAGGCTGTGCGAGAACTAGAAGAAGACCTTGGGATACCAAAAACTATCATTTCAGAAATTTTCACCGAAAATTTAGGAATGAAACGCATGTGTGCGAAATTCATCCCAAAATTGCTCACAGCAGAGCAGAAGAACATTCGCTTAGAAATCGCTCTGGACAATCTGGAAATGGTCAATAATGATGATAATGTGCTTAGAAAAGTTATTATAGGTGATGAATCATGGGTTCATGGTTATGATCCTGAAACAAAACAACAATGTTCAAAGTGGAAGCATTCTGAATCGCCAAGACCAAAAAAAGCACGTCTAAGTCGGAGCAATGTTAAGTCAATGTTGATTGTTTTTTTCGATTGTGAAGGTGTTGTACATCACGAATATGCATCAACCGGTCAGACAATCAATAAAGAATACTACGTTCAAATTTTAAAACGTTTGCGTGATGCAGTAAGAAGAAAACGGCCGCACTTTTGGGAAAGTGGTGACTGGCTTCTCCATCACGATAATGCGCCAGCGCATTTATCCAATCTTGTGCAGCAGTTTTTGAGAAAACACAATATTGCATTGCTTCGACAATCTCCATACAGTCCCGACATAGCCCCTTGTGACTTTTGGCTGTTTCAAAAACTAAAATAACAACTCAAAGGATACCGATTCGATGATAAAACAACGGTTGAAAACAATGCGACGAGTGTACTTAAGGCTATCCCTAAAAGTGAGTTCCAGGACTGTTTTGAAAAATGGAAAAATCGATGGAATCGTGTTATTCAATCAAGTGGGGATTACTTAGAAGGATGCCATCCACCAGATGATAAAGAATAACGCTAGCACGAAAATATAAAGGTAGGCCCGATACTTTCCGGACAGACCTCGTACTCGTAATAGTTAATCCTGCCTTGAACGGATTGTAAGTTCGTAGCCAATTATAAAATTTGTCTGCGTCTTCATTGTCTGCTCTCAATCGTGAATCGTTAGCATCTACAAGCTGCTCATTATACGCATTAAAAGACACATCCAGCAATGTAAATAATTGTTTTGAAAATTCAAAAAATGAAGGCATGCTACTTAACGATCTAACAATCACGTTATCGTTCATTCTCTGACCACGAAATTACCTGCCAGCAGAATGCATACACTTCATCAAAGTCTGTTCTATTGTCATATATGTCCAAATACCTAAATCTAAATATCTAAGAACGCCTGACAGTAAAATATGCTTCCTTAATAAAATTATCAATTTCAGGATATACATTAAAGTCAAGGTTCAACATGTTTTGAATATATAAATGTGCCGACTTTGCATATAATAAGTGAACGCTAGCATTGAAAAATGGTAACATATTTTTAATGATTTAAATATGCAGCTGCCAATTTCCTGTTCTCTCTGCCTCAATGAACTGTTTCTAGCATAAATCCAGCATATAAATTAATATCAAACATACAAAACTCGTACAAATATCTCGCGAAATTTTTATGGAATCGTCATATATTATTAGCACAAAAATAATTATATTATTAAAACCCTCAAAAATCATTACACTGCTTTTAATATGATGAGTACAAGTTGCCAATAAAATGCTACTTTTATTTAACGGTTTATTTATAAAATAAGGTTATGAAATCTTTAATGTAAAAAATTATATTTATCAATTTTTTCATATGAGCAATTTAAAGACGACCAATTAATTGTAAATATAAAGAAACTTTTATATTTTATATATTTCTTGAAATTGTAACGGAGAATTAGCGTCCGTTCCCGTCTGGATAGCTCGCGGCCGTCCGCACAAATTATTTATTAGGGGATTCGGGAAGCAAAAGACGTGCCCACGACTGAATAATGCGTCGAGCATAAATACGTTAAACGCACAGATCCAAAGTCGGAATGAGGAGTGATATAGCGGCGAATAAACACAACAGCGGATTAACACAGTAATCTTTTACACGTCAACAATATGTTACAATACGGCGATCTCGTGCTTATACACTAAGAGTGGCACAATAATAAATCTAAACGGGAAGGTGAATCGATGGCTGATCAGCCTGGCGATTCCCTGTCTAAAATAAAATATTACAACAAATACCCGACAAAACACTTTCTACCGTTAATTCATCGACCCGGTAGCCTGCAGGTATACCGTGCTACCACCCATAAGCTGGTGCCAAAACATGCACGAGAGAGAGAGAGAGAGAGAGAGAGAGAGAGAGAGAGAGAGAGAGAGAGAAACAACAGAAAAACACGGCACCGACCTCGACCTTCAGCCTCTCCGACGGCTTGAACGCTCTGCAGTGTGACGTCACTGGTGCGCTCCTTCTCGCTGACCGTCTCGCTGGTGTTTGTTCTCGTAGCTGTTTATCTTCTTGCTTGTCCTCTCGTTCACTCCACAATACTACTGCCTCAATCCGTTGTTCCGCTCGATGATTTCTGTCGTCATTGTTTCCGCCACCTCTTGGTTCTTCGGTATTACAGCAACGTCAAAACTGCTCGCGCGCGTACCCGTGTACCTCGCCAGTTACTCACACGCGCCGGTGCTAGGTATCCTTCGGGACACGGCTGGGCGCGATCCAGCCTCACACTCTAATACTCGTCCGCGCACCGGGCGTGTCTCCGAAAACAAACAAACGTCAACGAGATCGCGGGGCCAACTTCGGAAAACTGTGACCTTCGGTTTGATCTGCGCGCGCGACTTCTTCTGCTTACAGCCTAGCTAGACTCTCCCGAATCATCCGCGATTCAAGCGCTCTCTCTCTCTCTCTCTCTCTTCCTCTTCTTCTGCAACATCTCCATCGCTCTAGTTGTCAGCTCAGTCCGTGTACAGCACCTTGTAAACAAAAATTTAAGCATAAGTGTGTGTACCACACACACACTCTCAGCTTGGCGCGGCGCACAAACATTTGCGAGAGCCAGACGGACGAAATCGGCCTAGTCGAGATTCTCCGTTACAAAATATAATGTGTTGTAATGCTAGTGAGATGCTTGCAACAGTACATATTTATTCCATCATTTGAAAATTCTACGTCGAAAAAAATACTTCGAATTTTACCTTATTTGCGTTTTAAAAAGGTTGTTACATAAAAGAAAAAAGAATTAGATATACCATAAAAAAGTAGATTGTTAATTATTTCATTTATAATGTATGATATTTAGATGTTAGTAACTTAACCGCGATGCCTCGGTAATGCATGCATTACATGAGAAATCTTAGATTTGAATAGATGTCATAATAAACTAATTAATCAACTTTTCCAATTGTTATCTATTTACGCACATGTTATTTTAGTATAAAGTTTAAACCTTATGTATGTATATTACTAATTTATATTGAACATTTTGAAAATAAAAGTATATACAAAAATACATTTTCATATTAGACTTGGCTTTGCTAAATTAATTTTTGCAAAACATTTACAAAGCTTTCCACTGTGTAACGGTGTAGGTTGGTCAAGGCCTACACCGTGCGACCCTTCTCTCTCTACGACATCGGCAAGGGCTCATAGCGGGCATCTGGCGCACGTATATTTCGTGCTTGATGCCAGTCTTTTGTTTCGGCATCGGTTTCTCTCTTCATCAAGAAAGAAAGAGAGAGCAGCAGCAGTATTAGTGGCCAGAAGCGCACAACAACATGCGCTCTCGTCAGTCACCGAAAGTGAGAGAGAGAGAGAGAGAGAGAGAGTGCAGCTATAGTGCGGCTAGGCTCGCGACACTGACCATGCTTGGCGGTCCCACGTGCTGCCGATTAGGCAAGTGAGTGGGGAGGGCGTGAAGCAGTCTCTCACTCACTATTGCGTCGTTTCTCGCGAGCATTAAGGAAGTGACCCCGCGAGCGAGAGCATACCAGCCTAACACACCGGCACAGTATTCTCGAGAGCGGCCTTTGTCCACCAGTCAAGCCATATCTGAGGAAGTCACCAGTCGACAGAAAGAAGATCAACTCGCCAGCCCAACGGACTTCGCCAATTAAACAGGTCATACTCTCTCCTCTCGTTTCTCTTCCTTAATCGGTTTTACCCTTTTTGGCTTTTCGCGACTTGTGCGCTGTTCCAGGCTCTCGCGGGCCGGCACAGCTGAACTAGTGGTTAAGTTTCTTTCTTTATTGTGTATTGACCACCCCTCGTATCTTGACATAAAAGTGCAAAAAATACAGTTTTTTCTAGTTTTTAGGATTTCCAGATCGCGAATTATTGCGAATTTATTGCAAATCCGGAGACGGCATCAAAAACAACTAATCTTCTACTTCTAAAAACACTAGTTAATTTATTAAAACTGACTATTACAAGAAGATATCGTTCATTAAAAAATAGAAAATTTAGGTTTCAGGTATACACGTAATATATAGGGAAAAATGTTCGCACTTGTTAAGCGTATCTTGGTATATCACATGGTATATTAAAATTTAGAGGTAGAAAATGAAGTTTTGGTCTGTTACTTAATTTCTGGAAAATGTTTTCTAGATGTGAGGAAAGCAGTAAGTAAAAACAGTATTTTTATACTTTTAGGTTAGAATATCCTAGAAATCTAAGGCGATGGATAATTCTAAGCCCGTATTTGAATTGAACACATGAGCGAACAAAATTTCTGCGGATATACTATATACAGTCTCTGGTTCTGAAAAGTGTTGGCCTGTGTTATTATCAGTGATCAATAACAGCAATTTAGTGAAAAGAAATAATCATATATGTATAGGTCTTTACTAAGTTTTATTTTGTTGCAATTATTAATCAGTGGAACAATACCGTATATACATTTTGTACATACTATATGTAAATTTGTAATCGAATTTTGTCGATTATTGTCATTGATTATTTGCAACGATATTATTTTGAAAATACTCAGTACAACCTTACAAATTTAACGAAATACATAATGATTGAACGCTGGAGTTTTCCTTCGAATTCTTTTGGCTATTATTTAAAAAAATGATTATTAGTCAATAGTTACCTAACTTGATATTGAAAAAATAACTTTTTTGGTAAACTTTTATTATACATTATCTCGGTATCAATATCGTAATATGTATGTAGGACGACAATAATTTCGTTATTAATTTAATTCGTTTTATCTCCTGTTAATGACAATTTTATATTTTCTTTATATATAAAATCCATATAATAATTAAAAAGTAACATGGAATTTTAATTAGTGTAGTACCGAAATCAGCAAAAGATCGCATTTTTGCATTTTCCTTTAGTTCGAAACGCTCTGCTGAATTACTAAAAATTTTGAAGACATATATTTATATAATTTTTAACAAAAAATTTGTTCGCTTATTGCTGTATTGAAATTGTCTAGTTGAAAGAAGCGACACAACGTATCAACAATGCAATACCGAACTAAATCCGACAAACAGAGAATCAGCCGAATAATGAGAAATTGCTGTATAGAGAAATCGCATTTCACATTCTGATTTTTAGTTTCAGAAAAGACTCTGTGACGGGAGCAGACGACGACCTTTTATCGTGCGTTGCTCCTTACCCTTCTTCTACTCTTAGCTGGCTTAGTAACCGACATTGGGCGCATTATGAGAATGCGGTTTGTTGTCTTTCAGTGGCCAATCATGATAGACGAGCTGAGAGAGAAACTAGCGAGAGCGACAACGAGCAAGAAAAGGAGAGAGCGAAGAAAGAGCAGGCAGGCGCGCGACCGATTAGCGTTGAGAGAAGAAAGAGTTGAGCGGCAGTTAAGTACGAGGTGTGTGAAAAGGAAATCAAGGAAGCGATTGAGCGAGAGTAATGACAGGTAGCCAGGTTCGACAGTTAACCATTGGAGGTCGTCAGAAGAGAGTCAAGCACGAGGAGTTTGAAGAAAAAGAAGGAAAGAGGCAAGAAGGAGCAAGAAGAAGTCCAGGAGGAAGCTGCTCACCGGGACGGCGACGACGCGTCTTTAAGAAAAGGTGGTCTGCCGTTTCCCGTTCACCAAGAAGTTCTGCTGCAGAACTAAGGTCAAGTAAACTTCCAGAACGTTTTCTCTCTCTCTCTCTCTCTCTCTCTCTCTCTCCCTCCCTCTTTCTCGGTGAGTAGCGACACACTGGTTTTTGAGGCTCTCTTCTTTATTAAACATTGTCCTACTTTTGCCACTTCCTCGAGCGGCTTATTTTTGCAGGCGAGTTCGTCCAGCTGGCCACTGCGCTTCCTGGTAAAAATTCTTGGCTTTTAGTCAATTTTTTCGCCAGTGGAAGAATTAATCGCCTGCCTGGTTACAACATAACCTTCATCAAATCTCCAACTTTAACGAGTTTTTGATCTACACATCTCTGCATACAACGCAAACAACAACACAGCCTCCACACAAGTACCGCAACACTCTATACACTACACACTACACACCTCACCGAATGCAACACTTACAAAATTTTTGTTGCTAAGTACTTGTATCAACAATTTTGACCGTTAATCCACATATTTCAATCTACTTGGAGAGACTCCTCACTGCCGGTGTTATTTCTTTGCTGCATCACATCTTTCAACTCAATCTGTCTTGCGCTGAGTCATCGCGATGGCTATTTTAATTTAATTTTTATTTTATTTTTACTTTACTTCATCTTGTTTTGTTTTATTTAATTTAATTTTGTTGTATTTTTCATCTAGCGCTAACTATACGCTAGACAATTTTAATTCTAATTTTAATTTTAATTTTATTGGATCGACTGTGTCAAATCGCGTTTCCTTTTCTACCATTCACTTAATTTTAATTTTCAGCGTTCGCTTCATCAATCATTTTTCTCATTTCATTTTTGCGTATAAGCTACTTGTTTATTTTTGTGTTTTAATCATTTCTAGGTTAATTTGCAAATCCCTTTACCGCCTCTTGTAAATGGCATCACTTTACTCCCCAATCTCCCACCAATTTTTGATCCTTAACTAACTGAGTTGGTGCCACTGAGGTGCCAATTTTCAAATCTTTTAAATCCTAACTTTTCAATGCTCCCGTTTATGACTGATCAGTGACTCAAATTTTTGGGCGAAATTCAAACTTTTCAATTTGTTGTATCAATCTATCCTTTCAAATTACCTCGTTTATTACAGTTTCTTGTGAAGTTTTGAAACCCGGGGAGGAGAGATGGAAAACTTTTTAACACAATTTATGAATTTCTATTTTTTATCTTAATTTGTTTTTAAATTCCAAAACCTCCCACTTTTATGAAATGGTCTTGTCTTTATGCGCCGAGTGTGGTGAAGCGCTGAGTTATCGGGGTGTCAATATCTTGCAGTGCGAGGCCTGTGATGGATCTTTCCATCAGCACTGTTCCGATATAACCTTGAACCCTGACCTTGCGACCTTTATTTGCCGTACCTGTTCGATTGAGTCTGCGGTCTTGGCCAACTCTCGTTAGTCCGGTGGCGTGTTTTTACAATCCCTTCCTTCCACTCAAATCGACTCTGCTTCAGCTGGCACTTTGTCTTTCGTCGAAATCTCAGGCCGAAAGAGACAGACATCACCTTACGAGCTTTTCCCGTCGAAGATGTTGAAGGTGGGAATCCCGGAGTGACTTCTCTGATACTAACCGATCCGCTGCCCTTCCCACTGTTTCTTCCCCCAGTGCGGACCAAATCCACTTTGCTCGATAGCATGGCTCCTACCACGGGGGACAAACCACCAGCATGGTTTTCCGGTTTCATGAATAATGAATTCACCGAGTTTCGGAACGAGATTAGAACCACCCAGACTTCCATCCTAACCAAAGTCAATCGTGTCGCCGACAAAGTGAAGAGCCTCAAGTCTGTAGTGGGTCTCATGGATCGCTCCGAGCTCCTTATTCTGAGCCTTCCGCAGGAGTTCCAGGGTTCGTTGGAGGAAGCTGCCGGTATGCTTTTCGAGGCGATTGGCTACCCAAACACTGGGGGGTTGCATAGCAGCCACGAGAAAATGGACTGCCACTCGTTATCGTCCAAATCCGACCGATACTACGTCGGCTTTCGTTGTGCATATCGAATCGACGGTGGCGCGTGATGTCATTCTGGAGCGCTCTGGGAAGCTCGTTGAGAATACGGCGAGGGACGTTTTTAAGTGCGGTCTCGGAAATCCCGTTTTCATCCGTCAGCTCTTACCCCCGCCGATCCACAATCTCTTTGTGAAACCGCTTGCGCGTAGTCATGAGCTGGGTTTCGCGCGCCTTTTCGTTTCTGGTATGGTCGTTCATATGCGGGAGAACACGTGTTCCATCCCTATCCCCATAATGTTGGAGAGCGACCTTGTCAGCTGTACGCCTTTGCCTCCCGGCCAGCCTCCTGTCTCGGCCGCTCCGCGCTCTGGTCCATGTCAGTTCCATGTCAGTGACTGCCACTCCGATCGGCACTCGAAAACATGCGCCACTCAACCTCAACTTCGCGCCCCAGGTTGTCAAACAACGATCCACTGCCGTCATCCCAAAAAAACCTGCTCTGCAACTTAACACAACGGGCAGTTGTTTTAGCCCGACTGTGTCTGTCTTTCCAGCTCAGCTATCTCAAGCTATCCCAGATTCATCTCTTCCAGTTTCTGGTTCATGATGCTAACCAATGCAGAACCATACCCCGCCCTCTGCTTCCTTCGTTATTGGCCACATTAATATAAATAGACGAAATTCCCCCTGTCATTTTGCTCTTCTCGAAGCACAAGCCCTTTCTACACATTTTGATGTCATAGCCATTACTGAAACCTTCATCTCACCTGGTATCTCTGACTCACACCTCTCCCTCCCCGATTTCAATTTTTTCAAGCTTGACCGAATTGAAAAGCAGGGTGGCGGAGTTGGCCTGTACGTCAGATCTTATCTTAAATTCAGTTTTCTAACTACTTCAGATCCAGTTTTAGATAACATGCCTGAATTCATCCTTGGTGAAAAAAGTCTGACAAGACCAAGCTTTTGATGGCGGTGGTATACAGACGTCCCTCTGCATGCACTCCCACACACTTTTTCAACTACCTGGCCACTTACCTCCCCCTGTATGGAAATGTCATTATTACCGGTGATTTTAAAGCAGACCTAAGTTCCAGCTCTCTGCCTGATGCTCGAGCTTTGAGATCTCTCGTTGACCTACACAACCTCCACTTCGTATCCACTGATCCCACACATCACTGTCTTGATATAAATCCCCCTTCCCACACTGTACTCTTGACCTCTTCATAGTGAAAGACCCAAATTCCACCCAGACATTTGGAAAATCTGATACTCCTTTTATGGCTGACCATGATTTCATCTCGCTCACCTATCGTTTTAGCAAGAATAAGTATGTCACCAAATTCATTAGGTCTAGCGAATTAAATCGGGTGGACGAAACGGCCTTCAATAAGACTCTTAGCACCTATTCCTCATGTCTGGTCGACAAATCTACAGTACGATCGGAGCGCTCTTCGGACCCGCCGATGGATGCTGACTTGTATTCCCTTGACGACTCGGTGCACTCTCTTACTGAAGTCCTCATAAAGTCCTTCGATACGGTAGCCCCTCTCAGGTGCATCAAGTTATCTTCTAGGCGTAAGCCCTGGGTAACTATGAGCATTCTTGCTCTCACAAAAAGGTGTGACTTTGCCTATAAACTGGTATCCTCTTCCCGCTCGGTCAGTGACGTCGCTGGGTATTGAAGACTTCGAAATGACGTCTCAAATGCCTTCGACTCAGCAAAAAACTTCTGTATCTCAAACAGGCTATCCTTCGCAAGAAATAGCAAGGCCAGATGGAGCGAGTTACGAAACTTTGAAGTCACCAAGCGCGCTCTTCCATCCCTGTTTCGATTCTTTCCCCCAGCCGCATTAAACACCCACTTTGCCAACATAGTTAACTTGTCTCCTCCCATGACACGGGATTTTCTTGACGTCCTTTTAGCATGTCCCCCAAATGTTCCTCACGTCTACACCCCATTCGAATTTCATGAAGTTACTAGCCAGAAGGTTATGGATGCACTAAACTCGTCCTCATCCAGAATATTTGGTTCCGATAGTTTGTTTGTCAAGATGCTTAAACTTGTCTCTTCTATATGTCTCTCGTTTCTCACGCATCTTGTCAACAAATCATTATCGTGCGGCGTTTTTCGAACCTCCTGGAAACGGTCTCTCTTCACCAGTCCTGCTAAAGTTCCTTCGCCCACTCTTTTATCGGACATCAGACCGATACCCACAGAGCATGAAATATTTCAGAAATATTTCATGAAAAATTAGGAATATTGATGAAACATTTCATGAAATATTTCGGAAATATGGGAATGTCCGCCACACAAACCGCACTGAAATATTTCACGAAACATTACAGATATTTTACATAAAATGTTATTGATACATTGCTTCAAATATTTCGGAAATATCCTCGGAAATATTTCTGGTATATTTCATGAAATATTTCTGCTAATTTATGATATACATTCCTAGATTATTTCATGCAATATTACTGATGTATTGCTTTAACGATTGTGGGAGTATTTCATGAAGTGTTCCGGAGATATTACATGAATCAGTCCCGATATATTTTATAAAATAGTCCCGGAATATTTCATGATATAGTCCCAGAACATTTCATGAAATATTCCAGAAATATTTGGAATGAAATATTACTTATAATGCTTGAAAGATTCCTGGTATATTAAGTCAAAGATTTCGGGAGCACTTCTAAAATATCCCGGAAATATTACATGAAATATTCCTTATATATTTCATGATATTGTTCCGGAATATTTCATGATATAGACCTAGAATATTTGATAACATATTCTAGAAGTATTGGAAGGAAATATTACTGCTCAATTGCTTCAAAGATTCCGGAAATATTAGATGAAATGTTCCGAATATATTTCATAAATACTCCTGTAACATTTCCTGAAATATTCCAGCTTAGTTATGATAGACATTCCTGGATCATTTCATGAAATATTTCGGATATACTTCATAAAATATAACAGTATTGTGCCAGGCTGTCCATGGAGTTTTATGCTTCCTGATATGAAGGCGTACAGTCACCACTTCACGCACCGTGTAAAAAAAAATATGGAATTGTTTCCGAGAACTGCGCTGAAAGAAGAAAACATTTCATATACATTTCATACATTTCTTAATATTTATTATAAATATGTCCTGATCTATTTCTAAAATATAACAGCAAAAAAGGATTGAAATAATTCACGCTTAGGTTCAAGAAATAAATATGTGTTTCTCATTTATTAATAAATAACTTGCTAATTTTAATAGTACATGAAAAAGTTAAAATTACAAAGTTTATTCTTCATTCATTAAATTTTCTTCTTCTGCATTCTCCTCTAAATCGATGTAATATTTTACATCTCTTTTCCGTTTTTCGAAACCAGCTCTGAAATTTATATATAAAATTATTCATTACAATTCAAATTATAGGTATCTGAAGTTACTAGAATTCATTATGTTATAGCACTATGTATTCTAAATCTGCACATCGGCCGCGCTTGAACATGCCCCAAGGCGTTCTAATTTTAATGGTATCACGGTAGCATAACCGACAAAAAATAGCATATAAAATGGAATTCATCAAAATGTATTTATAGGACTGAAATTCAAAAAATAAAGCTACTGACACGCATAGATAATCAATAAATGTTTCCGAAAAGTTTAAAAATGATTATAATAGTACTCTTTAATTAAAGGTTGGCATACACTACTTGGAGGGCATATTCTCATTCTTACGAGGAGTGGTTTGGAGCACATTGCAAATAATTTTCGAGGACCGAATATCGAACAGATAAGCACGGATGAACGTAATTTCTTGAAAAATTCTTAATTTTTACCCATGGTCTTATTTTAAAGCCGCTTAAAAGAGTCATCGCATGATAAATTTGGACAAATCTAGCGCGAACTATTCCACTTTCAAACATACTATATTTTTAAGATACGCAAACACGTGTATTTAATATCGGATATCTGTGAAAAAGGTAGTTTTGAAATTGGAAATCACGCGTGGAACACGAAAATTGCTTTAAAGCAATGGTGACTCTCAGGGAAGATTACATTATTAACGTTTTGTCGGTAATCAGTCTTTCTGTACACAAGAGAACTACTTAGGTGACCCGTAAAGTAATATATTATGTAATACTTACGCTTCAGTGTCTGATTCCCTCTTCAGTCTTGTGCCAGACTGATCCAACCAGCTATTGATACTTGAACAAATCTCTTCGTCCTGTGATGATGGAAATAGATGACGCACTGATTCTAAAAGAATATATTTCTATATAATTCAGAAAAACAATCAGAAATAATCCGTGTATAATACTCACTGTATATAACTGTGTACAATGGCAAGTCTTTCAATGCATGCTTCTTCTTATGCCCTACATAGATGTATTTGTTTGCTACCTTATTTGTCATAGCAGCGGGTAGAATAATGTAAATATACTTATGTGTGTCAGCGCCTCCTTTGCTTTTAAAAAAAAGTACCTGGAATTCAAAGGGAATCAATTTATCTAACGGTTAAAATCTGATTATTAGTGAATGAATGTGATGCAATTAAATGAGTTAGATAAGAGTCAACCCAATTATAGGGATACCAAGCTAGGAATAAGTCATACCATAAATATAGTTCAATAAATAATACAAATAGTACAAATTAAAAACTAACTCACAGCATAATAAAAATAATAATGCTAAAGTTATTTTAGCCATACTATCTATTAAGGTCAGTATACCTAATATCAAACTGTACCCAATATCGGACTTTTTTCAAAACTCAAATATTCGCGGTCTAACGCCCTCTCATGGGTTATCCTTATGTTAGTATTAATTAATTAAGATTCCACGATTTGCTCCGGAACGCCAATTCCGTTCTTTAAGAAGAGTTTCGTGCTCCGTATAACAACATATTTTTAAATGATAAATTTTTTAATGATGGAAAGGAGGGAAACAGTGATAGATGGAAAATCACTTAATTTGAATTATATTCAGAAACGTTTCGTCAGCACATTTGCTGATTTCTTCAGGCTTTATTAATAAAAAAACAACAAATTATTAACGATAGAGTTTGCACAGGTAATTTTAATAGTATATAATTATATGTATATGTGTATACCTGATATCTCTCGTAGTCAAATTATTATAGGCTAAAACGAATAGATCCTAGCACAGTCAAGTTACAATAAAGTGAGAAATCAAGTATTTCAATCCATATATATACTCTTCATCTATTATCCCTTCCTCATCGATCTTAATAAAGGCTTGTAGATGTGACTAAGATATTGTATATCCTCTTTTCTATTTAACGTGTTTTTATGCAAGCCAATGTCTAACATTTCGGATATTCTTCGTTTCTTATAATTTTTTTCATAATCCAATATCTTAGCTTTTTTCAATCAATTAAATTCGTGTGAGAACGTTCTTCTATGTGTAGCTACTACTGTATCTGAATCAATGTTTTTTTCGTGTTCGTTTAATCTAATTTAATCATGTTTTAATACCATTGGATGTAAGTTCCTTATTCATAACCATATCGTGTAATGTAGTCTTAGAGGGATTGGACAAACGTTATGAACAAATTAAAAATTGTGAGTTTCCAATAGAAGAGATTCGGAAAGGTATACAATTTTTATATAACACATATTTTGTGTTCAACAAAATTTATTATAAACAAATATTTGGAAGCCCTATGGGCTCACCTATCTCTTCTTTACTGGCTGATATTGTTATGGAAGACTTAGAGAAACATTGCCTGAGCGTGTTGCGGAATGAATATCAAATTAATCCTCTTTTCTATTACAGATATGTTAATGATACTTTGATGTGCGTTCCGGAAGATAAAATTGATTTAGTTATCGAGACGTTCAATCCTTTTCATAATAGACTACAATTTACGTTTGGAATTGAAATTAATAATTTTATTCCATTTCTTGACTTAAAATTGATTAGAAATAATAATAAATTATAATTTGACTGGTTTAGGGAAACAACACAACTGACAGAATTTTGAATTTTAACTCAGAACATACAATTCATCAAAAAGTTAATATAGTTTCAAATTTAGTTGACCGAGTGTTTTATTTGCTAACAAAAAATTTCATTCCAACAATTTAAAAATAATTACTAATATCCTGAAAAGAAAACTAATTATCCATCTTTATTTATCAAAAAACATATATAAAAACGTATCAATCAATATATTCAAAAAAGGGAATAATAATTCTAAAAAATTAGAAAATTAAAATTTACCTACAGTCGCTATTCTTAATAATTGGAACATCTTCAAAAAATGTTCATCTATGTTAAAAAAACATAACATTATGCCTATCCCTTTATTACAAAAACCATTACAACAGTTTATCCGTTTAGGAAAAGACAAATCTGATTTATTAGACAACACTGGTATTGTCTACAGTTTTAACTGCAAACAATGTTCAGCAGTCTATTATAGGTGAAAGTAAACGTTCCTTAAAAATTAGATCAAACGAACACGAAAAAAACATTGATTCAGATACAGTAGTAGCTACACATAGAAGAACGTTCTCACACGAATTTAATTGATTGAAAAAAGCTAAGATATTGGATTATGAAAAGAATTATAAGAAACGAAGAATATCCGAAATGTTAGACATTGGCTTACATAAAAACACGTTAAGTAGAAAAGAGGATATACCATATCTTAGTCACATCTATAAGCCTTTATTAAGATCGATGAGGAAGGGATAATAGATGAAGAGTATATATATATGGGTTGAAATACTTGATTTCTCACTTTATTGTCACTTGACTGGGCTACGATCTATTCGTTTTAGCCTATAATAATTTGACTACGAGAGATATATATTTATACACATATATATTTAATTATATACTATTAAAATTACTTGTGCAAACTCTATTGTTAACAATTTGTTGTTTTTCTATTAATAAAGCCTGAAGAGGTCAGCAAATGTGCTGACGAAACATTGCTGAATATAATTGAATTTAAGGGGGTATCCTCGTATAGATCGCGAAAAATGAAGACAAACTTTAGGAATTTTATTAAAAGAAACTATTCAATATTTTTATTTGAAATTTTATTACGTAATTTCTTGTAGTTTGTAGAAACATGAAAAATTTTTATATATACATAATGTTAATTAGGTGAGCCACGTAATCAAATGAAAGGTGAAACTATTTTTTTTTTGGTCTCAATTGGCGCCATGTTTCGTTGTTGCTGTGTCATTCTGAAACATAAGAAACAAAGTTTTTTGACATTATTATACCAATTCCTCGTCCACTTACCTAATTTTGAAATGTTAAAAAAATTTTTGAAAAAATGGCGGACTTTTGAAAAAAAATTCATAAAAGTTTTTTTTTTATTAATGCAAAAGAGTTATTAAATAATTTGTTAAAACAAAATCCTTTAGGTTTATCGACTAGCTAATTAAATTTCCTTTAAAATGGTATATTTTTTTTTCAATAGCTTTAAAACTCGCTGAGTAATCAGTGGCGCCAATTGGGAAAATCGAAAAATTGAGTTTTCGAGAAAAACGCGTTTAAAATTTGCGGTATACAATATATTATTTTTTAATAGAATTTTTTCATACTTACAGCTACTAATCGACTTTTGCACTATTCAGCAATGCCTGCTCCATAAAGAAGCCCTTCTTCTTCGAAATGTTGATTTTCAGATACAGTTTTCCTTTTTTTGACCAATCGAGCTTCCTTGGATGCACTCTCCGTTCTGATGTTTTGTCGTGTTACTCGTTCAGCGTCGGTGTTCTTGGCGTAAGTAGTAATGGGCAATCCGATTTTGAACTCCAGGCACTTCATCATCTTCAAAACTGCATTGAATCCGTCATTAAAAACTACGGCAGCTATATAAGCAGCAATTTCCACGGTCTTTGCGCCACAATGCAAGTGTTTTGGTGCTAAACGCCACACGAGCGCATTGAAACTCTCATTAGCGTTTTGAGTGTAGCCACCTAAACATCTTTCCAATAAATCATCTTTGGAAAGATCTTGGTAGATTGGAAGAAGGTGTTTTTGAACGTCCGGATGCAGTGGCGGAGGATGTTCATAGACGTTTGCTCCAATACATTGTGAGGCTTGCCATTCGCACCAACTGTCTACTCCAGCAGGGCAGTTTTCGTGCTGCGGGTTCTCGTCAGTTGAACACATGTGGTAGTATGTTGCTATTATAGCTTTTCTCATGTCTTCAACGGAGTTATCATTTCTTCTGATCGCAAGTCCATAATAATTGGTTAACTTTTTGATGAGTGCATCGGTGAGCTTTCCTTTTCCGCCAAGTTTTTCACTTTTTTTCAAATTTCGCAAACGCGTACCCATTCGTTTCTGAACGTGTCCAATGCACTCACATTTCTTGACAATGCAGTCTTCTCCATAAGGATTTATTTTAAGTATAGCCAAAAAAGTCTTGGAGTCACCATCGCCGATATATGTAGTGTACATGACGCCGTAATACTCTTGCGATCTCAAAAACATTTCGACGACTGCATCGACCTCGATTTTGCCAGCGGATCCGGCGTGGTTTGCGCTGCATTCGTCTGCGTGCTCTTCATACCAGTCCAGATATTCTTGTGTGTCTTTTTTGTATTTACATGTTGCGCACGCTTGACATAACGAGCTTTTCACGACTAAATCAATGATTTTCCCGCTCTCGTATGCAATCAAACTGGTGACACCAAGTTTTGATGAGAAACCACGCTTTTTCCACGATCCATCGCCTGAAACTTTTAACTGTAGAAGTGGCCTGTCATTTTGTTCGTTGAGCTTCTTCTCCTCTTCAATAGCACTTTGGCAACTACTCATAAAACAGATCTTCGACGCTTGATGTATATGCTCCAATATGCCATCATATGCCTTTTTACTTAATCCTTCACCAAAGTCCATCAAACTTGAGAATAAATTGAGGCCTTTCAAGCCTACACCTAAAAGTCTCATCACAAACACTATTCTACGATTGACTTCGAAGCCGTTATTGATGAAAGGGCCAGAGTTCACTTGAGTGTCACTACATCTACACGAAATCACTAGTTTCCAACCGAGACCGCGATGCCCAGCCTCCTTGAAATTCACCCCTCCTTTGCATTTTTTGCAGCACAGTAGTTCACTCAACACGGTAAAAACTGTCACAAACTCGATTATGCGGTACCGATGATCATAGTCAATCGAAACATCATCAGTAGATGCTGCTGACAATTTTCGGGCACTTGTACTAGCACCTTTTGGCTCGTCCGTTTCCGTTGTATGCTGGTTTCCTTGAAAAGAACACTTGCGTTCTGATGCTCGATACCTCCCGGCCTTTTCACCTTTAGGGTAAGACGACATTTTGCACGCAAAACAGCAGTGAACTAATCGACAGCTACGAGAATACTGAGCCAACTGTTGTAAAACTCTTCGAAATAAACCTTTCTACCTATACTTTCAGTCGGCTTAGACTGTAGTAATCCTCTTATTTACACAAGTATACGCACTAATACAACCAAAATTGGAATAGCATCTGCCATAGTATAATTGCGAAGCATCTCGAAGACCCAAACTCAGCGGGGCACCTATTGTATTCGAGCGCGTACCTGCCTACCTGCGCCGCACTCCGGCAGCGCGTCGCACAACGTTAAAGAAAATAGCCATAGCATCGAAACCGCTGCGAATTTCACTTTAAAATTTTAACAGCATACTATTGACATGTTATACTATCGACGTATGTAATAAAAAAAAATCGATTTTACGATCGATCTATACGAGGATACCCCCTTAAGTGATTTTCCATCTATCATTATTTCCCTTCTTTCCATCATTACAAAATTTATCATTTAAAAAATCATAAGGGAATCAAGACTGTATGTTACGTTTAACATATTTTTAATTTAAAATTTTCTACGGGTAAGTATGTTTTATTTAAGTTATGCTATTATTTCTAAACATATAATTATATAATACCATTGGATTCGTATTTCTTGCTCTTTGAAAGGCGTTTTACTACATTCAAGGGGCGGGGGCACGTCAAATTTCAGCCTACCTTTATAAACGACTTAGGGGGCTGAAAATAATATGTATAATATAGTATTTCCCGACAAATTCAATAGTGCTATCAAAAATTAAAAAAAATTCTTTTAGCATTTTTTTATTTTTATTTTGTTATATACAGGGTGACCTATTTTAATCGCTACACCTGGATTTTTCGAATTCCAAGACAGATAGGAAAAAATGGTTCAGACAAAAGTTGTAAGGGACGAAGGGGGCCAAACAATGGTCCTAACAATTTTGACCTTGAACTTGACATTCAAGGTTATTTCAAGGTCAAGTGGTTTTTTTGAATAGGAACACCTATTTTTGATCCCGGATTCGGAAAGAGCGGAAAATTTCACGTTCAAAACCATATTGAGACATTTTTTTCACGGTCATTTCAAGGTCAAATCAAGGTCAAACTCCGAAAAATCCATTTTAAGTCGTTTTTCCACGAGTCACAGGCTTAAGTGGTTCAAATTGATCGTTGATTGAAAACGGAAACCCATACATCCAAAACTTTCACATCCTAGTAAACAAAAATCGAACTTGCACATCCGAACCTCACTCTCTTCATAGCCTCACATGCTAAAGTGTTACACAAGACATCCTCCAGTCCCACACATCTCTATCCCATGTATGATGTTTGTTTAACGGAAACTTCATGATTGTTGAAGCTTCTGTTGTAAATGTGTCAACCTTATGTTTAGTGCTACGCAGAAACAACGACGTGGACGTAGAAGGTCTGTTTCCTTTGGGGTGCTTGAGTGAGTTCCCGTGCCTCTCACTGTTCAGGGTGCTTGATTTAAGTGAGTCCCCGTGCCTCTCACTGTTCGGGGTGCTTGATTTAAGTGAGTCCCCTCGCCTCTCACTTATGTGTTTATCTAGTCTCGAAGCAAATGTTCGAAATTACGACCATTTGCTTCCAGGCACATAGTCAAACGCCTTTGGAAGTGTCGAACGGTGTTTAGCAAAGTTTGCCTTGGAATGGCATCGCAAGCTCGACGAATTCTGTCCATCATGTCTAATCTTGTGGTGGGCCTTTCCGCAAAAACGGCATTTTTTAAGTACCCCCATAAGTAAAAATCTGGTGATATAAGCTCGGGTGAGCAAGCAGGCCATTCAACCGGACCACCTCGACCAATCCATCTGTTACCATACTGATTATTCAAAAAAGTCCTGACAATTCGAGCGAAATGTGGTGCTGCGCCGTCCTGCTGGAGCCACATTCTCCGTCGCGTTTCTAAGTCAACATCTTCCATCAATACAGGTAGTTCATCTCTTATTAGCGTTAAATACGTGTGTTGATTAACATTTCCTTCGAAAAAGTAAGGGCCAATCAAATATCTATTAATAATCCCACACCATACCATAATACTCCAACGTCTTTGATGGCTTACAGTTCTGACTCAATGAGGATTAACATCAGACCAGTAATGACAATTATGTCTATTCAATTCCCCATCACTTTGAAATTTTGCCTCATCAGAAAAAAGAACAAAATTAAAAAAGTTTGGATCATTTTCTATCATTTGTAAAGCCCATTGGTAAAACACAATACGCTGTTGAAAATGAGCAAACTGTAGCTCTTGGACCAGAGTAATATGATATGCATGATATCTAAGCACCTTCATAATTCTTAAAAATGTACTTTTTGGAATACCGATTTCCCTTTCGACTCGACGAGCGCTTATCTGTGGGTCAAGATGAATTATTGCCAGAATAGTCACAACCCGATTATCATTTTCATCATATTGATGGCGCCCACGTTGACGAACCATGTGTCCACCACGAGCTCTTTGAGTTAAACGTCTGATAGCCATAGCGTCGGGGTGTCGTCTGTCTTGATAGCGTTCAGCATAAATTCTTGCCGCAGCACGATAATTATTTCGGCTTTCTCCTAAAGCCAACGTCATGTCAACGATCTCGTTGGGCGCGTAGTCAGCCATTTCAGAGGCAGCTATTAATTATTATTAAATTTGAATAGTGAAATGGTATAAAAAATAATAATAATTATAATATTCACCCGTATACGGTCGCGACCAAAAAAGAAAAATGTTCCTAGATTACGGTAACTTTATCTGACTAAGTGTATTTGCCACAAGTGTTCCGATTGTCACACTTTTGTAATTGTAAGTTTTATAATAAAGTAATAATCATTAAATTATTTCTAATTTGAATTGCACATAATACTAAAACTTGCTTTTATTTTAAATATTGTGAATTATTTCCGTTCAAACTTAAAAAATACTAATATTGATAATGTAATCATTAAAAGCACATTTACAAATAAATTCTGTTCAGTCAAAGATTCTTGTAATAATATCTGAACTGCTTACCGATTTTAATATTTTCCGCACATTTTTAATATTAAACTTTATTTTTAATAGTTTGATTCTAGAAAAAATAGCTTTGATGCTTTTTGTACAAAAAAGAAATATTGCATATTTATTGTTTCGAAAGTTATGACTATTCTTTTTCAACAATCACATTATTTACAGCTCATATTTTCAATTTTCTCATAACTTTCGAAAAAATAAATAAAGATACAACATTTCTGTTTTTTACAAAAAGCATCAAATTAGTTTTTTATAAAATTTACAATTAATAAAGTGTGACAAACGTTTTTCTTTTTTAGTCGCAACCACATACAGGCGAATATTATAATTATTAATATTTTTGATACCATTTTACTATTTAAATTTAATAGTAATTAATGGCTGGCTCTTAAATGGTTGACTATCAGCCTAAAAAGATTATTGACACGACGTTACTTTTAGGAGAAAGCTGAAGTAATTATCGTGGTGCAACAATCGGAAATCAGTATTTCAAGGTAGAGGCGAAGGGACTCACTTAAATCAAGCACGCCGTACAGTGTGAGGCGAAGGGACTTACTTTAATTAAGTGATGTAACTAAATCTACGATCAGTTTGAACCACTTAAGCCTGTGACTCGTGGAAAAACGACTTAAAATGGATTTTTCGGAGTTTGACCTTGATTTGACCTTGAAATGACCGTGAAAAAAATGTCTCAATATGGTTTTGAACGTGAAATTTTCCGCTCTTTCCGAATCCGGGATCAAAAATAGGTGTTCCTATTCAAAAAAACCACTTGACCTTGAAATAACCTTGAATGTCAAGTTCAAGGTCAAAATTGTTAGGACCATTGTTTGGCCCCCTTCGTCCCTTACAACTTTTGTCTGAACCATTTTTTCCTATCTGTCTTGGAATTCGAAAAATCCAGGTGTAGCGATTAAAATGGGTCACCTTGTATATATATATATATATATATGGGCGATTTCACGTCGATTCATCGGATCAAAATTATTGGCAGCAATTTCAAAATTTCTATTTTTGTAATTTTTGAAAACTTGTCCACCTTCATGAAATTTTGAGTAGGAAGGAGTCATGTTAGGTATACGAGGGTGGTCCGATAAATACTTATCCTCACCGCCCAATGGCGCCACTCTAGCAAAAGAAATATTCTATCACGTAGTACAACCTTCTCGATGGTTACTGTCCAGATTTCAGCCGTATCGGAGTTGTAGTTTATTTTTGAGAGCGTGTGAAAGCAAGTGTGTCCGTTGATTTTTGAAAAATGGAAAAAGAGCAGTATCGGTCGGTGATTCGATTCTTGTTTTTGGAAGGAAAATCGCGCAGGGAAATCAAAAAGCGCTTGGATGCTGTGTACGATGACTCTTCTCCTTCGTAGGCGACCGTCAAAAATTGGTTTAACGAGTTTCAACGTGGTCGCACGTCGATTTTTGAAGAGCCACGTCCAGGTGCTCCGAAAACGGCTACCATAGAGGATAACGTGACAAAAATTCACGATCTCGTATTGGCAGATCGACGATTGAAGGTGCGCGACATAGCTAAGATCGTAGGCATCTCAAAAGACCGCGTGGGTCATGTCCTGCATGAAATTTTGGGCATGAAAAAGCTGTCGGCTCGATGGGTGCCGCGTTTGCTCACTCCAGACAACAAGCGCAACCGTGAGACAACTTCAGAGCAGTGTCTGACGCTGTTTAAGCGCAATCCGAAGGAGTTTCTGCGTCGTTTCGTGACAGTCGACGAAACATGGATCCACTGGTATTCACCAGAGACAAAGGAACAGTCGAAACAGTGGACTTTACCCGGCGAAAGTGCTCCGAAGAAGGCGAAGACTGCCCCATCGGCCGGAAAGGTGATGGCCACCGTTTTCTGGGATTCACAAGGTGTGATCTACATCGACTACCTGGAGAGGGGCAAAACGGTCACAGGGCTGTACTATGCCGAATTATTGGGCCGATTCGACGTCGAATTGCAGAAAAAACGGCCCCATTTGGCGAAGAAATGACAACGCACCGGCTCACACCTCCTCCGTCGCCATGGCCAAATTGGTCGAATTAGGCTACGAACTGCTGCCCCATCCACCGTATTCTCCAGATTTAGCCCCATGCGACTTCTTTTTGTTACCAAACTTGAAAAAGTCACTCGCCGGGCAGAAATTTGAGTCGAATGAGTAGGTAATTGCTGCCGCGGAAGCCTACTTTTCAGATCTCGAGGAAACGTATTTTTCAGACGGGTTAAAGAAGTTGGAGCATCGCTGGGCCAAGTGTATCGAACTAAAAGGAGACTATGTTGAAAAATAAAACGCCACTTTTCCAAAATTTTCGTTTTTCTTTTGTAGGCTAAGTACTTATCGGACCACCCTCGTATACATATTTACATCATAATAACATGTACTTTTCACATAGATTATGAAAATAATATTAGTTTTTCAAAATAACCATTTTGAAAAAATGTATGCTACCTACGAGGGCACCACCTACAGGCCGAGGAAAGCGGAAAACGGGAATTCGGTCCGATATGGGACGGAACGCGCGCGAAAGTAGAAGAACCAGTCGAGGATTAGCCATTCGAGAATTGAGAATAACAGAGGAGCCGGATCAACTCGTACGCGTACACGGATATTTAAAAGAGTGCGGAAGCGGGACCATTGATAATTTCCGTTGTTGTTGCTGTCCGGAGTGATTGGTGATAACGCCATCGCAGGCCAACCACGAGGTCGCGGAATCCATCCGACAGAGTCGACAGGACGACAGAGAAAACCCCGTTTTCAGTTAAGAAAAGCGGCAACCTGAGCTGTATCTTGAAAGGAGATACTAATCTGTTCCCCCTGATAGTGCGACTATACATATAAGGTAAGCTTATCAGCTTCGCGTCGCGATTTTTTATAAAAAATTAAATTAATAAAGTTAAACGACCGCGCTTGATTACTCTCCCCTCACGCCGACGATTGTGAGAAAATCAGTAGCGAGCATGCAAACGAATATCGTGAGTGAGAGATTATAAACGAAATGCCGATTCGTAAGATTGTCGCGCGCCTCGCATAAGTTTAATGCGCGGGCCAAGCGTATTGTAGATTATATAGAAAATAAACCAACCTGTATATGATTAAAACATTAATCTATTGTTGTTATTGTTAGTAAGTTGGTTGACAGACACCTGTCCTTCCTGCTACCCGGTTAGCTAGCAAAATTTGATTATTTCGATCTCGCCGCGCGCATTCCGGTACGACTACGCATTGGGCGAGACAATAAAAATAAAACGGAATTGAACCCCGTTATAATATATATATTATATACATATATACATACACACACACACACACACCAAAAAGTCAAAGAGCGACAAGGTTTAGATCAAATTTTATTCCATCAAAATGTATCTTATTCCAGTAGCTTCCGAACGAAATGTCGCAAACAATGGGTATCCCTTTCCTTCTATATATTTAAGAAGCAAATATCATAAAAAAATCACATCATCTTATATATAATATGATGTATAGATAAAAAATAACAAAGTGGTACATGTTTTCGATGTATTTTTCCCCGTAGAATACGATGGTGTTATTAATTTTTGAATACGACTTACCTAGAAAGCTATAATAGCAAATAACCTCTAAAAATCATTCTCGAATTCGGGAAAAAGTAGATCGATTGAAAATTAGTGTAATTTCTGACAAAAAGCAATTTGTTGATCGTGTGTTGAATGACTGAATCAAAAGTTAGGTCCGTCCGCGCTTAGTAGCACAATATGGAATACAGGTACCTTAGTTTATGCTACTTGAAGAATGTTTTGTATAAAACTAGTATATCCACTAGTATATCGTCTCTATATATTAAAGTTTATCTATTATAACGTAAAAATTCTCTCTCTCTCTCTCTTTATTTGAAGATTATAAGATTTAAGATTATAATTATTTATTTAAGTAATTATAAGAATTTTTTTGTTCTTAAAACTTTAAGTTTTGGGAGAATTTTAAAAGAACGAAAAAGCCTTAGAATTAGTAACACAACACTCTAATCCAGATTTTTTAGAAAACTTATCAAAAAAAATTCCGATATTTTGAAATTTTTTCCATAAAATCTGGCAAAATGTGAGGGTGTTCCCTGTCAAATTATAAGCAGCTTCATGATAATTTCAAATTAATGCTTTGACTCGTCAGATTTTGTCAAATTTCAGACAACCACAAACAATTTATAAAATACTATAAATTTAGTAATTTTATGGATTTTAAAAAAATTAGGACCTGATAAGAAAAAACGATTTTGAATTCATGGATGAAAAACAAGATCTGTACTATTGTAGGCAGGATTTTTTTTTCATATCGAAATTAAAAAATAATTTTGTCTAGAGCTAAGAACATTTGTATCAATTTTAACATCCGATCAATAACAAAACAAAACCAGGGGTTGGGATCATAAGGAAATATAATGGAACAACAGCAATCAATAAACTCAATTTTACATGGACATTAAGCAATATTTTCTAATTATAGAGTAGGACTACACTTATTCGAGGTGAAGAAGTAGTGCCCAAATTTTATGTTGATAGACTAAAAAAATTATTTTTAACCCAATAATAAATTTATGCTTGCTTAGAATGCTGACTAATCTGAACTAAGCTGAAATAATTATTGCACTGGGGGGTTTCGTCTATAACTCAATTAAAAATTATCTTTCGCACAACACAAAACTATATTTATGATGAGCAAATTCTTAGTTATTCTTGGATATCGATGGAATCATTTTTTATGTTATGATATTTTCTATCATCCAATAACATGATTGTTTTTTCATGATTTAAGCACAGTTTAGTTGACTACAAAAAATAACTAACAATTTGTTCATCATGAATATAAATTTGTGTTATGCCAAACATAATTTTTAATTGAGTTACAGACACAACCAAGTGCAATAATTAAAGTGCTCTTTGGGAGTTGAGACACTTGTCTCAATAATCTCTTATACAGAGAGGAATTCCAGAGTAAGATACTCTATCCCCGGAATAAGTATTTTTACGCAGTTCAGTTTACTCAGCATTCAAAACAAGCAGAAGCTTATTATTAATTCAGAAATCATTCTTCTATTTTGAAATTGCAGAAGAGTACTAGATCATGTGCTGTGGCGACTTTTCTCATCAGATATGTATACCTTTTTATAATGTAAGATTCGAGCTTGCATTATTTTAAGTTTACATAAAATTTAATGTTTTACATAATAAATACTTTGTGGTTTTTATTTATTTTTTATTTCAGATATTGCTTGGATTTGAGTGGGTGTAGCAGTTGGTCAATATTTCTGCAGGTGTCGATTAAAAAAAAACATTAAGTCTATCAACATAAAATTTTGGCAAGCCTCATAAATAACAGAGCAAGTCATATAAATGTATACCTTCTTATATGAATAGAGACTTGAGCTTGCCTTAATTTTGGAACGTCGAGATTTCATAAAATTAAAACTTTAATAAAATAAAAAATTAATAGATTTTACTTTTTTCTTTTTTTTGATAATTGCTGTCTTTTGCATTTATGGATTTGAGTAACAGCAGCTATTGGTCGATTATCTTAAGATTTGGGCAAGAATTTAGGACCTCGAATAAACTCTGTCCTACTTTAGACATAGCCTTTTTATTAACTTTACGCATTTATTTAGCAATATACATTAAAAGCTATATGTTATAAACTCACTATAGAGTATATATTATATATCAACAATATATAACTGTCTATACTAACTATATGTTATATATACTACATGTTTATAAACTATTAACATGTGTGCGATTAATAACGAATCTCTCATATAGTGTGACTATTTTTATTATGCACAACCATGATTTTTCCCATTATCTAAGACCATCAATTTGTTAAAATTTGGAAATTACAAATTTTAGCAGTTGGGGGTTGCGTGGCAAAATTGTAAAAAAGTTTATTGTTCAGTCTGGTTAAAATAAAATTTATGTGTGAACACGTGGTCGTAATCTTTCTGAAACCCAATTTTCGCTGATATACATTAAATAATATGTAACTTACATAAATAATATAACTTAACTGATGATTCAGAAGAATGATAGTAGCTGGTTTCTATAGTGGCTTTTTTTATTATTCGATAATTACGTATTGATAAATACTTTTAGTAATTATTATGCCTTGTGCAGATATGCCCCGTCAGTGTCAGTACAGACGACGAAATGACAGTTTGTTGTGAGAAGTAAAGTTTGGAATACAAAAGTAACCGAGCGATGGCGCTGGCGACGTGTTTCGAATAATATTTCAGCTACTTTTTTTGGTAATATTCCATGCCGGTATTCAGCAACCTTTCGGAAATATTTCTTAACGAGATTGTAAACAAGCTAAATCTATTTTGGATTGAAACCTTTCAAATATCTTTCTAAAAGATTGCAGATAAATGTTTCACTCAATATTGCAGAAATATTTCAAAACACTTATTAGGCATGTTCCGAGTAATATTTCAGCGAGTTGTTTGGAAATATTCCATGCCAGTATCGCGCAATCTTTCCGTAATGTTTCTTGAAAGATTGCAAAAATGTATAATTCAATCTCGAATTGAAACCTCTCAGAAACCTTTCTAAAAGATTGCAAAGAAATGTTCCACTTAATCTTGTAGAAATATTTCAAAACACTTATTAGACATGTTCCGAGTAATATTTCAGCGAGTTTTTTGGAAATATTCCATGCCAGTATCCAGCAATCTTTCCGAAATATTTCATGAAATATTTCATGAAAGCTTCAGAACAATATTTCATAATATATTTCAACGATCTTGTTGAAACATAATTTTGAAAGATTTTATAAAAATATTTCAAAATATTTTTATAATAATTAAGAAACGTTTTATAAATATTTCTCTGAAATATTTTTTAAAAGATTCTTTTGAAATATTTCATGCTGTGTGGGTAGCAAAGTTATCCGAGGTATCAAAGGTACTTGAGAGGCTCGTTCATACACAATTATTGTCCTATCTGGACCGCTGCAAGCTGCGTAACCCACGGCAGGCCGATTTCGTGAGGTTTCACAGCATTCAGACTGCACTCCTGCACGTCCTTGATGACATCCACAGGGCCATTGAGCAACATAAAATCATAATCCTCGTCCTATTGGACTTTTCTAAGGCTTTTGACGTCATCCCCCATTATCGTCTGATGGTCAAGCTCAGGGACCTGTGCCTGTCTGACAGTCTTGAGCTGATTTTTTAGCTATTTGACTGACAGGTTTTAGACCGTTGTGGGGGAGGATGGCTGGGTATCAGACGAGCTTCGGGCTGCTACTGGAGTGCCGCAGGGTAGGATTCTGGGACCATTGCTATTTACAATTTATATCTCGGACCTGCCACCTGTCCTCTCATTCATGAACTACATGCTTTATGCCGACGACACGCAGCTCTACTGTCACTGTCATCCCAGTAGCCTTACGGAGGCTTTGGACAGGTTGCAGCTTGATGTGCAGGCTATAGCAGACTGGGCTCTGAGAAACGGCATCTCTCTTAACCTTACCAAGACTAAGGTGATGATACTAGGTAGCGAATAGTACGTTAGGGCTATAAACATAAATGATATTGCGAAGATCACCATTAACGAGGTTCCACTTGATTATGTCACCAGCGCTTGTAACCAGGGCGTGATACTGACTCCCGCGCTAAATTGGATAGAACATGTCAGAAGCGTGACGAAGAGGGCATACGCTCTTTGGCTTCACTCCGCTTCCACAGGAAATCTTTCTCGACTACCCTTAGAAAAGTACTTGTCGAGCAGCTTATTTTTCCACATTTCGACTACCTCTCAGTGGTCTGCATTCAGCTCAATGGAGAGTGCTCGTCTATCCTTGAACAGCCACATCATCCACCATTGATTAGTCCTAGGCTGGCTATCACTTACACCAAACAGGTATAGATCCCTCGCCGTTATGTCCTACTCTGTTGTGTCCAAAAAATCGCCACAATATCTAGCTAAAAACCTGTATGTCCTGCTTGGTAGTGTCATTATCCGGCGCTCGAGTTGCCATCCACCATCGACATTTGAATACAAAGCTCCTCGAACTGAGGCCTGGAGCCCTTTGTTTGCGATCCTTACACAAAGGATACTCAACTCATTGAGCATCACCCTGTTCTTCACTGATCGGATCTCTGACTTCAAGGATTGGACACGTGACCTGTTTTTAAATTACGATGCTAGAGCATGGATTGAGAGAGCGACACGCGAAAACCTAATGCCAGTGCCGGCACTGTCCGATTACACTCGCATATCAAACATGGTCAATCCAGTCGCGTTCTCCCAAAATTATCCAACCTCCGACAAATATCCCTTTATCGACTTTTGGCTCATCAAATAGCTAATTAAACTTAGCTGTTTTTAGCCGAATGCACATCGCTCCCTTTTTACACATTCTTCCTTTCAGTCTGTTTTTGTAAAATAGGTGCCATCGCGTTTTTATTATTTTTATTATCTTTATTGGTTTTATTATTTTTATTATTTATTTTATTATTATTATTTTTTATATATTTTTTATTTTATTATATTTTATATATTTTATTCTATTTTTATATTTATATACATATTCTAAATCACCTATCATTATTGCCATTGTAAATTCGCTGCTTACCAAACATACAATTCACGCATTTATCTAAACTTATCTTCTTTAAATAGTTAAATGCGTTAATATTTATTCTTGCATCGCTTCTCTTCTCATTATATAAATTTTTGTTCTGTTTGATTTGTACGTTTTTAAACTGCCAGATGGGGTTCCACCTCATTGGCGCAATAATTTAACTAATCTAATCTAATCTCGCTTTCTCAATCATAGCGGTCGTCCTCGCCCGTACCCAGGTGCCACAATAGTAAGACATCCACCCGCCAACTATTGCGACGATTTTCCATGCCGGTATTCGCGTCGTTGCCACGCTGTGTTATCACGCCAGGCAATGAGCTGACTAATTGTCGGTCTTTCATTTTACAGTAGGTTAAGTTAATGCGTAGAATATAGGATTGAGATTTTTTAATTAACGAGTCTAACCCTTTTATTTTTCCTTTCTCTTATTCTAATCCTCTCTTAATTGCTTAGAGCGATATTGCCTCTCTTCTCTACCCAAAATACTTGGTGATGAGCCGTACTATCTCGTTACATGGCATCCCTTGTGGGGAAAGGCAATTGAGAGAGAAAGAAAGAGGTGAAAATTACGGTAAAGTGTCGGGTTAATTTTGAAAGTATTGTAAAATTAAGGGCAAATTCGTGTGAGAAAGTGCACAAAAGATTTGTTTATTTCTGAGTGGAATGCTTTTGTCTCTGTGGAAAGGCCAAAACTTTTTTTTCTGAGTGTTTGTGGAAGTAGACGATCGCACGCACTAGTTTTCGAGTGATATACTTTCCCGGTAAATATTGTATTTTTTATGATATAACCATTCATCGGCTCAGAGCTTAGACAAAAGAACACCGCGCGCGTTCGATATCAGTTGAGGAGTCGAATTTCGTGCTTGTTGTGGGAACTCGGTATTTAGAAGTTTGCTCGGCTTTTGTCAAACATTTTTTTTTTAGAACCGAATAAAGGGAGAATGTGGTTAGCAAGCAAGGAGAGAGTTATTATGCGACGAATTTTATGCGACTCGAGCGCGAAACACTATAAGAAAGAAATAGATACGGCCGAACGGACGATACTGCTGGAACTTATGCGATATTACGGATATTAAATGTACGCGATGGTTTAGAAAAATTACGAGACTGATATTTGCGGTATATGCTGAGTATGAAGCGACTAAAATTAAACCCGTCGATACACGCGAAAGATTTTGCGACGGAAACAAGTCCCGTAGTAAGACAGTTAGAGCAACGAGTTGCGACGGACAGCAACATCCAAAGACCGATTGTTGGTAGCGAATCTGCAATGGCTGCCACACCCTTGGCGGCTCAAACGCTGCATGAGAGAGGCGACAAAGGCGAGAGCTGATGTTGCCGCTTCCCTTGTACAAGCGCAACCGCCGGGTGACCAGGTAGCCGAGCCCGGTAGAGCAAACGCATCTTCAACGGTGGTAAGCAGGCCGACGGAGAATACGAATAGCCAAGCAGATAGAAGAAATGCTATCCAACCGAGTGAGCGCAGTGCGGAAAAGTTAAATCAGTTTTATAGGAAAATTACAGCTGTACTGCGATGGATGTACGATAAGAAAATTAGGCAAGGAATTACAGATGGCAAAAACATTGTCGATAGGGTAGAAAAGGATGCACAGCAGAGCGACTCAGACCGAGGTACAGGCTTCATTGCTGCCTCAGGCCAAGCCGCCGGCTGACCGCGCGACCTTCAATGTTCCGAGAATTGTACTCGGAGAATCGGCACTCAATAGTGTGCGAGCAAACCCAGATAGCTGCGCATTTCACAGAGTGGAGTTGAGTCGATCAGGGAGTACAATCTACTGAGTACCGAGAGCTAATTCGTGGGATGAAGATTGGGAGCGTGGAGTACTGACATTGTATGTAAATAATGCGCACGTAGTAGTCTCGTCTGAAGAAAGCGAAATTGAAGATAAGACCGGTAGAAATCGTGTAGCGCCGCCGAAACGGACCGAAAACTAAGCACGTTTAGGTATTAGTGACAGAAGTATGTGTTGCTCGGATACGAGAAGTTACGCTACGAAGAGCCATACATCACGAAAGAATAAAGAGTTAAGAGAAAAAAACCAAGCGTGGTAAACAACCCTTCGAAGGTAAAATACATAAATGGTACACCTGCTGACAGAGTGAGCGCTATTAACGCTTGGTCTTTGCGTTTCTCGAATACCTAGAGCTTAGGCAAAGAACGCAGAGCGAAAAGGAGAAAATCGTTGATTACGTAGCAGCCAGTCAGATGATACGTACTTCGGCGTTTCGACCCGCCGATATCGAATACGCAGCAACTAGTGATGATCATCGAAGGTCTTCATCCAACGCATAAGTGGTATTTGGAAACAAAAACGTTTATGGACCTAAATGAATTCAAAAAAGGAGGTATGGCGTTAGAAGACCGTATGGCTGGCTAGAAAAGGTGGCAGCAGTCACCAGCCGCCGACGCGATGCTGATACTGGAATCAACTTATACAGAATCAACAAACCTTTTCAGTAAGCAAAAATCGGTGGATGCAGTGGAGGGCTTGAATGATTCAATAGAGGAGATACTCGCTCTAGATCCGATAAAAAGAAAGTGCAGCTAAAGAAGAAGGCAAGTAAAAGGGGTGGTAAGCAGGTAAGCGAAGTTGCCATGGTAGCAACCGAACAGCAGCAGCCGCTGGCGACAAGCCAATTTGCAACCGAAGCCGCTTCTCTTCAACAGAAGGCGCAGGCTCCGATCACCTCGGCTGCCATGGTAGCTCCGAGCCTGATTCTTCAGCAGCGCGATTTGAAGTCAGGCACGTGCAGAGGCAACCGTGATCTTCCGTTTGCAAGTGCGTGTTTTTACTGCAACCAGGTAGGGCACAACAGGACACAGTATTCAGTAGCTAAAGTAGAGTGAAAAGTAGTTTACTACAAATGCCAAGAACCCCGGTATTATACGAACAATTTCCCCAGGCGTTCAGCAGAGGCTATTCTAGTATGTCAAGTTTGTGGAACAGTCGGTTTCATTTTTAAGGATTGTCCGACTTGCAATCAAGTAAGACAGGAAAACCCCTTCGCGGAAGCTGTCGGCCGCTCGATGACTCCCGCTTAAAATGGATCGAGCGAGCTTTAGAAATAGAGAGGATGCTAAAGAGGAATGGTACTTTAAAGAAGAAGCTAGCTACAGAGGCAGACGATAACGCGGCACAAGCTTCCAGTTGTACGCCACCTCACGTAGAAAAGACTGATAGAGGACGCTTAGTTCTCGTAGAAAAGGCCTAATCTTAAACGCGTTATTTTTGTCGAATATGGAGATTCTTATACGGGTGAAAGGAAATTAGTAAGGACTGAGAGCGGAGATTTTATTTGCGAAAATTTCCGCCGTAAGACCGAAAATTGGACCGAACAGGTCAATGATCGCACTACGAAACAGAATAATGCTGAGGCAAATCGTGAGTACTGAGACGTGATAATACGCGAAAGGTCGGAACAAGACGGCGCGCGCTAGGTTCGACGATTCGCGTGTAGTGGTAGATTCGCCCGCCAAGGACAGTATGCGACGTAACTTGTAAAGGGAAAGCGTGATACAAGACGCACCACGTCCGAAAGTGAGTTTTTGGGAAGCAGATCCAAGTGATTCGCCCACAGCGGGGCAGGCTTCAACGAAGATGTTTTATAGGGAATTGATTGAAAATGAGAGTCATTTATTGGAAAGTCGTGCGATCGTCAGCGTTAATCATTCAAGCGTTAATCTCGATAGTTGAAAACAGATTTTTCATTAACGTGAGTATAAACGGACAGGTCTATACATCGCTGCTAGATTCAGGTGCACAGGTATCGGTAGCAGGGTCGCATTTAGGTTCGTGCTTTAAAAACCATTTAAAGCCGTCGACGATATTCGTGCAAGGTATCTTAGGCAAAAGACCGCGAACATTAGACGACCTAAAGTTGAATATTGTGTGACGGGGCTTTGGCCGGGATGACCGACCGTGCCTGGCACGCTCTTTCTCCCTCGATTCGCTTCTTCGCTTTGGCCATGGCGAATGTGATAGAAGCCAAGAACTATTACTGATACGCAAAACGCTTTATTTCAGGACTAATATCTATGGCCGGTATCGTTAGTGAGAGTCAATTGGGAATGAGAGCGGTAGCGGCGAGAAGAGAGAGGAGAAGATACGTCACGTAATATGAGGGAACGAGCGTGAGCGTCCCGCGGTGATACGTTTGCAAGAGCAAAGCCACCGGCGTTGGTTGAGCCGGCACAGCCGCGGCGGAGAAAGAAAATTGAGTTCGAGTTCGACATTCGATCAGAGAGTATCGACCGTCACGGCTCAGAGCGCGCATGCTAAAGTAGAGAGGGACAAATTGCTGGAATCGCTCGTTGTAGAGCAGCCAGGACCAGGAACAGAGACTAAGTATCAAGTGGCGAGAACAGATTGTCACCCAGGGTATGGAGACTTCATACCAGCCTGCCGTTGATCTCCCAGCAGTCGCAACATAAGTTAAGGCAGCAACCTTTGTCAAGTTAAGTCATCTCTTTCTCTCTCTTTCTCTCCTTTCATTCGCGAGTGTGTGACGTGACGACGAAGTGCTCGCGATTATCCGCGGGTATGGCGATCACGGCGAAGTTCTTCCTTTGTTGCCTTTCAAAGCTGTTGTACCATACCCCCGTGCGTTTTTCCGCACAAGCGACGGCACGCGGCTGTTGAGAGCGAGAGAGCGACGCAAAAATCCGCGTCGTCTCTATCTTTGTAGATATTAATGGTTAATAAATATAATTAAGGGTTATTGAGAGTCATTTTTGTGTGCACCCGTCATTCTCTTCCTCTTGAGCTATCACCCAGCCCATCAACTTCGTTACGAGGCCCATCGTCACGTTTGCAATGGAGCGAATGAGCCTTCTGCACCTTCCCCTTAAAAATAATTAGTAACAAGGTACTTGAACACAGACCTAGTGTATGGCTCATGGGAATAAACAAATACGATTCTTCCCCTATACGCGCCTGAATGATAAATTATGTTATAATTCAAATTGGAGAAAAATCAGACTGGTTGACCACGACAGCCGTGTCTACGATGAGGCATGACTTAATTTTAGCAAGCCTTGCAACGATCCATCTTGCAACGAAAGCAAGATTAAAGTTCCGTTGACTAAACTCACTCGCAAGGACTAACTGTGGGAGTGGAGGGGGGGGGGGGAGGACGAATAGCAGGTAGTATTCAAAAGGTTGAAACGTACATTAACAGAGCCGCCGGTACTTGAGCACCCTGATTTGTAGCGTCCCTTTTCTTTGCACTGCGACGGCTCTTCCTTCGCGGTAGGCGCGTATTTAGTACAAGTGTTCGACGACGGCGAGCATCCTATATGCTACATCATCCGAATGCTTAATGAGCACGAGAAGAATTTCACGGTAAGCGAAATCCTGAAAGATGCTCATTGCGAACCGGCGTTGGGATACTTCGGCCGCGAAAAGACATATAATCGTGTGGCTAGAGAGTACTATTGGTCGGATATGTGGTACGACATTAGGACGTTCGTGAACGAATGTGAGCAATTCCACCGGTATAAGGTAGTCCAGCAAGCCCCACAAGACTTGATAGGCAAACGCGGCAACTGACGTGGTAGAGCTGCCCCGTAGTAAAAACCGGTTCAAATACATGGTTGTGTTTCAGGACCTGTTTACTAAATAGATCGAAATGAAACCGCTACGGTCGGCAGATGATCCTGCTCTAGCCGTTGCGTTCGAAGAGTTGATCCTTTTCCGTTGGAAAACGCTCGAAAATATTATTAGCGACAATGCGAAGGTTTATCGGAGCAAAATCTTTCAGGATAGATGTAGTCAATACGATATCGAGCATGTATTTTGTCCGGCGTATCAACAGAGCAAGCCGGTAGAGCGCGTCAATCGGACGCTTAAAACGATGATCGCGATATTTATAGATAAGGATCGCCGTAGTTAGGACCGATATTTGCATGAGTTCCGGCATGCGATAAATACGGCAACGCAAGCGTGCACCATGGTATCGCCTGCATTCCTGAATTTTAAGATCTGCACCTGGTCAGGAGATTTAGGCATAAGGTCGAGGTAAAGGCGCCAATTGTAAAAATTGATACTAAAACGTGGAGGATAGGTTAGTGCATCTGAATACATTGCATGATTTAGTGGCTAGACACATTGACGATGCACAGATCAAACGAAAAGGGCATTATGTCAGAGGTAAGCGTCAAGTGCTCTGTCGGGTAGGCGACTTAGTTTTGCCAAAGGTCCATACTCTGTTTAGTGCGGTGGCAGCTAGAAATTCCATACTCGATCGGAAGTATCACGGACCGTTCGAAGTAATCTCGGTAATATCGCCCGAGATCTATTAGTTAGCTTCCGACAGCAAGCATCGTACGACTTCAGCTCATATTATCGAGATTAAGAGTTATATTCCGCCGTGGAAGGTCAATAGATCATAAGTAATGCCATTTCTTTACTGACGGTCAGTTTTCCTTTAAGGTGTCAATGGGTCTAACGGCGGACGGCGTAACGAGAGGAGGGTGTATCTGAGGCTAAAATGCTCTCGGTTGTTGAGTCCATGACAGCTCCGCCGTCTGCGTCGGGAATCGTTGAGGTGATGGAGGTAGATCCAGTACAGAGGTACGTCGGTTTACCTTCGGGCGCTGAACAGGCGGACTGTGGCATGACCGTTATTCCCTCTCTCACCGTGCGGATACCTCTGGTATCGGTCTCGGGACTCGTGGGAGGCATGACAGAAGGACAACCTTTGCTGCCACTATTTCACGTTCCATCGGTACCATTCGAGGGTGATCGTGAGGGCGTTTACATGATGAACAGTGACAGGCCTACAGGCTCATCGATAATCCGCCTTTCAAAACTAACCGCTACATAGGGTGACGAAATTCTTAGGTGCGCGATTTTCTGACTGACGACCTTGTCCGTTCGGGCTGCAACCGAAAAGTTTAGGATGGAGTCGGCTAGGGGAGGACTTGTTTTCTTGCCAACGAATGAGGGTAGCTCAGGCGTAAATCCACTAGGCCCCGAGTTCGTGTCGACAGGTTGACAGGTTCTTTCTCCGGTAGCCGACCTGTTCCAAGCAGGTTGACACGAGCGATGACTAGAGGCCGGGTCAGGCGGGCGACTATAGGCCACAGTGGCTTGAGTCGTTTGCTTAATTTGGCAACGAACGGAGTACTTAAGATTAATATCGGCTCAGACAGTGAAGTAAAAGAGGCTCCGAAGCTTTCCCGGATAACTCCTCAGCCACTTCTCTACAAGCCGTTGGTACTCCAACGGTTAGACCCGGCTTATTAATTTGTTCGCTGCGGCGGGCCAGCTCTTTACCCGCGGACTACCTAGAAGATAAGAGGAAGAAGGAGGCTAAAGCTCGTAAAAATACAGGCAAAAGAAAGCGTTCTATGCGCTTCAACTTATCTACATGCAACTTTGAGAGGCCAGTTCCGACCCAGACACATCTGGCACTTAGGACAGTAGAAGCAGCCGTTGCGGAAACGAGAGGCTCCTCCACACTACCGGTATCAGAGGTGGAACCACCGGTTCGGGCAGCTCAGAAGGAAGTAACGAGACCTGCCAGGACTGAGGAGTTGGGAGGCAGAGATGTACCTGGGGTAATCTGCTGCAATTGCGGAAGGTTGGACGAGTTCATCTATATCTGCCCGTGTTACCGTGATGCCTACGTTGTAGATCAGGCGGATCACAGGGCAGTAAATGACGAAATACGAGACGAGTCGGAGGTTCCGGAGCTGGCTATGATCGTTCGGGCGCCCGCGGTAGTTGGAGAGGAGCCCAAAGACAAAGATATTGCACGGCCACCAGTAGAAAGCACCCTTGGATCTATGATTGACGAGCCAAAGAGGAAGAAACCTCGCCATCGCGCCGGTAAGAGGAAGCGCGAGAAATATTTGCGCGTGTTGGCCAGGCAGGCTAGTCAATGTTCGGGGGAAGAGATCACGATGCAGAAGGTGATCGCTCCGATCCCCGCGGAGACGATAGTAGACGAAGTGGCCGAGGTCGCACAACCGGTAGCCATGGAAGCCCGGAGATATGTCCTTTCCGCGGTAGTAGCTCCTCTTTTCTCGGTAGCCTAGCTCAGGGCTCCCAAGCTCCAGTATTTGGAAGTTGCGAAGCATGAGAAGAAAAAATGAGATTTCTCTTTAACTAATCCGTGTGCAGTAACAATACTTTCCATTTAGATCCTGATAATTTTGGTTTATTCTGTTTAGTTAGGTTGTTCTTTCGTTAATTTACCTTTGATTACTTTCTGGTTGTTGCCAAAGGTAGACATAAGTAGTAAATAAAATATCTTTAAGGAATCTAGATAAAGATGATAGCGTCCGGATCGGGTGCTAATCGCTAGTCGAGAGAGAGGTATTGAGAGAAAGTCAGACTTTTCAAAGATGCGAATTTTAGCCTTGAGAGAGGGTGTGACAGAAACAGGCGACGACGTTTTGTCGTACGCCGCTCCCTCCCCTTACTCTACTTTCGGCTGGCCTAACAACCGACGTTGGGCGTATTTTAAGAATGCGCCTAATGTTTGTTTGTTTTCTTTCAGAGACCAATAATGATCGACGAGCCGAGAGAGGGGCTAGTGATTATTCACGGTAAGCACGTGATCGATTAGCGGCGTCGTGTGTCGCCATAAAATTAGGTCAAAAGGGGATGCAATGAGCGTTGAGATAAGAAAAATTTGAGCAACGGTTAAGTATGAGCTGTGTGAAAAGGAAGGCAAGGAAGCGATTGAGCGAGAGTAAGGACAGGTAACCAGGTTGGAGAGTTAGTCATTGGAGGTCGTCAGAAGAGAATCAAGCACGAGGAGTGAGAAGAAGAAAGAAATACGTAACAAGGGTCAAAAAGATGTCCAGATAGAAGCTGCTCACCGGAAAGGCGACGACGTGCCTTTAAGGAAAGGTGGCCTACCGCTTCTCGCTCACCGAGAAGTCCTACTGCAGAACTAAGGTTAAGTACCCTTCCAGAGCTTTCTCTCTCTCTCTCCCTCAGACGTAGCGATCGTTCTCGTCCGTATCCAGTTGCTGCAATATTAAGGCGTCCACCCGCTAACTATTGCGACGATTCTCCGTGCCGGTATTTCTGTCATTGTCGTGGCGATATCATACCAGACAACGAGCTGACAACGGGCTTTCATTGTACAGTAGGTTATGATTAAGATTTTAGAATTAACAAGTCTAACCCTTTTACTTTTCCTTTCTCTTATTCTAATCCTTTCTCAATTGCTTATAGCGATATTATCTCTCTTTTTCACCCAAAATAATTGGTGACGAGCCGTGCTATCTCGTTACAACTCTATGATAGTTGAAATTCGGCTGAATAAGTATTTAATGAAGTGCGAGAAGATGTGATGAAGATGTTAATAACAAACTTATTTTCTAGACAATTACGTAAGTAGTATAATGCGTAAGAAAACCAGTGGAATTTTTAATTTCTTCCACTAGTTAACGTGGAAGAAATTAAAAATTAAACTCAATGAGTTTTTTGACAAAATAAAGGGTATAGGGAAGATTGCAGAAAGAATGCGTCCGGAAATGGAATCGACACAAACCACTGGAAGACTACTACATCGATAAATTGAATAGGTTAAACAAGCAGAATTGATGGACGTCGAAATTATCCGGCATATTATAAGAGGCATTAATAATTTCATCGTCAGAATATAGTTTGCAATTAGTCATTACCAAATCCTTGATCAATTATTCAAAGTTATTACATATTTCAGCTGCCGCTTTGAGAAAGGGAACGGAACCTTCAAAAACCAACGAAAAATGCCGTTATCTTACAATATTTGTAAGAATGAGGGATACCGTAGTGAAGGATGTCCGAACAATGATACTGATAATTCGACATCGAATATTGTCAACATTTTTTTTTTCAATAACTTACTTTTATCTCAAACATATTTTAGGCTTGTGTTAAGATTCAATGATTCAACAAATTTTTGGAAGTTGGCTCTTCTTCTATGCTAGAAGGTTAGGCGAGCTACCATGGCTGCTTTTTTATACTGAATAAAATCGAATACATTTCTGAAGAAGCACCATTTTTTAAAAGCTGTCCTTCTGAGTCTTTTTACTTTGTCACATTCTGAATTCCACCATGAAATCGGGTTTTTGTGAACTTTATTATTAACATCTTTTTTAACTGGAGTAATGAACCGGATGGCATTTTTAATGTAATAGAGTTGGCCTGAAATATCCTCTATCACCAATTATTTCAGGGGAAGGCAAGGGAGGCGGTGTGTCGCTCCTAGCAAAGCAGAAAGGAGAAGGTATTCACTCAATGATTTCACACACTCAACTTCGTTAATTGACCTTTTATTACACTTGCACTTCCCTGAGTGCCGACAAGAATACAAAACCACTTATCACTAATAATACGCGAAACTTACACTAAATGAGATGACCGGCACGTTAGCGCCATGTCGTCTCATTAACCGGCTCAAACGACTAAGTGACGAAGATACGTTGCGCCGGCTCGTGAAAGCCTGGCGCCGCACACAAGTGGCCCAGTTTTCTTTTTCATCACGGCTTCACACTCTTTGTCGTGACGGCTCTCACACTCTCTGTCTGGTTCGCTGCAAGAAAAGATGGCAATCCTCCCAGTGCGGCCGAACTCCTTCGCGTGCGACGATCTAGTAGTGCGTGCGAGTCGGCTTCTCACGCCTTCCCTACCACTGTCCTGCTAATCGGCGGCACGCGGCACTGCCCAGCGCGACAAGTGCCGCGCGCCGAGCCTCACCGAACTACATATATTTTCTCTCTCTCTCTCTCTTTTCTACTCTTGATATTTCCTTCCCATTTCTCTTGCTCGCTGCCTTCTCTCTCTCTAGCTGCAATACTGAAAAAAAATAAAGGCAGGCATCAGACACGTAAAATAACGTGCGTCCGATGCCAGCCGTGCGCCTTTGCCTAGGAAGGAGCGGGAAACAAGCACACGGTGCAGGCCATGACCAGCCTACACCGTCACAGCCCCTCCGAAGGCCGAAGCTCTCCCTTGGAGACGAGGCCTTACCTCTCTTTAAGCTCTCTCTCTCTTTCCGGCAAATGGCTCACGACTTGATCAAACGCTACAAACTAAAATAACTTATGAGTAAACTTATAGTACTTAAACTAGCTTAATCTAGGTTCCTTGAGTTTTAACGAAGATTCTAGTCGGTAACCGATTTCTATAAACTAAATTTACAGTATTAAACACAAGAGCAATGCCTGACTTAAATAACTATTCTAAGAGAAAAATGAATCCAATAAAGAACTTTTAATTAATGCAAAGCCCGATCGAATCAACGGCGCATCAGGACGCTACACGTACGTATTTGCCTCTTAAAGAACACCATACCTTTCATTCGGAGACTAATCTCTCCTCTCCAAATACTTGAGGTGGAGCGCTCTCAATTCCTCCGCCACGGGGGTAAGGGAGCCAGCATCACTGAGCCGTTGACCGCTCGCGACAGTTGCTACCGGCGGGGTCGCCTCCGATGTTTCCATCGGGGCAACTTCCGCCGAGAGCGAACTCGACCCGTTGGGCGGTCGAGACTCAACGCCGCTCGCCTGCTGCCGAACGCTCTTACGGGCCAGCCTTTCGCGGTACGCCTTTCCCGAGCGATGGCGTTTCTTCCGAGCCACTCCCGGGGTGGCCGCCGCGACTGTCGGTGGAACCGAAACTTGGGGCTCCGGTCCTCAAGGAACCTGCTGCGGCGTGGGTCTGTCTTGTGGGACAGATATCACACTCGCCGGCGGCTCACTCGAAACCGGGGCCGGGGCGTCCCGAATCGCTTGCAGCTGCGCTTGCTCCCATGAATACGCCTGGCTACAACGCGGACAGTTATCGACGATCGTGTCCAAACGGCCACAATTCCGACAGAAGTCGCGTCTGAGTGGCGGCCTCGTGCAGTCAGCCCTGCGGTGGGAGCCTGTCCGACAGTTGAAACACCGGTACGGTGGGAGATCTAGTTGATCGTCCTACGGCACCGAAGCCAACCCGCAGAGAAAGACTCCCCTCACAAGCCTGACCTCAGGATTCGAGGCGCCTACTCTAGCCGGCGTATTCATTGGCAACGACCTTTCCGCGCGTGCACTCTCGCGCCTTACTGGTGGGCACGCCTCCGATGATGTTGAGGCGCGCTCAACAGTCGGCACGGGGAGGACTGGCGAGGGCGACGGAGGAGACGGCGAGGGCACCGACGGTCCGTCCACCTCCATAGCGCCGACGCCACTCCCGCAGGGCCCAAGCCTTTGAGCCACAACGTGACTCGCCGCTCGACCCGCCGAAGTTGGTCGGGGTCAATCGACGCAACGTCCGCGATCAGGCGAGCCGAAGACGGCGGCAGTGGGTCCCGCGAGTGCAGCGGCGACTCTATGTTGCATGAGGTTAAGTCGAGCCGGCCCCGATTTCGCCTCCGTCCCGCGTTCACCCGCTCCTCGTGTTCGCGCCTTCTCTCGTCGGCCGAGTAGCCCGCCGGTGCGAAACCACCCGGGCCACCAGTTCTTACGAACTGGTATATTCGGTCCCGCCGGCAACGGGGGAGGAATCGGCACGTCGCGGCCTGAACCGGCACTGCCCAGCTGGACAGTCGAGGCACTTAAGGACAGTGGTTGAGCCTCGGCTTGAGAGGCCGCCTGCTCTTTCTGTAAAGGAAAAGCGGCGGGTTTCTCAGCCTGGCTCGATTCCACCTGCTCCAGTGCCATCGACTGTTCGATGCGAAGCGCGGCGCTCAGCCCGATCACGGCGACGGGTTGCGCAGAGCGATCAGGCTCGACGGGTGCGGCTGCTCCTGTTTCCAACGGCGTACCTTCCATAGTACTACAATATAACAAAACCTACAAACAAAATGAAACAGCACATACGTTAAACAACTGAAATAAACAAATATACAGTCTACTCAAAACCTTTAACTCTACGAGGTGGTACGTATCGCTTCAATTCCGATACATGTACTCTCGCGCTACGGTGTTTGCTATCTGTCTGCAACTCGTAAATCTCGGGTGAGACTACGCTAATGATCTAAACGGACCGTCATACTTTGGATCTAATTTCGCGTTCTTACCCGTGGCAGCGTTAGAAAGCGTATGGACTTTCCGCCAGACCAGATCGCCTACTTGAAAAAGTGCTTTCTACCTCTATCATATTGACGCTTTTGCTTTTCTTGAGCTTCTTCAATATGTTTCGCCACTAAGTCTCGAAGCGCATTCAATCGCGTTAACCGATCCGTCCACGCTTGCGTATCAATTTTCATAATAGGCAATTTCTTTTCTAGCTCTCTCCTAAGACTCTTAACCGGCCGAGGATCTCTACCAAAGTTTAAGAATGCCGGCGATACCTTAGTCGACGACTGCGTCGCGGTATTTAAAGCATGCCTAAACTCGTGCAAGTAACGGTCCTAGCTTCTGTGGTCTTTATCAACAAACATGGCAATCATAGTTTTCAACGTCTTATTGACACGTTCAACTGGATCGCTCTACTGATGATAGGCAGGGCACAACACATGCTCGATGCCATGCTCTCGCAACATACCTTGGAAGATCACGCTCTTGTATGCTTTTGCATTATCACTTATCAAGTACTCTGGCGTTTCCCATCTAAATAATAAAATTAATAATAAAATTAAATCTTCCAATGCAGCGGCAAGAGCAGGCCCGTCCACCGACCTAAGCTGTTTCAGTTCTATCCACTTGGTGAATAGATCTTGAAACACGACCATATACCGAAACCTATTCTTGCTGCGTGGTAGCTCGACTACGTCTGTGGCTACTACGGCCCACGGGCGTTCTACTGCACGTTTTTCCATTAAGCCGAGCGGCGCCTGTTGTACTGTTTTGTACTCCTGGCACTTTTTACACTCGGAAATGAAGGTACTAACGTCGTACCAAACGCCCGGCCAGTAGTACTCACGTGCTATTCTATCGTAAGTCTTTTCCCGGCCTAAATGTCCAGAGGAGGGCTCGCAATGAGCATCGCGCAACACGCGTTCTCTATGCTCGACCGGCACTACCATGCGCCAACACTCTTCTCTGTTAGTGATCGGATCGAGCAAATGGTTCTGCATAAACTTATAGAGCGTGTTACCTTCTACTCTCCACGTTCTATACTCTTTTGGCCTAGACAACACGTCCTGTATTCGTTGCAAATACCATTTATCGCTCGTGTCCTCAAACGCGCATACCTTATATTCGTCTTCGAATTCTCTAGATAGCGCGTCTGGCACATGGTATAATGCCCCTTTCCTATGTACTATCTCGCAGTCGTGCTGCTGAAACTCAAGTACCCACCTCTCTAACCGACCTGTAAGTTCTCTTTTATTCAAAATTTTTGTAAGCGCGCTATGATCAGTAACTACAATAAAGTGTGACCCTTCTATGTACGGTCTAAACTTCTTTACCGCGAATAGAACGGCTAAAAACTCTATCTCACTAACCGTGTAGTTACGCTCATGAGTGTTAAGCATTCGGCTGGCATAGCATATCGGATGCTCGTCATCGTCGAATATTTGAACTAAACACGCGCCAACCGCAAAAGATGAACCGTCACAGTGCAAGTAGAAAGGGCGTGCGAAGTCCGGGCGCGCAAGAACAGGCGCCTCAGTCAACGCGCGCTTCAACCTTTCAAATGCAACTTGCTGAACTTCACCCCAATCCCACGGTTGATCTTTACGAATTAATTTTGTTAAAGGGACTTTGATATCACTTTCGTGTTCAATAAACCTAGCGTACCAACCTACCATCCCGAGAAAGCGACGCAACTGAGCTACGTTGCTCGGGGCCGGATAGTCCACAATCGGTTGCACCTTATTGTCGTCCGGACGCAAACCCTCACTGTCTAAGCGATAGCCCAAGTATGTCACTTCTGTACAGAAGAAATCCGACTTCTCGAGATTGATTTCTAGACCTACGCTCGCTAACCTTTTCAACACCTTTTCTAACCAAAAGACATGACTTTCAAAGTCCGCGCTAACCACTAATAAATCGTCAAGATACCAGAAAACGTGCGGTTCATATTCAGGCCCAAAAAGTGCGTCCATTACCCTCATGAACGTTGCTGGCGCGTTTACTAAACCGAAGGGCATTCTTTCAAACTCCCACAAACCTAGTCCCGGTACTACGAAAGCTGTATATTGCTTACTTGTCTCCGAGAGAGGAATTTGCTAAAACGCTGATTTTAAATCGATTTTCGAAAGATGGACCGCGCCGCGCAACCTATCTAAGTTGAGTCCATTCTTGGCATTGGATAAACGTCAATCTTTGTCACTTTATTAACCGGCCTAAAATCTAGACAGAATCTATAACCGCCGTCTTGCTTACGTACGACTACCGGCGCGCTACACCATTGATTGTTCGACGGCCTGATTATCTTTGCTTTCCACAGGCGCATCGTTTCCTCCTGCAGGAAAGCCAAGATTTTCGGCGACATTCGACGCATTGGCGTTTTAATCGGGCGCGCGTCACTGACATCGATAATATGCTCGATAACGTTAGTGACTGCCGGTGACTCACCAGACTCGGGGACGATCCGGCGAACGAGCGCCATGATCGTCTCGCGCTGAGTCTCTTCGTACCTATTCAAATCTGCACATTCAACAAACACGTCAACTGCTTCGCTACCTTCGTCGGCAAATTGACACCAATCGCTCTGATCACCTGACCACCAAGCACGATTCCCGAAATCAATGTTAATTTGCCAGTTCTTACAGAAATCCGCGCCTAAGATCAGGTCGTGTTTTAAAGTTGACACGGCCGTCACGGTCAGCCAGGCGATTCTACCATCTATCTCAACACACAGTCTGAGATCGCCTAATGTTCGCGCCTTTTCACCTGAAATATCTTGCACTAAAATAGTTGGCGGCCTCAAACGTTCCTCGTATCTTTGTGCAAGCCTCGGTCCTACAACTGACACCTGAGCACCTGAGTCCAGCAGGTTACCGAAACGGACGGTGCGTCTGTACAGACGACCGGACGCTTACCCAAAGCTACGGAGTTGGCGGGTTCGTTAAATATGTGCGCATTATCTATGCGCGAATTTGTTGAGCCCGCCATGTCGTTAGATGTGGAAGAGTCCACGTTAAGCTGAACTTTATTCGTTCCGACCGCATCCCACGCATCGTACTTGAGCAATGTTCTGCTTGTCGCCTCGTCCCGCTGTTCATGACCGACCCTAGCACTAACACGTTGAACCGAGGCTTTTCTGCCGTGCGAAATGCTCGATTTTTGGTTCTCTGGCTTTAGGGGCCCGTCCAACGTCGAGGAAATAAACTCTCCACTAACTGCGAGATCTGGTCTCTCCAGCTTCTCGTCAGCTACATCGTAAACGACCTCACTACCTGGCCTACAAACGACTTGCTTTCTTTCGTTTGTACCCGATTCTAATTTCTCGTCTACACCAAATACTACCGGCCTGCAAACGACTTGCTTTCTTTCGCCTGTATCCGATTCTACTTCTAACCTTACGTCAATAATGCGATCGAAATTCCTTATTTCCGACGCAACAACCGAGTTACTCTTCCTTTTTAGCAACTCGTCTATCCAAACCGCCCGTTCGATTTGCTTTAAGCAGGAGTCGCTGAGCGGTCGGCGGCTCCCGCGACCGAGTTTCCCTGTCTTGCTTGACTACAAGTCGGACAATTTCGGAAGATAAACCCAACGGTCCCACAAACCTGACACTCCGGCTTGGCCTCCGTCGGTCTCAGCGGGCAACTGTTTGCATAGTGCCCTGGTTGTCGGCACTTATAGCAAACAATCGGCTGCGAATTCTGCGCAGCCGGGCACTGAGACCTCTGATGGCCAACCAGACCACACGCGAAACACGCGCCAGCAAAGGGACGTTGTCCTCTCGCGTTACCTACTAGGGCACCGTTCGCTTGCCCACGTCGCTGTGGTATCAAACTCGGCGCGGAGAACATCGGCACCTGGGCGGCCGGTGGCTGCGCCGCAACTTTCGGCTGAGCTGCAATTTTCGGTTGCGCTGCAACGTTCGGTTGCGCAGCCTGCTGCGAAGAGCGGTTCGTCGCCTGCGGCTTCGTGCCTTGGGCATTAGCCGCGGCAACTTCGCTCTTCGGCCCTTTGCCCTTGGCCTTTGCCCTTTTTCTGCTAGCGCGCGTATCTTTAGCCGGTTCTAGTGTTAAAACCTCTTCTAATTCGCTCGCCACCTGTTCTACCGCCACGACTGCTTTCTTTCCAGCCAGCTTCTTAGGCTCGGTATAAGCAGACTCCGGCACGAGCGTAACGTCTGCACTTGGTGGACGCTGCCACCTTTTCCAACCTATCATACAATCTACTAACGCTAGGCCGGCTTCTTTGAATTGGCTTAGGTCCTTAAACGTTTTCGTTTCAAGGTATCGCCTATACTGCGGATGTAACCCTTCCACAATAATAGCTACTTGCTTTTTGTCAGAAACCGGCGGATCGAAGCGTCTCAAGATCGACTGGATGGCCGCTACATATTCAGAAATGCGTTCGCGTTCTCCTTGCGATCTCTGCATCAATTCTTTATACAACTGCTGCCTACTAAGCCGACGACAAAAATTGGCTGAAAAGCTCTTTTTGAATTTCGATAAAGTCGCCCATTGCTTTCGATTAAGCTCATACCAAGTACGCGCCTTACCCCGCAAACTAGTGCCGATTACGTTTAGCAATTCTTTATCCGGAATTCTATAGAAGCGCTGACAGTCCTCTAGTCCTGATAAATAGCTAATCACGCTCGTATTACCATCGTCCGAAAAACGAAGTGACCAGGCATTCAACGCACTAACACCATCGGCTGGCACGCCATTAATATACTTAACATGCTTTGGACTTTTCTTTTTCTTTTCAGCTTTTGCCAGCTTATCGCTTTTACGTAACGCGCCTTTCCTTTGATCTCCGATCTCTGACTCGGAGGAGCTCGAGAGGTCTACGGTGCTACCATGGTCCGGCAAAATTTTTGCCTTGAACGGCTTGCACTCCGACGCTCTCGTTGAAGCTCTGGACTCCGAGTCTCCTTTTCCTCGTCTAGACACTCGTGCGCCTACGCTAATAGGCGCTCGCACAGCTCTTTCCCATTCAGAGATCCACGACTCTGTGTCAGATGGCGGGCACTCAGGAAAGAGAACCTGATTCACTGGCTGAGCGCTTGAGTGAATCTGGTAAGCAGGGCTGGTAGCCGCTGGCACGTTGAGCGCCGCGCGGCCGGTTGTCAGATCGGCTTGCAACGGCTATTGAGCCTGTTGCGCAGTCTGATCCGCACCACCCTGCATTGCCTCTCTCTCTACCCTATACACGATATTTGTGCCATCAGTGATGCCTTGTTGCACTTCCCGTCGGTATATCCATCGCGGAACAGCTGTTATTGCATCCCATACCTGGCTCAAGGTGCCGGCAGTACGTCTCTCTGTCTCGGGCGCATTCGTCGCGCGCGCGCCTCGCTCTTGGGGAGTGGTTCTTACTGGACTGGTTACCGGCAAGATAACCTCCTTGCGAATAGGCGTCAACGCTCTAGCACCCTGAGGCTGAGCCGTACTGACAGCGCCAGTTGCTGGTAAAATTACCTCCCCGCGGTCAGGAGTCGTTACTCTAGTGCCCTGCAGCTGAGCTGGCCGATGCAGAGCGGCAACACTTTGTGGTGACAAAGTCGCCTGCCCTGGCAAGCCTGGCTCTACTGCCCTTGGTGACGCGACTCTAACATATTCGACTGGTCCAGTCTGGCTTTCGTCGCTGCTGACCGCCGCGTGTGTGGGTTCGCGCTGCAAAAGGTCAGGCACGCGACCTTCTTTAAAGTCGCTCGGTTGAAGAAGCGCTCCTAACTCTGGCCTTTCTATCGTAAGCGTAAAACGCAAGTAGCGTTCCCTTAACTCTTCGATCTCGCCGTGTAAAGAAAGTTTCCTATGTCGCATTAACCGTAACAATGCGACCGGCTCTGTTGAGTCGATACGGCGCTTGACTTCTTTGACGCGAGCATCGCGGAGAATCCTACGCACAGTTACGCGATCCTTACACGCCAGCGGCATGATGCGATCGAATCGTTAGTTTATCAAAAATTTGAATGAAATAAATACTTTAAAAAAAAAATTACTTATTTTCGAATCCAACGGCGCAACCAAGTTGCCAACAGACAGCTAACATGCTAAAAGAAAAATATGAACGGAAAAAAAACAGCTATAAGTAACCAACCAAAAAAAAAATAATAAATAAATAGAATAATAAAAAAAACTATGCTCCTTCAGTTTACTAGGCCGGCAAGTTATCGCCTTACCTAGAACCACAAAGGAATGCAGCGTTCGAACGTAAACAAACTCGGACGCTCAAATTCTCGGAAGCATGTTCCAACACGTGTTGGCGCGAGTGACCTTTGCGCGCCGCGACCTGATACTCTAATGCCTACAGTTTCTAAGTTTTTTTTTTCCTTAGACGAAGGCGCGTTGTTTTAACACGCTTTGCTCTTGCTAACAAAACGCGACAAAATCACTTTCGCAAACCATACTAACGAATTTACCGTTTTAGTAAAAATGTAATTACTAATGCTACATATTAGCTATTCGCGCACACACATACAAGCAATACAAGCACTCTTCTCACTTCTGCTTAGCCCATCCCCACAAGGGATGCCATGTAATAGAGTTGGCCTGAAATATCCTCCATCACTAATTATTTAAGGGGTGGGCAAGGGAGGCGGTGTGTCGCTCCTAGCAAAGCAGAAAGGAGAAGGTATTCACTCAATGATTTCACACACTCAACTTCGTTAATTGACCTTTTATTACACTTGCACTTCCCTGAGTGCCGACAAGAATACAAAACCACTTATCACTAATAATACGCGAAACTTACACTAAATGAGATGACCGGCACGTTAGCGCCATGTCGTCTCATTAACCGGCTCAAACGACTAAGTGACGAAGATACGTTGCGCCGGCTCGTGAAAGCCTGGCGCCGCACACAAAACCGCAAGACAATGCCGAGGAAAATAGAGAGAGAAACGAGAGGAGAGAAAACTAAACCTTACCAAAAGTAATGGCTGCTTGGCAGGTGGGCTGCAGGTGAGACGGCTAACGCAAGACGTGGCCCAGTTTTCTTTTTCATCACGGCTTCACACTCTTTGTCGTGACGGCTCTCACACTCTCTGTCTGATTCGCTGCAAGAAAAGATGGCAATCCTCCCAGTGCGGCCGAACTCCTTCGCGTGCGACGATCTAGTAGTGCGTGCGAGTCGGCTTCTCACGCCTTCCCCACCACTGTCCTGCTAATCGGCGGCACGCGGCACTGTCCAGCGCGACAAGTGCCGCGCGCCGAGCTTCACCGAACTACATATATTTTCTCTCTCTCTCTCTCTTTTCTACTCTTGATATTTCCTTCCCATTTTTCTTGCTCGCTGCCTTCTCTCTCTCTAGCTGCAATTCTGAAAAAAAATAAAGGCAGGCATCAGACACGTAAAATAATGTGCGTCCGATGCCAGCCGTGCGCCTTTGCCTAGGAAGGAGAGGGAAACAAGCACACGGTGCAGGCCATGACCAGCCTACACCGTCACATTAATATTATCAATAAGAATAATGTATTTTTTTCGGGAAATAACAGATTCGAAATCAGCAGATAATAAATTGACATAATTTTCGTCTAGGTTTGAAGCTACTTTCTTCCAGTTGGTACGAATAGATTTAATATTAAAAGTTTTTCGGCGTCACCTGCTTTTACTAATATTAATATCAATGAAAATCAAAAAGTGATTGAAACACCAAGTTTCGTCATTGATAAACACGTTGATTTTATCAGTACGGTTTTTGGAAGAGAAAACGAGGTCAAGATTATAAAAATAATTAGTGTTATTACAAAAATACGTGAGCGAATCATAGTTATGTAAAAATGTATCGGATACAGAGTGGGCCGCAAAAATTTTTTTTCCATTTCCATCGATGTTTTTACAGTTCCACGCAACATGATTTGAGTTAAAATCACTCACTATGATGGTATTACTGTTGTAAGCCATATTATGAAAGTCTGAGTTTAAGTCAGCTTGAAATGTTCGGCACCTAGAGCTCTGTAGTGAGCATGGAAGATAATATTAGGAGAGACGTTAGTAACCTTAAAAACTAGAATTTCAAAAGCAGGATCGGGAAAGGACACATTTTTAACCTCTACATATGCAAGATTGTTTTTAATTAAAGAGACAGTATCACCAACTTTTTTATGTAGACGATCTTTGCGGAGAGTTTTAAAACCAGGAAAGCGTATATTACAATTTTGATCTTCGTCGGAGTTCAGCCATGATTCATCGCACACTAGTACATTAATTTTCTTGAGTATTATAGGGACTTCTTCGGATCTTTGGTTGATGCTCCTACAGTTCCAGAATATAGCTTCGAGTTCGGTGAGAAAAAGTTCATTATTATACATGATAGGCTGCATCATTAAGAATTATCCGTTTCCCTACCTCGATCTAACTCACTGAGATTGAATAACTTTAACTTTTTAGATAGTTTGGAATATCTGTTTTTCAGATTCGTGTCAGATATGAGATCTTTGAGTTCATGACACATGGTTGATAAGAACGATAGATCAGGCATGTACTTCAGTGCTATTTCGATGACGTTTCTTTTGCCATAAGAATCCGACAAGAAGTTTTTAAATTCTTTGTAGCTGAGAGGGTGAGCTATAGAATTTACAGATAATTCATTTTTGACTTCGAGAAGAACCGAATCTAGATGCTCTGAGATCATGCTGGATGTTTCGGGTCAGAGGAACTGATCTCTTTTTTGGCATTTTTCTTCACAGGTGGTTTAATTTGAGTTGTTGACTGTTTGAATAAGAGCTTGGTGGAAGCTGTATCATTTAATATGGAGCCTGCTGCGAAGCTAGCAGTGTAAGACAGATCGAAACTCGCTTTTGATTAGCAATAGAAGGCACAACATTCGGTAACGAGGTCTATTGGTATTGTTGAGTCGTTCGAGTGATCTTGGGTTTGAGGTGTAGAGCTTGATACTACAGTTTGTGTGAGAGGAAAAAGGAATTCTTTGGGCATTGCTTAGCTATGTACCCGGTTTGATGACAAACAAAACAGTTAGTAGAGTTAGTGCTTAAGTATATCCAGTAGTTAGTGCTGTTGAACATTATATCTATTGAAGCGGCGCAACGGTAGCAGCGCTTCATCTTTCTTTATAATATATGCTTGACGACGGAACGAAATAATATGACTGCGACCGAATTTACTTGTGCTTGCTCAAATGAAGTGAATTTGCGAGACTAATTGAATGCCTTTATCGCTAAGTACTTGAATTAAGATCTGATTCAAAATCACTGGGTTGACAGTAGAAATAACTACATGTTTTTTTTTAATTAAAAGTCGAATATTTAACGGGTGACTTTCTGATGAACTTAATTTTCTAACAAACCTTTTGATTTTGGACATGAATTTGATTTAACTGACATCGATTAACTTTTCAAGGCCGTTGATATAGTCGTCTATTGACAGACCATCGATTGCTTCGATAACAATAGCTTGCTCACTATTCGGTTAGTAGGTTGCCTGAGCATAGAATGTAACTTTAGCTTCGAAGGTAAGCTTGAGGTAACTTTAGTTAAGAGAAACTGAGACAGAAGAACATTTGGGTGTAAGGCTTCCAATATTGGAAGCCATTGCTAGAGCTTAGTAGTTATGAAAACTACTAATAGTTCGCAGAAGGTGCATAAGCACCGACTGTAGACTAGGAGACACTCTTACAACGCACAGCCCACACATAAACAGTAGGCGATATAATTAAACCACACTAACAGAGGCGTCAGCACATGTTTGCTCGCTAAGACGGCTCGATAAGCACTGATTCTCTTTCACTACTGCTATGCTTTTACTTGCCTGGGGAATCGCCTTGTCGGCTAGACGAGACCCCGCGTTGACCTAAAAGTCAAAAACACTAAATCGAAAGAACAAACATCAGTATCAGCCTATCATAAAAGCCATTCCTTAGAAAGCGAAGTCCGAAATTAGAGCGAAAACCGGGAAACAACCTTTCGAATGACGGTCCACCAGCGAGAGCCGGGATGACCGAAACGCAATGGGAAGTCGTGCCTCGGTACGTCGAAGCGATGGACCTGCGAGTCGTGGGAGGAATCCCTTAATACAGGTACGTAGGGTGGGATGTTTTTTCGAACGCCAGCCCAGGAAGGGAGGCTTAGCTGGTTGATCGTCTTAGGAATCTCCTCTGGCTGTCCTAGCTGAGTCTCTCTTCTGACATCCCAATTTGGGTTGGCCTCTGCGGGATAGTGGTACCAGGTCAAGCAAATCTCGTAAGATTTATATACTGAGTGCTTCCAACGTGGTAGACGTTGGGGCAACTAGAGTCCCGTCGCGCCCAAACCGAGGGTCAAGCCTTTAGTTCCGCTCTCCCTGAGCGTCGAACTTTGAAAAGATCGGTACTCCTCTCGAAGTGGTCGCCGCCTTAGATTAAAAAGGCTCCGACTCACTGTATGCGTCAGGGATGTCGTAGCAAACTTGACTTCCGGATCTCCAAAGTGTTTGAAAGCGACGGAGTGAAAGACAGTGGGCTATGCCAACCTATTGGCGCCCAGAGAGAGGGGTGGTAATGTTTGATTACGCTGTGCCACCCTCAAAACGAAAAAAGTGTGAACAACGCATACACTAACTGCTATGCTTTTACTATCTCAACCCTCTTAAATCAATGAGAAAGTGTAACTTTTTTCATTCCAAATAAGATCTTGTTGCTTGATTTTAAAACTAAATTAAGGTCTACATCATTATTTAAATTCGATTTTACTCTTTGTACGAATGAGTCTATGTTGGTAAAGGTACATGGACAATACGTATATTATTATTATGAAAAAATAAGTTTATTTGAGCTCTGAAAAGATACACAAAATACCTGTATAGATATGGAGAGACATGGAGACTAGTTTCTCGTCGAACAATTGTAAGAGTGTGAAACATTACATTTTGTTAAATACTTTATGATTGAATTTAAAGTGGAATCTGATGTCTAGAATTGCAGTATTAAACATACGAAAAAATTTATTAGTGAAAATTTTAGCAAACCTGGGAATCAAAACTTTAACCTTTTGCTGAAAGACTTAGACTCTTATCCACTGAACATATATAATAAAATATAATGCTAATTTTTTGAATTGTTAAAATTAATTTATTATTTTATTTTTGTTGGTATGTTAGTTGCAAGTATTAGTATGTATCATGTATACTTTTTCAAGTACTTCAGGGTGTATTTCTATGTAACTTGTATCTACTATCCAATAAGTAACACAATTTTTTAAATATTTTGTTGACAGAACGCTTGGGTATTCACAGTAGTTGGCATAGCATACTTAACTAGCAGCACTTTGGTACTCTTAGCGGTATTTGAGTACCATGGGCAGGGCTGGGTGCCCCGACGAACACGCTCGCAACTAACGGCGACCGCGGGACTTGGATTTTCATGCGTTCTTCTCTCATTTCTACTTTCATGGCTAAATGGCCGCCAAGGTCTATCCTGCCACAGCCTTCATGGTAAACGTGATCCAAGACAGCAACTCTATAAGCCTGTAGACAGCTCCTCATCGGGGGTAAGTACGTGAGACGGCGAGCTTTCATTTATAAATAGAATTATTGGTTATGTATTATTGGGTTATAGGCGACACTTAAAGACGGAGTCCGCTCCAAACAGCCGTCGACATGGGTGGTTAAGAAATCAAAAAATTTTCGAAGCAGTGACGATTCATGTAATGGTAATGAGGGACGACCGCGCAAAGACCATTGGGCCTCAACCCGCGATCATTTTCTCGGACTGGAGGAACCAATGGAAGATTCACGCCCACAGCATAAGACAAAGAATGCAAGCAGTGGTCAGGAGATGGAGAGACGTAAACAACGTCGGCGACGCGAGACAGACGCTCAAGATATGAGTATCAGCCAGACGAAGACGAGTATCACTACCGACGAAAGCAAGATAAAGTCGGCACAGCCGCCTCGTAAGTTGCCAATTCAATCCGATAAGCTAACCCGGCAGTTACGCGGACTCACTGCCTCGGGTAAGGAATTCAGTCAACAACCAAAGAAGCCTACGCGTACTTCGGTTACCCGAAGTGAGATTCAGGAGTATTGGATGCAGGGCTACGAGCACGTGCAGCGCACCGACAAGACGACCGCCAACATCGAGCAATGGCAGTCGGCAGCAATGAAGAGTCTGGAGGAAAAAAAAGCTAAAGACGAACGTTGGGTTCAAAGTTGGCGCCAACAAAAAGAACAGCACGAAAATAAGCCACCCAAGCAGCTTGATGATGCCAAGCCCTGTTCCAGTAAAACAATCGAGCCTCTTAACTTTGCATAAAAACTTATCGTATTTCTTCTTTTTCAAAAATCCACGACTGTTTCTTTTTAATTTTACATAACTGAACAATTTCGCATTGTACCGATATAACACCGATGAAGGCCTTCTATACAGAATTGTGTCATGCTTTGGCCTACCTAACATATTTATTTGAAATATATATGTGAATTTTTTCATAATGCTCTTACGATTATTGTTAAATTGATATTATTATTAACAATTTAGGTAAAAAATGTTTAAACTAGATATTTACGCTAATTAAGTTACCTTTAATGTTCCAAAAATTTACAATAAGAGTCACAAGAGAATTAAGACTAATTTAAGAACTTATAATCAACTAAGAAGAAATAATTCTTTTACTATAATGTGGATTAATTTTTTAAGAAAAAACATATTCATAAGTGACATAAAGTAAAAAAACTTTAAATTTACAATTTTTGAGCAATTAAATACGTGTTTAAAATAACGGTGGATCTCATGGTTCTGAAATCGTTAAATACTCGGATCAAAAAAATTAGCATAATATAGCTTTTCGAAAATTGTCATCGCCTAGAAGTTGACTTAAGCAATTCCAAGGCGATACTCGGTCAGTAACATAATAAATTTGGCCGTGCTGGACAACAAAATAGTATACAACTCATGGCGGCGGTATTAGCTCACAGCACATGTAAATTGACATTCGAAGTGGATTCTATGGACTTGCTTATAATTTCGAGGCCTTAGGTTGTAATATACTAATATAGAAAAATATTTATAGAAGACTTTTTAAGTATACCATTACAAAAGTAAGATTACATTTGAAAGATGCTATTGCAAGGAGAAAGAAAGAAAAATATTTAGAAATAAATTCGCAATGTCAGACTTGTATATGTGGACTAGTTAAATAATAAAAGTAAAATAATAAATTTTTTGTTTTTGACTTAATTTCAATATTTCAAAATTCATTTTATACCTTTAAAATTATTTCTGAGTATTAGCAATACAATCATTTGTTTGTCTAAGTACACATAGATCTAATTTATCCACTATCAAACTAATCTAGTAACTTATCTAATAAATCTACTGTCTCAAAATCAAAGTGGCTTTCTATTCACATTTTGATCATAAAATGAATGTTTCTTTATTTTATAGAAAGTTTCTTCAACTATAAAGAACTCTCAAGAGATCATTTTTAATTTCAAATGTTAAAATTTTAACGGAGAAATCCAGCCGTCCCTATTCAGGTGGCTCACGATTGTCCGTACAAAATTATTTTATCAAATAAAGGGGATTCGGGAAGCAAAGAAAAACGTTCCCACGACTGAATAATGTTTCGAGCGAAAGCATTAATCGTACGCGAATAAATTGTTACAAGATCAGGAGTGATTTCAGGTACAATACCACAACAAGAAATTCAAATGTAACAACAACTTTAATATTATAACAACATAACTTAACCTAAACAAAACAAATAACGCCGCTGTTACACTAAATTATCGAAGCCGCGTAACGCGCAGTGGATCGGCTGTAGGACTGCTCACCAAAGCTCTGTTTGTTTAATCGTGAAAAATATAAAAAACGTATTTGAATGAATAAAACTAATTTACACCCAAAACAATGCCATTAAACGACCTCGTAGCTGGCAGAGCTGCCTGGCTATGGAACATGAAAAAGTTACTTTAAGAAAAATTTTTTAATAGTAAAGCCAAAGATTATTACAACTCAAAAATTATTACTATTCAAAGGTTATTCTAAGATTGTTCCAAACAACTAGCTTTTACTATAGAAATAAAAGTTATTTCTTAAATTGAAAACAGCATATCTGCAGATAATAGTTTAGAAAAAAATAAGCTTTCAAATATTAAAATTAAATAAAAAACGAAAAGATATTGTTTCATATTTTCAATTAGTCCATATGTACATCTCCAACATCACGAATTTTTTCATACAATTGTTTTCTGAAAACCCTTTACAGTACTATTATCCACAGATATTCATAGTTTTATTAATACATATTGGAAAAGTACTATTAAAATATATTTTGAAGATATCATTCTGAAAGATCAAAATCCTCAAGTAGTTCAATCAGTGACTTACGAGTCAAAGCTACTACTTTACGATTGTTATAGTATTAATAGTACTCCTATATTTCTATCAAAATTTCCCAACAGTTGTACAAACATTCTCAAATTCTTTAGCTTAACTTAAAAAAAATGTCTTAATAACGACTTCATAACTGCAAACTTAACATAATTTTAATTATGATAATTATTTACAATATTGACAGTTAAAATATGATTTTGTAGGATTTTTACCTATATCACTTATCAGAGGCTACGTAAGAATCTAATTTTTTTCAAAATTACACCACTAATTAAATTAAATGCTTATGATTGTGTTTTTGATAGTGGTTTTAATTTTTTCGTTTAACTGTATGCGTGCGCGCGAGCAAGCACGTGCACACGCATACATTCATCATCCATTTCGCTTTGACCATCGAGTTCCGACAATATTGAGAGTATCCAAATAAGTCGTATGACGTTTTAAAATGTTTGACTTGATGAGTACTTACGAGACAATTCCCGTCTGCGAAAGATTCTATATGCCTCTTCAACTTTATTTTTACGGTTTTGGTTACAAAACTTGCACTTTTATCGCTAGTTACTTGCAGATATGTACTAAGGGGTATTTTTTATGGTTACCTTCAAAATAATATCACATTTTCAATATTCTAAATGGCAAATCTAATATGACAGACCTAATTTCTAAAATAGCGAAAAAATCAATCGACTTGGCTACAATTACGTATACAAGGATTGTTCGTGTTGCTGAAAACTAATCCTATGTCAGATTTCCAATAATTTAAAATAGCGGATCTATTATGGCGTCGAAATATCATGACAACCGTCATAAATTAATTAAAATCGAACAGAATCGACATGTATAGGGGTTTTTGAGGTTACTGAACACGAATACGAACTAAAATTTCAAAGATCTGAGATCTAAAATTTCAGAAGTTTGTATTATAAAAGATCTTTGTCATCAAAATATTGTCAATATATTTGTGCTTCTATTAAATATATTCAACTTTTCTTGTTATATAACTTTTCTTGTTACAAACAGAGGGATGTTCTGAAATTGAGAAATATTCTTGCTGTTCTCTGAAATACATATTACAGATCTTTTTGTTGAAAAATTTGATCATAGACTTCAAAAATGAGATATAACATTATGCTTTCACCCAATGGGTGATTAAAAAGCTCTCAATTCATTTATTTAAGTGTTGAAAATCGTCATGTTCAGTGCATGTAAAGCACTTTTCTTCTCGATTTTATTTTATGCAGATTTGAAAATTATTTAGAAATAGCCATGGCTTTTATAAGGTGATAATTAGTTACGAAAAATTCAGCAATCATTCACGAAACTTGAATGCAATTGTATTAAAAATCACGTATTTATTTCTTATTTCTGGAAAATCATAAAGTTTAATATAAAATTTTATTTTTATTTTTTTATGTATCTTTCCAAAAGCTTTCAAATGGTATACATCACGAGTACGATCAAATGGTTTTTCTAATTTTTTCAAACGATTATTCATCGATGAAAATTCCAATATTTTAAGTACTGTAACGGGGTGGTTATCCGTCTATTTAATTATGCGCGCGATCGCATCGAAGAGCGCGCGGGGTTATCTAAACGTTTAAATTCGAAAATTGGAGAGCAGGAGGGAACGGGCGTCAGTCAACCAACTTTCTACTAGCACGAAATAATAACATCGAAATTACATACAATATCACATGCGAAATCGTTTATTTCCTCTTATCTCTACAATGTATTAGGCCTGCGTGTTGATGTTTACAAAGCGCGCGCGCGACAATAACATGCAGTGTCCAGTGCTCATCGAGCAGTTGTAGCGAGCAGACGTGTTTGTTTTGCTTTGATTTCCGCTCACGAGTTTATTTACATCAGATTAATGTAGTGGTCTTCAGGCAAACCGCGCTTAGTGAAGAGCGTCTAGTTTTGTGCTCAGTGCTATACTGAGCAAGTGCGTGTTTTTCGCAGTTTTTCTAAACTGCATACTTACTCTGCGATGTTTTTCATAACAGGGGGCCACGCGGACAAATCAAGTTCCAACAAACAGTTTTCTTCTCCTTCTTATGCGGAAGCCACCTACACACCTGCTAGTGAACATGCTATTGTCATTGAAGCTATTGACGGCTTATCCATCGACGACTACCTTGACGGCATAGAGAAACTAATAGACATCAATTACGTCAAATATATTTCAAAAATCTCTGGAGGCCGAGTCTGTGTCTACCTTGCAACTAAAGACCTAGTTTATAGCCTTGAAAACAAACTAATTGAAATCTCACATCATAGACTCAGTATTCGTCCCCTCATCGAGAAAAACAAACGCGTTGTAATATCTAATGTTAGCCCAATAATTCCGAATCAAATCCTCATGGAAACATTAAAAGACAAAGGCATCCAAACCGTCTCGCAAATTCATTGTATCCGAGCTAGCACTACTAAACCTGGTCGCTCGCACATCCTCTCGTTTCGCCGTCAAGTCTATATAAAGGAAGGCGATGAATCTCTGCTACCCGATTCAATTCAACTAAACTACAATAACACTAATTACTGGATTTACTTCAGTACTGACTCTACCAACTGCTTCATTTGTCATCAAACGGGACACATAGCGAAGCAGTGCCAAAAAACCTCCCATCACATCAATCTCTACATACCGAAATCCCAGTTGCCGCCGAACCTGTAATCAATAATAATACTTCAGACATGAAAACTACTGAGCAAACTGAGCATGCAGCAGACTCATCTGTCAAGCCTGCTAACGTCAACATTCCGAAAAGATCTCTCTCTAGCCATTCCTCAGCTTCTATACCGATTGATAACAAACTAAATCCGATAAATAATGACCCTGTCAAAATCCATAGCAATAGTACTCTGAAAAAAGTCAAGCCACCGTTAAGCAAAAAACACAAAAGCGACAAGATACTCGAAAGCTCGTCTAGCGAAACTGAAGTCTCTGATCTTGAATCATCACTCCAAACTGTGAAGAACGAAATCACAAATAATCCCACGGCCTACTGTTTGAATTTTGAAAATTTCAAAAGCTTTCTCGAACAAACTTATGGTAAAAGTAACATAGCATCTATCACGGAATCACTCACTAATGATTTCACCGGTCTTCACAAGATGATTGGCGATCTATTCTACCTCATCTCCGATCACAAACTTAAGGCCCGATGTAAAAGATTGTTGGAAAAATTGTCCCTTTTAACTCAAGAGAATTACGAAGGAGATACGGAAACCTAGATTCTCATAATGGCAGAAGTTGTTTCTGAAGATCTCAAAATTGTGTTTTGGAACTGTAGAAGTATTAGAGCCAGGATCGAAGAAATTCCCAAAATTCTCAAGCATATTAACATTTTAGTGTGTGTAGAATCACAGCTGAATAATATCGACGCTAGCCTACATTTCCCTGGATTCAAGACCCTGAGAAAAGATCGTCTACATAAACAAGGAGGTGGAATTATTGTCTTCATTAAGAACAATTTAGCGTATAAAGAGATCGATGGCGCGCTTTCTCTTAATCAAGCTTTCGAATATCTAATATTTAAAATCACTAACGTCACCCTTAATCTTGTTATTCATGCGTACTACAGAGCTCCAGGTAATCAGCATTTGCAAAACGAATGGAACTCTATTTTTGAAACCATTGATGATAATGAATATACTTTAATAATGGGCGATTTTAATGCTCACCATACGTCATGGAACTGTGGTAACTCTGACAATAATGGTGAATATCTTCATTCGGCTTACGTAAATTCCGATACTTTCTTGCACAATTTCGATACTCACACTTATTTTCACCCTAATTCGAACTATGTTTCAAATCTTGATCTAATATTTTCGTCGAACAATTTCGCTTATAAAGTAAATGTTTTAGTCAATGATGAAACCTGGGGCTCGGATCATTTTCCTATTTTTATTGACATTAACATTAACAAAAGCATTTATCGCAAAAAAACGCACAACCTCAAATCCATTCGTACCGATTGGGATAAAGTTTCAAATTATCTTGAAAATAGCTTCGAAAATTTTTTTAAATTAGAATATGTCTCAGCCGAGCCTAACACTAAGTACTCTATTTTTATTGAAATTGTAACGAATGCTATTAAAGCAAATACACCTGTAAAGAGAATCGTTAATAACAAAAACCATCGCAATCCGGTTCCCTGGTGGGATTCGGACTGCGACAGGGTTAAAAGACTCAGAAGAGCTGCGTTCAAAAAGTTGCGTTTCTCTAAAAAACAACATGATTTTATCGAATATAAGAAAGCAGTTGCAGTGGCTCATAAGACATTTAAAACAAAAAAAAGAGCAAATTTTCGTAATTTCGCCGAAAGGCTCAACTTCAACATTAATCAAAATTACGTCTGGAATAAATCCAAGTTGCTTAAAAATAAATGGGTTAAAATTACCCCTAACAGCTCCTCCGAAAACCACCAGAACAATGATCTTATTAACGATTGTCTAGATCGTATCAGTCCAACTTGGTGTCAAAACAATCCGGATGTTGTACCTAACTGCCAACCCAAACTCTACTCGAATCCTTGCTCAATTTTGCTGAATTCAACGCGGCTCTCAGCAGTAAAAGTACTCGTTCGTCATGCGGTGTCGACGGCTTAGACTATGAAGCTATTCAACGATTACCAATAAAATACAAACTTATTCTCGTTAACATATACAATGATATGTATCAAACTAGCTCATTCCCAGTCGAGTGGAAAACATCCCACATTCACTTCATTAATAAGCCCAATGGCAAAGGCGTAAGGCCAATCGCCCTCAGCTCATGTTTATGCAAAGTGTTCGAAACAATGCTTAAAAATTAGTTGCAATGGTGGGTTGAAACTAATAACATCCTCCCTGATTTTCAGACTGGATTTAGAAAAGGTCAATCCACCATTGACAACCTGATTGGTCTGACCCTAGAGGTCGAGGAAGCTTTCTCTGAGGGTAAAGAAGTTCTTGCTGCTTTCCTAGATATCCAAGGCGCATTTGACAATGTCAATGTCGAAATTCTTTTGGATAAACTTGTGGCTGTCGGCTGCCCCCTTATATTTATTAAATTCATTCAACACTTGACTTGGGATAGAATAATCTGCTCTGATATTCTGGGTGAAAATATTAGAACCGTATGCAAGGGCTTCCCTCAAGGAGGGGTCCTCAGCCCTTTATTATTCCGCATTTATATTGCGTCTGTCTGTAACCACCTACCGAAATCTGTTAAAATTGCTAATTTTGCCGATGACATCGCCCTTTATTGTCAACGATGTCCTCTCTCGTCTAGTATCAGACTCATTGAAAAATCTGTCGAAGTAATCTAGCAAAATCTCGAAGAAATCGGTCTTGACTTGGCTCCGCTCAAAACTAACTTACTTCACTTTAATAAGTCGAGAATTACTCCCGGCGAAACATCTATCCAAATTAGAAACACCACTATTTACTCCAGCGAAACAGTACGATTTCTCGGAATTCTCTTCGACCACAGACTCACGTTCAAACATCACATTAATGCCGTTATTCAAAAAGCACAAAGGGCTAACAATATCATAAAATACTTATGCGGTGTCACGTGGGGATCTTGCCCTAATACACTACTCATTTTCTATAAAAGCTATATACGCTCCATTTTAGAATATAGCTGTTATGTCTATTACCCTACGACTACGACACTCAGCCATGCCATCGAAAAAGTTCAATTCTCATCCATTAGACTCGCGCTTGGCTACCGTATGAGCACTTCTACTAATATTCTCTTATCCGAATCCAAACTACCTTTTGTTGAAGAGCGCATCTATTTCCTATGCAAAAACTATATCAACAAAGTTATGTGCAATACTAGTCTTATTGCTCATAAAAATATCTTAAGGATTTTCAAAAAAGTCCAACACAATCAATGCAAGCTCAAGAAATCCAGAAGATTACTCATAAAGTGTATTAAAAATTCTGACTTTACCAACAGCACCATCTATATGAACAGCCACTACAACATTTATCTATACAATTATGACATTCCTTTTAACAATATCATCATTGACACCGAATTTGGTCCGCAGCTTAGTAAACTTACTGATCTCAATGCTCAAATCAACAATCGATTAGCTGATGGAACCTACGCTATTTTTACCGACGGTAGCAAAACATCCGACGGTATTTCAGTTGGCGCTGCAACTGTATGTGACAGACTTAAAGTCTCCATCATGACAAAACTCGATAACAGAGCGTCCGTCTTTACGGCGGAATGCATTGCTATTAACGAAGCTGTTAAAATTGCTCTCAATCACACTAATCAGAATGTAATCATTTTCACTGACTCTCTGAGTGCGCTTTTATCTCTTAAAACTCTCAATCTTATTGTTAATATTCAAACCAACCCTTATATCTTTGAAATCCGGCAAAATATTCATAAATTTCAGCAAAAAAGCCCCAATAATAGTTCCATTCAACTCATCTGGATTCCAGCGCACTCAGAAATTCAGGGCAATGAAAGCGCCGACCGCCTTGCCAAAGAAGCAACCTTACTAGCTCCCGACTCCGATCTGAAAATTCCTTCTACTGACCTCAAAATGTACCTTAAAAATAATGCTCGTCTCAATACACTTAATATCATTTGCGAGGAAGGAACGATCAAAGGCAAAATTTTCTTTCGAAACTTTCACAACGACAAAATCAAGCCCTGGTTCCACAAACTCAAACTCCCGAGAAGTGCTATAACTACTATCAACCGTTGCAGATCAGGGCATTATAATCTAAAAGCGTTACTTTATAAAATAGGACTATGTCAGGATACAACTTGCGATTGTAACTCTGAAGTTCAAGATCTTGACCACATCCTCTGGCAATGCCCAAAGTACGACAAAGAAAGAAACATATTAATCGACAACCTTAAGCTCTCTAGAATGTTCCTTCCTTCCTCCAGTATTGTGATACTAAGTAATATTAACGCCAAAATTGCTCGACATCTATATTCGTTCTTCAATGATTGTAAACTTATTATTTAATATTAAACTCAGCGATAATATCCTCACTTGATGTCAAACTACATCAGCTATATTATTTTTATCTTCTATGTAACTCTTCACCCATAAAAACTAATGTATATTTATTCTCTATTGCAAAATAACCCTTTATAGGGTTGAGTTTGCCTAAATAAAAAAATAAACATGCAGTGTCGGATCGGTCGCCGCTCCTTGTTCGCCGAGTTAATGCATGCACGCTTCTTATGGAATACGAGAGATTAATTAATAGCAATCATAGCAATCGCGAAATTAAGCTGGCCAGCTTACCTTATTAGCAGTCGCACAGTGAACGAGAAAGAAAATTCGCACTCTAGTTTCGGGAAAGTCTGTCTTTTTCACGAGGTATTTCGCGTGTTCGATTTCGCCCTCGATGGCGAAACCCCGCACTCACGCACACTTGCACGCACTCGCTCTGATCTGGCTCAGGCACCGCTCCTCTCGTTGGATTCAGTTGACTCGTCTCTGCACTCAAGAAAACTCGGGAAGACTCTTATTGATAGTTGCTGCAGCTGAGTGTGCGAGTTCTAATCTTCGACTGGTTCATTTTCGGATTCAGGCGCGTCCCGTCCCGTCTCGCGCCGAATTTCCTCATTACATTTGCCCCAATCGGTAGGTGTTGCCCTCGCAGGCAGCCGCATGGTTGGGCTGTTAGCGCTAATAAGACGTTTACCGTCACAGCCCCCTTCCAGTCTGGACCTATAGGGTCATCGACAACAGAATCATTAGCGCTATTCCTTTGGAGGTTAAGAGGGTAAAGGACAATAAAATGTCATGTTCTCTGTGATATTTCATATTTTTATTGGCCGTTTGTGTGGGTGCGGCCCTGCCCACGGGGGCAGGGACCTTTTACCTGGCTGGTCACCTGGATACCTCCCGGCCTTCTGCGTCTAACGAGGGGTGCCCGCGTGCCTCCCATCCCAGCCTCTCCTGGACCAGGTCGGCGTGTTGCCGAACACGGGGACAACGGTCTGTGTGGGTCACTCCGGGGTAGTGGCACACGTTGCACCCTTCCCACTATGCGCGGGATAGGGTGCCACGAGGGAGGCCTCGCTCCCTGGGGGTCAGCGGCAACCCGTCCCGCCGATTCGGGGCGGACCACAGCGGCCTTTCGACCGTGGGTCCTCACCCGTGGACCCTACCACAAGATTTATAAGTATGGGTCCGGTTGCTTGAACCCTGTTGCTGCCGTCCACGTTCACCACGAGGTTTACCCCGCACGTCCGCGGACTCCGATATATCGTGGCCTCCGACCTGACCTCCGGAGCCGCTGGTCTGGCTCCGACAGCTGCTGGGTGGGGCTCGGGTGCTGACTGGGCCCTCGAGGGCCTGGCGGTGACGGCGCTGAACCTCTTTCAGTACTTGTGCGAACTGGCGCCGGCGGGACACTACTTTGCTCCAGTAATCCATATCACTGGGGCGATGTCCCGCAGCCGTATACGCATCGTATTCCGCGTATACGGCTCGTTCGAGGGTATTGAGGGTGGTCCAGTCTTGTTCAACCTCCCTCAAACCCTCCTTCTTCTCTCCGAGGAGGTGCAGCGTGGCGTGCACGACTCCCTCGACGGCGGGACCTAGGGGCCTAGGCCTAATGAGGGCGACAGCCGCTTCTTCGAATTGCTCGAAGGTGATCTGCATCCTGTAACAGTCACATGCGTCAGTGCATATGACCCTTTCTTCAGGTATCGAAGGTAGGCGCCTGTTCGGCTGCCCAGGGCCTTCGTCGCTGGGATTGAAGGTGGGGTCCTTTGCGTCGGTCTCCCAGGTCCTTCGTTCGCAGGGCCTCATGCATCCACGGTCGGTGTTATCGGCGGTCTACCCCTTTTCCTTTTCCCGACGATGGGAGGAGAGATACGTGGATTCTGTCGATACGGTGTAGTTTGGGTGGTTAGCGCGTTCTTGCGAGGTTTCTCTCGCGGGCGCTTTGCTGGATTAGTTGGAGGGGCGGTTATTAGGATCTTATCGGAAGGATCGGAAGGGGCGTGATGAGGTTGACTCGAAGTTGTCGCGTTGTCGTTCCGGATCGCGTTATCCGTAGTAACGGCGTGCTCGTTTCCGCGTGTTGTCGCATCGCTCGCAGTAGGCGGGATGTTCGTCGCCTCGGTTCCCTCGGTGGAAGGTGTATCGTCGTCATCTTACCATCGGGTTTCATCTTCCGGCAAGGTATCCTCCTGTCTATAGTAGGGTTTGAGGTCTTTGACGTGGACCAATTCTGTGACCTCTTCTTGCTGGTTGCCAAGGCGGTACGAGTTGACTCCAAGTACTTTCGTGACAATAAAGGTACCTACGATTTTTGGCGCTAACTTTTTACGCGATTTTTCTTCCATACCCAGTCCCCTTCTTTAAATCCGATGGTCCTGTGTTTGGCGTTATAATATTTCGCCTGTCTCAGGGACTCGTCCGAAGCTATTTCACGGGCTTGTTGAACAACGAATCGGTTATTCTTCATATGCTCGTTCCATTGTCTGATCCGGTGTAAACCTTCCTCTCGGGCCGCAAACTCGTCCATTTGCCTCCGAAGGGTGTTCGGCGCTTCCGGTTGTCTACCGTAGTTGAGCATGGCAGGGCTGCTTCCCGTGGAACTGTGGACAGCAGTGTTCAGCGCGAACGCGAGTTCAGGTAACACTCGGTCCCATTCCTTGTGATTTTCGCGCAGGTACGAGGTTATCATCGTCTTCAGAGTTCTGTTAACTCTTTCGGTAGGGTTAGCCTGTGGGTTATAGATCGGCGTAAAGGTCCGGTTTATCCCTTGGTCTCTCAGGTATCGGTCTACCAGCTAGTTACGGAATTCGGTGCCATTATCGGACCGGAAGACCTTAGGCGCACCGAAGCGCAGGATCACTCGTTTCCAGAGTTCCTTCGCGATCGTCTTACCATTGGCACTACGTATAGGTATGCATTCGATCCATCGCGTGAATAAGTCGATGAACACTAATACGTATTCGCGCCCTCGAGGGCTTTTTGGAAAGGGTCCGGCGATGTCGCCCGCTACCACTTGCCAAGGTGTGGACAACATCCGATCCCTCATGAGTCCGCGCGGCAATCGCTGTTCGACCTTACACTACTGACAAACCTGACACCTTTGGACGTAACTTTTAACGTCCGCGTACATCCCTGGCCAATAATAGGATTGGGCGACACGGGCAAAGGTCTTCTCGCGTCCCGAATGTCCCGCGGTCTCAAGGTCGTGGTTCTCGAACAGGACCGCCTTTCGGTCTTCCGGCGGTACGACAAGCTTCCAAGTGTCTTGGTACCCATCTTCGCCTTTGTAGTCACAGCTCGGCTTTTGGTGATATATCACTTTGCCAACTATTTTCCAGTCCAGGTAGTCTTCTGGGTTGTCCTCGACGCGCCGGAACTGTTCCGCGTACCAGACTTTGTCCCCTGGCTTCGGCTGGTCCATTGCAGTTGCAGTGCTAACCTCAGCCATCGTGGGCTCAAAAGCGCGTGATAACGCGTCGGGCAATACGTTGTCGGCCCCCTTTCGATACTCGATCTCGAAAGTATGGCCTTGGAGTTGCAAGGCCCATCGGGATCGAGGATCGAGGATCGAGGATCGTCCAATCGGGATCTTCAGATTGTACAGCCACTTGAGGCTGCTATGGTCCGTTACCACCTTGAATCGGTACCCCTCTATGTATGGGCGGAACTTCTGTATGGCCCATACGACCGCCAAGCACTCGCGCTCCGTGGCAGAGTAATTTTGCTCCGCTGGGTTAAGGACTCTGGTAGCGTACTCTATGATTCGGTCTTCGTCCCTTACTTTTTGAATAAGGACAGCGCCGATTCCCGTAGCGCTAGCGTCTGTTTCCAACACGAACTGCCCGTCAGGTTCCGGTAACTCGAGGCACGGTGCGGATATCATGAGTGCCTTAAGTTTAGCGAAGGCTTGTTCTTGGTGTGATCCCTACACGTAGTCGCATTTCTTCTCCGTTAATTTCGTTAACGGTTGAGCGTATGTGGCGAAGTCACTCAGGAATCGGCGGTACCATGAAGCAACCCCCAGGAAGGTACGCAGCTGTCGTACGTTTTCCGGTCGAGGGTACTCCAAGATAGAGCGCACCTTTTCAGGGTCTGGCCTAATACCCTCGCGGTTAATCAACAAACCTAAATATTTAGCCTAAGGCTTGCAGAAGACGCTCTTCTCTCGATTCATCGAGATTCCGGCTCGACATAACCTATCCAATACGATCTTAAATGTTGTAGGTGATTTTCGAATTTGGACGACACTACGATGATATCATCTAAATAGGCGAAGGCGAAATTGCCAAGCTCAGGTCCGATCACGCTATCTATTAATCGTTGGAAGGTGGCGCCGGCATACGAGAGACCGAATGGCATTCGTACGAACTGGAAATGCCCCAATCCGGGCACGGTAAAGGCAGTGATAGGTCGAGATTCGGGTTTGAGTGGTATATGGTGATACGCACTACTGAGGTCGAGTGTGGAGATATAGCGCGCGTTTCGTAAGCGCCTCAATATATCTTGCGTAAATGGTAGGGGATACGCGTTTGGCTCGGTGACCTTGTTGACCTTCCTGAAGTCTATACAGAATCGATACGATCCATCCTTCTTGCGTATCATAACCACTGGGCTCGACCAGCCGTTATCCGCTGGCTCGATCACCCCTTGGTCTAACATCTCCCTTACCAATCTATGCATTTCTTGCTCGACCTTGTGTGATACAGGATAGTAGCGCTGCTTGATCAGTTTCGTATCACCGACGCGAATCTTGTGTTCAATGTCTGCCGCACATCCCAGTCCCACGGGGGCCTGCGATAAGGCCTCGCCGATGGTTCTCTGCAATATCGTTTGTTGAGAGGCTGTTACCTCGGCTAGACCGATCGTAGCTAATCTCGGACCAGCCTCTAAGCTAGCTACTTCTAACTTCATCTTGGTTTGTGATTTCTTGAACAGCAACGTATCATCGTCGGGGTCAAGTACCGCTCTAAATAGTCTAACAAAATTCACTCCTAGAATACAATCATCGACTAGGGTTAGGAGTATAGCTACCCTCGTAGGCATCGTCACGTCCCCTACGGTAAACGGCAACACTGCGTGACCAACAATTATCAACTTACGGCCATTTGGTAGTCCTGTCGTACCCGCGTGGGTGGTATCCAACCTGATGCCTAGCACAGACGCTATTTGCAGAGCATTATTACCCATTGCTGTGGTGGAAGCTCCCGGATTATAGAGAGCCCGTATCTGGAAGTCTCCTATTTTCACCGGTAGCCACCAGCGCGTTTCCTGTTCCGGGGTATATTGCGAAACAGATTCGGCGGCCCCACAGCCTTGCTCTTTGCACACCATAGCGCTAGCCACTGTGCTCTCGCGTGGTAAAGTGACGCCACTTGTCGTTCGAACCACCTTGGTTCGGACGAACGGAGTTTCCACGGGGTTACCTTCCGACGGTTTATCTGCCATTACCCGTGCCCCCGAGGGTGTGTGCGATCCATTCGCCATCACCTCGGCCGGTCTAGGGTCTTGGGCTTTACCAACGTCAATACCCTCTCTCTCCGCGTTCACTTTACCGCCACGTTCATCATTTGCGCCACCAGGGGAGTTCTCCCTCTCGTCGCTCAACACGCTCTCTACTATCGGTGCTGACTGTGTTGGCGGAGGCCGCGAAATCTCGTTAACGGGGTTTATTTTAGGGGGTGAAGGAATGTGGTCAACCCCCACCTAACCACTACTTTCCTCGTTTCCCTTGTTGCATTGAGGACAGTACTTTTTGCTGTATCCCAGTAACGCGCACTCGATGCACTTGAGCGGCTTGGAGAAGTCTCTCTCCCGTCTGCTTGGGGCTTCCGGCTTCCTAGTGCGGTCCTCCGAGGTCAAGTTTTTCCCAACGAGGTTGTGCTTCATCCCTTCAGATATCTCCTTGAGAGATAACAGTACTTTGCTCAGTAGATCGGCGGGTGGAGCCTTCTTTTCGCAATCAACTGCCTCTAGGCTCGGACTAGGTGTCGCCCCCGAGGGTGTCGATGTGTAGACGACCTAGTGCGTCACCTTCTCGAGCACTTTCTTCATACGGTCCAACCGGTCGCTGACGTACGGCCTATCACTGGACATTGATGCCACTTTGCCCTTGCGGCCCTTGCTTCCATCGGTGCGAGGGTGGTACGCTAACTCCGGGTTCACAGTTGATTGTGAATCCGGTACCACCCGTTCTGCCTTTCTCTGGTACAAGCTGTTCTGTGCCGCCGTGGCCAGCGCATTCAGGGTTCGTATGGAGCTCACATCGGATTTCCGCACCTGGCCCTGAATGTCCGGGAGAAAGTTGGCGTGCAGCAGGTCCAATTGGCAATCAGACGTCATTGAGGGGTTTAGCCGCTTCACATCAGGCCCATCATGTTGGCGATGTAAGCGTTCACGGGTTCGTCGGGGCCCTGGTATCGGCTCTGAATTTCCCTTATCAGACGCTGTTGCTGCTGCACGCTGGTCCCAAATCATTCCCTTGCGTCCATCTCGAATTCGGCGTAGGAGAACCATTCCTACTTCATCGCCTCGTACCAGGTGAGGGCGGGACCGACGAGTAGCTCCGATACCGTTAGGAGCATTTCGTCTTCCGTGAGTCCCACGCCATTCCTCAAGTTATCCAGCCTAGACAGGAAGGTGTCAATACTCGCATTGCCCTCTCCTGAAAACTTCAGTTTCCATCCTCGGACAATGCGGTCAACATCCCTTGTAGTCGACCAAGGGTTTGTTGTCTGCTGAGATGACCATGTGCTCGGCGGGTGGTTATTGACTTCAGCATTAACTTCACTGAGTTGATACTGTCCACCCTCTCCGAAAGGGAGCGTCCGGCGGGGGTTCCTGCCGGTGGCCCCCGTGGGCCTCTGTCCGGGTCCAGCTGGAGTACTGTGAGGTAACGTGGTGTCGTAATGATAGGTGAAGGTATCTTGGAATGCGACGCTCCTATGCGTGTTTTCTTGTTGTCGCATTTCGCTGGAATTATTTGCATTATCTTGCAGTACATTCCTGTTTTCGGTATTTTCTAATGCGCTCATTCTGGCAGATAAGTGGTCCAGTTGGCTCTTAACATCACTGCAGTTGTTGTATATCTGGTCTAATATTTTCGTTAGACTCGATACGTTTACTTTTAACGAGTCTAGCAGCTTGAGCTTCTTCTCATTTTCTCTGGACCGGAAGATGAGGTCTTGGATCATTACCGCAAATGCCGGCGGGAGTTGAAACTGGCTACCATCATTAGCCGTTATCGTAATATTCTTATTACTGCTAGTACTCTCGCCGTCGTCCAGTACGTTTGTGATGTTTATCGCCGTTTCCTGAATCCGCGATATCACCTCTGCACTTTGCATTAGCTGGGCTAGAGGGTGTTCTCCCTCTTGCTCGGATACTGTATGTTCCGCGCATATGAATACTATGAGCTTCGAGCGTAGGACTGCCCTTCTTGCTGGATTGCTGTGTTGGTTGTCGACTTCCACGAAATCCGCCGCAGAATAGTCGCCTAACAACCAGTTTTGCAGTCGCCCAACTCTCGAGAGCTTATTCCCTCTTTTCTTGAGCTCTAAGTGTTCGAGGTATTCGTTTATTTCCTCATCTTGGAGCATCAACACCCAGTCTTCAACTTCTTTTTGAGTGCAGTCCATTGTCATCTGTTAGATATGTCGCGACTAGTTTTTGTACAGATTTACACGCTTATTTTACGGATGATGCGAGTGCGAGTGCTATATTTAATATTTACAAGCAGACGGGCAAAAATTTTGACTTTAGTAGCCGACAATAGACTCAGCAAAGGGCATTTAACGTTGTGTTTACCGAAAGACTCTTTGCTCGCTATTGCGCAATATAATGATCCTGCCTATCAGGCGCACTAACTGTTTGTTAGCGCGGCTGTGTTGGTTAGTATCTAAAATATTATAACGAGCGTCTATTTGCGTAGTCACCAATAACCGTAGCTAGCAATATTCGAGGAAAAGAAAAAAAATACATTTACACTAAGACAACACGTTACCAAATAAAACTATTAATTTAAGTTTCTTTTGTTTGAATGATGCCGGTGTTAGTTTTCTCCGAGCCTACAGGTACAGTGTTATGTTTATTGGTGTTTACGCTATGGTTAAGAGTCGTTCGGTTGCACTCGCACGCGCTTACAGCAACTGTTTACAAATTATCGTCGTGGCGGGCCTTCGCAAGCTAACTAACAGAGAGGCGATGTTTACTATGTGGCTTTTAACTCAAAATGTGCACAACAACACTTTGATTGCCACCTAAGTCGCTGGTTGACTGAGCGCAAGGTCAATGTTTAGAACCGGCGTTTTGAATAATCATAAACACTGTAGGTTCTTTTAAGTTGGGCGCCATGTAACGGGGTGGTTATCCGTCTATTTAATTATGTGCGCGATCGCATCAAAGAGCGCGCGGGATTACCTAAACGTTCAAATTCGAAAATCGGAGAGCAGGAGGGAACGGGCGTCAGTCAACCAACTTTCTACTAGCACGAAATAATAACATCGAAATTACATACAATATCACATGCGAAATCATTTATTTCCTCTTATCTCTACAATGTATTAGGCCCGCGTGCTTATGTTTACAAAGCGCGCGCGTAACAATAACATGCAGTGTCGGATCGGTCGCCGCTCCTTGTTCGCCGAGTTAATGCATGCACGCTTCTTATGGAATACGAGAGATTATTTAATAGCAATCATAGCAATCGCGAAATTAAGCTGGCCAGCTTACCTTATTAGCAGTCGCACAGTGAACGAAGAGAAAGTTCGCACTCTAGTTTCGGGAAAGTCTGTCTTTTTCACGAGGTATCTCGCGTGTTCAATTTCGCCCTCGATGGCGAAACCCCACACTCATGCACACCTATACGCACTCGCTCTGATCTAGCTCATGCACCGCTCATCTCGTTGGATTCAGTTCACTCGTCTCTGCACTCAAGAAAACTCGGAAAGACTCTTATTGATAGTTGCTGCAGCTGAGTGTGCGAGTTCTAATCTTCGACTGGTTCATTTGCGGATTCACGCGCGTTCCGTCCCGTCTCGTGCCGAATTCCCTCATTACATTTGCCCCAACCGGTAGGTGCTGCCCTCGCAGGCAGCCGCATGGTTGGGCTGTTAGCGCTAATAAGGCGTTTACCGTCACAGTACATTTTTGAGCTCTTACCAATTCTAGGGAAAAAATTGCAGAAAAAGTTTGAGCACAAAATTTTCTTCCTCTTTTCAAATCCTGTTACATCACTCTTAAAAAAATTATTTACATGAAATATGACTCGCGTTTGAATATTTCTCTCGAAAATTTACGTTTTTTTTCAAATGTTCATAACTCTCTAAGTTCAAATCATAGAAAAAAGTGCACTTAAAAAAAATATTCCTTTTTATATGTAGAGTACTGTGGAATTTTCATAGATTTTTTTTCAAAAAAATAATTTTTCACCCTTTTTTCCTGTATATTTCATGAAAAAAAATGAAACTAATTGTCTGAAACATAAGATGTTCTTCTTTACTATTAATAAAAGAACTACATATAGATACAATTTAAAGTTCATGAAGTGCAATAATCTTATTACGTTCTCGCACTCATAAATTTGTTTATTTAGCCATTGTCACCACACATCACAGAAATAGTTATCGACACTTGAATCGCTCGCTATCGACTAGTTCATTTATAATAAGTGACATAAAAAAATTTGAAAAGGTACTACATTTGATTAGATGACCGTTGGGGTACACACACACATATACACACATACATATATATATATATATATATATTGGAAAGAGCTTTCAAATGTGCTGCCGCTCATCTCTGTATGTTAGTTTTCAAGGAACATAAGAAACTTCAAAGTTTAAACAATTTTGTTCGGAGGGGGGTTAAAACTGCAGTGTAGAAAATATCGATAATGTTTCAAAACAGAATCACGATTCGCCGATTCATCCGCTGATTTTCAACATCGTCCGTTCGCCATTTCAAGCTGAGAGTACATGTGTGTACACTCACATGCCTGTTTTTTTCGTTTAGAGTGCGGGGAGCGAGATAATTGGTGGAACTAGGAGCGGTTGACGACTACTAAGGAGAAAGAGAGACGGCAAACGCGGAATCGAGGGAAATGAAGAAAGTCTACAAGAGAGAGGAGGGAGAGGGGAGAGAGAGGGGGGAGGGAGATAAAGAGAGTTAAGGTATAAGTTCGAGCTAGACCATTAGATCAGGCACGTTACTAATTTTCGGTCAGTTTTGGAATTTTTTTTGTCGAGCATGGCTTCGCCGGGTTTTTAATTTATATATTTCCAGATACATGCTTAGTGCGTGGGGCATGTTAATTTGAATTTTTAGTATTTTGTAGCTAGATCATGCCCAACCAGTGTTGAATTCCAATACCACAGCGTTTGAGGATTCCAATGAGGATCCACGCGAACTTTTCTTCGAGTGAAAAGTGGCAACAGCCAGGAACCAGACGCGAGTGGCAGGACCTTCGACTAGTGGAAGCAGTGTTGGTAGCAAGAGTGCTTAAGTACGAGCTGTGTGAAAAGGAAGTCAAGGAAGCGATTGAGCGAGAGTAAGGACAGGTAGCCAGGTTGGAGAGTTAGTCATTGGAGGTCGTCAGAAGAGAATCAAGCACGAGGAGTGAGAAGAAGAACGAAAGGCGTAACAAGGATCAAGAAGAAGTCCAGGTGGAAGCTGCTCACCGGGAAGGCGACGACCTGCCTTTAAGGAAAGGTGGCCTGCCGCTTCTCGCTCACCGAGAAGTCCTACTGCAGAACTAAGGTCAAGTACCCTTGACCTTAGTTGAGTTGAGAGAGAAAGGATAACCAAGCAGCTTGCCGGCAATCTTATTAAGGCGATAAGGTGGATCAGCGTCGCCCCCTTATACCACCGAATTCTTTATAGGATTTTATATGTGTGAAACTTTTGTACTTTTGTTTTTCTTTTTTTTTATAATTAAAGTATCTGTTTAAATTAATTAAGTGTTACCACATTTCTTCTATCACCAGTCTCCGTCCGAGCGAAATTAAATATTTTATAAATTACAGACGTAACAGCCATCTTAAAAATATTTCTAATGAATTGACTTTCAATCTATACAGGGTGATTCAGAAGAGAAGTTCCCGAAAATTGGTTATAGAAAAAATTTTTTCGAATCGATTGCCGTTTTCGAAAAATTTTCATCTTCAATATTTTTCGAGAAAATTAATTTAGAAAATTAATGATTCTGACCAATCAGAACGTCACTTTGGTCGAGGGCAGATTTTCTCTTCGTTTACTGTTATCCCCTCCACTTGGCCCTAGTAACTATAGCAGCGGTCAATACGGCGCGGCGCGGCTTTGTAAGTCGAAATTATTTGGCCTAAAAAATAACATTTAATAAATGTAAAAAACTTTTTTTTTAAATAAAATATCATTTGATCAATATCAAATATCAAAGGTTAACTGAAAAAAATTTAATTGTGCATAAAGAAGTATGAAAATATATAAATTATCTTTATTTAATTTTTCCCCTTAACTCATTAATGCCCAGCCCGAAACGTTTTATACAACTCTCTTCCCGCGCTCACAGCTATTCCATTTCGAGCCAAAAAAATCCGGAACATACGTATTCTTCTAGATTAAAGTGTGCTCTTTCAGATGGTACTATTCAAATTATCGGAAAATTTCATTTTCTATCAAGAAATGTTCTTTAAAATAAACAAATTACGAATTTAGAAGATAATTTTTTATTACAAATCAAGTTTTCCAAGAGTTACCGGTTTGCAATCGATTTGGAACTAACCTAGAGCATGGACGCAATATCTTATCCCAACCCGACCTCACCGATTTGAATGATTTTGGGATATGTTGTAGTACTTTAAAAAAAATTAGATACGTGTTTTTTTTTATCGGCCCATAAGAGGTTTTAAGGGGTGAAATCCACCCTGAAAATCAACCCCTAAAATCAGTTTTTTTAATATTTCTCAGCATCAAATGAATATTTTTCAGTAAACTCAATGTTAAAAAATTTCTTATAAAAAGGCGCTTTTAAGGACATAACATTTATACTGAAGGGTTGCAACCCCCTTTTTAATAGGGGTAAATACACTATTTTTTGTACTGTTTTACGACATGTAATATACTAAATCAGCTTGAGTGATTTAAAAATCGCACTGATAATTAAATTAAATTAAACTAAAATTAAATTGACGTCTTTCCGGATTTAAAAAAAATATGTTTAAGGGGTCTTTCACCCCCTAGAAACCACCCCTGTCAAACTATCAGCAGGTTAATCCACCTAACCCTAGGATAAACAAGCTTAGTCGTTTGTTATTTCTTGAAATAATTTAATCCTATGCATGAGCGAGCTACCTCAACTAACCAACCTGCCTCTAACCCATCAAACCCCCATAAACCACCCTTACCGAACCACATGCAGGCTAACCCACCTAATCCTGGGAAAAGTAACTTTAGTCGTTTGTTATTTCTTGAAATAATTGAATTTTACACCATAAGCGAGTTATCCTAGCTGAATCACATACCTCTTATCCACCTACCCCTAACCTATCTAACCCCCACCCTTATAAACCACCCTTACCGAACCACATGCGGGCTAACCTTATATAAATAGCGAAAAATAAATGTATTTCTTGAATAACATTCATGGTGTATAACAATATGTCCCAAGTATTACAAATTTTATGTAATAATTATTATTTTCTTTTAATTATAAATTGCAACGGTAGTCGATTTAATTAATCGACTAGTTCGCGATTCTGCTTCTCGCGCGTTAGTTCGAATTATTGAGAGAGAGAGGGGGCGCGCGATCTTGTGAATAAGCAGTTACGCCTCAGCTGTTTACGCGAGTTTACCGCCGATTTGTGTTTTGCACTTTGAACATTCAAAAATAATTAGTTTTCTGAACAAATACGTGCGTGGGTGCAACAATAGTATTGCAGCAGCAAGCAGCGGTGCAGAAGCAGCAGATTTGCAGCATATAAAGGCGAATTGAGGCAGTGCAGCTGATTAATCGAGGTGCAGTGGCAGTTGATAATTTTGCAACAACAATTACGGCTGATCACCGTAATTGCACCGCATGGTAGGTGCACCTTCCGTCATATTAAGCGAAACAAAATACATTCGGTATTTTGTCTATTCGTGATAGCGTTATTTTTTTTGTATTCGCGTTGTGCGTTAGTTCGCGGTAGAATTCAAATCTACTCTCTCTCTCTCTTTCTCACCGAACATAATTAAATTGTAAAATCCTATTCGCGTGCGTCAGTCTTTCGGCCCAACAAAGACTGTAGTAATTTTTTATTAATTAAAGTTTGTTAAATTAATTCGCCGTTTTCGTCATTTGATTTTCCTGGTAGCTTAAGTATTTGAAACAGGCTTAGGTTTTAATCCAATTACATCTAGGGGATTAAGAAGATTAGGAGTAAAGTCGCTCACACTTAAAACTCATCAAGTGTAACAAGACACGTGATTTAAGGTGAGTTCAACTCCGATCGATAGAAGACAACTAGGAGAAATTATCTGACGTTAAGGCGAATACACGTATTATTATACGTGTTTAACGGAGCGGCGGTTTGCTCTGCATCGTGGGAGTTTGTTCTTAAATAAATTCCCCATTTTCAGATTTATCTCCCCCGTTACAAAATACAAAAAAGATAAAAATAATTAATAACGGTTTATAAATATAAGATTTGAGACTAAAATAAATTATAAATAATTATTAACTATTTTGTTTTTTTGAAATTAATAATAACAGTTATAGTATCAGTTTTTTTTAATATTATTTGCATTGTATTACATATAGCTGTGTATAAAAGAGTAATAATAATAGTTATTATTTTTTAAACGTAAAGTTAATTCGTAATAAAGAAAAATAACAAGTAATAACAGTTAAAAATTATTAATTTCAAAAGTGGAAGTTTAATATAGTTATTATTTCTTTTTTAATCATTTACAATTTGTCAATGAGAAAAGAAATTATAACAAATAATTGATTATATTAATAGTTATAAATAGTTATTATAGTCTCAATTCCTATACTTATAAACTGTTTACTTTTTTCAATTTTCACTTGTGGTTTAGTTTACTTTTTGTTGGTACTTTACTTTGCTGTACACTTTATCTTATTTACAATTTTGTCTTATCAATGGCTCGAAGAAGATGAGTTATAACAAATCTACGCCCCTTACGATAATAAGACATCCGATACATATTTCATTATTCATAGTAGTTGAAGAAAAGTCAAGTATTTAAAAAGTTAAAGTTTTTTTATAGTGTTGGATTTATAAATCAACTTATTTCTATATTTACATACAAATTTCCCGAACACGAAAATATAGTACATAACAAGAAGAAAAGTTCCTGTCTACGACGTAAGTATTTATGTCACTTATCATATATAATTTTATTCAAATATTTTTATTTGTAAACATGTGAAATATAACTGTTAAAAACGTATGATCGAATTCTATCTATAGACTAGGTTTTCTTTTGTCTTTTGTAAAATTATTCAACTGCAAAAAAGAGTATTTATATCTTGATTTTGTTTTATATTGAAACATTAAATTCAATCTTTTGAACGTAGTCAATTTATTATTAGCATATTTTTAAAGTTTACAAATACCAGATAACGAGATTAATTTCAAAGAAATTAAATTGTCGAAAAGTTGAGAGAAATATTAATAAATGCCGAGTATGAGTTTAATGATATTGATATGATTGTTGAAGAGACGTTAGATTTTCATGAAGATTATAAAGATACTAATACTAAAATGATCGAAGATGAAGTTTAACATGATTTTCCTGATCCTGATTTTGCACCAACAAATCAGTGCACAAATGATGATGAAGAAATCACATTTGATTATAAACAAAGAGCCGTAGAATTTTGGAGGAGCGGAAAAAACAAAAACTGGATACTGTACAACATAGATTCAAAAAAGTTTCATCTATAAGTCAACTTAAACGTTGGGCGAAAACAATTAATAAAAATGGAACTTACCGAGAAAAAATTGCGCAAATTTGCCAATACACGTTTGATAATTTAAAAGCCGCTATTGCAGCTGGTACGATAGTGCATGATCGAGATATTCGGAAATGGGCATTGCAAGCTCAAAAAATTGTTGGCTATGAAGATATAAGATTTAAGGCTTCTCCAAATTGGTTACTAAAATTTAAAAAAGCTCATAGAATAGTATCTAAAAAAAATATATAAATTTATCACCAAAAAAATATTAGAAAGTAAAGAAGAACTACAAACTGATGCTGATGCTTTTGTAGCTGATGTTAAATCATGTACACCAGAAATCGGCATTGCAAACTTTTATAATTCAGATCAGAGTGGTTTCCAATTAGAAATGCACTTGGGAAGAACATTAGCAGTTCAAGGAGAAAAGCAGGTGCAATGTCTGGTACAGTCGGTTTCATCGACAACGCACAGTTATACAATTCAACCAACTATATCAGCAACCGGGAAACTTTTATAACCACTTTTTATAGTATTAAAAGAAAACAGTGGTCAATTCTGTCCCATAGTGGAATCTTCATTATTTAGACCAGAAAATGTGCATGTGGAAGCATCTAAATCTGGAAAATTAACAAATTGTTATTATATTTTTGTTTATTATAATGTAATGACATAAAAAAATTTGATTTTAAAATTTGATTGAAAGAAGTTTTTTACCCAAATGTTGGACCTCAATCTGTACTTTTACTCGACTCTTGGAGTGGACATTGCGATAAAGCTGTAAGGGAAACGATGCCGACAAACAAAATTGTTAATATAAAAAAAATTCTTACAGGAACGACAGGGAACATCCAACTACTCGATGTTTATGGATTTCGTATCTGGAAAAACTTCGTTCGACGTTTATCAGATCAAGTAATTTTGATGGACTATGAAATGAATCTACATTTAAGAAATAATATCATAAAAATGCAGTCTCTTGTCCATAACCAGCTTTCTTCACCAAGATATACAAATATTTTTAAATACGCTTGGTATAAAAACGGCTCCATTGCTGAAAAACCAGCTAAAACAGATAACCCTGTTGATTTTAGCTTTGGAGATTCTTGCAATATTCATTGCGAAGTAGAAGTATGTAAAAATGTTGCTATAATACGGTGTGGTTGGTGTAAAACATCATTATGTTTCAAACACTTTTTCGATGATTATCATTTCTGTAAGGAATTCGTTGAATGATACATTTTAATTTACCAATAAATAAAAAAAAGAAAAAGATGAAAATTATTATGAAAAATCAAAATATATGTAGTATCGCGTACGATGGCTCTTACATAAACATATTTATGAATCTACATACGAATATAAATATATATGTATAGATCTATAAATGATAATTAGACCTCGTGTTATTCCCGTGTTTATTTTTAAAAGATATTTCTCGCCATTTTGGTACTATTAAAATAAAATGTATTAAACATATTTTTATTTGTCGTCAATTATGTTTGAGCTACAGATATATTTTATTAAAAAAAAAATGGGATACCCCACGTACGGTGTAGAAATCAATTGTTTTAAGAAAAAGCAATTGATAAACTCAATTTTCCCAAAGTTAGGTCTATTAGCCTACATTTGGTTGGGTAAGGTTGGTTTATGGGGGTTTGGTGGGTTAGAGGCAGGTTGGTTAGTTGAGGTAGCTCGCTCATGCATAGGATTAAATTATTTCAAGAAATAACAAACGACTAAGCTTGTTTATCCCAGGGTTAGGTGGATTAACCTGCTGATAGTTTGACAGGGGTGGTTTCTAGGGGGTGAAAGACCCCTTAAACATATTTTTTTTTAAATCCGGAAAGACGTCAATTTAATTTTAGTTTAATTTAATTTAATTATCAGTGCGATTTTTAAATTACTCAAGCTGATTTAGTATATTACATGTCGTAAAACAGTACAAAAAAATAGTGTATTTACCCCTATTAAAAAGGGGGTTGCAAACCTTCAGTATAAATGTTATGTCCTTAAAAGCGCCTTTTTATAAGAAATTTTTTAACATTGAGTTTACTGAAAAATATTCATTTGATGCTGAGAAATATTAAAAAACTGATTTTAGGGGTTGATTTTCAGGGTGGATTTCACCCCTTAAAACCTCTTATGGGCCGATAAAAAAAAACACGTATCTAATTTTTTTTAAAGTACTACAACATATCCCAAAATCATTTATTTCGGTGAGGTTGGGTTGGATACTGAAGTTAGTTTGACTAGTTAGGAATTTCAAAATTTTTGTCAAATCATTCATAAATTTTTTTCTTGGAAACGAAGCACTTTACAAAAAAATTCTTCAAATAAAAAAGCATTTAAAATTTCTCAAAGAATACGCTTGAATTTTTTCGAGAAGTTACTAGCAACTTTCTTAATTTTGCAAATTGTCAATTTTTGATAAATTTCAAAAATCCCTTGAATCGCTTTGAAAAAATTCATATGTACTTCTCGGTCAATTCTAAGTATTTTTTAGAAAATAAGAATAATAAGAAGAATCATAGTTTATGATACCGAAAAATAGTAAACAATAATGAAATTCGAATATGAAATATGAATATTTGAATCCACTCATTTTTTAAATGTTTATTTTGGTTATTATTAAATTATTAAATTTTAAATTGAAAAGAAAAAGACATTAGCGAATGGTTAAGATATTATTTCATATCTAGCTCTACTAGAAAAATAATTTACTTTACTATTTTGTGAAAATCTTTCTATGATGTATTATTCTAATAACAAATCGATGTGTTAGCAGCTGCTTTTTGTTTATAACCAAATTACTGATGTTGAAGCTGTTAATTGACAATAATTCTTTCGGTGACCTGGTGTCAATAAGTTTAATTTGGTACGAGGGGGGGGGGGGGGGGGCTCAATAAGTCTTTACAAAAAGAAGGAAAAAAAAGTTTTGCGTATGTAATTTTTTTTTATTTTTCAACATAATCTCCTTGAAGGTCGATACATTTTATTAAACGGCCTTCCAGCTTTTTTAAGCCATCAGAAAAATATGATTTCTGAAAACCCTCAAAATAGGCATTTGTTTCGGCGATGACTTCTTCATTCGATGTGAATCGTTATCCGCAAGCCATTTTTTGAGGTTAGAAAATAAGAAAAAGTCACTGGAAGCCAAATCAGGTTAATATGGTGGATCGTCAATTAATTTGAACTTTAAATCGTTAATTTTTGCCATCGAAACTGCACACGTGTGAACTCGAGCATTGTCTTGAAGAAAGAGGCATTTTTTTTTGTTCAAGTGAGGACGTTTTTCTCTAATTTTTTCTTTCAGCTAACCTAATAATGACACATAATATTGTCCAGTGATCGTCTGGCCCTTTTCCGAGTAGTCGATGTAGACGATTCCATAAGTATCCGAGAAAACCGTGGCCATAATCTTGCCAGCTGACTTTACTGTCTTTCCCTTCTTTGGGGCTGGTTCTCCCGCGGTAATCCATTGTATGGACTGTTCTGTGGTTGCAGGAGTGTAGTGGTGTACCCATGTTTCGTCTACAGTTACGAGTTGACGCCAAAAGTCAGCTTGACGAGCGCCATCTCTTGGATTTTGTAAAGACTTATCGACCTCCCCTCGTAATATGGAAAGGAGATCTAATGGAATATAGTGTAGTGCCAACAACAAACGTTAGATGTAATAGAAAGAAAGTAGTAGCGAAATTTGGAAGAAAATGTTTCGAGATGAATATAATAAAAAGTAGCAGTAAGTAAATAAAATTTTTGCATAAAAAATAGAATTAATGCTGACCTTTTCTATATTAAGTAACTTGTACATACCGCAGCGGAGAATGCGTAGCGCTCTAACCGTGATGGGCTCAACAATTTTTAAATGATGGATACGATTTTTTGGCTAATAATTAAGGATACTAGTATTTTGGACAGGCACTGAGAGATCTCCGCGTAAATATAATTTTTATTATCATAGTATCTGAAAAAGCATACAATACATCGACATTATTCTGATACCATCGATTTCAAGCCTGATGATTCAGAGCTCAATCACGATCAGTACCTCGATGATTTTGCGCCGTTGCAATCCTAACATTGAATATTTTAGTTTGAAAACTTATTTTCCATTGCCGGGACAGAGTGTGCCTTGTTTTCAGACCTGAACGACTCTTATTCAGCACTGGGACAGTTGAAACAACAAATCTCATAAAATACTGTCCCAGTGTTGAATAAGAGTCGTTGAAGCTTGAAAATAAGGTAGACTTTGTCTCAGTAATGTACAGTAAGTTGTTAAAGTTAAATATTCAATGCCGGGATTGTAACGACGCAAAATTATCGATGAGCTAGCTATATTTGTGCTCATGCACATCTAGGGTTTAGAGTAACTATGATATCTTTTTCACTGACAAGTAAACTTGCTAATTAGGGGGAATTTTTATAGTAGTGAGTATTTTTATGTATTGATATAGCCGAGGAAAGAAATATGATTCTTATCTATTTACTGTTGTTAATCCAAAAGAACTATTTTATTACATTAATACCATACGATTAAATTAACTTTTTCATTGCTGATGTAATTTAATTAGCATTTTTACATAGATAACACAGGCCGACAGAATTTGACAAAAATATTTTACCAAGAACCCGAGTATAGTTTTCCAAAGGTTTTTTGCGCGCTGAATCCGAATCCGAGGTCAGAATTACTCTGGTGGCTCCGGTTTTCGAGATATCCTAACCTTAAAGTGCAAAAAACGCGATTTTTGCCTATATTTGAGGTTATGTAGCAAAGAAAAGAAATTTTTTTTCAAAAAACTGTATACATCAAATTAAAGTATGAGTTTTCTTCTTTCAAATGCCGTTGAGTATGCTCGAATATCTTTTTTTTTCACGAAGTTACACAAATTTGAAAATTTCAAATTTTATGAATTTAAAAAGCACCACATCATTCAGCCCAAGCTATCTAACAAGTAACCATATTAAAGAGCCACTCACCAATTTAAACCAAACTTGGAAATATGACAAAACACTAAAAAATATTGTGAGCATCGTGCTTCTATTTACAAAATGCTCTCTTACGGGTAGAAACCATCCCTCCAACCCCTAAACAGGCTCACCCACATATCCCTGGGTAGAGCAAGTTTAATTAACTGCTTTTTGATAAAAAAACTCATTTTCTAATCACAGGTATGCGTACTAATATGATCTAGATAGGCCTCATCCCCAAATACCTCCTCAACCCTTTAAAACCAGCCCTCCCAACCCCTAAGCAGGCACACCCACATGACGCTGGGTAGAGCAAGTTAGCCAAGTGCTTTTTATTTCAAATTTGTGTAACTTCGTGAAAAAAAAAGATATCCGAGCATACTCAACGGCATTTGAAAGAAGAAAACTCATACTTTAATTTGATGTATACAGTTTTTTGAAAAAAAATTTCTTTTCTTTGCTACATAACCTCAAATATAGGCAAAAATCGCGTTTTTTGCACTTTAAGGTTAGGATATCTCGAAAACCGGAGCCACCCGAGTAATTCTGACCTCGGATTCGGATTCAGCGCGCAAAAAACCTTCGGAAAACTATACTCGGGTTCTTGGTAAAATTTTTTGTCGGCCTGTGTAATAAGAAATATCTAGAGAATATCGTAGTGTTCACCGATAGGACTACGTAATCTCAATGCCAAGGTTCGTAAATACACAATTAAATTTATACGATTGATAAAACTAAATAAAATAAAACTTCGATTTTTAAAAGTAGATGAAGTAAGAGTAAAAGAAGAAAAGAAAGAAGAGATAAACAAGAAGAGAGAAAAAGAAGAATAAGAAGAAGGAAAAGAAGTAGATGGACATGAAATGAATGGAAGAAGGAGAATAAGCAAAACAGAAAACAGATAGAACGAAGAGAAGTAGATGAAATCGAAGAAGGAGGAAAAAAAATAAATAGGAAAATAGGAAAACACAGAAGAAAATTGAGAAGGAAGAGTGGAAATAAAGTGGAAGGGAGCAGGAAAAGTAAAAGTAAAAGATCAAGAGAAGATAAAAAGACAAACATCCGAAGTTGGTATTGATGAAAACGTATTTTGAAACAGATCTTGAAACAAGAGCTTGCTAGCTGCGAACCGAAAGCCGAAAATGTATGTATGCGTATACGTATACACGTAGCCACGCATACACTTCAATGAAAACTCACCCGATTATACATACACTAATAATTGTAATACACTATTCTAACAATATTTTCAGATACGATTAGCGGATAGCGTAGTGTCTACGTTTCTAAGGTAGAAATGGACATCATTAAAGAAAAATTTCGTAAGAATAGCTATTATATAGTAACAAAACTGATGGAGGCACTGATAAAAAAAGACGAGTTGATCAAGATGACACCCACAGGCAATAGAAATACACAACTAATTCCAACATCGATTTTCAAAGGAGTTATTGGTACACACTGATGTCACTTAGGTATATTTCTTTACTAGATATGAAAATCTAAACATTTTATATTATTTTAGAATTTGTTAACAACGCAGTGGATAAGCACCATAAAATTGCACGATATAGATATACGAGGGTGGATTGATAAGTTTCCGGCCTGACCAAGAAAAACAACGTTTTTAAGAATTTTTGTTTTTTTATTTCTCAATATAATCTCCTCCAAGGCTGATACATTTCTCATAGCGGTGTTCTAGTCTACGTAGTAATGCCATCTCAATAGACTGATTCGTCAAGCTCCTCAAAATACCCATTTACAGCTTCGATTTCTTCTTTATTGTCCGCAAATCTCTTACCGCCAAGCCATTTTTTGAGGTTAGGAAACAGATAATAGTCCCTCGGGGCTAGGTCTGGAGAGTAGGAAGGCATCAATTCAAACTTCAGATCGTTGATTTTAGCCATCGCAACGATTGACTTGTGCGCTGGTGCGTTATCGTAATGAAACAAGATTCTTTTCTTCGTCAGATGAGGTCGTTTAATTTTCACCTCGTGCCTCAAACGTTGCAATAAGTCTGCGTAGTATTGATCAGTGATAGTTTTACCCTTTTCAAGGTAATCAATGGATATAATACCTCCTGCATCCCAAAAAACAGTAGCCATAACCTTGTTCCTTTTAATCCACTGTTTAGACTATTCTTTGGTTTGAGGAGTGTAGTGGTGGACCCAAGTTTCGTCAACGGTTACGAATCAACGCAAAAATTTGCTTGGATTACGCTTATCCAACGCCAAATTGGTAGTAGAAATGTTTTTTCGAATCAATTTTTGGTCGACTGTTAGCAAACGCGGCATCCATCTTGCACAGAGCTTTTCCATATGCAAATGTTGGTGCAAAATATTTTGCACACGTTCATATGACATCTTACAGGTCTCAGCTATCTCACGCACTTTTAATCTGCGGTCTTCCAGTACTATTTGATTGATTTTTTCGATCATATCTGGAGTTGTGACCTCAACAGGGCGTCCTGAGCGAGGTTCATCAGAGATGCTCACACGACTCTTTTTAAACTCGGAAACCCACTGCTTAATGGTTGAATATGATGAGGAGGATGTCCCCAGTGTTGAGTTCATCTTTTCTTTGATTTCCTTCGGCTTTAACCCCTTCAAATAGAAGTATTTGATGACAGCATGATTTTCCAGCTTTTCCATTTTTAAGAAAAACACATAGGCGTCTTATTCAGTGTGCTCTCAAACCTAAATTAAGGCTGGGCTGAAGTCTCCGTGCCCTAGATGACAATCTAAATTTCTCTTTGCCACTCTATGTTCAGTGTCGTCTCGGTTCCTAACTGCTTTCCACCGAGCGATTTACGAAATCTACAGCTTTCTATTTTAGCGCGCGCGTTCTCGATCATCAGGGTCAATACTCTGCCGATTGAATGCTCAAACTCTCTCCTCACCGCTTCCATGCCGGTTCGAGCAACGCCGGAGGCTTCGTTCTCGCGAGCGACTCGCCACGGGTCGCTCGTGCTCGTTCCCTCTTCTTACGTGATGCATGTATTCTCCTCTCTCCTTTCGTCGCTTCCGCTCTCGCTTCCAATTAGCTCTCACTAACGGTGCCGGCCACAGGTATTGATTCTGAAATAAAGCATTACGAGCATCGGTAATGGTTCTTGGCTTCCATCCCGTTCGCCATGACAATAGCAGGAACGAGTCGCGGGAGTGAAAGTGAGCCAGAAATGGCCGGCCATCTCGGTCAGGGCCCGTCACAAAGGATAAATCTATAAAGAAGAAAAATTTAAAAAGTAAGATGTGCAAATTGCCAAGGTAACGTTACTGCAAGCTATAAAGGATGTCCAATTCGAAATAAATACATAGGTCGAGCCAAATGAACACTCCTGTGACAACAACAATAACACAAATAAAGTTGAACATATGATGGAGCAGCTGATACAAAGAATAGACACTATGCTTAATCTTCTAACTATATTAGTAAACAAAATAGCAAAATGAGCAGCTTAAACTCGCTATCTAGAACGCAAATGGACTTATGCAAAAATCACCTGAAATTAAAAATATTCTTAATCTATGAAAATGTAAACATCATGTTGATATCAGAAACATTCTTTATAAGTAAGAACTATCTCAGTATACCAAACTACACTGTACATAATATGAATCATCCCCTCAATAAATCACATGAAAGTACTACAATTATAATTAAAACAAAATTAAACCACTACATTCACACACACATTAGCGAAATCTACCTCCAACCAACCAATGTAATCATCAAGGATAATGACGGTCCGATAACAATAACAGCTGTTTACTATTCACCAAACAAAATAAAACAAAACAAAATTGGACAGATTTTTTCCATACACTAGGAAATCGCTTTACAGCAAGAGTCGTCAAACATCTGTGGTGGGGTTCATGATCTCCAACTCCAATATACAGAGGCAAAGTACTATATGAAATATTACCAATAGATAACTACATTCCAATGTCCACTGGAAAAGTGGCGTTTTAATTTTCAACAGAGTTTCCTTTTAGTTCGATACACTTGGCCCAGCGATGCTCCAACTTCTTTAACCCGTCTGAAAAATACGTTTCCTCGAGGTCTGAAAAGAAGGCTTCCGTGGGAGCGATTACCTCCTCATTCGACTCAAATTTCTGCCCGGCGAGTGACTTTTTCAAGTTTGGAAACAAAAAGAAGTCGCACGGGGCTTTAGCCAGATTTATGGAGAATACAGTGGATGGGACAGCAGGTCGTAGCCTAATTCGAGCAATTTGGCCATGGCGACGGCACAGGTGTGAGCCGGTGCGTTGTCATGGTGGAAGAGCACTTTTTTCTTCGTCAAATGGGGCCATTTTTTCTGCAATTCGACGTCGAATCGGTCCAATTATTCGGTATAGTACAGCCCTGTGACCGTTTTGCCCCTCTCTAGGTAGTCGATGTAGATCACACCTTGTGAATCCCAGAAAACGGTGGCCATCACCTTTCCGGTCGATGGGGCAGTCTTCGCCTTCTTCGGAAAACTTTCGCCGGGTAAAGTCCACTGTTTCGATTGTTCCTTGGTCTCTGGTGTATACCAGTGGATCCATGTTTTGTCGACTGTCACGAAACGACGCAGAAACTCCTTCGGATTGCGCTTAAATAGCGTCAGACATTGCTCTGAAGTTGTCTCACGGTTGCGCTTGTTGTCCGGAGTGAGCAAACACGGCACCCATCGCGCCGACAGCTTTCTCATGCCCAAAATTTCATGCAGGATATGACCCACGCGGTCTTTTGAGATGCCTACGATCTTAGCTATCTCGCGCACCTTCAATCGTCGATCTGCCAATACGAGATCGTGAATTTTTGTCACGTTATCTTCCGTGGTAGCCGTTTTCGGAGCACATGGACGTGGCTCTTCAAAAATCGACATGCGACTACATTGAAACTCGTTAAACCAATTTTTGACGGCCGCCATCGAAGGAGAAGAGTCACCGTACACAGCATCCAAACGCTTTTTGATTTCGCTGCGCGATTTCCCTTCCAAAAACAAGAATCGAATCACCGACCGATACTGCTCTTTTTCCATTTTTCAAAAATCAACGGACACACTTACTTTCACACGCTCTCAAAAATAAACTACAACTCCGATCCGGCTGAAATCTTGACAGTAACCATCAAGAAGGTTATACTACGTGATAGAATAGTTCTTTTGCGAGAGTGGCGCCATCGGGCGGTGAGGCTAAGTACTTATCGGACCACCCTCGTATAATTATCGATTGCTTGTACAATAAAGCTTTTTTTTTTTTGGAATTTCAATTTTTTGCAACAATTTGTAGATTATTGGTAAATTATATATATGTTTGATCGTACTTGTCTATTTATTCAGTATTATTGCTAAGGTACAGATTTTTGGTATTTTTTAACGCGAGTTCTACGCATTCGATAAAGAGGCTGTCTTATGATGCAACGACATCCCGGCCCCCGCTATTAGAGTCGAAAGCATACGCGTCGAGGGAGGAAATAGTAGCTTCTCGATGCGTTCGGTTTGCCGTTTTTTTTTCGTTAGCTTGATATATAGCGTTATTGATGTAGGCATTTACCTCGGTATGTTTGCAAGCTGTTGATATTTTCTCTAGTATGTCGGTGAAGTTGTCTTGGGAGGTGAGGATGTGTTCCAGCTCAATTGCGGTGATAATATTCCATTTGTCCACTATAAACTTTATTTCTATGGCTTTTTCGAAGGCGATTCCCGGCTGTGTATTATGCGACTCGAATGAAGAATCAACATACTCGTCAACAGATATAAGTAAGCTTCCGAATTTTATTGACTTTGTAATAGTAAAAGGAATAAACGTTTCTTTTAACTTAGCCAACAACATAGAAAGCAGTATCGATAATCTCAACTTGCTTCTAACTAAAACTATTGACTAAAGTTCTACTAATATAAATAGTAATAAAATACAGCAAATCATTTCCAATTTAGTAACCCAAAAATCCAAGAAAAGAAATTACTAAGAAAAAGGTACCAGATAACTATACAGGGTGATTCGACGCTCAGCCGAACTCTTTGACTACAAAGACACGCAGAAAAACTACTACAAACATGCACACAGAAAATACAAATATTGTTAATCCTCAAGTTTCCTTCTCCAGCATTGTACAACATGAAAAAATACCAACAAGGGAGCAAGCCATAGTCATAGACTCCATAGACAATTGTACGCTAGAAGAATATGCAGTAGCACTAGCAAAAATCATACCACCAAAAGAAATACAGTATGTATCGCGCATTAGTCAAGGAAGAATATGTTTCTATTTAAGCACCCAAGAGTCAGCAGATAAACTCACTGACGAAAACAGCACAAAAGTACTCACCGTAGGAAACCACAAACTACCTATTCGCCCTCTCATCTCAAAAGCAAGGAGAATAATAATCTCAAACGTGCAACCATGCATACCAACCACAATAATAACGAACGAATTAAAGTCAAAAGGTATTATTCCAGTCTCACCGATAACAACAATCAAAGCCGGAATCCACCGACCAGAATTATCTCACTTATTAAGCTTTCGGAAGCAAATGTACGTGAAACCCGACGACATTGAAAAAGTGCCTAGTACCTTGAAAATCTCCTATGAAAAAGTGAGCTACTGGATTTACCTTTCCTCCGAGAAACTGACGTGCTACATTTGTAAAGAAGAAGGACACATTGCTAAACACTGCAAAAATGCCGATACAAATGCCACAAAAGAAAACCAAAACGAAGATACAACGGTCGAAACAGAAGCACTGACTGGGCAAAACGAGCAACCTGAAGAAACCAATTTCAAAAAACCAACTCCCATGGAACTTCAATTAAACCTGAAAAGACCAATATCCAGCTCAACGTCATCTGCGTCGCAAGAGACGCAGGCGTCAATGCAAGAGAAAAAACAGTCAATAAACACAAAAGGTACGCAAAAAAAAAAAACTAAAAACAGAAAGGAAAACAAATTTTACCGAGCATCTGATACCAGCGCGTGATCTTGTAAACTCTGCGAAAAACTTTCCTATAAATTACGAAAGCCTTATAAAATTCTTAGAAAACACGCTCGAGAATTCGAACGTTGTCGAATTAGCTAGTACGTATACAAACGACTTAGAAGCTCTATCAAACATGCTTACCGAAATTTACAAATATGTAATACCTCGAGGTACCAAATCAAAAATAACAAAAGTAAGAAACGCTCTGAAAGCCTCGCTCAATCGCCATAGCGAAGTAGCGGAAGATAACATAGACGATGAAAATACCGATACCGATACCGATCAAAGCACGATTTAATAAAATACACATATAATTAAAATGGCAAGTAACAAAATTTATAAAACTTCTGATTTAAAAATATTATTCTGGAACGCTCGTAGCATAAACAAACGTAAGGAAGAATTACCCTCGCTACTAAAAGACATAGATATATTCATATGCGTCGAATCATGGCTAAAGGATAAAAATATTGAAAATGAAAAAATAATCGCTCCCGGCTTTGTACAATATAAAAAAAATAGAACACACTCTACAGGCGGAGGTATACTAATAATGGTTAGAAAAAACATAGCCTATCGCGAAATTAAAAAAATCAAATCTCCAGATCAGTCGGTAGAAGTATGTGGTATTATTCTTACAAACACAAAACCTTCACTCGATATAATTGTCAGCTACCGAACTCCGGGAAACGTATTGTCGCAAGAGCACTGGCATAATATCATACAAAATATAAACACAAATCGCCCAAGCATCCTGGTGGGCGACTTTAACGCGCATAACACCATTTGGAATTGCTCCTACACAGATAAGAACGGAGAAAGGCTCTATGAAAGCACAGATGAAGCAAACTTATACTTACATAATCATAACACAATTACTCGATCGGACTTTCATAGAAATTTTCACTCTAACATAGATTTGTTATTCTCAACTCAACATTTAGCAGCCAATATTAACGTAGAAGCTAAAGAGGAAACATTTGGATCGGATCACTACCCGATTCTTTGCTCTATAAATATCGAAAAATGTACATATAAACGAAAATCTTTCAAAATTCATTCAGTTAGAACAAATTGGGAAAGAGTACAACTTCAACTAGAAGTAAAATACCAAGAATTCTTCTCTGCCAAATATGATACCAGCACAGCACGAGAAAAATACGAAACTTTTTTAGAAATTATAACAAAAGCCATAGCCGAAAACACCCCTATAAAGAAAAAAGTTAGCGCTAAAAAACATAACAACCCGGCCTCATGGTGGGACGAAGAATGTAACAAAGCTAAACGGTTACGAAGAGCAGCACTTAAAAAATGGCGATTCACTCAAGACTTAGTAGACCTAATAGCATATAAGAAGGCCGCGGCTATAGCTACGAAACTATTCAAAAAAAAGAAACGTCAAGACTTTAAAAAATTCGCAGCCACTATTAACTTCCGTAAAGACTCCTCTTACGCATGGTATAAAGCCAAAGTCCTTAAAAACAAGTGGATCAAGATAAATTTACCACACCAAACAGAACACCTACAACTTCAGGAAAGTATAAACGACGCGATGAACAAAATTACCCCTCCATGGGTTACCTCTGACCCCCAAGATATACCGTTGTGCGCAGAGAATGAATTTTTTAGCACTCCGTTCGATTTTGTTGAATTCAATATGGCACTCGAATCGACCAATTGTTCATCCGCGCCGGGTATGGATGGTATCGAATATGGTACCATAAAAAACTACCAGTGAAATATAAACTTATATTGTTAGACATCTACAACGAAATGTACAAAACAAATTCTTATCCTAATAGCTGGCGAAAATCATATGCACACTTTATCCCTAAACCGGGAAACAAAGGAGTGCGCACAATAGCTCTTACCTCCTGCTTTTGCAAGCTCCTCGAAACACTTACTAAAAATCGTCTTCAATGGTGGTGCGAACACCATAATATTCTACCAAAATCACAGTCGGGTTTTAGAAAAGGAAAATCTTGTATGGACAATCTGTCAAACTTGAAACTCCACGCAGAACAAGCAATGTCGAGAAAGAAACAGCTACTAGCGGCCTTCTTAGATGTAAGTGGCGCATTCGACAATATAAATAGCGATATCCTACTAAAAAAATTAGCCAAGATAGGTTGCTCAATAAACATAATAAATTTTGTAAAATTTATAACACACTCTCGAATCGTCCATTGTGACGCATTAGGTACTGGATATAGGACTGCAGGCAAAGGCTTACCACAGGGAGGTGTATTAAGTCCGCTCTTGTATATAATATATACAAAAGATATAACGCAAAACCTACCAAAGGGTATAACAAATTCACAATTCGCTGATGACATTGCACTATATTGCACCACAGCAAAAAATTATAGGAAGCGACTAGAAAGAGCAGTCAAAATATTGAAAAATAATCTAGCCGAATTAGGATTAGAATTAGCCCCCCACAAGACGATTTTTATAAATTTTAATAGGAAAAATATAAGACCAGGTCAAACACAAATCGAGATTGATGAACACACTATAAAATCGAGCCAAACAGTAAAATTTCTAGGAATTTACTTCGATTATAAACTTTCCTTCAATCCGCACGTTGAATACGTCAAAAAGAAATGTGCAAGAGCAAATAATATTATAAAATTTCTCTGTGGTACTTGGTGGGGTTCAAATCCGGAATCCCTCCTCACATTATACAAGAGCTTTGTCCGGTCGATAATAGAATATGGCAGCTTCATATATTTACCTAAACATAAGACTAACATAGACAAAATCGAAAAAATCCAATACTCTGCCATAAGATCAGCTATGGGCTACCGCATATCCACACCCACTAACGTAATAATACACGAATCAAAGCAACAATTTATACAAGAGAGAGCAAAACTACTGTGTAGATACTTCTTAACAAAAACTCTTTCAAATTCAAATTCTAGTCTATACGAAACTGTACACAAAATATACAAAAATTACCAAAAAAAGAAATTTCTCAACGAAAAAAACCCAACAATGTTGCATGAATGCATAGTCGAATTATTCGATGTGGGAAAAATAGTTCCGCAAAATTACAATTTATACTGCCGAAATTACAATGTTACAAGAACTATAATAGATATAAATATAGAATTAGGAGAAAAAATCAAGAAAACAACCGACCCTAATAAACTAATAGATAATTTCGTAAAGTCAGAGCTCTCGCTATTTACACCGACGGCAGCAAGCTATCGAATTCGAAAATCGGCACTGCATGTATATGCCCAGATTTAGACATAAAAATCGCAAGAAACCTCCCAAGTGACGCATCTATTTATACGGCTGAATGTACTGCCCTTCGTGACGCAGTCGAAATCGCAAACACTAGATCCAATGAAAACTTTATCATTTTCTCGGATAGCTTAAGTGGTTTACTGAGTCTCAAGTCTCCTCATACAAACATAAATACAAACGATTATATTTTAGACATTAAAGAAATATACAATAACATTATGACAAACAGCGAAAATTCAGCTATTATGTTCGTTTGGATTCCATCTCACGTAGGAATACGAGGTAACGAAGCAGCCGATAAACTAGCAAAATACGCTGCAGCAAACTTACAACACGAACAAATGAGCCTACCATTCATTGATCTATACAGCAAATATAAAACAGCAACTCGTATTGAAACAAATAAACGTTTAGTACACGAAGGAACAAAAAAAGGGTGTGCCTACTTTAAAAACTACTACAAAGAAAGTAGCAGACCTTGGTTTGCAAAGCAAAACCTCCAAAGAGAGTTTATTGTCACAATAAACCGATGTAGAGCAGATCATTACAATTTGCGTGAATCCCTAAGCAGAATAAAAGTTGTAACAAATCCTTTATGCGATTGTAATGAATTCCCCGAAAACCTTAATCACCTTATATGGCAATGCCACCTGTATAATGACGAAAGAATAAAATTGTATGAAAACCTCAGAAAATTGAATATACAACTACCATCACGAATAGAAGATATAATAGCACAACCAAATATTAAAGCTTGTAAATATGTCTTTATATTTCTCAAAAAATGTAACAAATATGTTTAAAAGCGAGAAAAAAATAAATTGACCTCAAGACACTAATTAGAAAACAAATAAGTACATAAATGTAAAATATATACCATATAGTTCATAAGCTTATGTATATACAAAGACAACAACAAAACCAATGTAATGCAGATGTAAACCTCTTACGAGGTCTAAAATGCTTAATAAAAAAAAAAAAAAAAACTATACAGGGTGTCAATTAAGTCCCGGGACGCCTGAATATTTTCTGAAGTACTTCAGTTCTGAAAAAGGTCAAGGTCATTCCTTCAGTAACTTTCAACGCGGAATCCGATGGTGACCTTGGATTTGACCTTGAGATTGACCTTCAAGGTTATTTCAAGGTCAACTTTGTTTTTTCAAATAGGAACCCCCATTTTTGACCCCGGATTCGGAAAGAGCGGGAAATTTTACGTCCAAAACGGTATTTTTAAATTTTTTTTCATGGCCTTGAGAAGGTCGATTTAAGGTCAAATGTTTGAAAAACTGCCTAAAAGCGTTTTTTTAATTTTTAAGATATCGAAAAATGACCTCTACAAAATTTGTTCAGAACAGAGTGGGCCACCCAATGCACCAAAAACCTTTGACCTTTAACCTCATTTTGAAGGTCATTTCAAGGTCGAAGTGTTTTTTGTAATGGAAACCCCTCTTTTTGACCCCGGATTCGCACATAGCGCGAAACTCAACACAATACCTTATCCAAACGTCGGATTTCGCGCTATGTGCGTATCCGGGGTCAAAAAGAGGGGTTTCCATTACAAAAAACACTTGAAATGACCTTCAAAATGAGGTTAAAGGTCAAAGGTTTTTGGTGCATTGGGTGGCCCACTCTGTTCTGAACAAATTTTGTAGAGGTCATTTTTCGATATCTTGAAAATTAAAAAAACGCTTTTAGGCAGTTTTTCAAGCATTTGACCTTAAATCGACCTTCTCAAGGCCATGAAAAAAAATTTTAAAATACCGTTTTGGACGTAAAATTTTCCGCTCTTTTGATTGCCGTTGTCAAAAATAGGGGTTCCCATTTAAAAAAACAAAGTTGACCTTGAAATAACCTTGAAGGTCAATCTTAAGGTCAAATCCAAGGTCACCATCGGATTCCGCGTTGAAAGTTACTGAAGGAATGACCTTGACCTTTTTCAGAACTGAAGTACTTCAGAAAATATTCAGGCGTCCCGGGACTTAATTGACACCCTGTATATGTCAAGATAATACAAACGTAAACAAACCATGCAATGAACTGAAGAAAATATTACATGAAAAAAAACATCCAAATACAGAAGTATCTTAAAACTCTGAGTCCAACAGAAACAATAGATTATTCACTATGGAAAGCTACCAAACGACTCAAAAGACCAGTTACATTTATCCCACCTGTCCGAAGGCCTGCAGGAAAATGGGCCAAATCTGACGAGAAAAAAGCTGAAACGTTGTCAGATTATCTCTGTACAGTATTCATACCTCACCAAAGATTAATAACCGAACAAAAATAAGAAACTTTACTGGAAACTTCTGAGGTCCAAGATAGTACACCTATCAAATTGATTAAAATAAAGAAAGTATTACAAATAATTGATAATATTATAAAATTATTTTATTTGATATAAATATATATAAAAGAGAAAATGATATAAAAGATAAATTAGTTAACTTAAAATAGTTAAGTCGGTAGAGCAAGACTCGGGCAATCAGATTGAACCAAATAACAAGAAATGAAGTTTATTAGAATTTAAATCAGAACTTATAAAACTATTTATTTAGTTAAATCAATAAATGAAACATGCTTACACTCTCCCGGTGAGACCTGAGATGTATAGATTAAAATCAAAACATTTCCATATTTAACATTCAAACTACGGTTCGTCAACTCGGATACATAATAAAAGATTAGCTCACACTAAGATGCTCGTGGTTCTTCGCTCGCAATGCTCGGTTCTTCTATGCCACACATCTGTCGATGAATATTGAATATTTATAGCTGCCAAGTAATCTCAAAACTGAGAAGAAAAGCGAAACTTGGCTTGCCTCGTCACAATTCCCAATATAGGAGGTAATCACTAAACTGCACTAGTATATCTTGCAACACAAGCAGTGAAATTATCTTGATCCCAGAGCGGATTCTGTCGCAGAAGATAGCCGTTGGAATGTCGTCAAATAGTTGTAAGTCAGAAGGTCCCGCCTTCTGTGGTGTTTCTCGCTGAGTGGCAACCGAGCAAAGGAGAGCGAGCAGCGTTAGAGAGGGGCTTATATAATAGAGCCCGTACATGAAACGACTCCCCACTTACTTACTTACACAAAATTTGAGTAATTCAAATTGATGCGTTACATATGCTCCGTAGATTTAGAACGAATCGCAGGAACAAAATGCTCCGTATTTCAGTGGATGCATTAGAGCTAAATCTTATAATTACTTTAATACACCTCAAATTTCACACCACATAGTTAACCTTTATTTATACTATTCTAAGTCGACTTAAAAAATAACTCCGGAGTAATTAGCGCAAGTTAATTTTACATAATATAATAAATATTCTCGCAATTACATAGGTGTACACGTGATATCGCTTAAAGTAATACATATTTAATCATATTATTCTTCTTTTGTCCCTTTATAGGTTTTCGAATATAATTCTCTTTTTCACAAATTCATCATATCTCGATCATGATAATACATTTCAATCTATCTGTTTTTTTTTTTAAAACATTCATCATCATACATGCACTTAACATCATACACATTCATAGCATACTACATTTCAGTCATTCATTTCACAAGATAAACTCACTCATACTCATACGCACAAAACAAATCAAACACTTCACTTAAAATATAATTCGTTAGTCCAGCAAGGTATAGCAAAGACTTTGCGAGGAAATCGGAAAGGCAACGCATAAAGAACTCTGATTCACAGCATTTTTGTACTTGCGAAGATTGAGGCGATTAAAGGTACCCCTCTCGATTGATGGATCATTTGGATCAACCAAAAGGAAAGCATTCTCGCCAATAACTCTCGAGATTCTATACGGCCCCTCATATAGGTGAAAAAATTTTTGTGTGACTTTGTCAAGCGCATTTGATAAGTGCCTGACTCTCAACATCACCAAATCGTTTACGTTCAAGACTACTTTAGATATTTTATTTCTTTGATTTTTCTTTCTTCTTTGAAAGTTTCTCAGAATATTATCTCTTGCTAATGTAATCATTAACGCCTTATCAATTGGCTGAGGAGATGGAAACCTTACAATCTTAGATATCTCATCCTTAACATGCTGTCCGAAATGTAATTCTATGGGAGCAAAGTTTGTACTATAATGGGTGGTAATATTTAGTAAATTTTCTATTGTTTTAACCGAGTCTATCCATGTTGTATGCCTTTTCACACAAAAAGTTCTAAAAAGGCGACCAATTTCCCGCATGACGCGCTCTGTAGGGTTAGACTGAGGATGGCGAATACTACTAAATAGTACTTTCACGCCTATTTCCTCCAATGAGTTTATCCATCGGTTTGAGGTAAACTGCGTGCCATTATCACTTAAAATCTTTTTGGGCTTGCCACATTCCGGTATATATTCTTTAATGATTTTATTGACTGAAGCTAAAGTTGTTGCTCTTTTCATAGGGTAGAGCCTCACAAGCTTTGAGAAAGCATCAAGTACGACGAACAAGTACTCCATTCCCCCCCGGGCGCGAGGGAGGGGTCCATAAAAATCCACGGTAACCAAGTCTGAAGGAAATTCCGAAGTCACAAGGTTATATGGACCCTCCATCGCGACCGATAGGTACTTAACTCGCTGACAGAGATCGCATGACAAGACGAAACTTTTTATATCTCGATGCATAAACCTCCAGTAATAAAATCGCTTCATATACGTAAGCGTCTTAAATACTCCCGGGTGACCAAGCTTCCTATGTGTATGCTCAATTAAACCTTGTTTCAAAACCAGTGGTATGACTATGCGAAAATTGCTGATTTTATTTTCACTGTGAAAAAGTATGTTTTCATATATATGGAAATTCTCACTCAATTTCTGATTTGTTTGTTTGTTCAAGCTATCCATTATATCTCTACAAACCCCATCAGTACTTTGCTCATTTTGCAAGTTTTTTAAAACTGATTTTAATGAGATATCACGATTGTTAATTGACAATATTAACAATGGAGAGATCTCATTTTCTAAATATGGCAGTGCAAATTGATTAAGCAGATTAATAAACAACCTATCACTGATTTGTGTACGAAATTTTCCATTTGGATTTCTACTGATAAAATCTGCCGCGACATTATCAACACCTTTGCAATACTTAATGTCAAACATATATTGCTGCAACAAAAGAGTCCACCTGATTAAGCGAGAGTTATGATAAACAGTGGATAACATAAAAATTAAGCCTTTATGATCCGTAACTATATCAAATCTAGTCCCAATTAGGTAACATCTAAATTTTGTCACCGAATACACAATTGCGAGCAACTCGATCTCAGTCGTCGTATATCGCGATTCCTCAGATGTGAGACAACGACTGGCTATGGACACAATACAGTGACTTTCATTCTCATCTAACTGATACAAAATACCGCCTATTCCCATCAAACTTCCGTCGCATTGAACCTTCAACTTAGCATTAGGATTTATGTGATTCAAACACACTGCATTCAAAAAGTTCTTTTTTAACTTCTCAAAATTTTCCGTATGCTTATCAGTCCAAATCCATAATGAGTCTTTTTTTAATAAATCGCGAAAAGGTGTAATATATGAATTATGTGCTATTATAAATCTTCTATAGTAGTTACACATACCAAAGAAAGATTGTAATTGATTTTGATTTTCGGGCGGCTCAAAGTCAACTATCTCCCTTACTCTTTCAAGACTCGGCTCTATGCCTTTTGTATACAAACGAAACCCCAAAAACAATATTTCAGTTTGAAACAATTCAGTTTTATCAATTCTAACCGTAAAATTACTTTGAAGCAATTTTTGGAAAATAATTTGAAGGATTTGTACGTGTCTATTAAAACTCCTTGTTGCGACAACAGTATCATCAATATAAGTCTGCGAGTTTGTATAAATATCAAAAGGATCATCACAACAATTTTCATTTGAATCAACTAAAAATTTAAAATCTTGTGAAAGAGGCGTTAACATGGCTATGTTAAAAGCTCTTATAAGAGCGCTTCCAGCGGTTTTAACACCAAATGGCACTCTTATCCATTGATACATTTTTCCCTCAAATCTAAAAGCTGTCAACGGTCTCGAGTCCTTATGTAACATTACCTGCCAATAACTATTAGTTAAATCTATTTTTGAGAAAAATTTACATTCAAAAAATTGTTGCAACATTTCAGCTATAATTGGAGGAGATTCATGATCATCCTCTATACAATCATTTAACTGTCGTGCGTCTAGGCATATTCTAAGAGTTTTATCCGATTTCATAACTATCCTAATTGGATTACAATATTGACTAATAGCAGGCTCTATAATACTTTGATCCAACATCTCCTTAATAACAAGTGCAAGAGGTTTTCTAAATTCCAAAGGCACTGAATAATGTCTATTAATTTTCGGATTTGGTTTAGCTAATTTTAATTTATGTTCATAACCTATTGCACAACCTGTTTTGTTTGAGAAAAGTTTCTCATATTTATTCAATAATTGTCGGAAAACACTCTTTTCATTTTCGTTCAAATTCTTATTCAATAAAACTATGTTTTTTAATTTTTCATTAAGAGTCATACTATCGTTTTTACATAATATTTTATCTTTATCCTTTTGATGGCAATCACTATTTATACATAATAAACTTTCTTCTGCTTGATTCATAAACATATTAATATTATACGTATTTATTTTTTCACTCGTTATAATTTCATTTATTTCATTATTTTTATTTTTATTTCGCGCTTCATTCTTATCTTCAAGCAGATAATTTGACTCATTTACATTATTAATTTGAAATTTTTCTTTATCTATTCGAACAATATGAATACACGTCACTTCATCTTTATTTGATAGTATGATTCTTTCTAAATCACATTTTTCAAATTTTATGATTTCAGATGGTATAATTTCATGTTTAATTCTAAGCTGTGTCTTCCAATAATCAATCACCAAACCAGCCCTTAAATTAAAATCATTTCCCAGAATAATATCAGTAGACAAAAAAGGCACAACTAGAAAATAATGTGCAATTTGAAAATTATGGATTTTTATGTGCAACAAAATTTGTTTTTTTATATTAGTTGATTTTTTTCCTATTGCTGTTGAGACAACTACATTTGAAACTGGAAGTTCTAATAATTCAAAGTCAATTTTTAATTTATTATAATAGTTTTCTGAAATAGCAGTAATTTGGCTCCCACTATCCACTAAACTCCAAACAGAGCTATTCAAAATATTAATCATAATGCGTGGTGAAGCAGGTATTCTTTTGTTTATGTTCTCAATTTGACCCTTATCATTAACTACTCCATATGATAAATCGTTTTCTAATTCGTGATATAGACGCATTGGCGGGTCAGAGTTCAATACGTCTATACTGAGTTTAAATTATTGTTTAAAACCTGATTATTATTATTATTATTCCCATTTTGATAGTTTGGCGGGGGATGAGATAGATCAGGCAAATTCATTGTAGCTTGATTCGAATTCAAACTCTGGCCGTGCAACCGACCATTAGAGTTTTGTAAACAATTACATTTATGATGATCCTCATACGGACCCTGAAAATGATTACGATCTCTATTTACGCGACCACGACCTCTACCATAACGACCACGATTTCTACTTTGATTAGCGTACATACTTTGTACTTTAAAATTTTGCCAATCTTGTTGTTGATTATTTTGATTGTTTTTATAGTTATTAAATTGATTTTTCCTTTCCATGAAAAGAGTGTCAAGAGTCGACAACGTGGCAACAATTGAATTCGAATCATCACAAGCAACTGAAGCTAAAGATTGACGAGCCTGATAGGGCATTTGTAATACTATATTATGATTCATCTCAAAATCTGACATAGGTGGCATTAAAAACTTTGCTTGTTTTCTTTGTGCAAAAAAGTAAGACTGCAAATTTCCATCTCTCTCTTTGCTAAATTTTCTCGATAACCATTTACTTTTAATTTTTACTTGAATAGGAATAGTATAAAATTTTTTAATAAAAGCAACCTTGAACGACGGGTAATCCGAAAAGTCGGGTTGTAGTTCATACCAATCACGCGCTTTACCGTGAAGAATAACACCTACAATATTTATTTTTCTATTTTCAAAAATTTGTTTGAAACGAAAATATCGTTCGAGTCCGTCCAAAAACTCAAGGGGATTTTGAGTATCCTCATCAGAAAACTCAGGGATTTTAACATCAATATGATTTGTACCTGAATTTCCCAAAATCGCCAAAACGTCCGCAAGCACATTACCCCGTTCGTTGTTCGATCGTTGCGCATCTTGAGGTATAGACTGTGGCGGAGCGACAATGTTTTCAGATTGATTTTCATGCAGAACACGAGCAGCGTCCAGCTCTCGCTGTAGCTGATCTACCTGCTCGACCAGGCCGTTGGCTCTCTCGAACTCAACATTCACAAGCCGCTCTAAACGTGCCACTTCATCGCGATGCCTTTGCGCTTCCTCGCGCTGCCTCTGCTCCAAGCGTGGGTCATCGGGTACAACATTCATTGTTGACTTGTTCTTTCTCGTTCGTTTGGAAAACAAAACAGAATTAGGAAATATTTTCGTTGTCTTTCTTCCAGACCTTGTCACATAGTTCAAATCGTCAGCCATTCATTTTATTAAAATTACGTGAGTTACATAACCGTTGGGTGCCAATATAAAATTATTTTATTTGATATAAATATATATAAAAGAGAAAATGATATAAAAGATAAATTAGTTAACTTAAAATAGTTAAGTCGGTAGAGCAAGACTCGGGCAATCAGATTGAACCAAATAACAAGAAATGAAGTTTATTAGAATTTAAATCAGAACTTATAAAACTATTTATTTAGTTAAATCAATAAATGAAACATGCTTACACTCTCCCGGTGAGACCTGAGATGTATAGATTAAAATCAAAACATTTCCATATTTAACATTCAAACTACGGTTCGTCAACTCGGATACATAATAAAAGATTAGCTCACACTAAGATGCTCGTGGTTCTTCGCTCGCAATGCTCGGTTCTTCTATGCCACACATCTGTCGATGAATATTGAATATTTATAGCTGCCAAGTAATCTCAAAACTGAGAAGAAAAGCGAAACTTGGCTTGCCTCGTCACAATTCCCAATATAGGAGGTAATCACTAAACTGCACTAGTATATCTTGCAACACAAGCAGTGAAATTATCTTGATCCCAGAGCGGATTCTGTCGCAGAAGATAGCCGTTGGAATGTCGTCAAATAGTTGTAAGTCAGAAGGTCCCGCCTTCTGTGGTGTTTCTCGCTGAGTGGCAACCGAGCAAAGGAGAGCGAGCAGCGTTAGAGAGGGGCTTATATAATAGAGCCCGTACATGAAACGACTCCCCACTTACTTACTTACACAAAATTTGAGTAATTCAAATTGATGCGTTACAATATTAAGAATAAAAAAGTCCTCGGATATCATAATATTACCAGCAAAATAATGAAAATATTACCCATAATAATAATAATAATATTTATAATAATTATTTTTAATGCATGGTTACTTCTTCGATATTTTTTCACACAGTGGTAAACAGTAGAGAATATTTTGATTCCTAAACCTGATAAAAAACCAGAACTTGTGACCTCATATAGATCTATTAGCCTTCTACCAGTATTTTCCAAAATCTTTGAAAAACTAATCCTAGCCAGAATTAACCAAATAATATTAGGTAGAAAACTTATCCTAGATCATCAATTCGGCTTCAGGTATAATTATTCTACGATAGAACAAATAAACAGATTATTATCTGTTACGAGGAATGCTATTGAAGAAAAGCAGTATTGTACTGGCATATTTCATGATATTAGTCAGGCTATTGATAAAGTTGTTATAAAAGTCTGCATAAGCTCAAGAGTTTTTTTCCTGAGCACCACTACGAGATACTACAGTTATATCTACAAAACAGAGAGCCTTTCAGATAAAAATAAAGAACAATATATCTAGATGTCAGCTTATAAAAGCAGAAGTACTGCAGGGCAACAATTTATTAGCCTAACAATTTATTTGCTATACACCTCGGGCCTACTAAAGTCCATAAACATTTTAATAGCAACATATGCAGATGATACAGCAATTTTAACAACAAACCTAGAGCCAACAATAGCATCAGAAACATTACAAAAATACATAAATAACCAACTTCAAAGATGATTCAATTCTTGAAGAATAGCAGTAAATTAAAGTAAATCAATACATACAACGTTTACACTTCGAAAAGACACCTATTCACCTATTAGACTGAACGATAAATTTCTCCCACAAAAGTATTCACCTACACCGAAGGTTTACATGAAAAGAATATATCTTTACTAACCGTAAACAATTGAATCTGAAATGGAAGAAACTAGACTGGTTAATGGGAGGAAAATCGAAAATATGTTACCTGTTATAATAAAGCTGTATTCAAACCAATCTGGACTTATAGTATTCGGCTATGAGGTACTGTTGTAAACTCGAATATTAAAATACTTGAAAGATTTCATAGTTCGTGCTACACAGTATAGTATGAGCCCCATGGTTCGTTACAAATGAAATCATTAGAAATAATCTACAAGTTCCATTAGTCAAAGAAGAAATTAAAACATTCTACGAAAAATGTAATTCCAGACTTCAAAATCATCCAAATAAACTTGTCAACAAGCTTCTCAAGACATCCGTTACAAATACCAGACTAATGAAATATAAAATATTAAGCATAAAAATAAATAAATAAATTGATAATGTTATAAACATCTTGTAAAACAATCCTAGTGGAAAAATTCCAATGAAAATTTGATAAAAACCTCTAAATTCTAATAAAAATGTAATCGATAAGCGAATAATTGTGATGAAGTTTTTTTAAATTTCAATGGATAGCAAGGAAAAATGATGTATTATAGTTGAAAAAATAACGAATAATTATGAATTGCTGTTGGAATTGAAAAAAAATTGTCGCATTGACAGGATATTTTGTTGCTACTGAGCGTTGAGTATATACCGAGTGCATTATGTAAATGGTTGGCTTGAAATGAGAATTGTTTAGTTTGCAGAAATCTACGTAATTCTTTTACAAAATTTCGAGTTTCGGTTAATATACTGTTTACTTCAACTAAAACGAGACTTAATTCTGTAGCGTTGAGATTTTCGGTAATACGAGGGTGGTCCGATAAGTACTTAGCCTACAAAAGAAAAACGAAAATTTTGGAAAAGTGGCGTTTTAATTTTCAACAGAGTTTCCTTTTAGTTCGATACACTTGGCCCAGCGATGCTCCAACTTCTTTAACCCGTCTGAAAAATACGTTTCCTCGAGGTCTGAAAAGAAGGCTTCCGTGGGAGCGATTACCTCCTCATTCGACTCAAATTTCTGCCCGGCGAGTGACTTTTTCAAGTTTGGAAACAAAAAGAAGTCGCACGGGGCTTTAGCCAGATTTATGGAGAATACAGTGGATGGGACAGCAGGTCGTAGCCTAATTCGAGCAATTTGGCCATGGCGACGGCACAGGTGTGAGCCGGTGCGTTGTCATGGTGGAAGAGCACTTTTTTCTTCGTCAAATGGGGCCATTTTTTCTGCAATTCGACGTCGAATCGGTCCAATTATTCGGTATAGTACAGCCCTGTGACCGTTTTGCCCCTCTCTAGGTAGTCGATGTAGATCACACCTTGTGAATCCCAGAAAACGGTGGCCATCACCTTTCCGGTCGATGGGGCAGTCTTCGCCTTCTTCGGAAAACTTTCGCCGGGTAAAGTCCACTGTTTCGATTGTTCCTTGGTCTCTGGTGTATACCAGTGGATCCATGTTTTGTCGACTGTCACGAAACGACGCAGAAACTCCTTCGGATTGCGCTTAAATAGCGTCAGACATTGCTCTGAAGTTGTCTCACGGTTGCGCTTGTTGTCCGGAGTGAGCAAACACGGCACCCATCGCGCCGACAGCTTTCTCATGCCCAAAATTTCATGCAGGATATGACCCACGCGGTCTTTTGAGATGCCTACGATCTTAGCTATCTCGCGCACCTTCAATCGTCGATCTGCCAATACGAGATCGTGAATTTTTGTCACGTTATCTTCCGTGGTAGCCGTTTTCGGAGCACATGGACGTGGCTCTTCAAAAATCGACATGCGACTACATTGAAACTCGTTAAACCAATTTTTGACGGCCGCCATCGAAGGAGAAGAGTCACCGTACACAGCATCCAAACGCTTTTTGATTTCGCTGCGCGATTTCCCTTCCAAAAACAAGAATCGAATCACCGACCGATACTGCTCTTTTTCCATTTTTCAAAAATCAACGGACACACTTACTTTCACACGCTCTCAAAAATAAACTACAACTCCGATCCGGCTGAAATCTTGACAGTAACCATCAAGAAGGTTATACTACGTGATAGAATAGTTCTTTTGCGAGAGTGGCGCCATCGGGCGGTGAGGCTAAGTACTTATCGGACCACCCTCGTATAATTATCGATTGCTTGTACAATAAAGCTTTTTTTTTTTTGGAATTTCAATTTTTTGCAACAATTTGTAGATTATTGGTAAATTATATATATGTTTGATCGTACTTGTCTATTTATTCAGTATTATTGCTAAGGTACAGATTTTTGGTATTTTTTAACGCGAGTTCTACGCATTCGATAAAGAGGCTGTCTTATGATGCAACGACATCCCGGCCCCCGCTATTAGAGTCGAAAGCATACGCGTCGAGGGAGGAAATAGTAGCTTCTCGATGCGTTCGGTTTGCCGTTTTTTTTTCGTTAGCTTGATATATAGCGTTATTGATGTAGGCATTTACCTCGGTATGTTTGCAAGCTGTTGATATTTTCTCTAGTATGTCGGTGAAGTTGTCTTGGGAGGTGAGGATGTGTTCCAGCTCAATTGCGGTGATAATATTCCATTTGTCCACTATAAACTTTATTTCTATGGCTTTTTCGAAGGCGATTCCCGGCTGTGTATTATGCGACTCGAACGACAGGGCTTTTAGGTAGGTAGTGGCGGACAGCAGATAAGCAAGGACGATCGTAATTCATAGCATTTTGAGTTCTAGTCAATATTTATTCATTAATTCTGAAATTTTAGATAATATCTGAGAATAGTTCAATACATTCCCAAAGCTCGATTTTGTCAAATAGATCGAGTACTATTGCTGTTAGTTGATTAATTGGTGTTAATAATAGGGTATTTCTAAGTCGTATGTTAATTCTTTTGTTTGTTATTAATTGTTGCCTGGCTATTGCGAAAGATGATTTAAGTGGTGGGCGTTGCGGGTTATTTTCATAAAGTTTGCTGTATTTTTCGAGGATGTTTTTTTATTCTGGATGTGCACCTAGCCATGACTGAGAGACATCTTAGGTAGTGATTATGAAATTCTTTTACAGTTATGATGTTACTTGTATTGAAGGGTAAGTGCTGGCTATGCCAGTCAATCGTGGCGTGATGTTTAAGATTGAATTTAGATATATAGCATTTTTTATATCGTATTGGTTTTGTTTTTTACATATTGAGCATGTTAAGTTTTCGGATGGTCTTACTAGGCATATAATTCTAATTATAATTAGACGGTAGCTGTATTATGCACGAGTTGGAATACATGTGTTAAAGTATGCTATACAAGTTTGCTGAAGTTGTTCACTGCTATAGTATATCATTTCGGCACTGAGAAAGTTCAGCGGAAATCGCGGAATATTTCAATTATCTCGTACTTCTGCAGAACTTCTGGATTGTTTGTTACTATTTTGAGACATTCTAGACAGTTAAAGCTGTTAGCTGGATAGAATGGTATGTGTTTACTGATGTCACAGATAAGCTAAGGTGCTTGAGTAATTGCGAGTAAGTGTCTGTGAATCACTGGCTCGAGTATAAGGAAAAGGTCAGTAACGAATCGTAAATAGCATCTATGACAATACTATAGGACACGGTTGTCGTTACAGAGGATTACTTTATTAAGCTGACACAAGTGCATTATAACCGAGGAGGATTACTTTGAAGGAGATGAAATAGATATTCATGAATAAATAAATAATTTTTGAAAACATACAACGCGACTTTTAGCCATTATAAATTAAGTATAAAGTTCGGATTTTGAAACGCGAAAACGCCAAAAACAAACAGCCGCGTAAGCTTTTGAACTTGCATCACAAAATACATGTAACTCGGCTTCTTTCTTTTGAATGTCCGTAATTTGATAACATCTTGGAATATGAATTAATTCTATATTTTGGAATTCGTTCAGCCATTTCTTCCAAATAGAAAATTCTTTATCTAGAATCGAGTCATCCCAATGAGTTTTACAAAAAACCTAAGGGATCATATACTGACATAATTATCCCGAGGAATTCTCTTTTTGTCGATTTCTTTAAACCCTGTAGAATTTCGGGTGAAATTTTCTTACTATTAAAGTTGAATGTTAATACATCCGATAAACTTAACCATTTCAAACTTAAAGTCTTTTCTACATTGTCGATAGCATTTAAATCTTGTTTTGCGCGATCTGACGGATGAATATTTAATAAGGCCGAATTACAGTTACTTGCCCAACTATACATTTTAAAGGAAGCATTATTATTTATTATTATTTGACAAGCTATTTCATTTGCTTCTTCAACCGATTCGAAACTATCTAGATAATCATCCATATACGAATTTTCAATTAATTTTTGCGCAGCTACAGGAAATTGAGATTAAAAAATCATTGCATTCTTATTTTTTTATATATATAGCGGTACTGGAGGATGATTTTGCACCAAACAATACAACGCGCATTCTTGCTATTCTAGGTTTTATTGATCTATTTTCTAGGCGCCATAAAAATTTTTGCGCATCTCGATCAGAGGGAATGATAAAAAATTTCATAAACAAGTCTTTAATATTGGACTTTATTGCGACCTTGAACTGGCGAAAACGCATTAAGACTCCAAGTAAAGATTTTAATATAGTAATGAGTTATACCTATAGATTCAAGAGAAAAATATTTATTAACTAAATCATGAAGTTCTTTATCATTACGAGATGAATACTTTTTCGGAGAGATTCTAATTAATTTTGTATCGCATATATTAACTTGCGCTTTCATAGAATTGTCAAAATGACCGTGAATTGACCAGCCTAATAAGCATCGTGAAACTATTAAATCGTCTTTGAATATTCCACGTACTTCTCGAAAATTAAAATCTAGGATTACCTTATTTAACGTGCGGTAGTCGAATACGATCTGCGGGGGCTGTTTATCGTCGATTTTAGTATTTTTACCTTTACTTAATAATTCTTGCATTTGTTCGTTAATAAATGTATTAAATTGGGGGGGGGGGGGGTGTTTGAATTGTCTTAGTCTGATTGAAACTTCTGAAGTAGTATTAATTTCGTGTTTAATTAGGTTGGTAGTTTCTAATTTGTCTCCTTTTAAGTGAAATCGATCGTGATATGTGCTAATAATATTTTCTATGCATTTGCGCTATTCTTACTGGATATGAGCGAGTTTATTGGTGCTCTAATCTTTTGTTTTTATTTTCTGCAGTAGTTGTTAATATAATGGCTGATTATGTATGCACGAGAAAAGCTTACGATTTACCCCTGATCATTATGCGCGCTTTTAATAGAGCGTTTAAGGCGTTACTGATCACGTGTGCTTGCTGTAAGCTCTCTTTTGAATCGATAATTGGTTGAAAACTTATATTAAGCAGCTCACTTAGATATATTGGATCTGTTTCTAATTCTGTTGAAGAGTTTCTGATAAACTGAGTGATTTCGATAATTGATTCTCCTAATTCTGATATTTCTAATTTATCCAATTTATCTGATATTTCTGATATTTCTAATTAATCTGATTTTTCTAATATTTCTGATTTATCTGATTTTTCTGATATTTGTGATTTATCTAATTTTCCTGATATTTTTGGTTTATTTAATTTTTCTGATTTTACTGATTTTCAATTTTACTGATTCTACTGATTTTTTAATAATTTCGGATAATATTTTCAGAGCTTGTAATAGGTCTAATTTATCTGAGATTTTATTTTTATTATTTTGTTATGATTGTAAATTTTTTTCAGATGAATTGGTACTCGTTTCTACAGATTTTTCAGGCACAGATATTGATTGTTTCGGGTCTTTGGAATAATCATTTACGGATATTTTCTTTAGAAAATAATGGTCAGACTTTGCTTTTGTCAGGGTATGATTTCCTTCGAGACGCTGTGTTGCCGTTTCAAATTCAAGGTATGAAACAGTTTTATAGCTTTTACCGCTTCCCACGTGGCAAGAGCCTTTTGGAGCACCGTTTTTTTTTGTGTGCCATGTGAGATGGCAGAAGTGCTTGACATATTTTGTCGCTTCGTATCTCTCGCTGTGCTTTCTGTTCACGTTTGGCTTTGCTGTTGTCGAAGTTGAATTTTTTTCATTCATGTTTATGGCGTTTGGTATTTTTCTTTCTTCTATCGTGGTCTCATTGTGTTGTACTATTGCTTTTTGTACATTACATACGTAATACGGCTACTGCGAAGCATTTAATTTATTTTCAAAATTGAAGAAACAATTATTAATTCTTATATAATTTTTGGATAGTCAATTTGGGTCTTATATATTCTGAGTGTATTGTTTCCGATTATGCCACCTTCCTGAATAGGAAAGTTATCAGGTATTAAATGGAAAGTTAAGCAAAGGTTGTGAAGTTATAATGCTACTTTTCCAAGAGTTATTATGCTTTCTTGAACAATCCCTTTTAGTTCTAAAAATTCTTGAGTATTCACAATAGCGTAATTGGTTTTCTTTTAATATTTTTAATATTGAGACTGCTGTACTTATATCTTCTAGAAAGCGTAGTGTTTCTAAAGAGATAACTGGTGATTCATTATTAAGGAGTAACAAAACAGTTTTTTGTATTCGGTAATTTATTGCTGGATTTATGTCGGTACTGTTTTTATTGCGATTCTTGTATTACACCGTTTACCCGAGTATTTCTCCCTTTTTCCGTTATTTGTAATTTTTGATTGTTTAGTTTTTTTTTCTGGAAATCTATTTGCCAATTTCCAATGGTCAGGCTCTTTACAGTAATTATGAATAGAAGGGTATGTTTGAGGTGGCTTTTGTTACGTATTATTATCTTTAATTGCTGTATTAATATTTGCTGATTGTATTTGATTTCGATGGATGATCCAGTTTGTTTGCGGTATTATTTGAAGAGTAGTGTTAGCGTCGTTGAGGCGTTGTGGCTCTCCACATAGTGGGCGTTTACTTTTTGAGTACTGCTCTGTTTGACGCTACTGTGTCGGTATACTTTAACTCTGTGGAATGCGGAACGAACAAGTTTTTGCTGTATTATTCGGTTTATTACAAATTTTGTAGATTGCTATGCGTTCATTGCTTTTATTAATCGTATGTTTTCAGCTTTCAATTGCACTAGCGTTTTTACTGTTTCAGTTAGTTCCTCAGGCTCATATATGTTAAATTCTTTTTCAATGTCGATTGCCTTTGCTGTCGCTTATTCGAAATTGTTTGCGTCTCTCATGTGCGCTTTAATTATCTAGTATAGCACACGGATGGAAAATTTTACATTATCTTTTTCTAAATGTACCATAAATTCATAGTGGTTATGATTTTTTTTGATTGCCGCTTCATATGATTCGCCAGCTACTGTTTTTACTTTGGCTGAAACTGTTACTAGATTTTTGCCGCGTTTTTGTTATAAAGTAGCTAATTCGCCTGATAGTTTTTGCGGATTCGAATATTAAATTTAAACATTTTATGAAGTGTTTGATGTTCATAAAGTTTTTTTCCTGCACGCTTTTTAATGCTTCGTCATTTAGGCGTATTTTTTAAATTTTAGCTAGGGTAACTTCGTTTACTTCGGGCACTATGCTACGTGCTTCGCGACAACTGTCTATAAATTGATGTAACGGTATATTAAATCTATTGAATTTTGGTACAACTGTGATTAGATCTTTAAGGCTGAAATTTTTTATTGATGATACTACATTACTCTCTGATGTATTTAATATTGTTGCTGGATACGTGTTTGGTGTGTAATATGCGGCAGTAGGTGTGTTAGTAAATTATAATATTTTAGGTGCGATTACGTAACGTGTATTATTTTTCGGTGGAATTTCCCAGTGTGTACTCTGGTCATTTGGATTTTTATTGCTAAGTGTAGGTTGTGTGTTTTCGGAAATATTATTTTGAGCAAGCTGGGGGATGTCCATCGGAGGAAAGGTTTCATTGTTGTCAGCAATAATGGATTCGTACAGGGTTTTGCTGTCGGTTTCCACGCTAACTAATTCGAGTGTTGGACTTTCTGTAGATTCTAATTTTTTTCTTCTTGTTTTTTTGTCTACGATAGCTTGCAGTAAATTTGTAGAATTCAGATTTTTCTAATGTAAGCTTGATTAAAATATCAAATATTAAATCGCCCATGCAGATTTTGTTGAGTGGTTCTGTGTTCATATAGTCTTGTAAATTAAATTTTACTCATTGCAGTTCTTCTAAGCGCGTTATCCTTTTTCTATGGTAGGTGTAAATCTATTTTATAAATATGTAATACATTCTAATATCGATGGTACTCTATTCTGCGTAAACATTTTTTCAATTTCAGATATTTTACGTGCAATAATTTCGCGTATGATTGCTTGGTTGGTTTGCTGGTTTGTTTTGTTAGTATTTTTCTATTATGTTAACTGTAGTCCTAATTACCTAAGCTCGGACCCCCCCCCCCATCGTTACGTCTACGCCAAATGATATTTAGACGTAAGGTTCAAAGTGAATTGGTAGTGTCTTAGGACTAAGTAGGGAACCACCCAAACCCTCCGCCTCCGATTTTTCTGCAATTGAGATATGTTATAGTTCGTAAAAAAGTAAAAGACCAGTATTTTTTTTTTATCGGCGGAAAAAAACTATCTAAGGGATGAAACCCACCCCCAAAAAATAGCCCCAAAAGAAGTTTTTAGCAATATCTTGTAATGAATATTTTTTTGTTGTAATGAATAATGAAACAACTTGTTGTAATGAATATTTTTTTTATAAAAAAAAAAAAACATAAAATACTTATAAAAAAAGTAACAGACACATATCAATTTAGCCCCGGGGATTGCAACGCCTACGTTGTATAGAGGAAAAATTGTATTTTTAAGTGTATTTTTACATTACAAAATCAAAAAATTTAAAAAATGATATTCCAGGAGAAAATGATAAAACAAAATTGACGTGTTTCGGGGTTTTCCTATTATCTATTATTTCGAGGGTGACCTACCCCTTAATGTTATTAATAAAATATAAGCAGTTGTTAATCACAGATTGTGCTGGTTATTTCATGTTCTATGACGTTAAAAAAAGCCAAGCACATATACACTTTTGTTCTGCCGAATAAACTATTTAGAGGGTGAAAGCTACCCCTGAAAGTTACCCCTTAACACCATTTTATAGCGAAATTTTCGTATTTCATGCACAGAAACAAACTCTAAAAAATTCTTTTAAAAAATTTCAGCTCAATATATGGATTTCGTCTACAGGGGTTGCAACCCCCTAAGTCGCCTGAAAGAAAAGCTATGTTTTCAAATATTTTCTTGCAAAATTTTTTCAGAAGAAATGAAGTTTATGAAATTCCGTTCAAAATCTAACACAAAAGTATACAGTATCCGTCACCAGGGGCTGTTACCCCTTCATTGGAGAGTAAACAGAGTATTCATTTGTTGCTCTGATCCCCTACCACCCCGAACCTAATTTCCTTAAACCTCGAGCTAGTTACCCTGCTACACTATAACCCGTTACTCCTACACCCCAATTTCATCAACCCTCGAGCTGGTTACCCTGCCACGCTGTAACCCCAAACTCTTAACCCCAATTTCCTTAACCCTCGAGCTGGTTACCCTGCTACGCTCTAACCCCGAAATCCTACACCCCAATTTCATAAATCCTCGAGCTAGTTACCCTATCACGCTCTAACCTCGAACTCCTACACCCGATTTTCATCAATCCTCGAGCTGGTTACCCTGCCATGCTGTAACCCCAAACTCATAACCCCAATTTCCTTAATCCTCGAGCTGGTTACCCTGCCACGCTGTAACCCCAAACTCTTAACCCCAATTTCCTTAACCCTCGAGCTGGTTACCCTGCTACGCTCTAACCTCGAAATCCTATACCCCAATTTCATAAATCCTCGAGCTGGTTACCCTGCCACGCTCTAACCCCGAACTCCTACACCGGATTTTCATCAATCCTCGAGCTGGTTACCCTGCCACGCTGTAACCCCAAACTCTTAACCCCAATTTCCTTAACCCTCGAGCTGGTTACCCTGCTACGCTCTAACCTCGAAATCCTATACCCCAATTTCATAAATCCTCGAGCTGGTTACCCTGCCACGCTCTAACCCCGAACTCCTACACCGGATTTTCATCAATCCTCGAGCTGGTTACCCTGCCACGCTGTAACCCCAAACTCTTAACCCCAATTTCCTTAACCCTCGAGCTGGTTACCCTGCTACGCTCTAACCCCGAAATCCTACCCCCAATTTTATAAATCCTCGAGCTGGTTACCCTGCCACGCTCTAACCCCAAACTCCTACACCCGATTTTCATCAATCCTCGAGCTGGTTACCCTGCCACGCTGTAACAACAAACTCTTAACCCCAATTTCATCAACCCTCGAGCTGGTTACCCTGCCACGCTGTAACCCCAAACTTTTATCCTCAACTTCCTTAACCCTCGAGCTGGTTACCCTGCCATCTACATTTTTTGAATATAAAAAAACGATCCACGCTCATTATCACTGTACATATTGTGAACAATAATGATACTCTTTAAATAAATGCTGTAGACATATTATGTTCTTGCACCATGCACATTTTATAATTGCTATTTTCTCACAAAAGATAGACTGTTCTGAAATTTCGAAGCAATATTCAAGAGGATTGTCGAACGAATCAGGTTTTTTATCCAAGTACCCACTTTTGTACCAAGCATATTCAAATACGCTTTTGAATCTAGGTGAATATAATTGATTATGTGTGATAGACTGTAATTTTATAAAATTATTCCTCTCATGTAAACTGACGTCTGATCCGAATAAAATAATGGCAACAGATATTATTCTTAAAAAGTTTTTCTAAAATCGAAAACTGAATTCATTAAGTGGTTGAATTTTGCCTGTCGTACCCTTAGGAATTGACATCAATCGAAAATTTGTATCTGCTGGTGTCACTTCTCTTAGAGTTCGTTCAGACTGTCCACTCCATATGTCTAGTAATAAAACTGCTGTTATCCCACAGTTAGGAAAAAATACACGTTGCAACCATGTTTGAAGTAATCCACTCGACAGCTTTCCTGATGCACTTGCTCGCAAAAATATATTAGGTGCATTAAATATTTTTTTTTAAACAATGGGTCCAAACTCTCTGTTTGTTTCTTTTAATACCATAAAGCAATATATGATAGCAATGTAGCTTCTGCAGATATTGTCGCTTAAATCGTATAACTATACGTAGTCGATGATACTGATTGTACTACTGATTCGACTGTCTTCTTACCTTTTTCGCTCAATGTTCTGCCAGTATGCATTTCTAAATTGAATCTACTTTGATCGGAATTATATATGTTACTTGCAATTTTGGTTGATAATTCTGTTTTTATGAGGTTGATAAAATTTTGACAATCTAACTTTAAACTAGTCTCATTTTCAACAGATACTTTAGTCACATACTTAGTTATTTTACGGGATACAATTTTATGCTTTTTTTGAATAGTAATATTCAATTGGGGGAAGCTTTAAACCACGGCATATCTAACTCATACTTTTATTGTAAAGCCCATTTTTTATGATCTAAATCATGTTACTGTCAACTTCTAATCTAAAGCATCTTTGAGTTGTTGTAAAGTATATTCTGAAACTTCAAACAGATTCTCTCTTTTAGTCCCGCCTGTCAAAATTTGCTGTTTCCATGTTCTCAACTGACGTTCTGATGAAACTTGTTTATATTTACTCTGGACGGAACTTAAAGACAGTATCTTTTTCTTACCACTTTCCCAGTATTCAACAGCTTTTCTTTTATATCCATCGTCCAGTACCGTATTTGTTACCGTACAAGTAGGTACCTCGGCATAGTCTATATCATGTATTTCTTCAAATTGATCGTCAATTACTTCTGGATTAATATCAAAATTATCATTCAGGGAACATAAGTTCTCACTTGTCTCACATTCAATACCTGAATTCGTTTCAAAGCTTTTTCTCAATATATCTTCAACATAATCGTGTAGCTGCTTCTCTGCATCGTTTAATATAGGTATACTTTCTACAACCGCACTTATGTGGAATGTTTTCAGTAATTTTTGAATGACGTTGTGAATTTCAATTGCGATTTTTTTTTTTTTTTTTTTTTATTGAGCTTTATCAACTGCGATGCAGTTTATTACAGCTATACTATAAGTGTTATATACAGAACATTTTACATTATTTTCGCTTAGTATGTACAGGGTTCGTTATGATGTATACAAACTTTGTTATGATTTATACATAAATCTCGCGGGATTTTACATTTTGCTGGTTTTAAATGTTAATATTACATTTTTTTAAAAAGGAAAGTATATGTTCGCACGCATTGACATCAGGGTTCGCGACAATGGACTCTATATTTAAGGGTAGTTGATACTGCAACTTTTTGAGATTAGCCAGAAGGGACAATCTTTGGGAGTTGTATAAATTACATTGCCAGAGAATGTGATTGATATCTTCCGGATTTTGATTACATTTACATAATGGGCTATCTACAACCTTTATTTTGTAAAGTGATGCTGCTAAACTGTAATGGTCACTTCTGATGCGATTGACTGTGACGATGAGTTCCCTTTTTAGTTTGAATTTACTGAACCAAGGGGATTTCGCTTCCTTGTAGAAGTTTTTAAAAAAATTTTTGCCAGTCGAGCTTGCTTGGTTTATTATTACTTCTTTAGTTTGATTTTTGCAAGTTAATTTGAATCTTTCGAAACAGTCTGTAAAAGGAACTTCTCCTACATCAGTAAGTTCGCATTCAGTGGCCGCTTTTGCTACGCTGTCGGCAATTTCATTACCTTCAATGCCTCGGTGTGACGGAATCCAGAAAAAGTTTGTAGACTTGTGACGTTGAGTTAGATAGAGATTCGTTAGCTTAGTTTTTATTTCGAGAATGTACGGATTAGTTTTTACACTGAGTTTTTTTGACGCGAGAGAAGTGAGAGCACTGAGCGAATCAGAAAAAATGAAAATGTTACTATGCTCGCTATTTGCGGTTACATCAAGCGCATCGCTCAACGCTATACACTCGGCAGTATACACCGATGATAGAGAGTTAATTCTTCTTTTCACTTCGAAATGATTTTCCAGTGCAACGCATGCGGTTCCTACGCTGTGAGAGGTTTTACAGCCAACTGTGTACAGCGCTAAGGCGCTATTTTCTCGTATAAAATCAGCTACTTGTTTATTTGGGTCGGAGGAATGTTTCAGTTTTTCGCCAAATTCAATATTCACAGAGATGTTAATAATTTGATCACGAAAGTTGTGACAATACAAGTGCGTCTTTCCTTTATTAATTATTTTGCCCATTAGTTCCATTGAGTTGATAATACTTTGACTGATGATTTTTTGGGGTTTTTTGGAGTGTTTTTTATTTATATAGTAAAAGCGTTTCACTGATTTAAAGGTCTGTGAATCATGACAAGAAAATGTTTTAGCCAAGAAGCAGTTGGAAAGGTAAAATGCTCGGTGTTCAAGGAGAGATATCTTAGACTCAGCTATTAGTATATTTTTTGGAGTACTCACGCGAAGACCGAGAGCTTTTCTCAATGCACTAAACTGAAGTTTTTCGAGTTTATCAACAGCGCTTTTACGAGAAGGAAAATAAATGAAGGACCCGAAGTCGATTATAGACCTTGCAAAACTTTTATAGAAGGTGAGGAGCGTGGTGGGATCGGCTACCCACCAAGTTCCACAGAGGAACTTAGTAATGTTGAGTGCTTTGGAACATCGTTTGTGAACTGAATCAATTTGTCGGAAAAATGAAAGCTTGTAATCGAAAATAATTCCTAAGAAGCGAACTGATTCACTTGATTTTATGGTGTTAGGACCAACTTTAATTATTGTTTCTCCAGGAAGAATGTTGGTGTTGTTGAAATGAATAAGATCAGTTTTTTCTGGCGCAAGCTCTAATCCTAGCTTTTTGAGATTGTTTTCAATAATTTGGATTGCTTTTTGAATTATGCTCTTGGCTCTTTTTAGCGAGGTGAATTTGATGTAGATCGCGATGTCGTCTGCGAATTGTGACACTTCAACGCTTTTTTGCAAGTTTTCTGTTATACTACTAACATAAAGAATGTAAAGTAGCGGACTTAAGACTCCGCCTTGAGGAACACCTTTAGTGGCAAGTCTGGGGTTGTTGGGGCATGAATCTGAATATATTAGCCTTTCGTAAGTGATAAATTTAATAAATATTAGGAGTTTCTCTGGGCAGCCGATTGATGCTAATTTATTAAGTAAAATATCAATTTTGACATTATCGAAAGCACCGCGTACATCTAAGAAGGCGGCTAAAACTTCTTTTTTCTCTACGAAAGCTTCTTCGACTTTGAGGGTTAGATTTGACAGGTTGTCCGAGCACGAATGTCCTTTACGAAAGCCGTGTTGACTAGCAGGAAGAAGATTATTTTGCTCAGCCCACCATTGGAGTCTATTTTTTACCATTGTTTCGAAAAGCTTGCATACGCAAGAAGTTAACGATATAGGGCGGACGTTTTTGTCATTGCTCTTGGGTATGAAATGAATAAAGGAGTCTTTCCATGAGGCGGGGAAGTCATTAAACTGATACATTTGATTGAAGATGTCGACAAGAAGGAGTTTAAATTTGACTGGAAGTTTCTGGAGAATTTCAAAATCTAGCCCATCTATGCCACAAGAGGATTTCGTATTTTTGTCATCGAGTGCAATATTTAGCTCCATAAAATCAAAGTAAGCATCTAAAAATTCGTTATCATTACATTTTGGAATGAAGCTTGGGTTGATTGGGCGATATGGAGAACATATTTTGTCCAAGGTTTTTTGTTTGAACTATTATTGGAAATTTTCACCCACTTATTTTTTAAAACTTTGCTTTTATTCCAAACATAATTTTGGCTAGTGTGGAAATTTATAGTCTCGGCAAAATTCCTGAAACATTCCTTTTTTTTCTTTTTAAACGTACGTCTAGCGAGAGCCGCGTGTTTTCTATACAAAATGAGATTGTCTAGTTTCGGATACATCCTCCACTTTTTGTATGATGCACGGCGCAATCTTTTGACTTTATCGCATTCATCGTCCTACCAAGGAACAGGGTTAGTTATCTTTACATTTTTTGCAGAACTATTCAATGTGGGCGTGGCAAGCTTTACGGATTCCATAACAATGTGTGTAAAAAAGTCTTATTTACCAGGGGGTAGAAATATATAAATATAAATATAAATATATATATAAATATATATATATAAATATTTACGGTGAAGAAATCAATTTCAATTGCGATTCTAACACAATTTTAATATTCAAAAACGTAGATGTCAAGCAAAGTTCTATTACTAATTTACTGAAGTATGCTGATCGAATATGTTTATATACTGTAAGTGAACAAAACATGTTTTGAAGTTGGCACCACACAAACCAATATCAAATTAAGGTACCCGAGGTTCCTCCACTGTTAGATCTTGGCTTATCACATACGTCAACGATTACGATTTCTATCAAGGAAAAAAACAGTTACAGTTCCAATCTTACTATTTGAACCACATGAACCGCATTCGTTGATTATGGTTTCTATCAAGGAAAAAAAACAGTTGCAGTTCCAATCTTGCTATTTGAACCACATGAACCGCATTCGTTGATTGTGGTTTCTATCAAAGAAAAAAACAGTTATAGTTCCAATCTTGTTATTTGAACCACATGAACCGCATTCGTTGATTGTGGTTTCCACGTCATGCCACAGTTTGATTTTGTTTTGCCACGCACATACTCGAGTGTGTTTAAGGTGGGACATAAGAGTAACATTATCTCATGTCAGTATTTTTATACTGGCTAAAACTGCCTCGCGAAATACGTACATATACCTATTAGTATGGTAAAATTAGTTTGTCTAATGACTTTTTTCGTAATAACATAATAATCGAATTTCCTCAGGGATAGTAGTAATATTTGTTGAACATAATGATTTAAAAATGAAATTCCCCGTGGCTATTTCGAACTTCAAAAATTTGCATGATTTCGTAGTTGCATTTGCTATTTTCTACCTATACATAAATATACGTAATTAAGTAAACGTTATCTTCTACAAAAAATGTGCATATGTCCTTTTATTTGAAGATACTATAAATATTTCGAAATCGGGATTATGAATGACAGGGATCTGGGTTCCGGATATCAGAAAATAGGAATGCAGGAGTTCGGGGTTACAGCGTGGCAGAGTAACCAGCTCGAGGATTGATGAAATTCGGATGTAGGAGCTCGGGGTTACAGCATGGCAGGGTAACCAGCTCGAGGAATGATGAAATTCGGGTGTAGGAGTTCGGGGTTAGAGCGTGGCAGGGTAACCACCTCTAGGGTTCAGGAAATTGGAATTAAGAGTTTAGGGTTAGAGCGTGGCAGGGTAACCAGCTCAAGGGTTAAGGAAATTGCGGCTAAGAGATTGGGGTTACAGCGTGGCTGGGTAACCAGCTCGAGGGTTGATGAAATTGGGGTGTAGGAGTTACGGGTTATTGGGTTCGGAGTGGTAGGGGATCAAGGTAACAAATGAATGCTCTGTTCACTCACCAATGAAGAGTAGCAGCCCCTGGTGACGGATACTGTATACTTTTGTGTTAGATTTTGAACGGAATTTCATAAACTTCATTTCTTCTGAAAAAATTTTGCAAGAAAATATTTGAAAACATAGCTTTTCTTTCAGGCGACTTAGGAGGTTGCAACCCCTGTAGACGAAATCCATATATTTAGCTGAAATTTTTTAAAAGAATTTTGTAGAGTTTGTGTCTGTGCGTGAAATACGAAAATTTTGCTATACAATGGTGTTGAGGGGTATCTTTCGGGGGTAACTTTCACCCTCTAAATAGTTTATTCGGCAGAACAAAAGTATACACAGGGTGATTCAAAAACATATCTAACTAATAATTCCATTCGATTCGTCTCGAAAAATTAATTTCGAATTGTGTTCTTAGTTTTTCGATTAAATAATTAGGTAATTAGATGATTAGCTTCAAAGATCGGCCAATCAGCGCACAGCTTTAGAAGAACGGGCGCTTGTTGGCAAACGCAGAGCACTGAGGGGGGGGGGGGGGGGGGGCAGCGGTGCGCGCCGCCGCCGATTGCAAGCGCTGCTCAACCCAATCGTGCAACACGGAGCTCCCATGTCTACATACTGATATACGTATTCATTGATTGAACGCGTATCGATAATAAGAACGGTTCAATACCGATTGACTAATAACAATGATGCACGTGAAAGCTTTTGTGTTTATTTTGCGAAATAGGTTATTTAGTATTCGTGGTCGTCGAATTCAAACTCGCTGTCGTACTTAAGAATTATGTTCATTTAATCCTGAAAATCGCTGTGATCGGCTACTACATCATTGCTTTTTTTTGCGTTTGAAAACATTGAGATCAATAGGTAGAGGCATAAAGTGTGTTTTCAATTAGCTTGGTTATACGTTTTTTTAAGATTAAGAAATAAAATAATAATAAATAAATACTGACAACCCTCGGCTGAAAACTCCCATGTGGGAAAATCACTCCTGATGTGTCATCACAATTGGAACAAAGTCTCAATTCGCGTGTGCGAGACGATTTACACTAGTCACACACAGGAAATGCATCCTAACATTTCTCACGCGTGCGAATCGTATGACATCTGAATTTGAGACTATGGGTGAGACTCTAATAGAGCCTATAATAGAAGGAGCTTTTAATCTTAGAGAAAAAACGCGTTTTGGCAAGTAGGTGGCACGTAAATAAAAATGCTGTCGCTACGATGGCTTGCAGCAACTCGGCGCCTCGAATCAAGTAAGTGAAATTTGAATTTCAGTAACGATCATTAGTCATGAAATTATTTCCAGCACATAATAATTATAAAGATAATATTGCAATCCTGAAGACTAGATCTACAATACATTGCGCATTTCTGAAACATTATTATCAATCTAACGAGAAAGCTACATTTATCAAAATAGTTAGGATTATTGTAGAACCCATTAGAACTTTAAGTCGTAATCAGGGAAGCGAAACGCTTTTCATAAAGTGCGTAAATGTGTGTACATCAATTTTTCTAAGTTGAATTAAGAATTATAAATAATAAAAAACTGAAAATTATAAAAGTCGTCGCCACTTTTCGGTGAAAAGAAATTCCAAAAACAAATTTCCATAATTTTTTTTAAAATCAATCTCTCGTTACCCTGTTCCGCATGGTAATTTCATCGTTTAAAAAACCGACATACGAAAGAAGATCTGTAATGAGCCAAAGGTGCCAGGCTGCTCGGAGAGAGTAGTGGATGTGGCGAAGGTGCGAATTTTGAGAAGAATAAACGAAACGGGGAATGAAGCTGGGGGGCATGAGGACAAACGAACGCAGTGGGACCAAAGAGAATGGCGGTCGCAGACGGGGAAGCCCATTGAGGTTTATTTTGAATTTAAAATGAGCAAAAATCTTATCACCGTCGATTTTGGCTCTGAAAAAATGTTGAAAGCAGCAAGTTTTACCTTGAAGGGCCTAGAATGAAAAAGGATTCCGATTTTGGTGATTACAAAGTTCGGTGTGATACTTTTTCTCGAGCTCACAGTCAAAAACTAGGAAATTTAGTTTTTCGCTTTCAGCAAGGTCGCGCTGGCAATTGTACGCTCCACAATTGTTTTTCGATCTCGAAAATGTGTTTCCCATTGTATTTTTCATCGCTGAACACGAATCTGAAATTAAATTGTTTCGACAACTTGAAAGTTCGACAAAATTTGATACGCGGAAACAGAAAAAGTCACCCTACTGTTTTCGCGTTTCCTGGACGCGAGTTTGAAGTCAATTGTCATCACAGCTGTCATGACAACTGCTAACTGTCAAACTGGCAATTTGACTTTAGATTCGGGGTCAACGACAACAAATACAATGAAAAAAACTTCTTTTGGGAAAAACATGATACTTTTAAAATTTTTTTAGAGCCGAAATCGACGGTCATAAGATTTTTGCTCTTCCATGATCATAATAAACCACAGTGCGGCCTCAGAAAAACTGCGAAAGAAGCGAGGCTCAAGTAAAAATTCTGATGATGCCGAGGTTTAGGCGAAGAGGGTAGACGTGCGCTAAGCTGTTCTGAGAAAAAGGGGACATATAGCAGAGGCTCGAGGAGGAAAAGAAGACGAGCACGGCGCGGCCTTAGAAATAGGCAGGAGGAAGCTGGGACTTGATTAAGCAGAGCAGACGAGCGCAGTGATGACTGAAAATACGACAAGCGAAGCAACGGCGCTAAAAAGATAGCAGACGAGCCCAGTGCTGCTCTAAAAAGGAGCGGACGAGCCTAATGTTGCTACGATAAAAGGGTATGAGTCGAGTGCGGAAATGTAAAAAGGCAGATTAGCGAGGGCAACGTTAAAAAGTGTAGACGAACGAAGGGCTGCGTCTAGAAGGGCTGACAGGCAGAAGGCTACGTCAAAATAGGACGATCGAGCGGAGGGCTCAGTGATGTAGGGCAGACGAGCAGAGACCTAGGTCATAATATAACAAATGAGTGGAAGGCTGCGTCTAAAAGGGCAGACGTTGAGAGGGCTATGTTAAAACAAGACTGACGAGCGGAGGGCTGTGTAAAATAAGACGGACGAGGGAGGACTGCGTCCAAAAGGGTAGACGATCAGAGGGTTATGTTAAAACAGGACAGACGAGCGGAGGGCTGTGTAAAATGGGGAAGACGGACGGAGGGCTGCGTCATAAAGGGCAGACGAGCAGAGGGCTGCGTCGAAATTAAACGGACAGTGAAAGGGAGACATCGGAATAAGACGGACGAGCGGAGCGCTGCGTCATGAAGGGCAGACGAGCAGACGGCTGCGTCGAATTTGGACAGACGGGAGCGGTATTCGTCGAAATAAGACGGACGAGCAGATGGCTACGTCATAAAGGGTAGACGAGCTGGGGGCTGGGCGGAATAGGGCGGACGAGCGGAAGTCAAGGCTAAATGAGACGGACGAGCTGGGGGCTACGTCGAAATGTGACGGACGGGCAGAGGGCTAGGTGAAATAGGGCACACGCGCGGGGGCTGTGTGATATAGGACGGACGAGCAGACAGCTGCATCCTCAAGGGCAGACTAGCAGAGGGCTATGTCGGAAAGAGCAAACGAGCTGTGGGCTTGATGAAATAGGGCAGACGAGCGAAGGGCAGAGTAAAACGAGACGGAGGGGGCGTGTGAAACAAAGCGAACGCGCGAAGGGCTGCGTCTAAAAGGGCTTGCGAGCCGAGGGCTACGTCGAAATTAGACGGACGGCAAGGGGGAGACGTCGAAATAAGACGGACGGGCAGAGGGCTGGGTGAAATAGGGCACACGAGCCGAGGGCTGTTTAAAATAGGATGGACGAGCAGACTGCTGCATCCTCAAGGGCAGACGAGCAGAGCGCTATGTCAAAAAGGGCAGGCGAGCCAATGGCTGGGTGAAATAGGGCGGCCGAGCGGAGGGCTGTGTGAAATAGGGCAGACGCGTAAAGCGCCATGTGCAAAAAGGCAGACAAGATGAGGGCTGAGTGAAAATGGACGGACGAGCGGGGGGTTGCTTTCAGAAGGGTAGACGAGCACAGGGCTATGTCCGTGTCCGAGTCCGCAGAAAAGAGTGCAGATGCGTTGTGCTGAATGGAAAAAACGGCAGTGGAAGCAGTTGCATAGATTGTAGCCAGTCGAACATGGGGAGACCTCGCAAAAGATTCAAGCAGTGCGGATTCGAAAAAATTGGCGAAGGAGCCCAGTGCTGCTTTAGTAAGCGGAAAAACGCTTAGGCAAACGCAGTACTGACTGGGAATAACGGCACATAAAAGCGAGGGCGCTAGTTGTAGGCTAGACGAGCAGGGGGTGGCTTTGGAAAAGGGTCAGGCTAAGTCGGGCTCGAATAAGAAGGTGGTCGAGCCCATTTCTTCGATGGAAAAGGCCAATCGAGCATAGTGTTAACTTGGATTGATAGTTAACGACGAGCAATAACAGCAGGCGGCTTGGGGACAAGATAAGGCGGTCATAGTAGGGTCTTAGAAATGGATCCGACGGAGCAAGGGCGCGGAAGTGATCCCAGACGATCACATTGTTAACTAGAAATTATGTCAAACGGAGCGGATTCTCGGAAAAAGAGGACGGATGTGTCTAATGCAGGTTTGAAATAGAGTTAGACGAAGTTGGGTTCGGAAAAGAGAGCGGACGAAACCATTCTGACTTGGAGAAAGAGTTAGTCGAAGCAGAGTCTCAAAAAATAGGGCGGAGCGAGTATAGTTTAAGAAGATGGGAAGGTAGAGCAACGACTCGGAGGAAAAAGCGGTCAACCTTAGGGCGTTCTCAGAAGTGTGTCAGATATATAGAGATTTGTGTGAAGGGCAGATGTGCTTAGTGCTACTTGATAGAAGAATCGGAATCAAACATGGACTTTGGTAGAAAGGCAAAGAAGCACAGTGTGGCCTGGTTTAGCCGTAGAAGACGTGAAGATAATATTGAAAAGACAAAAGCAACGGGCGGAACAGGTAATGCAACAGACCAAAGGTAAGCTGTGGTATAAGTGTCAATGATCAAGAGTTAGACGTAGTCGATGTTTTGGAAAATATGGGAAAGGAAGGACGAGAGCGGAAAAAAAGGTAGAATAACGAGAACGGTCTCACCACCCTACGTTTATTTAACCTTTCGTCAGGTGACATTCTGTCACCTCACCCACAATTATTTGTCTCGATTCCAGTTTTAGAAGTTGAACGAGTAAATTATCACTCTTCTTTTTAATTATTTATCTAATTACCTCAATTCTAGAAAAATTTTTTCATAAGTCCACTTATCTATAACTGTTTGTGATGAACTGAGTGGTGTATGAAAATTTAAATAATTGAGGCCCGTATTGAGAACAACCAAAACAGCTAAGGGAGATGATTGAAAAATAAGATTTATATAACAAATCATCTTTATTTACACAGAGTATAACGTTTTATCGAATTATTCGAATTTCGTCTACTATTAGGCTGACTAGTTTTTAGTAAAACCTTAGTAGAAAAGAAAAAATATAAAAAACATGTAAATTCATATCTCCCAATCCGGATCGTTGCCAACGTCGTCATCATCTTCATCCATACTATCATCAGCCTCACCGTCTTCGCTGCCATCATTTTCACCATCGTTGTTCATACCATCATCATCATCTTCTCCATTTTCATCATTGCCATCAACATCAACATCATCACCATTCTCGTCCTCCTCCTCAACAACATCATCATCACCATTACCACCATCATCACCATCCAAGCATTGTTCGAAATGCCCCCCCTGTTGCTGAATACACAAAATAGCTCTACTTACGTCTTATCTGATGTGTAGCTGCATGTATTTTTTCGGGTTCTAGATGCTGGGCGTGATATTGGATTCTTGGTATCATGTCATTTGGGTCATTGAGGCCGCCATTGTGATAAACTGCTTCTTTGGATGTCCCCCATTAAAAGTAGTCCAATGGGTTCAAATCAGGAGATCTTGCTGGCCAGCGTACTGGACCATTATTACCTATCCAATGGACGCCATATACCTTGAAGAATTAAAATATTTTATAAGCGATTTTAATATACCTGCGTAAAATTTGTTATGAAACCAATAATTTTTCTAGCCGACAGTTGTACTAATGAAGTCGTGTTGGTTTTAAAACTTCTGTAGACTAAAGTAGTACGAGTAATCAAAATACTGGCAGCATACGTAGAGATTAAAAAATGTTATATTCAAAGTAGAGTTGAAATAAAAGGAAAAGAGGAGGGGAGCGGATTTTAATTTGAGAATCTTTGAGCGACGGAAATAAAACTCGTCAAGTATGATACAAAGTAGAAAATTTTCATAAGGCTATCTGTCCTCGAACGACTTTTATATTTTTATAAAGAATAATATAAAAGTAATTAAATTTCCTTTCAAGTCAGAGCAATATTCCCTTCAGCAAATAATTGGCATAAAGCCACGACAAAATTATCCTACATGAAATTTCAGAGCGTTAAGACTTTCATTAGGAGAAATCTCGTAAGACAATTTTTGGTAAGGAAGGGTAAAACAGGCAGAATAAGTGAATAAACAGTTGTAGAAAAGAAATACTTTATTCGAGAGAAAGCTTCCGGCGTCTGCGTCACGGAAGAGACTAGAACGAATTGAGCGGCAACGCCGCTGGCGGCCAAGAGAGAGCGAGACGTGTAGTCACGCACATGCGCAGAGCAAAATAGGTGAGATGCTTTTACATATTTCCAACAACAATGTATACTATAATAATTACCTGATCAAGATAATTCCTTACATTCGCTGCAGTATGTGCTGGTGCACCGTCATGCATGAAAATAAGATTTTCTTGCAGTTCTTCTGGCACACCATCTTCATCAAGCAATCCTGGAAGTATATCCTGCAGGAACTCAAGGTAATTTTCTGCGTTTAGTGGGTTTGGAAGTTGTACCGGATCAATAACTTAATTACCAATCAAGCCTGTCTACATATTGACTGAAAACCGATTTTGAAATCGATCTGGAAATAATGAAGAAAATTTATAAATTTTTCAGTTTATAGTACATTTTGATAGATGTTTGGCGACGCAAGACGTCTCCTATCCACGCATATGTCGTATTGTGTTTTTTAAGACAACGTGAGCGAAGCGAGTCATACCATACAAAGAATTGCAGTTTGATAATTTAACCATATTATTTACAAAAAGTAATATTTATGTTAGTATTTTGATCTTTTATGATTGCATTTGTTCTATTTCGTTTTTTCTCTTCTACGTGCCAACAATCTTAAGGCTATTAATTGAACTGAAAAATACGTGAGGAATTGTATACATTCGTACTACGAAATAAAGTATCAATGCATGATAATTTTTAAAAACGGCGAATGAACATCTCCCTTCACAAAAAATTATTGCTCTTAAATAGTCTTTTGCACTTATAGATGCATATACGAACTACATTTTGTTCGTGATTTAGATTAATGCTCATAATAATGTATGAACTGTGAAACAGTTTTGACTTCATCGTCCCATTGTTTGAGTGTGTGTGGCGGACGTGCTTTATCTGTTGATCTACTTGGTTAAAACTTTCAGTTTTTCCTCAGCATCAATAAAATAATTTAGTTCAGCTGTAGCGACAAAACACGTCTCAACACCCTACTTTCCCGTTGGTCCTCAGCTACCCTTTTCACGGACTTCGTGGGTGGGACTTACCTTCCCCCGATGCCCAAGGGAAGCGTCTTCGCTGAGGTATGACGAGTGAATCGTCACTCGCCCTAGAACTTCCGACACGCTTACATCTCTACTCTCTGCGAGATGCGCGGTCTTTGCGTAGACTAAGTCTATACTATTCAGTATTTGTAGTAGTTAGTCTACTTTTAATAAAACATCAAGTTTTCCTTTACACTTAAATCATCGCTATATTTATTTCATATATTCACCCACCAAACGGATCTCAATTGGTGACCCCGACGTGATTTAAAAGGGTGAACGCGGTGAAATGAAAACTTTTACGTAAAATTTGTCGTGATCGTTTAGTGTTTGTGTATAGTGTAAACAACGCTTGTGAAAATGACTTTGACCAACGGTGTCGAAGGCGGTGGTATTTCCGAACAAGTAGTGAATATGCACGCAGCACGACACGTTTGTGCGCCGCCATTTATGGAGAACAAAATTAAAATGTGATTTTTGCTACTCGAGGCACAGTTTGTCTCCTGCTCTATCACAGATGACAACCTCAAGTATTGCCATACCCTCTCGAGTTTGACTGAAAAAGCTATTGATCAAGTCGAAGATATCCTGGAGTCTCCGCCGGATGAAAACAGGTACACAAACCTCAAAACGAAAATGATTGATCGTCTCACCGAGTCCGACAGTTGGCGAGTCCGTAAGCTTATGGAAAGCGAGCAGATAGGTGATAGAAAGCCTTCCGAGTTTTTTCGCAGTCTCAAGTCGCTTGCCACCTCGAATACTACCGAAGACTTCATCATACAGGTATGGAAAACGCGCTTGCCGTCGCAGTTGCAGACAGTCTTAGCAGCTTCTAGCGAGACGGACGTGGCGAAGATTTTGAAGCTCGCCGACGCTGTGCATGAAGTGAAACACACGACGAGCAAACAGGTCAACGCTGTCGATGATTATTCTGCACTGTCTGAGCAGATCAAGCAGTTGGCTATGCAAGTAAACGCGATAGCACAAGGACATGGTCGTAGCCGCTCACGTACACGCGGCGAGCAGCAGATCAAAAGCAAACGCGACAATACGCCAGCACCCGGTGCAAACGACCGACTCTGCTACTACCACCGAAAATTTAAAGAGAATGCAACTAAATGCCGAAGAGGTTGCACGTGGACGGGAAACGATGCGCGCCGTCAGTGAACATGGCGAGCACCGACGGCTGCACACAACGCCGAGTTTACGTCAAAGACTTTAACACAAACAGATTTTTTCTCATAGACACCGGTGCTGATGTGTGCGTGTACCCGCGAAAATGGTTGTCTAAGAAGCTGAAATTAAGTGAAGTGAGTACCAACTTTTCGCGGCGAATGGATCAAAAATCAATACGTACGGGTGTGTGCCTTTCAACTTGAACTTGTCTCTACGTTGCGAGTTCAAGTGGCCCTTCATTATTGCCGATGTAAGTGTCGCGATTATCGACCTAGACTTTTTGCGGCACTTCGGTTTATTGATAGATCCGAAAAATAAGACTTTGATCGATAAAACAACCGGCTTATCAACGCGTGGATGCACCAGCAATGGTAACGAGACAACCTCCGTAAAAACTGTGACCGGTGAATCGGAGTACTATAAGCTCGTTGCAAAATATCCGGACTTGACGTGACAGCCGATCTTTCGTAAAGGATTAATTAAGCGTGGAGTGCAGCATCACATAAAGACCACACCCGGCCCACCTGTACACGCCAAGCCTCGTCGTCTCGACACCAACCGTCTGAAAGCAGTTAAGGCTGAATTCGACGTGTGGCTGCAGCAGGAAGTAATATGGCCTTCCAAGAGCCCTTGATCAACGCCTATCCACGTCGTAGCCAAGAAGGATGGAGGCCTACGACCGTGTGGCGACTACCGCGCTCTCAACGCGGGCACCATCCCCGACAGGTATACCCCACCGCACATCGAAGATTTCGCGCAAAATCTCCATGGGAAGAAGGTATTTTCGAAAGTTGATTTAATCCATGCTTTTAATCAAATACCTATAGCGCCCGAGGATATCGAAAAAGCCGCGCTTGTAACGCCTTTTGGTCTATTCGAGCCTGCGATGATGATGTTCGAGTTAAGTAATGCAGCACAAACATGTCAGCGTTTCGTCGACGACATCGTTCGCGGATTAGACTTTGTATACCCGTACATCGACAATTTTTTGATCGCGTCTGAAGACGAGGAACTACACTTTGAGCATCTTAAGGTTTTATTCGATCGCTTTTTGAAATACGGCGTCGTAATTAACGTTGGAAAGTGTGTTTTCGGAGTAAGCGAAATTACTTTTCTCGGTTATTCGGTCAACGCTGAAGGCATTAAGCCAATGAAAAAACGCGTTAATGATATTTTGAAATTTATTTTGCCAAATTCTATTAGAGGTTTACGTCGTTATCTCGGAATGTTCAATTTTTATCGAAGATTTGTTCCTCGCGCTGCAGAAATCTTGCAACTTTTGAACGATTTGTTGAAAGGATCGAAAAAAGGCAAAGGATCAAAAAAAGGCAATGAGCCCGTCAAGTGGACCGAAGAAGCACGCGCCGTTTTTACGAATTCGAAAAGCGCTCTCGCGAACGCCGCTCTGATCGCGCACCCCGCACCTGTACGCCCATTAGTATTGTCGTCGACGCTTCGGACTTTGCTATCAGCGGTGCACTGCAGCAACTCGTGAATAATGCTTGGCAACCACTCGCTTTCTACACTAAATCATTAACGTCAATCGAAAGTAAGTACAGTGCGTATGATCGCGAGTTATATGCTATTTATCGCTCCGTTAAACGTTTTCGACACATGGTTGAAGGTAGACCGTTCACGATTTTTACTGATCATAAACCAATAACTTTTGCTTTCCGTCAGAATTTAGATAAATGTTCTCCGCGTCAATTTAGACATCTCGACTACATTTCACAATTTACTACTGATATTAAGCACATTAAATGCGAGGAAAACGTGGTAGCCAATGCATTATCACGCGTTAAAAACAATTGCATCATCAATAGATCACGACTCACTTGCTATCGCTCAAAAAGCCGATCCAGAACTATGCGAGTTCCTCAATTCAGAAAAATACGTACTTAAACTCAAAAAAGTGTATTTTCCGGATCAAAACGTGCATTTATACTGCGATGTTGCGACCGATGCCGTACGACCCTTCGTACCTGCGTCTCTGCGCCGTGCCGTGTTTAATTCTCTACACAGTCTATCTTATCTAGGTATGCGCACTACTCAGAAGATCGTCACTTCACGTTTTGTTTGGCCGTCGATGACCAAAGATTGTAAAGGATGGACGCGTGCCTGCGTTTCGTGCCAGCGATGCAAAGTTACTCGACACGTTTCCGCGCCCGTTCAACAATTTGAGCAATTTAGCTAATCGATTTGAGCACATTCACATCGACATTATTACAATGAGTTACAGTCAAGGTTTTCGATACTGTTTCACGTGCATCGATCGTTTTACTCGCTGGCCCGAAGTTGTTCCTATGGCCGATATGGAAGCCTCTACTGTCGCGAAAGCTTTTCTGTTGACCTAGATCGTTCGCTTTGGCGTTCCCGCGCGTATTACAATCGATCAAGGACGCCAATTCGAATTCTCACTATTTGCTGAATTATGTAAATTGTTAGGTACGAAGCGCATTCGTACGACAAGTTATCACCCGCAAAGCAACGGTTTGGTAGAAAGGCTCCATAGACAACTTAAAGCCGTTATCAAATGCCACGACGGCGACGATTGGATATCCGTTTTACCGATTGTTTTACTTGGCATCCGTTGTACCATTAAGGAAGACCTCGGAGCTACGGCAGCCGAGCTCGTTTACGGCGCCGGTTTACGCCTTCCAGCGGAATTTTTCACAACGAACATTGATCAAAATCCAACATCTAGTTTCGTCGATAACCTGAAAAAACGCGTCAATCATGTTAAACCTTCACCCGTACGTCGACACGGCGAGAAAAAGTATTTATTTTTAAAGAATTGTCAACTTCGCCGTATGTTTTTCTACGTAACGACGCCGTCCGCGACCCATCGGAAACTACCTACGACGACCCGTATAAAGTCATAAAGCGCAATGTTAAATCCTTCTTAATTGATATTAACGGTAAAAAGGTCTATCTATCGATAGACTTAGGCCTCTTTTCACTGTAAGTAGCAACGTAGAAAAATTTGTTGAAAACGAACAACGGCGTACCGAAGACGACGACGATTATGACATTATAATTGAATGTGACCGCGATATTGTCACGCCACCGATTCAGGCTCCTTCTGCACTTGCTAATCAGCCGCAGCCAGGACCTTCGAATGCAAACGGCGATAACAATGATGTACCTAGACGCTCTGGCCGTAAATTTCGATTACCAGACCACTTTCAAGCTGGATTTAAGTAGGATAAGCTTATTATACGTTTATAGATTTTTTGTTTCTTCTTCCTTCTCTTCTTTTCTTATATATGCGCTGATCTATCTTTATGTATCTTTCACGTATATTATTTTTTTTTCTCTATTTGAATATGTAGCGTTATCATGGTAAAGGGGTGTGTGGCGGACGTGCTTTATCTGTTGATGTACTTGGTTAAAACTCTCAGTTTTTCCCCAGCATCAATAAAATAATTTAGTTCAGCTGTCGCGTGGCTGCCGCGTAACTGCCGCGTCGAATTTCGATTTTTATGGCGCGCCCGCAATAAATGAAAATTGCTTTGCGCTCTCGCTAATCCCTTGTTGTTAGCGATAATACACGTCTCATCACCCTGCTTCCCCGTTGATCCTCAGCTACCCTTTTCACGGACTTCGTGGGTGGGGCTTACCTTCCCCCGATGCCCAAGGTAAGCGTCTTCGCTGAGGTATGACGAGTGAATCGTCACTCGCCTTAGAACTGTCGACACGCTTACATCTCTACTCTCTGCGAGATACGCGGTCTTTGCGTAGACTAAGTCTCTACTATTAAGTATTTGTAGTAGTCAGTCTACTTTTAATAAAACATCAAGTTTTCCTCTACACTTAAATCATCGCTATATGTATTTAATATATTCACCCACCAAACGGACCTCCATGTGGATAAACCGAAAAAGCAATTCGAACGAACTAAATAACGTTTTCATTAATAATTGTTTATAGACCTATAAATACAAATTTTATTTCGATAGAGAAAAATTTGTTTGTTAATCGCTGGAGATCGTAGACTGTTTTTTTTTATAAATCATAACTAACGCACCCAATGACAAATTCACGGCCGGATCCCGGTACGGAGACCCCGTATTCCAAAATAAACTGCTGATCCGATTAAAATTTCCCTATGTGTGTGCGTGTATTATTGGCAGAAAGTTTATTTTTATTATACTCGTAATAATACACATTTTTAGATATATCTTTTTAACATTTTCGGTTTTCCGAACGCAAAGACACGACTTGGAGTACCATTGCTTTTTGAAGTGTGCGCAGAGTCGCGTCTTCGTGCAGGGGGTATAGAAAAAGTGTTTGAAAAATGCTTAAAAAATGTTTATTATTAAGCGTATCCTAAAAATAAATTTTCTTTCAATAGAAGACGCACACGCATAGGAATTTTCATGGGATTGATTTTTTTAGAATATGGGGTCTTTAACTATTCAAAACACTTACCATCCCGAGCCACATGAGGATTTTTATGAGCCCACTGATGCTCATTGTGCTGAATAAACATTCCCTTCCGTAAGTATGTTGATTCGTCAGTCCAGAGAATTCGATTCATAAAGTCTGGATCAGCATCTATTTCATTCAGGAAGAATCGAGAGAACGCAATACGGTTCTGGGCATCTCTTTCATCTGTTCTGAGAATGTATAAGTAATATTCAAAATAATCATCGTGTATAATTATCTATGCTACTTAGAAAAATTGAGAGATTCTATGAATGCGAATTAACAAAATTTCTTGATTAGAATTTTACATAAGAGTTTAGCTTGAAAGCTAAAAAATTTGTACTTTTTAAAGTAAAGTAGCCGAGGTATTTTATTTGAATATACGTCTTTTGATACCCCAAATTTCTAAAAAAATTCATAAACTTCTAATAGACATGGATCATTTTGAAGAAAGAAAAATCAAGTAGGCAATCCAAGTTTAACAAACAGATTCCTATAATATCCAATGCATTCATCAATTAATTTTTTTGTAAATTAAAACTTGAGAAAAACTGTTTTTAGACTATAGTAGGTTATTTTAAACTAACTACTACTTCAAAACTTGAATAAACTTTCTATCAAACAATTAAAAATGGATTTTTTTCAAATTTTTTTCGGCCGAATTGTTTTAAATTTATTAAGATACAGACCAAAACTAAATAAGTTATCAAACAAACTATTCTATTTATAAGTTAATCGAAATAAGTAACCCTACTTTTTTTTGTCATTTATTTCTTATAAAAATCATTCTAACTCATGGTCATCAAAGATTACTAGAAAAACGAAACGACGAAGTTACTCCTATCGGTTTGAAAATGATGGTCAGGTGATCTCCGTGAAAAATGAATGGTAATAAAATGCAATGAAGCTTGAGATCTTTCGTGTCGATCAATTTGCCAACAATCTATTGGGATAATTGACAAATTTGTGACAGCAAAGGGAAAGAAAAAAACACGGATTTCTGAGCTGATTTCGAGACTATAGCTACTTTGCCTATTTGCCATTTGGTCAAAAAAGCTTAAACTACTGCAAAAAACTCATCTCATAGCTTAAGGTTTGATTCGAGAAATTGCAGGAAAATTTTCCAAAAAATTTCGATTTGTTTATTTCTAAACTACACATTCTAAAAAAATTAGTTCTTAAAATGATGTTGAAGTTTGTATCGCTGCAGAGCAACGATTTTTTTAAATTTAGGATATAGCCGCTATTTCGTGTCAAAATTTAATGGGCGTATGAAAAATAGTAAAACTGCATGAAATTTTCAAATATACAATCTTTGCGATTTCATATTTTGAATATTTAAAAATTTGGTTGAGATCACTATGACCAAAGCTGGCAACTAGCGATTTCGAGTGACACGCCCTTCTTCAGGAAAATCACGAGGCCGAGTTTGCGTTTCCCCTTAATTTTACGATTCGATCTTGCATTGTTAGAGGATATTACAAAAATTGTAGTTGCAAAATGAACATGTATACCGAGTTTCATCAAGATATCTTGTAAATTCTAAAAATGCCAATGGTTAACAGATATACAACAATAATAGCGAAAAATATACCTCATTTCAAATGTTTTGTAAGCTTATAATAACTATCAGATAGTCAGCAAACCGAAAAAAAAGTTTTAATTTACTACAACACAAAAAGTCCCGACAGGAAATAACAAAATTAGACGTCAAATTGTGGAAATACAAATTTTTTTAGTCAGTGAACTTGGAAAAAATGAAAATGGACAACCTGAAAAAACGATTTTGAAAGCTTCTCACGAATTCCAGTTCAACTACAATCTTAAATAATCGTTCTACTTCGGTGTAGAACAATTACATTTATCGAATACAAAAAAAATCGACCCGAAAACTGAAGAAATAAAAAAGTTAGAGCGAAAAACAAATTTTTTCGACAAAACCCTTTACAATGCTTCCTCTTCAAGGAAGCAAAACTGCAGTAACAGCCATAAAATAATAAATAAAATCTATATTTTCATGTATAACTTACGAAGTTCCTGAACAGCTCTGTAGTGATATGCGTGTTGTCCATCATCCCGCATGACTCTTTGTACCATACTGTACGTTCATATGACTCCTAGATTTTCGGAGACTTCACGGGCAGCTACATTCCATTAGATTCGTCTCGATAAATAAATTCAGAATTGCTTGTAGAATTGTGTTAGTTTCGATTCAATAATTAGGTAATTAGTAACTTGACCTCAGCGTGTAACAGCCACACCGCTCGCAGTGCGTCGGTGCGAATGGGGCGCTTCGGTTTATTATTTATTGCAGGCTTGTTGTTTATTAAGTGCCAAAAGACGTCAATCATATTTTTTTGTAGAAAAGTACAGGGAACAAGATGGTATAAAAATTGTTTAAACCCATACGATCAAGCTACGAGAAAAATGCTTTTGAAAAAAGGTAATAACTTAAAAAAAAAATTATAATTATTGATTAATTGCAAACGCGCATCACTCCACGCGCTAATTTGGACGCTTTTCTTTCTCTGTGCCACACGTTCTGCAGTTTTGTAGCTACAACTCGTAAAACAACTAGGCACATAATATATGTATTAGTTATTAAAATATCAATAGCTTTTCTAGGCTTTTTTCAGAAAAAAATCGTTTTATAAGGGTCTTCTTCTTTATTCTCAAGCTTCCTTTGTTCTTTGTATATCGAGTTGTATATGGTTTAAAATAAAAATTTGTAACACTATTTCCAGCTTGCAATATTGGTTCTGAACAACTTCAATAGTATATGCAGAAGAGAGAGAGTGAGTGAGTACTAGGTAGGATCAGGGAAGTGTATGTTGTTTAGACGTTCTATATACAGAGAAGAGTGGCAGTTTTTCATCCCCCGGATTAGGGAAGAGACCGCACCTAGCCGGCATTAAAACCCCAGTCACAAGTGGGGAGAAGCCTTTTAAATGTGGCAACTTTATTGATAAAAATTACAACCAAATAGAACGCAAACATCGAAATAAGTCCGGCGCAGAGGCGTCGCTCGCCTTTGGGCTCTCGCCCTTACAACTTTCCACGTATGTGCGCGCGTAATCCGGTGGATCATCCGGTCCACTTATCGCTTGCCTCAGGACTCGTGAGAGAGGGAGAGAGATAGAGAAAGTGCCTCCGAGATATAAGGCACGGTATAGCCCCGACGTCTCGGGAACGGGGACAGCCCTCGCTACAGCGTCGCATGAGTAAATTGGTGGGCACAGAGCCGCGTAGTTGGAGGCACTTCTGAGGACTGGTCGCACCCTCACCTACGGCAGCAGGTCTCCCTGTCCGTGGCCCAGTAGCCACGAGTCGCTGATCGCGGTGACGGTCGGTATTTTCGCCGGTACCACGACGAATACTTTTCTGGTTCACAAAAACTGGCACCGCAGCGCACAGAACAATGATAAAGTTCGGGTCCGTCAAGGAAGACGTACGAACTTGAAACTGAAGCTGAAACTCGGGAAAGCGATGTTCGTCTTATAAGTGCGAAGCATTCCACTTCCCTCCGCATTAAGGGCCCGTGGTGCGATGGAGAGACAAAAAGCGCTACTTGAAATGCGAGCGCGTCACACGGTCGGACCCCGCACATACCGCACATGCATCACAGCTGATCCTGTCCCAGACGCGGTACAGGTAACCGGGAAAATATGCCAGTTTATCGCGAGATCAGCTGTGATGCATGTGCGATGCAGCCGCGCTACACGAGAACCACAGACGCTTCGGACACCGAGGCGCAGATACCGTAAACAGGTTCCATAATTAGCAGAACTACTAACGTTGCTACGATAAATATTAAAACCTATGTATTCGTAACTAATGCAACAGGTATCAACAGTGGCAACGGGTAAATATTTTCAACATCTGTCATAACAACTTTCGCAGTAAAACCGGTAGTTGAAATAATTTTAGTAAGCTAAAAGTGGTATAGTCAACTTTCATCAACGTCATGTCAAAGAACGAAGGAAGGTTCAGTGGTTTATATTTTCACAGACATCTCGACCAACTTTTAAAACTTAAAATTGCTCTGACAAACAATCTTGACAAGTATGTAAATTTGGACTTGATGAGTGCAAGACAGTTAGTGCTATTGAGAAAGGCTGTCACAAGTTCTCACGTGTCTATACAAGATACACTTTGTCTGCGATCATTCCTCGTATCACATGATGGTGTAAGAGGATTTATTGAAAAACCAGTGTGGCTGTTGGATATAAGCATTGCAGCACGCATGATCACGCAAAAGTAAGTAAAATCTTATCACACGCGCGCACGCACACATGCACGCATACGTAGGCATACACACGGATGCGCGCACACAAAAGTGCAGTGCGTGAGCGAATGCACAATCTCCCGTGTCCGAATACACGCATACACTCTTGCACTCGCGCAGACATACACTCGCATCCTTAAAATAATATTAAATTAAACTTGATTTTGTTCCACTCTCCATCGTTGTGTGTTTAAATTGATATTCTTTTAGTCGTGAGATCTAACCCTGATGTTCAAACAAATACTCTAAATTCTTCATTAACGTTTCGTTTCTGGTTTAAGGTCCCATCGGAATCTTTATTAAAAAATATAAACTTTTTAAATTACATGGCTGTGATGTAACGCAAAACATGAATGTATAGGTACAATTTTTACCTTAATCTATGATTTTTCGAGACGAAATTTTAACAAATAACTGAAAGAACATCAATTTACATATAAAATTAATGTATATTCGATGGTGTTCCGCGGGAGGGGCAGGACCGGGGGTCCGCTCTGGCCGCGCGCGTCGCTATGCTCCCCGCGCACCTTTCCGGACAACCAATAATTTCCACTCGCGTTTTAATTATTTAATAATGATTTTAAACAGAAATCGCGATTCTAACTTCGTAGACGGTTTCATAATATTTATTCTTTCTTGGCATCGTTTTCGAAGACGATCTCTAAATTATTAAAAATTTTACACTCTATCAATTCGTTTTATTTATTTTGCTCTTCGTAAGAGCCCGTATATAAGCAACTTACTTTGTCATTTTTTTCCATTAATATTTGAACGGAAAAAAACACTGAAAAAATTCATGCTGACGTGGAATACTTTCAAGTTTAACATATAAAAAAAGTCAGACAGTTTTCTTTCTCTAATCTTCGAAAATTCTAAAGCTTTATTCTCAGCTTCCCTATTCGTAATGTGAATATTACATTTTTTTTCAGTTTGTATAGTCAACATAACATAAACCAAGATCCAAGAAATATTGGTTTGCACAAGACAGTGTGGGCATTAGAAAAAATATATGGCTGCAAGTTATCTGCGAATGATCTTTGGGTGAACGTTTTCAGAAACTGGTTGAGAAGAGAAGGAAAAAATATAGATGCACTCCTCTCCTTTCAAAATTCTCATGGAGTCGTCACACCAGATGATGTACTCCAGATACAAAATTATATTCGTGTATGTCTTAACAGAACTGTGGGAACAAAAAAGGCAAAGAAGCAATCGGCTGGACCCTCAGTGGTCGAAGAGGATCAGTAACAGTTTACGAATTGCAAAAAGCACGCACCCAAACACTCCCGCGGAACGAATTGCAAAAAGCTCGCACCCAAGACACTCAAAATTGTCAAAAAATGTACTTCTTTGAATAATGGAATTGAAAAAAAATGTTCAATGCTAGAGCTTCCGGATTTTTTTCGCCTTAGTGCTTAGCATTTATAGGGACAGAAAATACTCGTGAACATTAAAAAAGTAACTAGTAACTACATTTTTCCTTTTTTAAATGAAAAAAAGTCCTATTTTTTAAAAACTATTCACCGGTTTTGCCCTTTTTCAGCTGATGGTAAGTGATAGGTATGCGCTTATTTTGAATTTCATGAACATCTAACACTATTTTCATAACTTATGATAGATGATTTCCATGTATTTTTTAATGTAGAATACGATGGTGCTTTTGATGATGGGACACTCACCAACGACTCAAGAAAGGCAAAATCGCTAATAACTTTTAAAAAATATGACATTGCGTTACGCCCGGGTTTTGGGTATTAACGTGGGCACGATCGCGGAGGCAAGCGAGAGGGTGAGCACTGATTCTACACTCGCCGCTGCTGCTCCGGCGGCGGTGTTGCTGCTCTCGTCTTGGGTGGCGCAAAGGTCCTTGTGCTGCCGCGGCTAGCGGTGTGGGTCAGCGAACATGAGCCCGAGTCGTGCGGGATGAGGACGGTGTATGTAGATTGAAAATGAGCAGGGGTGCAAGTATTTTGTACTGGCACGTGGTCGCCCTAACTTGGTTGCAAGGTTCACAAGCTCAGCGTGATCGAGCTCAGGGCAACAGGAGCTGCGAGGCGAAATAGCTCTAGAGACAACTCACGGTTGCCCGGAAGTGCAGGACTCGACCACGAGGGCGGCTTTGGAGCTGCGAGGCTGTGCTCTAGCGTCTGTTCCAGGCCACCCGGAGAGTGCTGAGTCCCGCGAGGAACTGACATTTATGGGGCGCGCGAGGCGTTAAGTAACTAAATACTCCAGTCTCGGGAATTTCCCTCCTCGACTTAAAACTTCGGCTACTCGTGGTCCCTGAAAAAGTGTTCAGCCTGCCCAAATCAGCTCTTTACCTTTCGGACACGAGCCGAAGTGTAGGCGAGAGCGTTGCGTGATAGGGTTGCGTATGTACACGGGCGTGGCTCGAGTTTCCCACTTGCGTGCATGCGTGCGTGCATGCGTGTGTGTGTGTGTGTGTGCGCGCGCGCGCGCGCGCGTGTGTGTGTGTGTGTGTGAGTGTGTGCCTTGTCTGAGAGAGAGATAAAAGGGGGCGCGAACGTAAAGCAGCACTCAGCTTGTCGAAGATCATGTATGGAATTTGATTGTAAAATAAAATTGTATAGGAGGGCGTGCCCGTGTCAACTTTTTATTTAAAAGCGCAGAAAAAAAGTTGCCAGTTACTTTTCAAATTTTCACGAGTATTTTTTTAAGCAATAAGGCATAAAAGTCCGGAAGCTCTAGCGCTAAAAACATTTATTTCAATTTCATTCTTCAGAAAAGTTATATTTTGTGTAAATTTCGTTCTGTGCGTGCACGCACGTATACACACAAACTATAATCTCAATCATAACTGAAAATGATTCCTCTATTTTATAATTATTTTCTCATTTTACAATCAGTGAAACATCAAGTGCATCTAGTGCTGATATGGCTTAAAAAGAAAATAATTTTTTGGATCCTCCATCACCTCCCACACTCATAAAAGTTAGTAGGAAGAAAATCCGATCACGTCCAAAAAATGTTTCTAAAAATTATATAAATCCGTAAGCTCACGAGTATTTTATAGAATTATAAAAAAAAAGTCAAGAAGCTCTATTAATACACCATCTTCTCTACTATCTTCTACCGCGGTTAGAAGTGAAATCAGCACGTCGGGTCTTTCGCAATCGCGTATACTAAGTATGGGGAGAAGAAGACATTGAAAAATTATATCTTCATTGAGCAATGTATCCTAGTTGTGTTCTTTGGCAACGGAGCAGCGCAGCAACGCTGATTTTGATTATGATGGTCGATCTTTGTAAGGCATCAGTGAACTACTAAACGATATTCGAGTTGCATACGCCGGACGTCGAGTGAAAATTACTCAATAGTCTCTACGCGCGGTTTCTCGTTTTCGATTCGGTCGTGAAAGATGAAATACTAATGATTTGAACAAAAAAAAAGTAGGAAGTATTCTTCGTAAATTTTAGTTTTTACAATCTTTATTTCGTAATTTTGTTTCTTCATATAAAATTATAACTTCAAAAGTACTAATGAACAAACGTAAGACTACAAATAGGTATTCTAAATTTCCAGAAAAGATAATTTTTTTCATTTTTTCATTACACATTGATTGTTGACGCTTTAAGAATACGGATATCAATTTTGAACTTTAATTTTCATAAGACAAAACTTAAAAATGCCTTTATGAATAAACGCGTTGTGCCCTCAGCCGACGTCGCCGAATTATTCATAAAAGCGTTTCAATAATTTTATCTTGTGAAAATTAAAATTCTTAAATTAATGTGCGTATTTTTAAGTGTTAACAAATAATTTACTAATGAAAAAATCTGCTTTTTTAAAAATTTTAATTTACTTCTGTTGCTTCTAGTTTTTATATCAATACTTTGAGATTACAATTTTGTTGAGAAAAAAAATTGATAAAAAAATGTCATAGAAGACTATGAAAAAGTAAAATCTACGACATATATCCCCCTTTTTTTGGTTCAGCCTAATAGCGATTTATTTTTTACAGGGAAGTTGAACACGAAAGACAGCGGAAAATTCATTTATTTCCTCGCATAAACACTAACGTGTAACCATCTCATTGACGACCATGGACTGCATCTCGAACGTTGTTTTAGTGATTATGGTGAGGATAATACTTATTAGGCAATGATCGTTTTTTATGTTGTTTTATAGAAGACAGTCGCTTTCACGTATCAACACTTTGGACAACGAATCCTTGCCACCTGAAGGAATGCAATTGCCAGCTTCGATCAACTCCAATCCTTTGAGGACTAATGCACCAATCGAGAGTCTCTCTACAAATTCTCATGAAAATGGAATCATTGATACGGAACCAGCCAAAGTAATGCCAATAGAGTTTCAGTCGGTCTCGAAGTGAAAATTGAGACCTTTGTTTATTGCTGCGAAGAAACTATTCTACCAAAAATATCGACTCAGGACTTTTATCAGCTCAAAATACTCAAAATAAGTTTTGTTTTTCTTCGTCACAAGTTTCAAAATATCAATTGTACACATAATAAGGACATACAAACACAAAGCTATATTTTTTTTTAAATTCAGCTTTGCCACGCTTTTCTTGAATTTTTTAGTTTGAAACATTGGTTAGTCCTTAAAATAATTAAAAAAATATGTTTTACACATCAAGCATGGCGGATCCATAATTGCCGCTGGAAAGAGATGCTCCACCCTCAGCTACTGATCGAAATTCCAAGAAAAAAAAGGGTCGTCAATCCACGAAGGATTTTGTATCGGGACAAATCGTATGGGCAAAATACGGCACGTATGATATTTTGATTGATAGAGTTGATGCGGGGTCTCTGAAAATAATATTTTACGATGGCACGAATACCTCGTATAAATGTTACAAAAGAAATTGCACAAAGAAAATGATGCACGCATGAATATCAATGCGTTGACTGATGTAATTGATTTCTCTATTTACTCTTAATAAACTTTTGACATGTATCTGTACATATCTACAGTTATTTATGTGGCATCCAGCCATAACCGTCATTCGTGTTTTTGAGATATTCGAGTTTAAAGTTCAAAAAACTGCAAAAATTCGGAAATTATGTTTAAAACTTGATATTTTGCAAAAAATATCAATTGTATAGAACTTTTCGAATGGTAGATCCACCAATTTATAAAAGCTCGTTTGTGTTGATATGATGGGTGAGTTGCGCTTCTATTTCAGTTAATCAGCATATGGTACTTTTATTTGTAGACTATTCGAGGGTTCCTAAAATTATTTATAATAACACAGGCCTGCAAAATAGAGAGTCGTCACTTTTCTTTTACAACTTACGGTCATTTCCGAAGTAATTTTTGGCGTAGAATAAGAATCCGTCGTCAGAATTGCTTCATCACGTCAGGTTTTTGAGTAATCGTCCCCTAAAGGTCGAAAAAACACGTTTTTTGGCCATATTCAAGGCTTGATTACATCGTGAGTTTATATTCTTTTCAAAAAGGGTTGACGGCATCTTAAAGAAGCACACTTACCCTTCAAAATCCATTTTTCAAATTTAAGATATCATTTTTTTTCATCAAGATATCATCAATTGAAGTTTGCCATTTTTGAGGTTTCACCATGAGCTTAAAAGTTCGGCCAATTTTCCTGGAAGAATACGATATATTTCTTAGTTTTTTTTTTATAATGATTCTAGAATCATTATCTGACGCTAGGACGCTAAGACATTATCATTATCTTGACGCTGCCCTCTGCCCGTCCGTTTTATTTCGACGTCTCCCTCTCGCCGTCCATCTAATTTCGACGTAGCACTCCGCTCGTCCGTCTTAATATTACACTTTGCCCTCCGCTGGTCCGTCTTATTTCGACGAATCCCTCCCACCGACCGTCTAATTTCGAAGCAGCCCTCTGCTCGTCTGCCCTATTGTCCGTTCCTTTTTAGAGCAGCACTGGGCTCATCCGCCCTCATCAAACCAGCGCTCGACTCCTCCGACTTTTCCCGAACAGCACTAGGCTCGTCTGTTATCTTCCCAGCGCCGTTGCTTCGCTTGTCGTATTTTCAGTCATCACTGCGCTTGTCTGCCCTGCTTAATCAAGTCCCAGCTTTCTCCTGCCTATTTCTAAGGCCGCGCCGTGCTCGTCTTCTTTTCTTCCCCGAGCCTCTGCTATATGTGACTTTTTTCTCAGAGCAGCTTAGCGCACGTCTACCCTCTTCGCTTAAACCTCGGCATCATCAGAATTTTTACTTGAGCCTCGCTTCGTTCGCAGCTTCTCTGTGGCTGCACTGTGGTTTATTATGATCATGGAAGAGCAAAAATCTTATGACCGTCGATTTCGGCTCTAAAAAAATTTTAAAAGTATCATGTTTTTCCCAAAAGAAGTTTTTTTCATTGTATTTGTTGTCGTTGACCCCGAATCTAAAGTCAAATTGCCAGTTTGACAGTTAGCAGTTGTCATGACAGCTGTGATGACAATTGACTTCAAACTCGCGTCCAGGAAACGCGACAACAGTAGGGTGACTTTTTCTCTTTCCGCGTATCAAATTTTGTCGAACTTTTAAGTTGTCGAAACAATTTCATTTCAGATTCGTGGTCAGCGATGTAAAATACAATGGGAAACACATTTTCGAGATCAAAAAACAATTGTGGAGCGTACAATTGCCAGCGCGACCTTGCTGAAAGCGGACAACTGAATTTCCCAGTTTTTGACTGTGAGCTGGAGAAAAAGTATCACACCGAACTTTGTAATCGCCAAAATCGGTATCCTTTTTCATTCTACGCCCTTCAAGGTACAACTTGCTGCTTTCAAAATTTTTTTAGAGCCAAAATCGACGGTGATAAGATTTTTGCTCATTTTAAATTCAAAATAAACCTCAATGGGCCGCCCCGTCTGCGTCCGCAATTCTCTTAGGTCGTACTGCGTTCGTCTGTCTTCATGCCCCCCAGCCTCATCCCCCGTTTCGTTTATTCTTCTCAAAATCCGCACCTTCGCCAAATCCACTACTCTCTCCGAGCAGCCTGGCACCTTTGACTCATTACGGATCTTCTTTCGTATGTCGGTTTTTCAAACGATGAAGTTACCATGCGGAACAGGGTAACGAGAGATTGATTTTAAAAAAAATTATGGAAATTTGTTTTTGGAATTTCTTTTCACCGAAAAGTGGCGACGACTTTTATAATTTTCAGTTTTTTATTATTTATAATTCTTAATTTAACTTAGAAAAATTGATGTACACACATTTACGTACTTTATGAAAAGCGTTTCTCTTCCCAGACTACGACTTAAAGTTCTAATGGGTTCTACAATAATCCTAACTATTTTGATAAATGTAGCTTGCTCGTTAGATTGATAATAATATTTCAGAAATGCGCAATGTATTGTAGATCTAGTCTTCAACATTGCGATATTTTCTTTATAATTATTATGTGCTGGAAATAATTTCATGACTAATGATCATTACTGAAATTAAAATTTCACTTACTTGATTCGAGGCGCCGAGTTGCTGCAAGCCATCGTAGCGACAGCATTTTTGTTTACGAGCCGCCTACTTGCCAAAACGCGTTTTTTCCCGAAGATTTAAAGCTCCTTCTATTATAGACTCTATTAGAGTCTCACCCATAGTCTCAAATTCAGATGTGATAGGATTCGCACGCGTGAGAAATTTTAGGATGGTTTTACTGTGTGTGACTAGTGTAAATCGTCTCGCACACGCGAATTGAGACTTTGTTCCAAGTGTGATGACACATCAGGAGTGAATTTCCCACATGGGAATTTTCAGCCGAGGGTTGACAGTAGTTATTTATTATTATTTTATTTCTTAATCTTAAAAAAACGTATAACCAAGCTAATTGGAAACACACTGTACGCCTCTACCGATTGATCTCAATTTTCTCAAACGCAAAAAAAAGCAATGATGTAGTAGTCGATCACAGCGATTTTCAGCATTAAGTGAACATAATTCTTAAGTAAGACAGCGAGTTTGAATTCGACGACCACGAATACTAAATAACCTATTTCGCAAAATAAACACAAAAGCTTTCACGTGCATCATTGTTATTGGTCAATCGGTATTGAACCGTTCTTATTATTGATACGCGTTCAATCAATGAATACGTATATCAGTATGTAGACATGGAAGCTCCGTGTTGCACGATTGGGTTGAGCACCGCTTGCAATCAGCGGCGGCGCGCGCCGCTGGCCCCCCCTCACTGCTCCGCGCTCGCCGCAAAGCGCCCGTTCTTCTAAAGCTGTGCGCTGATTGGCCGATCTTTGAAGCTAATTATCGAATTACCTAATTATTTTATCGAAAAACTAAGAACACAATTCGAAATTAATTTTTCGAGACGAATATTATGGAATTATTAGTTACATATGTTTTTGAATCACCCTGTATGTGTTTGGCTTTTTTGAGCGTCATAGAACATGAAATAACCAGCACAATCTGTTGTTAACAACTGCTTATATTTTATTTATAACATTAAGGGGTAGGTCACCCTCGAAATAATAGATAATAGGAAACCCCCGAAATACGTCAATTTTGTTTTATCATTTTCTACTAGAATATCATTTTTTAAATTTTTTGATTTTGTAAGGTAAAAATACCCTTAAAATTACATTTTTTTCTTTATACAATGTTGGGGTTGCAATCCTCGGGACCAAATTGATGTGTGTCTGTCACTTTTTTTATAAGTATCTTGTGTTTTTTTGTTTCATAAAAAAAATATTCATTACAACTAAAGATATTGCTATAAAACTGCTCTTGGGGCTGTTTTTTGGGGATGGGTTTCATCCCTTAGATAGCTTTTTCCGCCGATAAAAAAAATACTGGTCCTTTATTTTTTTACGAACTATAACATATCTTAATTTCAGAAAAATCGGAGGCGGAGGGTTTGGATGGTTCCCTAGTAAGTGCGGGAACCGCGAGCAAAAAATGACATGTGAAAAAGAGAGGGAAAATGACAAGATAGCAATTAGCATGCGTAGAATAATTAATGATTTAAGTATACTCTTACCTAGATTATTATCTGATAGTAATTAGTTGCTGTTGGTCTCCGTTTAATAATTCACGCGGTACGCGAATTAATTTGAAAGGCAAAACTTAAATAAATAGTAGCAGATATTTCAGTTACACTCTTTAATCAAAGTGAAAAAAATACAAATACAGCTTATACTAAGTTCTCTCAGGTTTTCAACAGAATAATGAAATGATCTTTTTACTATCTAAACTGATAAGAGCTCAGATTTGTTGGAGCGCAAAAATAGGTGACAACGAGACAAGAGTCGAAAATCAAGCACAGCGAGAGAGCAAGAGAGATAGTCCAGTGGCGAAATGCTCCTTTTATACCCACGCTGCCGAACCCTTCCCTAGCTAACTTAACTTAAATTAGGACACTGATTCATCAAAAGTTATTGCGTCAAATCGTGATTAACATTTAATTAGAGTCGGTTACAGAGTCGGTATACGCAATGGATAATAGGTTAATTATATCTCAACGACAGATTACATTATAATGTTCTACAATATCGGTAACGAATTCAACAAAAGATACAGAGTCGATGATAGATAATGTCAAGAACATTATCGATTAAGTAACTTTACAACCGTTGGTACAAAAAAGGTTTAATAATACAAGTGCGCACACATACTGTAATGGGGTTAATACCGTTTATTCAATTTAATGCGAACGATCGTATCGAAGAGCGCGCGTGATTACCTATACGTTCAAACACGAAAACCGGAGAGCAGGAGGGAACGGGTATCAGTCAACCAACTATCTACTATTGAAATAAGAACGATGAAATTCTAATCAATATCACATGCGAGATCGTTTATTTCCTCTAAACTGTACACTGTATTCGGCCCGCGTGTTTATGTTTACACGACGCTCGCGCGACAATAACATGCGGAGTCGGATCGCTCGCCGCTCTTTGTTTGCCCAGATAATACACACACATTTCCTAGCAAGTACGAAAGATTAGTTATTTAGCAATTCTGCCGTGATCACGAAATTAAGCTGGCCAGCTTACCTTATTAACAGATGTACGGCAACACGAGACAATGTAGCTCACAATTGAGTTTCGGCAAAGTCTATTGCTTTTTCTGTTTGCGACGAGAAAACTTGCGTTCACGGTTTCGCGCTCGATGGCGAAACTCCTCACTCGCACACTCTTGCACGCACTCGTAATGTTCAGTATCAGGTACAGCTCCTGCTGGCTTGGATCAGCTCGTCTCGGCACTCGGGAAAGCTCGGGAACTATCAACTATCCCACCTTGCACAGCTTAGCGACCGGCTGCTAATCTTCGACTCCTCTCAGGCGATATCGATAGCTGATCCTCGACTGCCTCATTTTCATACGCGCGCGTTCCTTCCCGTCGCGTGCCGAATTCCCTCGTCACATTTTCCCCAACCGGTAGGTGCTGCCCTCGCGGGCAGCCGCATGGTTGGGCCGTTAGCGCTAATAAGACGTTTACCGTCACAATACATAAACATATATCCGCTTGTGTGATACGTCATGTACGAGTATCGACGTGACACTGGTAAGTAAATCGCAAGCAATTTGTAGAACTTTAATTGTTCCGTTTTTTTTTATTTATTAAGAAACGTATTATTCATGATATAAAATTTTATATGATATTAACTTATTAACATATCAACTTGAAATACATATAAAAACGCGACCTATGTAATCATTTGTTTTATTAATATTAATTAAAATGTAACATTACACGTACGCTGGCATTTATACTTATAAAACGTGAAGATTATTAGTATAAAGATGAATTAAAAATATACATTGCAACGATTACCGAAAATCGTTCGACTCGCGTAGGTTAATAAGCGGCTGAGCGGAATAGCCGCGATCGGTTCGAGAGAGAGAGAGGGCGCGTAGGGGCAATGACCGGGAGGGGAGAGTTCGGTAGTCAGTATGACTGTGTCACTCAGTCCGGTAGCATCCAAGTTTGTGAGCGTGGAGCAGACATTGTGTTTGTTGTTTTGCGAGCGAGAGCAGAGGGTTCAGCAAACAATTGGCGATAGGTGAGCGAGTGGTGCGCGCACTGGTAAACGTGCGCGGCTGTAACAGCGGTTGGAGTTGCCTCAGCAGCTACAACGACAGCAGCGAGTCTCTCAACGGCGACAGCGGGAAAACCGGCTCATAGGCAGCGACAGCATCAAGCGTAATTGGATACGGTTAGCCACCGTATCCACAACAACTCCGCGGTAGGTGCACGTCATTAAATCTATTGTTGTTAGGTGCGATCCCGCGCAGCATGCGCGAGGAAAGTATTTACAGCGTGCGAGTGTTTAGTCCGCGACCATCGCGGAGTTCTCCTCCCTCTCTCCCCGTGTATATAGTCACCTGAATTAGCGTGCGTGAGTCTCTCGGCAAATCCCCCGTGTATTTGGTTAATTTGAATAAAGCGATCAATAGTTGTTCTTAACCGAGATATTGTTTTGTCTTTCCTTTGTCCGGAGTGCATGTTATTGTTGACATTCGATTCGAATAAGCCGGTAGCATAGCACGGATCGCGCGAATACCGATAGAAGCGAATTGCAAACCGAGTTTCCAGCAGCGGCCGTAGGAGCGCTGCTAAGCAAGAGCGACAGCGCCGCCAAGTGGCGAGTTGGGGAACCCAACTCGGATTGGCGAGGGAACTCTGCACAGGCGCACTCCGGGACAAGGTAGGTTAACGTGCTTACGCACGTAGCTAACAAGGCGTCGTTTGACCGAAATAATACAATTAATAGGTCACAGGTTAAACGGCAGCCTGTTACATGGCACCCAACAGATATTAGGACTCACACAAGGGGAGTCGATTTGCACGAAAGAGAGAGTGACGCACGGGAGAGAGAGACGTTTGCGCGCGTGCGTATTAAGGTGCGAGCGGGTAAAAGAACGCGTGGCTCGTTCGGCACGTGCTCTGCAGTGGGGAAAAGACGCCTCTCCGACCTAATAACATCTGCTTTTGTGAGCCGAGAGCACACTAACCCTAAGGGTCGAAGAGACGTCCAGAGTCGCCGAAACGAAATAAAAGGGGTGACAAATTGTTGTTTTTTTCGTTTTCTTTCAAGTGGTTATCCACACCTTAGAACATTTAGGTGGGGGTTAGTCACCGAGCGACAATACCTGCAGAGCACGCAATTGGAGTGTGTGTAGGGTTAGATTTACTAACCCGGTGGAGCTAGCAAACTGTTAGTCTCCACCTATAGGCAGGTAGTTGCGAGTGGAAGTTCGTACTTCCTTAGGGTACGCGGCACCTGCACACACCCACGAGCCCCGTGGGTTGTTGCCTTGTAAGTTAAGGCGTAGAGGAACAGTTGCCGATAAAAATCGCAACACCCCGCTCGCACCTTGGGCGATAAGAGGCGGTAGTGGTCGAGTAGGTAAATTAACCTCAACCGTCACCTACGCCCTAGCATAGGCGATATGGAGGATACCGCCGACGCGATAACCCAGTGGGCATCGGAGTTGCCTTCGACACAGCTGGATAGATACCTGACGCAACTGGAGTTGCGTACAGACGGTCCCAAGCTGATACAGGCAGTTCGGCTAGCGTATTGGTTGTTAGGCGAATATATCGACCTGGACTTCCAAGGAGCAGCGTTGGATAGGGAGGCGGCGCAACGGAGACGAAGAAGCCGAGAGAGGTGGCTCGAGATCAGGCGACAAGAACTAGAGGCAGCTGATGCCGAAGATCTCGTCGCCCACCCGCTCATGCTGCTAGAGAGAGACGAAGCAGTAGAGGCGAACTTGACGCGGACTCTCGCAGTCTTCGACAACCTTGAGGAAGACAGTCGGAGCGAAATGGGGGAGCGAGAGCCCGTTGAGGAAGGGAGAACCGGCGTGGCCAGAGGGCCTTCGGAGGGGGTTAGTAGTGAGCACCAGGGCTCCACCGGATCGCTAGATAGGCGAAGAGCTCGACGCTTCGAAAATGAGGAGCTACAACCTCAAGAAGACGAGGAGGAACGGTGCGTGACAGAGCGATTAAAAGAAGAAATCGAGCGCAACCGTGTCGGGATCAACCGCATACTTGAGATGCTGGAAAGGCACGATCAGGTATGCGCGCGGTGGAGCGACCAGGTGACCGCCCTGCAAGTGGAAGTCCAGCAGTTGAGGAGCAGGGACCCCACCAATCGACGAACGGTCATACCGGAGCGGTCCAGGAGAACCGTGGACTTTCAGTCCACGTATACGTGCCACTACGATCCAGGGGTACCAGGAAGTACCCCCGAACCCCAGAGGGCGACCCCTGGCGGACCCCCAGAGGCTCCTCAAAGGCAGGCGCCTTTACGGACGGAGCAGCCTCCGCGCAGAGGACCAAGAGACGCCGACATAGGTGAAGAGCAGGTGATCCCGGAAGGATCCGCCTGGTTCGACGCCAATGCGGCGTCAGGGTACTACGCGACTCGGGATGCGGGTAGGATAGTCCGTGGATGGAAGCTGCGATACTCAGGTACGGCTTCAGAGTGCGTGGACACCTTCCTGTCAAGACTGGAGGATCTACGCGCGGGCTCCGGGCTAACCGACGGCGAAATTTTGTGCTCGGTATCAGAGCTCCTCGAAGGTGTAGCGAGGACGTGGTACGAGCTCAATAAGTTTAAGTGGAGGAGTTACGCCGACTTCGTGGCTGGCGCTCGACGTTGGTTTGGGTCAAGTGAGTTGCAGCAACAAAGATTGCTGCAAGAGGCCTAAGCCCGGTACCAGGAGAAAGGAGAGTTGGTACGAGAATATGCCTGCCACCTCCTCTTCATGCTAGCCCAACTACGCCCGCCGTTACCAGAGCAGCGATAATTAGATTTGCTATACGCAAATCTCCTGCCCGCCATCCGAATGCAGCTGAGGAGGAACGCGTTCTCCAACATGGACGAATTTCACTCCCGGGCGACTGAAATCGAGACCGCTTTGCGGGACGACGAGCGCCCGAGGATCAGGCTGGAGCCTACGTCCACGTTATACCCCGAACACATGGGGGTGTCAGCAAAGGCACCACCGCCCCGGGCAGGACTCCGAACGGCGGCCATGTCCAACAAAACTCGGGGTAGGGAACAGCTGCAACCCGAGTCACCGGTCAAAACCCAGGCCAGGAAACCCGAGGACCGGTCCACAATCGCCGCAACGCAGGCGACAGACCGCATTGAAGATCTGTCGTCGCAGATTGCGACACTGCGACGCGAAATGGACCGATACTTTAAGGAGAGGAAGGCTAACTCTCCCAAGCGGCCGAGGGGTCGGCCGCAAGAAAAGGGGAGGAATAAAACCCCCCCTGGGTCTCCTGGCCAGCGACGAGAGGGTCAGCGGAGAAAAATAGATTTCTCCCAACCAATCAAGTGCTCGTCTTGCGGCAAGCTGGGCTTCACCAGGAGGTACTGCCCGGATTGCAACAAGGGAAACGGGCAGGGAAACGGAGGACGGAGGTCCCCTCCGCGTCTCCAGTAAAGGTGACCTCTCGTCGCGGGTCGCTTGAACATGGCAAGGGCTCGTCAGCGACCCCAGGGTTCAGGAAGGTCTCGCCAGGGATATCAGACCCCACGAGACCTGGCAGTGCGCTGGCGTTGGAAGCGACAGCGACCGAGCAGATGCCTGATCTGGGTAACCGGGCATTTTGTATCCTTGAAGGGTATGGAGGTCGAATTCAGGTGGTGGAGCATGGGTATGAATGGGTCGGAGAGGAGACCGTCAGACCCAAAAGCTCCAGGAGACCACCTGACGCTCCAGAGGATACGCCGGCGACCCAGAAACCAGCGGGTGCGAGCACGTCGACGCGAGTAGCGGCGACCCAAGGCAAGAGGAGCCGTGAAAGCCTCCGGACCACGGAGGAAAAAGGGACGGAGAAAGCTCCCCGCAGGTATAATCCCGAGGATAAGACCAGATGGTGGCTTCAGGTGGACATAGGTGCCTACAAGTTGAGGGCACTCTACGATACCGGGGCCTCATCGATGGTAATGGGTCAACTCGGGCTTAGATTGGCATCGGACATGGGGCTGGGCCTGGATGTGACGCGTGCGGGAGAAGCAAATCTCGCCGACGGTCGCCCATGTCCCATCTTGGGTCATGTGATTTTCCCCTTCACGGTAGAGGGAATCACGAAAGATGTAAGGGTCGCTATAACGCCACTGCTGTCAGACGACTGCTATGTAGGCGCGAATTTCGTACGGGAATTCAGCGCCAACCTGAACCCTGACACGGACCAGCTGTACTTGGCGAAAGCCAAAGTGGCGGTGCCGTTGGAATTGGCAAGTATCACTGGTACGTCGTACCTCGCACCAGTAGGCCTGATTGAAGCCACGGAAGCACAGCGCCAAGAAGTGGCTAGCCTCGTCGATGGATTAATTCCAGACGGAGGCGAGTGTTTAGGCTGTGCTGTGGGGGTCGAGCATGAGATAGACATCGGAGACGCTCGACCCTGTAAACAAAAATACTATCCGGTCTCCGACAGGGTGCGAGATGATATGCACGCGCTGGTCAAGGCCATGCTGGACAATGACGTCATTGAGCCAGCAACCAGCGGGTGGTCAAGTCCAGTGGTGATGGTGAAGAAGGCAGATGGCAAATATCGGTTCTGCGTAAACTACCAGAAGGTAAACGCGGTAACCAAGCCGGACGCCTATCCATTACCCTTCATGAGCGACATCCTGCGAAGGATCAGGGATGCTAAGTTCATCTCGACACTGGACTTGAGTAGCGCGTACCACCAGATTCCTCTTAAAAAGGAGTCGCGCCCCATTACGGCGTTTACAGTCCCCGGCCTGGGGCATTTTCAGTTTAAGAGAATGCCCTTCGGATTGTCATACGCGGGCGCGACCTTTCAGAAGTTGATGGACAAAGTGATCGGCCCGGACTTAGATCCTTTCGCTTTTGCTTACCTCGACGACGTAATCATTATTTCGTCGTCCTTTGAGGAGCATAAGCGACACCTGGAATTGGTTTTACAACGAATTCTAGGTGCGGGCCTCACTGTGAATAAGACCAAAAGCCACTTCTGTAAGTTAGAAGTCAAGTACCTGGGGGTCCTTGTGAACCGTGAAGGGGTAAGGCCGGATCCAGAGAAGATCAAGCCTATTATGGAGTACCCAATACCACGGACGATCAGACAGGTGAAGCGATTCATGGGGATGATGTCGTGGTATCGTCGCTTTATACCTGACTTCGCGACAATCGCTGAGCCGATAAACCGCCTGATGAAGAAGAGCATTCCGTTTGCTTGGCAGGAGGAACAACAGCAGGCTTTCGAAAGGTTACGAGACGCAATGGTCTCTGCACCAATCTTGCAGTCGCCGGATCCCAGCGGATAGTTCGTACTACAAACGGACGCAAGCGATAGTGGGATCAGCGCCGTATTGACGCAAGAAATCGATGGACAGGAGCGCGTAATCGAGTACGCAAGTCGCTCCCTAAACGGTGCGGAAAGGATCTATACAGTCTCCGAACGAGAGTGCCTGGCAGTAGTATGGGCTATCGGGAAGTTCCGGCCTTATGTTGAGGGGCACCACTTCAAAGTCATCACCGATCATAGTTGCCTTAGGTGGCTCCACAGTATGAGGAATCCTACAGGAAGGCTAGCGCGTTGGGCGTTAGCACTGCAAGGACATGTTTTCGATATAGAGTATCGAAAGGGAGACCTCAACGTGGTGCCAGACGCTTTGTCTAGGGCCTATGAGGAGGGGGTGGTGGAAGTGGGTGCCATGACTCATCAGCCGGAGACGGCCGATGCCTGGTATCTACAAAAGTACAGAGAAGTATGCCAGGACCCGCATTCTCAACCTACCTGGAAGGTAGTAGGTGGGAGACTGTACCACTATAATCCGTCTGAGGAGAGCGAAGGGTCCATCGATAACAAGGAAGCCTGGAAGCTAGTGGTTCCTGCCGAGAAAAGGCATCAGGTACTCGAGGAGGTACACGATGCGCCAGCAGCGGGACATCAGGGGAGAGAACGAACGTTCTCCCGGGCTAAGCACCTGTATTTCTGGCCAAAAATGTATGAGCAGGTCAGAGAGTACGTTAGGAGTTGCCCGGTATGTCAGCAGTGCAAGGCGAAACAGAGGCCGCCTTGCGGACTGATGGGTTGTCGAGAGGTCTCGTGACCCTGGCAGGTGGTGGCCAGTGATATTACTGGCCCTTTCCCAAAGAGCTCGAGAGGGTTTAAATATATTTTGGTCTTCCTAGACCTGTTCACTCGGTGGGTGGAGTGTGTACCCGTACGCAAGGCCAATGGAAGGACCATCGTGCGGGAATTGCATGAGAGGGTGGTAACCAGGTTCGGCGCGCCCGAGATATTTCTTTCGGACAACGGGACCGAATATAAAAATCAGAAGGTCGATGCCTACTTGCTGAGGAACGGCATCCGGCGCGCCCTTACTTCAGTTTACCACCCACAGGCAAACCCTACAGAGTGAGTAAACAAAACCCTCAAGGCCATGCTCATGTCTTACGTGGAGCGGGACCATAAGAGCTGGGATGAGCATCTGCCAGAGTTCAACTTCGCGTTGAACTCGGCAACTCATAGCGCGACAGGCTATAGCCCGGCTATGCTAGTCTTCGGTCGACAGCCCACTCCCCCCTCGACCTTTAGGAGAGCCCAGGATCAGTTGGCCCGGGAAGCTTCTGAGGGCCAAGAACTGACCGAATGGGGTGAGCACATGCGCCAGTTACCCAACTTATGGGAACGCGCTGGCTCTAAGTCCAGGGAGGAGGCGGACCGTCAGGCGGTCTACTATAACAGGAGGAGACGCCAAGCCGACTTTAGGGTTGGGGACTGGGTGTGGAAGCGGAACCGTATCTTGTCTTCCGCAGCTCAGGGCGTTTCGGCGAAGTTGGCGCCGAAGTATGCTGGTCCATATGTTATAGAGAACGTATGTGATACCTACCGCCTCGGTAACCAGCAGGAAGAGTTGCCCGAGCTGGTCCACGCTAAGGATCTCAAGCCCTATTTCGGCCCATTCTCGGACCAGGACGACGAGGAACCGGAAGGCGGGGACTCAACACCGTTGGAGGAACAGGAGGGCGCAGGCGACCCGCCAGCGAAGGTTGAGGATCCCAGCGGGGATCCGATATGCGAGCGCGTCGCGATTGCAGCCCCCGCGAACGAATGTGAGGAGTCCGTGGCGGCTCCCAAGACGCCGATCGAGGCGCCGGCTAAGCGAGGCCGTGGTAGGCCGCGCAAGAACCCTGCGAGCGAACCCGAGGCACCATCGCCTTTTTCGGAGCAGATTCCCCCTTGGTAACCCATTGTTTAGACTATTCTTTGGTCTCAGGAGTGTAGTGATGTATTCATGTTTCATCTACAGTGATGAAACGACGCTTAAAATCTTGCGGATTTTGCTGGAACAGCTGCAAACCATTCTTGCAACACTTCACACGATCTCGTTTTTGGTCAATCGTGAGCAATCACGGCACCCATTTAGCGGATAGCTTTTTCATGTCCAAATGTTGGTGCAAAATATTATGTACCCATTCGCTCGAGATGCCTACAGTACTAGCAATCTCACGCACCTTCATTCTTCTGTCAACCATCACCATATCATGGATTTTATTAATGATTTCTGACGTGGTAACATCAACAGGGTGTCCAGAACGTTCAGCGTCTTTTGTGCTCATATGGCCACTCCGAAAATTTTGAAACCACTTATAAATCATTCTAATCGAAAGTGCACAATCACCATAATGTTTATCAAGCTTCTGTTTAATCTCCTGAGGCGTTTTACCTTTGAAAAAGTAATGTTTAGTCAATACACGAAATTATTTTTCGTCCATTTTTTTACAACGACTCGATTTCTTTGATTGAAACGAATGTAAAACGCAAAGTAATTGGCCGATCTGGCTAAAACTTGGTGTGTACTCTTCCAAGATATGCCACTAACTAAAAATAACCTTGATACGCACTAGTAGCGCCATCTCTCTGACTTTGCACGGACTTTTCAAACGACCCTCGTAGGATCGAAGCGTCGAGCAAAGCGAGTGCTCCATGATTTTGCTACAAATTATGATAAAAACTGATAAAAATTTATCAATAACTTTTTGGAATAAATTACAATTTTACATTTGTAAAAATGTACATATACAAATTCAGTCAATGCATTAATATATCAAGCAAAAATATTATTTAGTTCCTGCTGTAGTAAAAGAAGAGAGGTACATCATCTTCTTTCATATAACGTCTCATATAACCCAACGGCATGACTGTGATAATCATTATGGTTTTGTTCATAGCTTTCATCAGACACAGGATTTGAAGAATAATTTTCAGTACTATCATTGCGCTTATGTAAATTGTTGATCTACAGCAAGTATGAAATTTATATTAAAAATCGTTAGTGCTAGTTAATATTATTATAATGGTAATCTCCTTTCTCACGATCCTTTTTTTAACATGATATGTTGTAGTTCGAGGAATCCTTTTTACATCCAAAATGTAAATAAGTTTTACAATTACGTCTTTTCATCTTTGCAAGCTCAACAGATGAAATAAAATTGAAATCACTTGCTCATGATTCTGAAAAAATAGCAAAAGAAAATTTAAATATAAATACGTGATTTTTAATAAAATAAAGCATTGCATAGAAAAATATAGATTAGATAATTACTCACTTTAAGTAATACTTGTACTGAGACTAAAAGAATTGTGATGATTTCCAACCTAACTCAGTTAAAATGGGCTGTCTTTATTCATCTCCTAAAAAAAATTGTTACAAATCATATTTTGTTATTCAACAATAATGATACTACATATTTTTCACATTGAAGGTAATGAAAACGAATATTTTTAGTTAAAAATATTATTTTTGGTGTTAATACTTTTATGTTTTATATTTAAAAAAAAAACAAGTTTAAAGATATCTGATAATTAAATCTAGTTGGATAAACTTGATTCTCTACTTTAGAAAAAATGGAAGTAAGTATTGACAACACTGTTCAATATTTAAAAAGTGTGATAAAATGTCTGTACAATGAGCATATATTGTTGACAAAAATACAAAAAAATAAAATAAAGTCTTAACTACAGCAATTATTGATTTTGATTACGTTGAGTTATTTGAAAAACAAAGTGATGAATCATTCAAAAGCAAAACATATAAATACCAGATTAATGATGAAGTTACTCGAAAGTGCGTTGTGCTATTAACTATTGGTATGTAAAATATGTTTTTTTCAGTATTAAAACAAGGAATTATGCATTTTATCTGTAATTATAAGATTTGATTTAATGGATTCTCGTCATTCTGTAAAATATCTTATAAAAAATCAATTTCAGTTGGTCTAAAAGCACTCAACATTTTGATAGACATTTCAAAAAGGTCAAGAGTGAAGAAGAATGGTTTAATACGAGGGGGGCGGGTCAATAAGTCTTTACAAAATCCAAGAGATGGCGCTCCTCACGCTTAAATTATGATGTTTTTGGCCTCAAATTTGAATTGTGGCGTATCGGAGACCTCGGGTACCCACAACCATTAAAACGAAACGAAAAGATATTTTTGGCAAGCAATACTACTAACTAGATATCGTACAAAGTTTCAGCTCGATTCATTAAGTCGTTTTTTTGTGAGCATTGGTTGAACAAAAAGTTATTGGTTTATTTGAAAAATGGAAAAAACAGAGTTTCGAGCGGTGATAAAACATTTTCATTTGAAACGCCTTACACCAAAAGAAATCACAGTTGAGTTGAACGCCGTTCATGGCAAGTCTGCCCCTGTGTTTAGGACTGTTTATAACTGGGTAACTGAATTTAAACGCGGCCGTACAAGGTCGTTCAGAACGCCCCGTAGAAGTGAGTACGCCCGAAATGGTCAACAAAATCCACGATATGGTGTTGAGTGATAGAAGATTAAAATTGCGAGAATTAGTTCAGGCCAAAGGGGGATCAAAGGGTACAATCATTTCAATTTTGCATGAAAAATTGAGGATGAAAAAAATATCAGCAAGATTGTTGCCGCGTTTGCACACTGTTGAAAACAAACGAACCCGCGTGGTCACCTCTAAGGCTCTTTTGGCACGCATACGTCGTAATCCGGAAGACTTTTGGCGTCGACTCGTAACTGTAGACGAAACATGGGTACACCACTCCACTCCTGAAACAAAATAACAGTCTAAACAATGGATTACCGCAGGAGAACCAGCCCCAAAGAAGGCAAAGACAGTAAAGTTAGCTGACAAGAATATGGCCACGGTTTTCTGGGATGCGTATGGAATCATTTATATCGACTACTTGGAAAAGGGCCAGACGATCACTGGATAATATTATGCGTCATTATTAGGCTAGCTGAAAGAAAAAATCAGAGAAAAACGTCCTCACTTGAACAAAAAAAAAATGCCTCTTTCTTCAAGACAATGCTCGAGTTCACACGTGTGCAATTTCGATGGCAAAAATTAACGATTTAAAGTTCGAATTAATTGACCATCCACCATATTCGCCTGATTTGGCTCCCAGTGACTTTTTCTTATTTTCTAACCTCAAAAAATGGCTTGCCGGATAACGATTCACGTCGAATAAAGAAGTTATCGCCGAAACAAATGCCTATTTTGAGGGTTTTCAGAAATCATATTTTTCTGATGGCTTAAAAAAGCTGGAAGGCCGTTTAATAAAATGTATCGACCTTCAAGGAGATTATGTTGAAAAATAAAAAAAAATTACATTCGCAAAACTTTTTTTTCCTTCTTTTTGTAAAAACTTATTGACCCCCCCCCCCCCCCCCCCCCCCACGTACATACCTATAAATCCCTTTAAAAAGTCGATCAGATTGAAAAATAATAAATTATACTAATCAATAAAATACGGTTTTTACCAATAAACTTTACGAGTAGATTGTATTCTTTTAGAAAATCAGTCATTACATATAAAACACGTTAATACTTTTTTACCTTCTATACTATATCAATATATCACATAAATCAGTGATCTGCGGCATTTTGTTTCAATGAGAATTAAAGGTAGCTTATACATACCTGTGTACTTTAGCATTCAACGTAACTTCTAATAAAACAATACCAGTATTGTTGAATTTCGTTTTCAGTTTTTTTAGAAAAAAAAATTCTTTTTAATCACAACCAATCCTACCATAGTTAGGATGTGCAAATCCTTGAAGATTGGTACGGCGCATCATTTTGTTGACAAGTAACAATCAATTTCCAGTTGAATTTGGAATTTGTTACGTAGAAATAGATATACCCTGAAAAATGTACTTTAAAGACAAATTTCAGGGGTTGTTTCCACCTCTTTAAAACATTTATCATTATATAAAATAATGCTCATCTCTTGTTTCTCTGAAAATTTATAATCGACCCAAATTCCATTGAAATCTACGGCGCTTTACTCGAATAAGAATGAAAATTATCTAAGGGTAGTTTACCCCCCATAATATATAAAAACAAAAAATGCCGAAACACGTCAACTTTAGTTTTCAATGTCCCTTAGGACAATATAAGTTTCGTTGACCTTGGATTAAATTTGTATTTTTCCGAGAATTCAAGAAAAAAATAACTTTTTCCTCTTGCGAAATAAGGGATGCACCTCTGTGGAACTTGGTGTGCTGAATGATATTGTTATTCTGTAACAAATATTAACCAGTTGTTTACTAAAAGAAATCTTATATAGAAAAGGAGATATACTGAAGAAACGGTTTTTGGGGTCGAAATTTGGGGGTAGTTTTCGCCCCTTTAAACCATTTATTAGCACATAAAAAAATACATGTCACTTATTTTTTACTCTTCTACAACATATCACAGTTTCATTGGAATCGGTTCCACACACTTCCTTTACCTTCCTTCTGAATATATTTTGTTAGAATGTCAACTGCATTTTTTGGTGCTAGCTGAGATGCTTCCTTGGGCTTTGTCTATAGTTATAGTAATATTCTCTGTATTATGTATTATTATGGCAATATTCACTTTGTTATCCGATGCTTCTAATATTTTCCATTCTTCAGGTTTATTACAAAAAGTATGCGTATAATTACATCACCACATAATTAAATTTATAACAATAACAACGTTAAATTATACTTTTATTTCGTCCATTATTTACAAGACCTAAGACAAGTATGCCTGAAGATGTCCTACCAGTTATTATAATATTATTTTAAAGAAAGTTAAAATATTACTCCATTGCAAGCAGAGATCAAGATAAATGCCATATTTTATGTCGGATGTACTAGCCAGAACAACTTACATTTATGAAATAAAATTAAAGAGCTATTATCACGTCATAGTAAATGAATGTTCAAATTCATTTACTATAGCATATAGCGAAGCATACCTCTGTCGGGACACTGGATGAAAGGCGGGTTCGAAATGAACTCATGAACTGAACAATGCTACCAGGCTCCAGCTTAATTTAGTTAAGTTCAGTTTACTAGATGGCGGTGGATCTTCGACTGAGAAACAATACTCCATTCACGCCACATGCGCGGAACAATGTGATCATAACCTATCAAAATACGCAATGGCATTATTTTATTATAATTCATTAAGCGACAAAATTTTTAATGATTTTATATCGGGTGCCAATAATGTGTGAGACGCATTAACGATTGACCTCTTCTAATATATTTTTTTCGCGATATAAACCATCGAATTTAGAGAATCAAATTTGGTTGCTGACACCAGCATTTGAGGTTTCAGTAATTGAGGGACGCGTAATCGAATGGTATAACTAGCTTATTAATATTTATACAAGCTGATATTTCAATCTATTATACAAGCTGTATTAGCTGTAATATTACAAATTATTATACAAGCTGATATTTCAAAAGTCGGAATAGGGTGGACAGAATCAACCTCCGAGTATTGTGCATGATTTACGACCTCTGACTTTTTCAGCCAAATATACTAAAATTGTTACCTGCTGGGCTACTATGGAATTAAAATATTAAAACATTGGTTGAACAGATTTACACAATTTTAGATAGGTAAATTACTACAATGAATGTTTTATTAATTAATGCTCATGAAGTAATGAAAAGTAATAAATGTGTTGCAGATGGAGAGATCAGCAATGTACCGGTCCTATCTATGAGTTCTACTCTTATTTTCAGTGGATTACTGCAACCCGCTAAACTCATGAATCTACATATATCAATTAGTATATTAAACGGCACTACCTCACATATTATATGATTGTATTATATATAGTGCTAGAGTCAAATTTCATTACCATATAAGGAGCGTGACGTCACTATACTTATAGATATAGATATGATAATTTTTATTGTTCAATAAAAATGCGTTATTACGAGTAATTCCAATGAAACAAAGTATTTTTTAGATCGATTTTTGGGCATAGATTAAGATTATAATATTTTTAGTTAGTTTTAACTACTGAATTGTATTGAATTTTAATGTGCAAACTTAATTTGTATATAACTTTGTAAATGTTAATTATAATAAAGCGGATACTCTGAACTCAAGATGACTATCTGAGAAACATGTGTAAAAATTCGTTTCATTGATAACAACTTAGTTATTACTGTAATCAATAAAATAAACAATTAATAATTTATTTAAACAAATAATAGTATACGAATCGAAAGCGTTAATTCTGTAGATAACGATAACATTGTTATATTTATTAATCTTAATTAACCGATTTTATATTTACATTATAAAGATTTTGCAAAAACACGGAAATGGATTATTATTTAAATGTTATTAATTAATTTAAGTAGTTCTTTTTTGGAATTACTTTTACAAGCGATAAACTATTTTTATTTGTAAAATTTTCTTATTAGTTTATTGTAAATATTGCGCTATTATATTAACTAACTTCATTAGTTAATAACTTTTATCTGCACTTTTTGCGATAAGTGTAAATTATACTTAAATTATCTAATATCAACGTCTATATTTTTTACATGATTTAGATTTTCATTAGGGTTGTCTATTCTATCGTAAACCAGAGAAAATGATTTTGCATACTTGCGTAAATAGCATGAAGAGAGCTGTGCTGCCAAAATAGGCGGAAAAATCTGTGTATAAATACGCTGAATTTTAAACAGGCTAGCATTCTCTCCTAGCCTTCCAAAGTGAGCGCTCGAGGTTGAATAAACTTGGCTTATACCTAAGTTATTTTTCTCTAGTGATTAACTAAACAATTTTTTCCTTTCTTATTGTGATTTACGCTCGACTCATAGAACATTTCGCGCTATGAGAAACTTGGGCTGAATTATATTCTTTTTACAAAAGAGACTCAAGCTCTACTTATGGGACACTTTGCACTTCTCGGATCAATTAATTAATTAATTAACTCGGATTAATTAACTCGGAAAATTCTGAAAAAAATGAGAGTACTACTTGGTAAATTTTAAGACTCTTTTGTTATTATGAATTTTTTTATTGAGTCAATAGTTTTTGAGTAAACAATTAATCAATTTTATTCCTAGTATACACTTTTTTCAAATTGGTTTCACAAAATATTAAAAAATTTCAAGTCTAACAATTATTTTTTTTTGCTACCCTCGCTAATAGTCGATTTTCCTGATCGCGACGCGATAGGACTTTAGGCGAGAGAGTTAATTTTCGAATTCGTGGAAAATCGAAATTTCCAAATTCGCTGTAAAAAAATCTGAAAAAATTTGAGAGTATTTCTTGACTAATTTTAAGACATTTTTGTTCTTAGAAATTTTTCACTAAACTTGATAGTTTTGGAGAAAAAAATTCGTCAAGTTTTAACAAAAAATTTTTCCTTTCGTACGCCATTTTGTGTTCGTCATTTTAAATTTCGGAAAAAATCCAACGGCATTTGAAAGAAAAGACATCTATAACACCGATAACAGTGTTTCCAATGGTGTGTGCAAACTTTTTCCATTTCAAAATATACTTTTTTTTGAAAAAAAAACGCAAAAAATTTGTGAATTTTCCGGAAAACCGGCCTATAACGTTTCCAGCTTACAATTCAGGTAAATTTTGTCAACGGCATTCGAAAGAGGAGGTCAAAATCTACAAGATGTGATGCTTGATAAATTTTTCATACGATTTTTTCATTAAAAGATATGAGGTTTCATTAAAAGATATGAGATATGAAAGTTAAAAAAAAATTTGTGTTATTTGGGAGGAAAAGGGTTAACGGGCTCTTAGGTACTGGCGGGAGGGACCTTAAGTTAACTCTTAGGAGAAGACAGTGCTTGAGACAAGGACCGAGAGCGGAAGGTGCCTTGGCCCAACCTATCGGCTGGACAAGGATGTCCTGAGGACTGGTTACGACCAAGAAACAACTCCCAATCGAACGTGTGAGATAACGTGCTGAGAGATGCATGACAGGGGATGCTGTATCGCGAACGGTTCCCTCTGGGCATCGTGCGAAACCCAGTTGTATATATGCCTTACCCGGTGTTGTGAACCAGTCGGGTTGACCTATTGGATCCACAGTGCTCGTGGGAACAAAATTACCACAAATCAAGCGCAAACACCCAACGAGGTGAAAGTGAACCGGGGCTCAGAACCGGTCGCTGAAACTTCGAAGAAAATACAGTTGAGGGACTCTTTAGAGACACCTCAACCGAAAACCATGAAGGGACGGGCAAGAACTGAAACCTGAGTGGGGCACAGAGGAGGAAACTCCTCAGACAGAGTGCAATGGATGAGGGGCGACCGATTCCTAAGTTTGGACAGGCCCGGAAACAAAGGAAAAGGTAGGAGAGACGTGCAAACGTTTCTCAACTCCAACCGGCTAAAGGGGCTGGTCAGGCTGGGAAGAGGGCGGCCTCAACTAGTCTGGATACGACCATACCTGGTATGCGACCGGCCAAAAAGGTAGGGGACGTACGCAGCTATTCGGCGGCGGCATCGTCGGAACCCAGGGTACTCCTCACGTGTAGGGACTGCCTGGGAGGCGAGATTCCCGCCAAATACTGTGATAGGGTGAAGAAGGCTGTGGTGCAGCGTCTCATCGGTATGGAGGAGGGGGCGTTTGCGCCCCGCTTTGAGGACTCCTTTCGAGGAAGGCTGCCGTGGTCTTAGTCTGCGAAGATAAGGAGACGGCGGCCTGGCTTGGGAAGGAAGCCGACAAGCTAGACCTGGGGATACTGGACATGAAAGTACGGGTAGTACACCCAGACGAGGTTAAAGTCACCAAAGTGATGACGAGGATGCCCTCAGGGGTAGAGTCTACTCCGGATTTTCTGAAGTTAGTCCAGAGATAGAATGATGGAGTGGACACCAGTAAGTGGGCGGTCTTGAGGTGTATGCCAGACGGCGTACTCATTGTGGGCCTAGACGAACCATCGGTGAACACCCTTAAAAACCGAAAACTCAAGCTCTTGGTCGGGGTTGGGACGGCTACCTTCAAGGTGCTGGACCGGTCCAAACCTAATGAGACTGAAGGGACGGATCAAGAGGAAACGCAGCGGATGGAGCATCATTAATGGCTATCACCCGGGTACGTTTCACTTAAACTAACTTGCAATATTCCAAAAGCGCCTCTGCAGTTCTAGCAAGGAGCATGCGAATGTCGCAGACACATAGCACTAATACAGGAACACTGGTTATGGAGGGATAGTATTAGAGGCTTGAAAGCAAACGGGCAGGAACTGTTTGTAGGGAATAACGACGGAAATGCGCAATCGTGCATCTACGTCAAGGGTATTAATGGTTTTCTGTTACAGGAACTTAGCGCCAGGGACTGCACAACCATTAAGATTGAACACGAAGATGAAGAGGAACAAGTAAGGTCAGTTATTATCATCTCAGCTTACCTACCTCATAAAGAGGACATATCAACGATATGGGTAATCGAGTACTGCCGACTCAGAAACCTAGACTTGATAATCAGGTTCGATGACAGGGAAGAGGCACTCCTTGAATATACGAGTATCACAGGCACTGAGATAGATATTGCAAATCGGGGGAAAGAACCAACCTTTATAACAAAAGTTAGAAGGGAAGTTCTGGACCTTATCTTGGTCTCGTTGAACATCAAAAGTGAAATGACTGGATGGAGGGTAGAGCAGGAACCATCCATGTCGGATCATAGGACTATCACTTTCGGGATAGAAGCACTAAAACCGAAGGTTGAGCCTACAAGAAACTCCAAGAATACAAGCTGGGAGGGATACAAGGAGGAACTAAGAAGCAGCTTAGCTTACTTTAAGGGAAAATATGGCAACAGGGTGAACCTGGATTGGTCAGTAGGCCAATTACAGAAAGCCATGCTGAAGGCATATGAGAAGCAATCGAGAAGTATGCCATGGTGAAATAAACACGTTGAAACGGTGAGAAGAAAGGCACGAAAAGCGTAGGGCTAAGAAATTGAACAACCCAGAAGGATGGAGTGCGTATAAAATCGCGCTAAAAGACTTCAAAGGGGAAGCGAGTAAAGCAAAGAATGAAACTTGGCGGAGCTTTTGTTCGAGCATAGATAGCTTAACAGAAACGGCCAAATTAGTGTTACGTCGAGAACAAGTCAGACTATATAATAGCGATAAAATTTGAATTTTTATGAAAGGGGAATTGCCTTAATTAAAGTAATGGTCAATGAATAGCTGACTTTATTCTCAGTGACGCACTTTCCCTTTCTGGGTTTAACCCTTTAGAGATTACTTTTTATGTGTTTTGTACTATAAAAAAAGGAGGCAAAGTGATAGTAATACACACTCTGTATTCGACTCCGTATGACTGCGGATGTTCTGTAATTTAAACAATAAATACTCAAACTCTATTTCTATAATAATTTATTATAAACCAGTAAAGACTTATACCTAATCCTTTTAACTACGTTACATCCCTGGCTTCTGGCGTACGAGTTTCTGGACCCGTCAAACTACAGGTAAAATTATTTAAATTGTCACTTTTCCGATCGGTGCTTTAGTTACATTACCAGCCTGCTCTATTTTTAGTCTCGTACCCGTGGTAAAGCACTTACGTGTTGACCGAAAAGAGATAATCACAATTGAGTAACTCTTGTCAATTCGCGACCGTTGCGTGAGACATAACAATTGGGAACCCCTCGGGGTATATTTTTTTAACGAAAAGAAGGGCTAGGCAAAAGTAGTTTTTTTTATAAACATGACTACGGGAGCCGATTTGAGAGGTAAACGAAATGAGGAAGTACTAATAGTTTTAAGAAATTGAATAGGAAAAGTAGATGCGAATTTTATAACTAGTAGAGAACCAACATTACTAGAATGTATAAAATTTCTGCACGCTCGTCAGGATTTAGATTTCGAAATAGAGGGAAAAAAACAACAACGAGAAAAATTAATAAAAATTTTAGAACATCATATAGATGGAGAATTAATAAGGAATAAATATCAAGATCCACTTTTACTACTCATTGTAGAAGAACTAACAAAACGCAATATAAGTCTGAAAGAAATTATAGAAGCAGTAAATCGTACTGACAAAGTAGTACAATTTGAAAATAAATTCGAACCAATAATTGAGTTAACCGCGGAAATAACGGAAGACGAGTCAAGAAAATATTTCCAATCTTTGACAAACGCGACAATTGACAATGATAACGAAGACGAAATAAATAAAAAAAGAAACGAAATCCCTGTTTTTTTTTTTTTTTTTTATTTTAACGTCGCTCTATTTATGCTCCATCAGTGCTAATTAGCGACGGAGGCTTGCAATGTGTTTGAGAACAAAGCACATGAAACTTTTTTCAGAGGTGCTTGTATCAGCAGGAACTGGGAATCGAACCCGGGCCTACCGGGTGCGAGTCCGTCGCCCTACCGACCGAGCCATTGCAGGCCTCGAAATTCCTGTTATGAATCATAAAAATGTTAAATTTTTAATACCAAAATTTAATGAAAAAAGTGATCGAGTAATAAATCAAAATGAGAAAAGTAGCAATACGGAATACTTTACACCAAAGTCAACATGCAGATCATTTGCCAACACCAGACCGATTTATCATTCAACTCCACAAGATGTAACCCGTACAGTACAAAATTCTACAATTAGCTCTATGAGAAATGTAGGTTTGAAAGATATCGTAAATTTCATTCCTAAATACGATGGATACTGCATTCCACTACATGACTTTCTAGACGGTTGTTGGGAAGCTTATAATGTCATGCCATCCGAAAATGAAGCGGATCTAGCAAGATTAGTTAAAGTGAGATTATACGGGGATGCATTAAAAAGTATGCGTGGAAAACATTTTGAGACAATTAGCGAGATTGAAATATATTTAGATCACCTTTTTGGATCAGACAAAACTTTCAACCAATTATCTGGTGAGCTGGCTATGCTCAAGCAAAAAGCCTCAGAAAATGTAGTAAAATTCTCAAAGTTAAAACAGTAGCGCGAGAATTAGTAAGCGCAGCAGTGCGTGAAAAAAGTTATAATGTCGGATTTTTAAATCAATTAGAAAAGGATAAAGTCAAGTTTTTCATCCGCGGCTTACACTAGATGATTAAAGCGCTAATGGGAGAGGCAAAAAATCTCGAAGAAGCAACAGCAAAAGCGGTAAAGATTGAACGCGATTTCGCAACACAAGAACCTAGCGATCTCAACCAGACAGTAAAAGTATTTGCAGAAACAAAAAAAAAATAGCAAACATTAAAAGTGTAAAAGTAGTAAAAACAGATAACCCACAAGTATGTCAAATTTGTAAGTTGTCAAATCATTTAGCAGATACTTGTTTTTACCGTAACAGTGGCGGTACGAAAGGAATAGTTAAAACTCAGCCAATAGAGGAAGAATAAGCCAGCAAGTGGCTCCATCCCAAGCAAATCAGAACTCTGCATCAAAAAATCAATACCAAGGAAATTTTAATTCTAATGATCGCTGACAAGAAAATTCAAACAGAGATTCGACAATTTGTAATTATTGCGTTATTAAAGGTCACTGGAAAATTAGATGTAACAAAAGAATTTTCAATGAACAAAAAAAACAACAACAGGGAAACGCTGGTTATTTCCAGGTGAGGGATGCGACCGGGGAAACGACCAGCTAGACGGAGCGTCGAGCTTAAGTAAGAATACAAAGAAATTAGAAGTAACGAAAAAACTGGTGTTGTTAAACTTGAATAGTAAGTCACTAACTTTCATTTTAGAAGATATAAATCAAAATATTAGTTTTTCTATCATGATGCTAGATACCAGTGCTGGACCATCTCTACTGAAATGGTCTAAGAAACCCACCGAAACATATCTAAACGAATTAAATATTTTAGAGTTGCGAGGTATTACACATAACAGTGTACTAACATTAAAAAAGAGAAATATTAGAATAGAAGATTTAGAATTCGAATTTCATACCCGATGATTTACCTATTGAAGAAGACGGACTAATCGGTAGTGAATGTTTGTGTAAATTCAACGCTAAAATAGATTATAAAAACAATATTATAAAAATTTCTGATAGAGTGTTTTGTTTATCCACAAACAATACAACTGACGATAATCGATATATAACATCGCAAGCTAATAACAGTTATTCAAAATCAATAACAAACTGCAAAACTTACGCTGGAGTAGTTGAAATCAAGTAAAGATTTGTAACAATTTTGATACATTTGCGAGAAGAGCTCCCATTAATAAAGAAAGCAATGAAGAATCAAAAACATATCTTGAGCCAGATAAAAACTATGTCAATAGAGTTAGACGGAGCGGTTACGAAGACAATCATTCAAATAAAATTGGAGTAAAATTGCGAAAATTTGAAATCTGTAAATTACCACCAATAAAATCTGAAATTTGTAATTCCGAAATTGGGCTAGAAAAAGGTAATGAAGTTAAAATTGGTGAACCTGAAATCTGTACATCCGAAATTAGTAATTCGAATGTTGAAAATTGTGAAAAATCAGAAATTCGAAAAAACCAAAGTTCATACTCACAAGTTTGTAATTTGGCATTAGCAAACAAAGAATGCGGAAGTGCATGCCAAAGTGGGTATACAGTCATATTATAAGTCGAAAATTAGAGAAAGTAGTAGCAAGGATCGCAAGAGTGTAGATTGTTACGATAATACTGACGAAACTACCCTATTGAAAGGAGTTAATAAAGGTATTAACGTATTAAAAAATACGAATTCATACAAAAGTAATAAACCATATTTCGTGAACAACATTTTATCAGTAATTAATTCTACATTTACCCTGCTCGAAACGTTGGACGAAATCAGAGATAAAGAATACATTAAAGAATTATTAGAGGGAGTGGCACAATTAACCAGAAAATATAAAACTATCAGCCATCTTCAAAGGTCCAATGAACAACGACTGGTTTTACAACTTTTGGTCGCCGTAAAGTTTTTATTGAAGGGGAAGGCACAAATGTCTTTTACTATCAACGAACACGCGTGGATAGCCAAAATAAATACGAATCAGAATACGGAAGCTAGAGCATCAAGAATAATCAGCATGTCACAATTAGATCATTTGAATTTAAATGAAAAGGAACATATAGTAGACATAATAAATAAATTGAACCACAGATATCACTTACCTGGAGATAAATTAGGATATACTAATCTACTCCAATACGAAATTCCATTAACATCGAAATTACCAATTCGCATAAGACCATTCAGACAACATCCGGAGTTAAGAAAAGAAATTGATGCTCAAGTTTTAAATATGCTTGAGCAAGGTATAATTGAAAGGTCTTTTAGTCCTTACTCGTCTCCAATATTTTGCGTGGACAAGAAAAGGAATGCTGAAGGTGTAATCAAGAAAAGACCAGTAATAGACTTCCGCGCAGTAAATACACTGATTCCGGTTTACAATTTTCCAGTGCCGAATGTAGACGATCAATTAGATGCGCTAGGAAGATCCACAATATACTCGGTGTTTGATCTTTATTCAGGATATCATCAATGCCTAGTCAAAAAAGAGGACAGGCACATGACAGCATTTCAATGCGACCGAGGTCTTTTCCAGTTTGCAAGGTCGCCTTTTGGATTGAAAACACGCGCACCGGTCTTTCTATCATTAATCCACCTTTTAACGACAGGAATGAAAGGAGTTCTTCTTCGATGATATCTGCGTACATAGTAATACTGTTGAGGAACATTGTGAGAGTATCACTGAATTAATGGAACGTCTAAGAAAAGCAAATTTAGTATTAAATCCGAAAAAATGCGAGTATTTTAAATCAGAGGTAGTATATCTGGGTTATTTAATCTCTAAAGATGGTTTATTACCTCACAACGATAAAATTTTAGCCGTCCAAGAATTTCCCACGCTGAGAAACCCAAGGAATATTAAACAATTTATTGGCCTGTGTAGCTACTACAGATGATTCATTGACAAATTTTCTGACATCGCGCAACTTTTAAACAAACTGTTAAGAAAAGATCAGCAGTTCATAATGGTAGAAGAGCAGCAGAAAGCCTTTGAACTGTTAAAACGCAAATTGTGTGAGCCACCTGTACTGGTTCACTCGAACTTTGAAAAACCATTCATTTTAACAACAGATGCTAGTGGATTCTGTGTAAGATGCGTTTTATCTCAAAAACAGGATGAGAACGACTTTAATAAGCCAGTAGCTTATGCATCACGAGCGTTAAAAACGAGGAAAGACGTTACAGCACCTTCGAGAAAGAAATGTTAGCAATTGTTTTCGGAATTCTTAATTTTCGATCGTACTTATCTGCAAAAAAATTCATCGTCATTACTGATCATAAACCTCTAGTTGGATTAAGATCGCACAAAGATCCTAACTCATGAGTAACTAGAAAGAGACTGAAGGTGGCAGATTTTCAATATGAAATTAAATATAAAGCAGGAACTACCAATATAAACGCAGATGTTTTGTGTCGTAACCCGATAGAATTATGCACATTAGATCTGCAACTAATTTAAGAACCAATCAATATATTAAAAGGGTTAGAAGCAAATGATGATAAAGTATCGGAACCGAAGGGAATGATCACACGATCGCGCGCTGGACGAAAACCTAGCGCTAAATACGAAGAAGCTATAAGCGCGCTGAAACCTAGTAAACAGAAAAAGAGACGAGACCAAAGTACCAATGGGGTAACAACACAACAGAGAGGGGAAGACAAGAGGAGAGAAACCTCTGAGAACACAACTGGCAACACACCGTGTACGCAACAAATCGAGAACCAAGCAACAGACGTACAAAGCAAGGTGACAGATGTGCCATTAAAAACCAGTTTAGAAACTATCAAAGAAGAGGATGAATGCGAATCAAATGAAACTAAGATCGACGCAATAGATGAGATCATAAGTGATGAGAATGAAATAGAAAATAAAGTACCACAAAGTAACATCATTTATTGTCACGAAAAATTGTTCATGAGAAAAGATAATTATCTATATTTTGTCAATGATAAAGGGAAACCTCTAGATGAAGGAGCACGTCTATTAAAAGAAGTAAATAAATTACCAAGATTAGAAAATTTAAAAGTAGGATACCCTAAACTAATTAGAGTTGGAAAAAGATATTATTTAGTGATGCCGCTAAGGTGCGAGCAACGAGAAAGCACCGAGGATATACTTATTATGTTAAAAGCATTACTCATGAATTTAAGAAATATCATTGATGAAAACAAGATAGTCACTTTTAGCCTAGCCAAAAGTGAAAGCATAGAGAACGTGTTATACAGTAAAATTATTAGCTGTATACGAGACAAACTTGGAAAACTAGATCTCAAGGTCATAGTGTGCACAGGACAGGTTAAACATCCCCTACCTAACAAAAGAGCGGAGATTATACATGAGGTACATTGTTCAGCAGTCGCGGGACACGCGGGAATTAATAAAACATTTAATTGTATTCGACACAAATCAAACTAGGAACATCTTAAAGAAGACGTACTTAGTTTCATACAACGATGTGTTGATTTTCAAACAAAAAAATTAGTACGTGAAAAAACTAAACAGAAGATGGTCGTCACAGATTCACCGCTAGTACCATTTTTCAAAACAGCAATGGACATAGTGTGACCGATGCCAACGACCAAATTAAATAATCGTTACTGTTTAACATTTCAGTGCATGCTTACACTATTCGCTATAGGTATTCTAATACCTGATCAAACGGCTATTACTATAGCAGACGCTTTTATTAAACGTGTGGTGTGTGTTCGAAGCACCAAACGATTTGCTTACCGACTGTGGGCAAAATTTATTGTCAAAATTAATGAAAAGAGTTGCAAAAAGATTTCGTATTAAACAATTTCGCACAAGTGCATTTCATCCTGAATCCAATGGAGTAAAAGAAAGACAGCAGTCCTCATTAGACGAATATTTAAAAGTTTTTACAAATAAGTTTGAAGATTGGGATGAATTTGTAGAAATGGCAATGTTCAATTATAACACTAACAGACATGAGGTTAGGCATTATACTCCATATGAACTCATGTTTTCAAAAGTTGCAAGAGTACCATTAGTAACTCCGCCAGAACCGGAAGATCTTTTGCCTACTTATACCAATTACATGTCACAACTAATTAACCGTTTGAATGCTTTGCACCAAATTGCTCGTGAAAAAATTAGACTTGCAAAGATTAAGTCAAAATATTATTATGACAAAAAAATCAATCCGAGAGAAATCAAGGTAAACGATTATGTTTGGTTTTTAAGTGGACCCGAACCAAAAAAATTCGATTACCACATCTGATCTCAATCTAGTATAATATCTCTGATCCATATCTGGTATCGGAAGTATGGACTAACGGAAATGTATGAATTGAGATTGGCAAAAACCGTAGCAAAATTGTACATACCAACCGTTTACGTATATCACATATAAGGCCAACCGAATAATCGTTTCACAAAATTTAATATAGAATCGCGTCAATTGTATGTTCTAATTTAAATCTATTAAGGAATAACTTAAATTTGTTGTTTACAGATGATGAGTCTCCTAATTTGCCTACTAATTTTGGAAGTTGTCACCAAGGCGACGGCCTTCATTGCTTATGATAGTGCGCAGAAGTTCGCAAATATTATATCTTTTTCTTTAGTAGATATTGCAGACTGCGAATTGCCACCACCAATCGTCAATTCTACACGGATCGAAGTATCGTTATTGCAACTTAATGAATATTCGTCGGTTCGAGTGCGTTATTGCAAAATAGAAATTAATAGGGACGTTGAGAGATGCGGCTATAATAATCGTAATATGGAAGTTGGATTAGTAAGAATAAAATTTTTACGCGAAACATCGAAGGGATGAATGCGAAAGAATGCATTTACACAGATCAATATCTATAGGAGATCGCCTCTTTCAATTCTTAATAGTGAATAATTCAGTAGTACACGCTACAACTTACGAAGGATCAGCCGATACCACGGGTGGATGCAGTAACGCAGGCTATTATAATGATCCATATGGCGAATTTCAAGACATTTTTGTGACAGGTTATGTTAAAATTTCGATACAGGAACACTGGGAAACGATATTACTAGACAATAATAAAATCACATTATTAACAGGTACGGTTTGCAAATTCGGTGATGACAAATGCGTCGATAACATTCTCGGTTACGTTTTCTGGGACCCAATTCCCATGTATGAGTGTCAATTAAACAATATCACAGAACCTTATACCGGATACGGAGAAAAGGTCATGGAACAGGGTAGCGAAAGGCGACCACTATACGTGTTAGATACATGAGGAGTGTCCTTCGCATTTAAAGATCTATCATTTATACCTAAACCAAAGAGAAATGACTACTCGGAGGTGAAGAGCTTCAGACCGATTAGTCTGACCTCTTTCATGCTAAAGACGTGGAAAGAGGTTAGTTGATCTATACATCAGGCAAGATTTACTAATTCAGCAACCAATCCATCGGAGGCAACATGCGTACTCTGCGGGTAAATCCACAGAGACAGCCTTACACTCGGTGGCTAGCTACATTGAGAAGGCGTTCGAAGAGAAGGAAACGGTTATAGGAGCCTTCATAGACATCGAGGGAGCTTTTAGCAATACCTCTAGGAACGCCATTTACAGGGCATTGTCGCGAAGGAACGCACCTATATCTGTTAGAAAATAAATTAGGGGAATGCTGAGCGACAGGGTAGTCTTTAGTAAATGGAAAGGTAAGATTGTAAAAGGTGAAATCAACGAAGGATGTCTACAGGGGGGAGGTGCTTTCACCCCTTCTCTGGATTCTAGTTGTTGATGAGCTGATACGGATACTTGACGAGGAGGGAGTGGTCACAGAAGGCTACGCCGACAACTTTGTCATCCTTGTTAAGGGTGTGGTTGAGGAAGTACTTCCAGATCTCTTACAACAAGCTCTGAGAAAGGTACAAAGATGGTGCGAAGCAAACTCTCTGGCGGTCAATCCCAAGAAAACAGAGATAATCGTTTTCACTAGGAAATACAAATAAGGCTAAGAAGCAGATTACCTTCTACGGGCAAAAGGTACCGTATGCAGAAGGAATTAAATATCTGGGCGTGTACTTGGATAAGAAACTAAAGTGGTCAAAGCATTTTTCAGATGCAGTGCCGAAAGGTATTAAACATATTTATGCAATGTAGATCATCAATAGGGACGGGTTGGGGACTTGACTCCCAAAAAGCTTTATGGATTTATAGAGCCATACTAAAACCGAAGCTGATTTATGCAACATTAATATGGTGGAAAGAAATGGAGAAAGTAACCTCACAGAAGACGCTGGTGCATATACAGGCATTCACTTTGAGAGGGATCTTCAGACTAAGAAGGAATACACCCACGGCAGCGGTTAGGATGATACTAGATGAAGCGGAACTGGACCTTGAAATAGAGGGGTGTGTCGTTAAATTGGCATACAGCCTAATTTGCAACAAAGAGTGGGGCAGATGTGAAATGGGACATGCGACCATCAAACAGGCATTATCTAGAGAGCAAATTTATGCTCCTCGAGATAGGATAATCAAACGTACTCTCTTCGGGAAACGTTTCAAGACGGTCATACCAAAAAGAGAGGAATGGAAAAATAATGAAGCCCTTGGATACGAAGACATCTGGTTCACTGATGGATCTAAAGGAGAAAAGGGTACAGGCTTTAGGATCTATGGCCTCAAGAGAAGCTTAGACTCAACTCACAAGCTGAGAAGTTATAATACAGTTTTCCAGGTGGAAATGGCTGCCATAGGAACCTGTGCAAAAAACATGGTAAAGGGTAAAGTCAATGGTAGAGTCGTTAGAATCTCCACTAACAGTCAGGCGTCAATAATAGCCCTTAAAAACCCAATGACTACATCGGTCCTAGTCAAGGAGATCAAGAAAACTCTCAATGAACTAGCGACGAGAAATAAAATTTACATTACCTGGATACCGGAACACTCGGGATACAAAGGTAATGAAAGAGCGGACAAGCTGGCTAAGCAAGGAGCAGAGTCGAACTCGGCATCGAAACGGGAGATAGGAATGCCATACTGAGAAGGATGCGGGAACATGGACAAAAATCTAGAAAAAGAGAAATGGAACATCTGGAACCTTTTAAAGGAATACAGATGGTCTAAAGAATTACTGGAAAACCACATCAACAAGTGGGCCAAGAAGATCTCAAACATGACGAAACAACAAGCTGGCACCATCTTGGGACTATTTATCGGGCACTGCGAGCTACGATGTTACACACACAAGACGCAATGGCACAGCAACCTATGCAGGTGGTGCGACGAAAAGGAGGAGACCCCAAGGCACTTCTTATGTGAATGCCCGGTACTGATGGACAATAGACAGAAGTGGTTGGTATGCGGAATCTTAGATCTTCACGGAAGCTGAATTGGAAAGCATTCTGGCTGTCAGTAAAGTGGTGGGCTTTCTTAGAACCGTGACGGCTAGAAGGGGGATAGGGATACAATGATTTCTACTAAGTGTTTTTGAGCTTAAAAAAGCACCCTATATGTCTAATAATAATAAAAAAAAATAATAAAATTCATATATATTTTTCAAAGTTAAACGAATTCTTACTCATTAACGCGATAGACCACAAGAGTACGAATAAAATAATAAATAATAGGTGATGTTAACATCACACCACGAAAATCAAGTTCAGATTCGAAAATAGAATATAAAACAAAAATGTGTTGTTGTCATAGCAATAAAATTAATTAAAATTTATTAATCAATTAGTTATTAGTAGTTAATTAGTTGATGTCCAATTGATATCACTTATAATATACAAATAAATTATTAAAATAATAAGACGATTATTCATTTTGCTATTAATCCATTAAATATTCCATTGGGCCATTCTCTATTATGGAATTGTGTGAGTACATTCTACAGTAATAAACAGTTTTATCTACTTAGACTTTACCATGAAACATATGTGCATTTTCATAGTTATTTAACTGTAACAAGTGAATATATTTTTTTGTTATGTTTGCATTCGTGGAAGGCACTTCACATTCTTCCACATTTAATAAAGATATAGTTGTTATATTAAGAGATTTGCTCTGTAATTAAGTATGTGTGTGTATGTATGTGTGTGTGTATACATGTATACATGGGTCATTCCAGCAGTTTTTTTATTTTGACCGTTTCGCGGGGTCAGCTGATTGTGCCGATGATTTTTTTTAGGGTTCTACAAGCAAAAAAATGCCTTTCCCTATCTCAGATTTCATTTCAAATCTATACATACATACATATATATACATACATACTACAACGGGGTGGTTAATCCATTTTTATTCCGTTATTTCGCTCGACACGCAATCGTACGGGAATGTGCGTGGTAATATCGAAATATTCGAATTTATTAATCGGAGAGCAGGAGGGGACAGAAGTCAGTCAACCAACTTACTACTAGCTAATAATGACAAAAGTAAAATTATCGTTTCGATCATACGTGAGTTAATTTATTTTCCTATATTCTACAAAACGCTTGGCCCGCGTGTTTATGTTTACGCAGCGCGCGCGACAATAACATGCATCGCCGGATCGTCCGCAGTTCTTTGTTCGCAAAGTTAGTTTATATGCACGCTATCGATTTTTACAGAGTCGCCGGCACGAAGAAATAGCAATTAATTAAACGCAGTCATAATTGAAAATTGCGGTACTAAGGTAGCCAGCTTCCCTCAGTATACGGTCGCACTATCAAGGGAGGGAGCAGGATCGTATCGCCGCTACCGGTATCTTAGTTTTTTTGTGAAGGAGGGGATTCGCACCCTCGGTATCGTCTACGATGGCGAAACTACTCACCTACACACACACTCGTAACGGTGGCGACAAAAGTATAAGTTTTGGTAACTGTCAGCTGGATCACTTCCGCACTCTCGGAAAACTTGGAAAACTCGTAATACTGTAGTATGCAGCTGTATGCTCGGATTGCTAATCCTCGACTGGTTCTTTCATATTCGCGCGCGTTCCGTCCCGTCTCGCACCGAGTTTCCTTTTTCTATTTTCCCCAACCGGTAGCCTTCGCAGGTAGCCGCGTGATTGAGACGGTAGCGCAAACAAGACGTTTACCGTCACAATACATACATACGTATATATATATATTTATTTATATATTTATTAATTTAAAGGCTCAGAAAAGGGCCTTTTTTAAGTAATCTTTGAAAAATTGTAGCTCCGAAACTTTTCGAGATATCTGTACGGGCGAGGTCGCATTCGTTTCGTTTTTTCATATACTTTTAAAAAAAATTGTCCGAAACCTCATAAAGTAAGTACTCTTAGGGAATAAGTGCTCTTTTAGCAATTTTTTTACCATCTTCGAGGAATCGTAACGTCGTCAGTTTTGATGTTTTGGAAAAACGACGAATAGGTTTTTTGTTTGTTTTGGAAAGAGCTTTAATTTGCGCTGCTGCTCGTTTCTTTAGTTTGATTTGAACCAGATATATGTGGATTCAAAAATCGGTTTTACGGCTAATATCGCGAAAATTTCAATTTTCAAAATTGATTTAAAAAATACCTTATCAATATTTTTCAATTTTAAGAAAACCCTTCGAAAGATAGACCTTCTTCTAGCCTTACCGAGTAGAAGAAGGCCTATTTTCTGTTTTTTTATGTTTTTGCGTTCCCTTCAATATATTGAAGTTTGAAAATTGCAAAACTTCTAAGTCCGAAAAAACCGTGATCCTTCAAGTCTCACGTTTCAGGTCCTAATTCATCAAATGTGACTGGCAGGAAATGTAATTACAGGTCTAAATAAGACAATTAAAACAAAGAAAAATGTTAACTGCGATTCACAAGTATCAAATTTCATAGATATTCAACGTTTTTTCTTGAATTATGTAAGAGCTTTTGCGTAGTCTCATGTCAACACTCATGAGTGTCATCGTATTTCCAGTAGCTGTAGTGATGAGAATCGGGTGACCCAGAATTGGCTTCTGTTTGCTAAAATCAGCGAATTCCTATGTTTATTCATCTATCTATGTCCGCCATTCCGATACTTTTATTGGCTTGACAAATGACGGCCATGAATATGTAAATGATATAGAAATATTACGATTTTAGTAAATACAAGCTAAATCTTGGGTAACCTGATTATCGTTGTGCAGCTGCTCATTTATCCTCCCGATTGCAGCGCCATGGAGATTAATGGAAACTTTTGTATAGACTGTTATATCCGCACCTTGTGTAGGGCGTGTAACTCAAGCAAATTCAAACAGGAAAAATCTACACGAATTCGGTAACTTGGAAAAATAAAAAATTAAAACCAATACTTTATTTTAAAAAGAGGACTTAACTATCTGTAAAGCCTCTATATATATTTGTGACAGTTAATACAAAAGGAAAAAAAGACTAAAACTAGAAAACTCGGTAGTTAGATCGATTCTGCTTTCGCGATGCAGCATCGAAGCTGCGCTCGATGCTGCTCGCTGCAACTCGCGCGTGCGTGGGAAGCAAAAGGACGACCCTTTTCTGGGCGCTGACGAATTGGGCGGCTGATTTTCTCTCTCGCTGGCTCTCAGCCTCGGCCTCTCTTCTCTCTTCGCTGATGGTCCGCACGTGTAGTGCTGCTGTTCGCAAACGATGACAAAAAACTTGGGCTTTTCAGCGGAAAACCTATTAAACTTTAACGAGTTAAGAGTCGTCAAGAAACGTAGTTTTCCCTTTTCGAAATCGTTATTTATGGCCCGCCGCGTCGTAGCGCTCAAGTGACAATTTTATTACCATTCGCGTTTCGAAATTCGTATGTGTTCAGTATATCACAACTTTCTCCTTAATAAAAAAAAGTTGTTTCCATTCCTTGAGTTATTTTGTTGAGGAAACAACTTGAACTTACACTAAATATAAAAGAAATAACAAATATCATTATTAATGTAAGTGCAGCAACATAAATAGTCGAATTCGCACAAATACAGGGTGATTCAAAAACATATGTAACTAATAATTCCATTCGATTCGTCTCGAAAAATTAATTTCGAATTGTGTTCTTAGTTTTTCGATAAAATAATTAGGTAATTAGATAATTAGCTTCAAAGATCGGCCAATCAGCGCACAGCTTTAGAAGAACTTGGTGGCGAGCGCGGAGCAGTGAGGGGGGGGGGGGGCAGCGGCGCGCGCCGCCGCTGATTGCAAGCGGTGCTCAACCCAATCGAGCAACACGGAGCTCCCATGTCTACATACTGATATACGTATTCATAGCTTGAACGCGTATCAATAATAAGAACGGTTCAATACCGGTTGACTAATAACAATGATGCACGTGAAAGCTTTTGTGTTTATTTTGCGAAATAGGTTATTTAGTATTCGTGGTCGTCGAATTCAAACTCGCTGTCTTACTTAAGAATTATGTTCATTTAATGCTGAAAATCGCTGTGATCGGCTACTACATCATTGCTTTTTTTTGCATTTGAGAAAATTGAGATCAATCGGTAGAGGCGTAAAGTGTGTTTCCAATTAGCTTGGTTATACGTTTTCTTAAGATTAAGAAATAAAATAATAATAAATAAATACTGACAACCCTCGGCTGAAAACTCCCATGTGGGAAAATCACTCCTGATGTGTCATCACACGTGGAACAAAGTTTCAATTCGCGTGTGCGAGACGATTTACACTAGTCACACACAGGAAATCCATCCTAAAATTTCTCACGCGTGCGAATCGTATCACATCTGAATTTGAGACTATGGGTGAGACTCTAATAGAGCCTATAATAGAAGGAGCTTTAAATCTCTGAGAAAAAACGCGTTTTGGCAAGTAGGCGGCTCGTAAACAAAAATACTGTCGCTACGATGGCTTGCAGCAACTCGGCGCCTTGAATCAAGTAAGTGAAATTTTAATTTCAGTAATGATCATTAGTCATGAAATTATTTCCAGCACATAATAATTATAAAGAAAATATCGCAATGTTGAAGACTAGATCTACAATACATTGCGCATTTCTGAAACATTATTATCAATCTAACGAGAAAGCTACATTTATCAAAATAGTTAGGATTATTGTAGAACCCATTAGAACTTTAAGTCGTAGTCTGGGAAGAGAAACGCTTTTCATAAAGTGCGTAAATGTGTGTACATCAATTTTTCTAAGTTAAATTAAGAATTATAAATAATAAAAAACTGAAAATTATAAAAGTCGTCGCCACTTTTCGGTGAAAAGAAATTCCAAAAATAAATTTCCATAATTTTTTTTAAAATCAATCTCTCGTTGCCCTGTTCCGCATGGTAACTTCATCGTTTGAGAAACCGAAATACGAAAGAAGATCCGTAATGAGTCAAAGGTGCCAGACTGCTCGGAGAGAGTAGTGGATGTGGCGAAGGTGCGGATTTTGAGAAGAATAAACGAAATGGGGGATGAGGCTGGGGGGCATGAGCACAGACGAACACAGTGCGAGCTAAGAGAATAGCGGACGCAGACGGGGCGGCCCATTGAGGTTTATTTTGAATTTAAAATGAACAAAAATCTTATCACCGTCGATTTTGGCTCTGAAAAAATTTTGAAAGCAGGAAGTTGTACCTTGAAGGGCCTAGAATGAAAAATGATACCGATTTTGGCGATTACAAAGTTCGGTGTGATACTTTTTCTTGAGCTCACAGTCAAAAACTGGGAAATTCAGTTTTTCGCTTTTAGCATGGTCGCGCTGGAAATTGTACGCTCCACAATCGTTTTTCGATCTCGAAAATGTCTTTCCCATTGTATTTTTCATCGCTGAACACGAATCTGAAATTAAATTGTTTCGACAACTTAAAAGTTCGACAAAATTTGATACGCGGAAACAGAAAAAGTCACCCTACTGTTTTCGCGTTTCCTGGACGCGAGTTTGAAATCAATTGTCATCACAGCTGTCATGACAACTGCTAACTGTCAAACTGGCGATTTGACTTTAGATTCGGGGTTAACGACAAAAAATACAATGGAAAAAAATTTTTTTGGAAAAAACATGATGCTTTTCAAATTTTTTTAGAGCCGAAATCGACGGTTATAAGATTTTTACTCTTCCATGATCATAATAAACCACAGTGCAGCCTCAGAAAAGCTGCGAACGAAGCGAGGCTCAAGTAAAAATTCTGATGATGCCGAGGTTTAGGCGAAGAGGGTAGACGTGCGCTAAGTTGCTCTGAGAAAAAGGTCACATATAGCAGAGGCTCGGAGAGGAAAAGAAGACGAGCACGGCACGTCCTTAGAAATAGGCAGGAGAAAGCTGCGACTTGATTAAGCAGGGCAGACGAGCGCAGTGATGACTGAAAATACGACAAGCGAAGCAACGGCGCTGGGAAGATAGCAGACGCGCCCAGTGCTGTTCGGGAAAAGTCAAAGGAGCCGAGCGCTGGTCTGATGAGGGCGGACGAGCCCAGTGCTGCTCTAAAAAGGAGCGGACGAGCCTAGTGTTGCTACGATAAAGGGGTATGAGTCCAGTGCGGAAATGTAAAAAGGCAGATTAGCGAGGACAACGTTAAACAGTGTAGACGAACGAAGGGCTGCGTCTAGAAGGGCAGACGGCCAGAAGGCTATGTCAGAATAGGATGGCCGAGCGGAGGGCTCAGTGATGTAGGGCAGACGAGCAGAGACCTAGGTCACAATATGACGAATGAGTGGACGGCTGCGTCATAAAGGGCAGACGACCAGAGGACTGCGTCGAAATTAGACGAACGGTGGGAGGAATTCGTCGAAATAAAACGGACGAGCGGAGGGCAAGGTGTAAAAAAACGGACGAGTGGAGGGCAAGGTGTAATAAGACGGACGAGCGGAGGGCAAAGTATAAAAAGAGGGACGAGCGGAGGGCTGGGTGAAATAAGACGGAGGAGCGGAGGGCTGCGTCTAAAAGAGCAGACGAGCAGAGGGCTGCGTCGAAATCTGACGGACGGTGGGAAGGATCCGTCGAAATAAGACGGACGGTGGTAGGGATTCGTCGAAATTCGACGGACGGTGAAAGGGAGACGTCCAAATAAGACGGACGATCAGAGGGCAGCGTCATGAAAGGCAGACGAGCAGAGGGCTACGTCGAAACGTAACGGACGAGCTGGGGGCTACGTCGAAATGTGACGGACCAGCTGTGGGCGGGTCGTAATAGAACGGACGAGCGGAGGACTGCGTCATGAAGGGCAGACGAGTGGAGGGCTACGTCGAAATTAGACGGACGGTGAAAGGGAGACATCGGAATAAGACGGACGAGCGGAGGGCTACGTCGAAATTAGATGGACGGTGAAAGGGAGACATCGGAATAAGACGTACGAACGGAGGGATTCGTCGAAATTAGACGGACGGTGAAAGGGAGACATCGAAATAAGACGGACGGGCAGAGGGCAGCGTCATGAAAGGTAGACGAGCAGAGGGCTACGTCATAAAGGGTAGACAAGCTGGGGGCTGGGCGGAATAGGGCGGACGAGCGGAAGTCAAGGCGAAATGAGACAGACGAGCTGAGGGCTACGTCGAAATGTGACGGACGAGCTGAGGGCAGGTCGCAATAGAACGGTCGAGTGGAGGGCTATGTCGGAAAGGGCAAACGAGCTGTGGGCTCGATGAAATAGGGCAGACGAGTGGAGGGCATAGTAAAATGAGAGGGATGGGTGGGGAGCCGTGTGAAACAAGGCGAACGCGCGAAGGGCTGCGTCTAAAAGGGTTTGCGAGCCGAGAGCTACGTCGAAATTAGACGAACGGCGAAGGTGAGACGTCGAAATAAGGCGGACGGGCAGAGGGCTGCGTGAAACAGGGCTCACAAGCAGAGGGCTATGTAAAATAGGATGGACGAGCAGAGACAGAGACCTAGGTCACAATAAGACGGACGAGCGGAGGGCTACGTCGAAATTAGACGGACGATGAAAGGGAGACATCGAAATAAGACGGACGGGCAGAGGGCAGCGTCATGAATGGCTGACGATCGGAGGGCTATGTTAAAACAGAGCGGACGAGCGGAGGGCTGTGTAAAATGGGGCAGACGGGCGGAAGGCTGCGTCATAAAGCGCAGACGAGCAGAGGGCTCAGAATTAGACGGACGGTGGGAGGGATTCGTCGAAATTAAACGGATGGCGAAAGGGAGACGTCGAAATAAGACGGGCGGGCAGAGGTCAGCTTCGTGAAAGGCAGACGAGCAGAGGGCTACGTCGAAAAGGGTAGACGAGCTGGGGGCTGGGCGGAATAGGGCGGACGAGCGGAGGGCAGAGAGTAAAATGAGGGACGAGCGGAGGGCTGGATGAAATTAGACGGAAGAGCGGAGGGCTGCGCCCAATAGGGCAGACGGGCAGAGGGCTGCGTCGAAATTAGACGGACAGTGGGAGGGATTCGTAGAAATAAGACGGACCAGCGGAGGGCAAAGTGTAATATTAAGACGGACGAGCGGAGGGCTACCTCGAAATTAGACGGACGTCGAAATAAAACGGACGGGCAGAGGGTAGCGTCATGAATGGTAGATGAGCAGAGGGCTACGACGAAAAAATCATGCGAGCGGAGGACGGTGTGAAATAGGGCTGATGAGCGGACGACAACGTTAAACAGGTCGGACGAGCAGCGGGCTGTATGCAATAGGACGGACGATGGAGGGCTGTGTGAAATTGGGCAGAGCAACGATGGGCTGTATCCTGAAGCCTAGTGTGGCCTCAGAGGAAATGCAGGCGAAGTCGGAGTTTTGTAACAAGCTTAAGACTAGCGCAGACTGCCCTTGCAATAGATTTGGACGGAATTCAGGCTCGGAAATAAGGGCTATGCATAATATAGTAAAAACAAATGAGCACCTCTCCGGGGTACATGCGATTTTTGTGTTAATTGTTTGTGGAAAAAATTACAATTAAAAATAATTGCGAAAGAAAAAAGTTTTTATATTAATGTCACGGATACTGCGTACCCATCCATACTAGCCACCATAAAAATTCGTCGGAAAATGATAGGCGCGTATTTATTTATTTGTAAGCAGAAGATTTAAACCCATGTAAACAACGATGCTTAAAGACGTAACTCGATTTTAGAAAATTAGTACCCGGCATAACAGCGTAAACTCGACAAGCTTTTCAATTTGAATGAAGGATACGGGCGAACTCATGAAACTATATTCGCCATCGTATTCTTCGTAAGAAAACTATGTTAAAGTCACGTACGTATATGAGTTGAAAAAAACGTTTCATGGATTGTCGAAGAATTCGAGGGAAAACTTTCGCCTGTGGATCGATCGACGTATGGAATTTTCTTTGTTGATATTCTTAGACTTTCAAATAATTTTTTTAACAATGTGATACGTGTTTTTCAAGTATTATTTATAGCAGAACACTATGGTATAATTTGTTGCAAAACTGAACTGCAAATTGCTAGAAACGATAATTCGAATTTGTCAGAAAATTTTTTTGATTTATTAAAGGTTTTTTGGTTCTAGTTCTATTTTTTCAAACTATACAACAAATATAATTATACCATCGTATTCTATATCTGTAAAAATTACATCGAAAACAGGTATCGAATTATTATAAATAATTTTAGGAACCCTCGAATATTCTACAAATAAAAGTACCATATACTTATTAACTGAAATAGCAGTGCAACTCACCCATCATATCAACACAAACGAGCTTTTATAAATTGGTGGATCTACCATTCAAAAAGTTCTATACAATTGATATTTTTTGCAAAATATTAAGTTTTAAACATAATTTCCAAATTTTTGCAGTTTTTTGAACTTTAAACTCGAATATCTTAAAAAACACAAATACGGTTATGGCTGGATGCCACAGAAATAACTGTAGATATGTACAGATAAATGTCAAAAGTTTATTAAGAGTAAATGGAGAAGTCAATTACATCAGTCAACGCATTGATATTCATGCGTGCATCATTTTCTTTGTGCAATTTCTTTTGTAACATTTGTACGAGGTATTCGTGCCATCGTAAAATATTATTTTCAGAGACCCCGCAACAACTCTATCAATCAAAATATCATACGTGCCGTATTTTGCCCATACAAAATCCTTCGTGGAGTTGACGACCCTTTTTTTTCTTGGAATTTTGATCAGTAGCTGAGGGTGGAGCATCTCTTTCCAGTGGTAATTATGGATCCGCCATGCTTGATGTCTAAAACATTTTTTTAAATTATTTTAAGGACTAACCAATGTTTCAAACTAAAAAATTCAAGAAAAGCGTGGCAAAGCTGAATTTAAAAAAAAAATAGCTTTGTGTTTGTATGTCCTTATTAGGTGTACAATTGATATTTTGAAATTTGTGACGAAGAAAAACAAAACTTATTTTGAGTATTTTGAGCTGAAAAAAGTCCTGAGTCGATATTTTTGGTAGAATAGTTTCTTCGTAGCAATAAATAAAGGTCTCAATTTTCACTTCGAGACCGGCTGAAACTCTATTGGCATTACTTTGGCTGGTTCCGTATCAATGATTCCATTTTCATGAGAATTTGTAGAGAGACTCTCGATTGGTGCATTAGTCCACAAAGGATTGGAATTGATCGAAGCTGGCAATTGCATTCCTTCAGGTGGCAAGGATACGTTGTCCAAAGTGTTGATACGTGAAAGCGACTGTCTTCTATAAAATAACATAAAAAACGATCATTGCCTAATAAGTATTATTCTCGCCATAATCACTGTAACAACGTTCGAGATGCAGTCCATGGTCGTCAATGAGATGGTTACACGTTAGTGTTTATGCGAGGAAATAAATGCATTTTCCGCTGTCTTTCGTGTTCAACTTTCTTGTAAAAAATAAATCGCTATTAGGCTGAACCAAAAAAAGGGAGATATATGTCGTAGATTCTACTTTTTCATAGTCTTCTATGACATTTTTTTATCAATTTTTTTTCTCAACAAAATTGTAATCTCAAAGTATTGATATTAAAACTAGAAGCAACAGAAGTAAATTAAAATTTTTAAAAAAGCAGATTTTTTCATTAGTAAATTGTTTGTTAACACTTACAAATACGCACATTAATTTAGGAATTTTAATTTTCACAAGATAAAATTATTGAACCGCTTTTATGAATAATTCGGCGACGTCGGCTGAGGGCACAACGCGTTTATTCATAAAGGCATTTTTAAGTTTTGTCTTATGAAAATTAAAGTTCAAAATTGATATCCGTATTCTTAAAGCATCAACAATCAATGTGTAATGAAAAAATGAAAAAAATTATCTTTTCTGCAAATTTAGAATACCTATTTGTAGTCTTACGTTTGTTCATTAGTACTTTTGAAGTTATAATTTTGTATGAAGAAACAAAACTAGGAAATAAAGATTGTAAAAACTAAAATTTACGAAGAATACTTCCTACTTTTTTTTTGTTCAAACCATCAGTATTTCATCTTTCACCACCGAATCGAAAACAAGAAACCGCGCGTAGAGACTATTGAGTAATTTTCACTCGACGTCCGGCGTATGCAACTCGAATATCGTTTAGTAGTTCACTGATGCCTTACAAAGATCGACCATCATAATCAAAATCAGCGTTGCTGCGCTGCTCCGTTGCCAAAGAACACAACTGGGATACATTTCTCAATGAAGATATAATTTTTCAATGTCTTCTTCTCCCCATACTTAGTATAGGCGATTGCGAAAGACCCGATGTGTTGATTTCTAAGCGCGGTAGCAGATGGTAGAGAAGATGGTGTATTAATAGAGCTTCTTGACTTTTTTTTTATAATTCTATAAAATACTCGTGAGCTTACGGATTTATATTGTTTTTAGAAAAATTTCTTAGAGGTGACCGGATTCTCTTCCTACTAACTTTTATGAGTGTGGGAGGTGATGGAGGATCCAGAAAATTATTTTCTTTTTGAGCCATATCAGCACTAGACGCACTTGATGTTTCACTGATTGTAAAAAGAGAAAATAATTATAAAATAGAGGAATCATTTTCAGTTATGATTGAGATTATTGTTTGTGTGTATACGTGCGAGCACGCACATATGGCAGCTCCTGTTGCTCCGAGCTCGATTACGCTGAGCTTGTGAACCTTGCAGCCGAGTTAGGACGACCACGTGCCAGTACAGAATACTTGCACCCCTGCTCATTTTCAATCTACATACACCGTCCTCATCCCGCACGACTCGGGCTCATGTTCGCTGACCCACACCGCTAGCCGCGGCAGCACAAGGACCTTTGCGCCACCCAGGACGAGAGCAGCAACACCGCCGCCGGAGCAGCAGCGGGGAGCGTAGAATCAGTGCTCACCCTCTCGCTTGCCTCCGCGATCGTGCCCGCGTTAATACCCAAAACCCGAGCGTAACGCAATGTTATATTTTTTAAAAATTATTAGCGATTTTGCCCTTCTTGAGTCGTTGGTGAGTGTCCCATCATCAAAAGCACCATCGTATTCTACATTAAAAAATACATGGAAAACATCTATCATAAGTTATGAAAATAGTGTTTGATGTTCATGAAATTCAGAATAAGCGCATATCTATCACTTACCATCAGCTGAAAAAGGGCAAAACCGGTGAATAGTTTTTAAAAAATAGGACTGTTTTTCATTTAAAAAAGGAAAAAATGTAGTTACTAGTTACTTTTTTAATGTTCACGAGTATTTTCTGTCCCTATAAATACTAAGCACTAAGGCGAAAAAAATCCGGAAGCTCTAGCATTGAACATTTTTTTTCAATTCCATTATTCAAAGAAGTGCATTTTTTGACAATTTTGAGTGTCCTGGGTGCGTGCTTTTTGCAATTCGTTCCACGGGAGTGTTTGGGTGCGTGCTTTTTGCAATTCGTAAATTGTTACCGATCCTCTTCGACCAGTGAGTGTCCAGCCGAATGCTTCTTTGCCTTTTTTGTTCCCACAGTTCTGTTAAGACATACACGAATATAATTTTGTATCTGGAGTACATCATCTGGTGTGACGACGCCATGAGAATTTTGAAAGGAGAGGAGTGCATCTATATTTTTTCCTTCTCTTCTCAACCAGTTTTTGAAAACGTTCACCCAAAGATCATTCGCAGATAACTTGCAGCCATATATTTTTTCTAATGCCTACACTGTCTTGTGCAAATCAATATTTCTTGGATCTTGGTTTATGTTATGTTGACTATACAAACTGAAAAAAAAATGTAATATTCACATTACAAATAGGAAAGCTGAGAATAATGCTTTAGAATTTTCGAAGATTAGAGAAAGAAAACTGTCTGACTCTTTATATGTTAAACTTGAAAGTATTCCACGTCAGCATGAATTTTTTCAGTGTTTTTTTCCGTTCAAATATAAATAATTGAAAAAAATGACAAAGTAAGTTGCTTATATACGGGCTCTTATGAAGAGCAAAATAAACAAAACGAATTGATAGAGTGTAACATTTTTAATAATTGAGAGATCGTTTTCGAAAACGATGACATGAAAGAATAAATATTATGAAACCGTCTACGAAGTTAGAATCGCGATTTCCATTGAAAATCATTATTAAATAATTAAAACGCGAGTGGAAATTATTGGGAGCATAGCGAGGCGCGCGGCCAGAGCGGACCCCCGGTCCTGCCCCTCCCGCGGAACACCTTCGAATATACATTAATTTAATATTTAAACTGATGTTCTTTCAGTTGTTTGTTAAAATTTCGTCTCGAAAAATCATAGATTAAGGTAACAATTGTACCTATACATTCATGTTTTGCGTTACATCACAGACATGTAATTTAAAAAGTTTATATTTTTTAATAAAGATTCCGATGGGACCTTAAACCAGAAACGAAACGTTAATAAAGAATTTAGAGTTTTTATTTGAACATCAGGGTTAGCTCTCACGACTAAAAGAATATCAATTTAAACACACAACGATGGAGAGTGGAACAAAATCAAGTTTAATTTAATATTATTTTGAGGGTGCGATGTATGTCTGCGCGAGTGCAAGGGCGTATGCGTGTATTCGGACACGGGAGATTGTGCATTCGCTCACGCACTGCACTTTTGTGTGCGCGCGTGCGTGTGTGTGCCTACGTATGCGTGCGTGTGTGCGTGCACGCGTGTGATAAGATTTTACTTACTTTTGCGTGATCATGCGTGCTGCAATGCTTATATCCAACAGCCACACTGGTTTTTCAATAAATCCTCTTACACCACCATGTGACACGAGGAATAATCCCAGACAACGTGTATCTTGTATAGACACGTGAGAACTTGTGACAGCCTTTCTCAATAAAACTAACTAACTTGCACTCATCAAGTCCAAATTTACATACTTGTCAAGATTGTTTGTCAGAGCAATTTTAAGTTTTAAAAGTTGGTCGAGATGTCTGTGAAAATATAAACCACTTAACCTTCCTTCGTTCTTTGACATGACGTTGATGAAAGTTGACTATACCACTTTTAGCCTACTAAAATTATTTCAACTACCTGTTTTACTGCGATAGTTGTTATGACAGATGTTGAAAATATTTACCCGTTGCCACTGTTGATACCTGTTGCATTAGTTACGAATACATAGTTTTAATATTTATCGTAGCAACGTTAGGAGTTCTGCTAATTATGGAACCTGTTTACGGTATCTGCGCCTGGGTGTCCGAAGCGTCTGTGGTTCTCGTGTAGCGCGGCTGCATCGCACATGCATCACAGCTGATCTCGCGATAAGCTGGCATATTTTCCCGGTTACCTGTGCCGCGTCTGGGACAGGATCAGCTGTGATGCACGTGCGATGCATCAGCACGTCACTGTCAACATGTGTTCGACAACTGACCGCGGTGCGGTATGTGCGGGGTCCGACCGTGTGACGCGCTCGCATTTCAAGTAGCGCTTTTTGTCTCTCTATCGCACCACGGGCCCTTAATGCGGAGGGAAGTGGGAATGCTTCGCACTTATAAGACGAACATCGCTTTCCCGAGTTTCAGCTTCAGTTTAAAGTTCGTACGTCTTCCTTGACGGACCCGAACTTTATCATTGTTCTGTGCGCTGCGATGCCAGTTTTTGTGAACCAGAAAAGTATTCGTCGTGGTACCGGCGAGAATACCGACCGTCACCGCGATCAGCGACTCGTGGCTACTGGGCCACGGACAGGGAGACCTGCTGCCGTAGGTGAGGGTGCGACCAGTCCTCAGAAGTGCCTCCAACTACGCGGCTCTGTGCCCACCAATTTACTCATGCGACGCTGTAGCGAGGGCTGTCCCCGTTCCCGAGACGTCGGGGCTACACCGTGCCTTATATCTCGGAGGCACTTTCTCTATCTCTCTCCCTCTCTCACGAGTCCTGAGGCAAGCGATAAGTGGACCGGATGATCCACCGGATTACGCGCGCACATACGCGGAAAGTTGTAAGGGCGAGAGCCCAAAGGCGAGCGACGCCTCTGCGCCGGACTTATTTCGATGTTTGCGTTCTATTTGGTTGTAATTTTTATCAATAAAGTTGCCACATTTAAAAGGCTTTTCCCCACTTGTGACTGGGGTTTTAATGCCGGCTAGGTGCGGTCTCTTCCCTAATCCGGGGGATGAAAAACTGCCACTCTTCTCTGTATATAGAACGTCTAAACAACATACACTTCCTTGATCCTACCTAGTACTCACTCACTCTCTCTCTTCTGCATATACTATTGAAGTTGTTCAGAACCAATATTGCAAGCTGGAAATAGTGTTACAAATTTTTATTTTAAACCATATACAACTCGATATACAAAGAACAAAGGAAGCTTGAGAATAAAGAAGAAGACCCTTATAAAACGATTTTTTTCTGAAAAAAGCCTAGAAAAGCTATTGATATTTTAATAACTAATACATATATTATGTGCCTAGTTGTTTTACGAGTTGTAGCTACAAAACTGCAGAACGTGTGGCACAGAGAAAGAAAAGCGTCCAAATTAGCGCGTGGAGTGATGCGCGTTTGCAATTAATCAATAATTATAATTTTTTTTTTTAAGTTATTACCTTTTTTCAAATGCATTTTTCTCGTAGCTTGATCGTATGGGTTTAAACAATTTTTATACCATCTTGTTCCCTGTACTTTTCTACAAAAAAATATGATTGACGTCTCTTGGCACTTAATAAACAACAAGCCTGCAATAAATAATAAACCGAAGCGCCCCATTCGCACCGACGCACTGCGAGCGGTGTGGCTGTTACACGCTGAGGTCAAGTTACTGATTACCTAATTATTGAATCGAAACTAACGCAATTCTACAAGCAATTCTGAATTTATTTATCGAGACGAATCTAATGGAAAGCTTCGTTACATATGGTTTCAAATTATCATGTATCAATGAACAAAATTTGAACGACACACGACAATGACATGCCTGTCGAAATAAAAGTTTAAAACCATCATCGTCGTTCGCCGACTGACGCTGAGGCGTTACTCCCGCAACCTCCAAATTTACTTATGCGAGTTATTGTCAATGCTTTAATAATTTTCACGTTATACTATAACATTTTTGTACACAGTTAGGACTTTCCATACATGTCTATAGATGCATAAATCAATAGGTAATTTTTTATTCATGTTTTATTTTCACGAGACTATAACTTTACCACGTTATGTCATATTATTTTTTCGTTAATTAATTGGAAACGTGTGTAAAACCTTGACCCGTGAGTCAAATAATTTATAATTAATTTTCTTGCCAGAAATAAATTAATCATTACGGTCCTGTCAGTTATTCGCTGTCATGTTGATTTTTCCATCAAAATATTTTCATAAGCCAGTGAAATATCCTGATGTACGTCAACGGAAAAATAAATTGTGATTGTTATAAGTGATGCGGGCATATCACAGTTGATATGAAGTAATTCAACTCTCCATTTTTGGCCACACCCACTTTAGCCAACTTATTGTATTATAGTGTCCGTTGCGGCCAGGCTTCATAGATATTTCATTCCTACTCGCTTGTATGCCGCTAACGCGACACTTGATATATGTAATGTTGACACGGTAAGGAACTTACAAACCAAAAAATTTCAAAATTAAAAAAAGAATTCGAAAATGACCACGGAGAGACGCATTTTTTCTTGTCTTCATTTTTTTCTAACGAAAATCAAGTTGTATGTCGAAGATTACGGCGCGAGCGCGACTTCCATCGTGGGCAACAGAATGGCTGGTCAATTCACGATTGACGAGTACGTCGACATGGTGATTTATTTTGGTGAGGCTGGGCCTGGGCTTGGAAGATCTCGACGAGCTGCTGAACTATGGTCGGCACAACACGGAAGGCCAGTTAACCCCCGAACCATCGACACCACAGTTCGGAGGCTAAGAAATACTGGTTGTGTGTCGGTGACGAATGCAGATGGAGGTCGTCCACGCGAGCTGCGAAATCAACTGCATGAGCCGATCGTTGAAGTTTTCGAAGAGGACCCGACGAAGAGTTTGCGTGTAGCTGCCCGTGAAGTCTCCGAAAATCTAGGAGTCATATGAACGTACAGTATGGCACAAAGAGTCATGCGGGATGATGGACAACACGCATATCACTACAGAGCTGTTCAGGAACTTCGTAAGTTATACATGAAAATATAGATTTTATTTATTATTTTATGGCTGTTACTGCAGTTTTGCTTCCTTGAAGAGGAAGCATTGTAAAGGGTTTTGTCGAAAAAATTTGTTTTTCGCTCTAACTTTTTTATTTCTTCAGTTTTCGGGTCGATTTTTTTTGTATTCGATAAATGTAATTGTTCTACACCGAAGTAGAACGATTATTTAAGATTGTAGTTGAACTGGAATTCGTGAGAAGCTTTCAAAATCGTTTTTTCAGGTTGTCCATTTTCATTTTTTCCAAGTTCACTGACTAAAAAAATTTGTATTTCCACAATTTGACGTCTAATTTTGTTATTTCCTGTCGGGACTTTTTGTGTTGTAGTAAATTAAAACTTTTTTTTCGGTTTGCTGACTATCTGATAGTTATTATAAGCTTACAAAACATTTGAAATGAGGTATATTTTTCGCTATTATTGTTGTATATCTGTTAACCATTGGCATTTTTAGAATTTACAAGATATCTTGATGAAACTCGGTATACATGTTCATTTTGCAACTACAATTTTTGTAATATCCTCTAACAATGCAAGATCGAATCGTAAAATTAAGGGGAAACGCAAACTCGGCCTCGTGATTTTCCTGAAGAAGGGCGTGTCACTCGAAATCGCTAGTTGCCAGCTTTGGTCATAGTGATCTCAACCAAATTTTTAAATATTCAAAATATGAAATCGCAAAGATTGTATATTTGAAAATTTCATGCAGTTTTACTATTTTTCATACGCCCATTAAATTTTGACACGAAATAGCGGCTATATCCTAAATTTAAAAAAATCGTTGCTCTGCAGCGATACAAACTTCAACATCATTTTAAGAACTAATTTTTTTAGAATGTGTAGTTTAGAAATAAACAAATCGAAATTTTTTGGAAAATTTTCCTGCAATTTCTCGAATCAAACCTTAAGCTATGAGATGAGTTTTTTGCAGTAGTTTAAGCTTTTTTGACCAAATGGCAAATAGGCAAAGTAGCTATAGTCTCGAAATCAGCTCAGAAATCCGTGTTTTTTTCTTTCCCTTTGCTGTCACAAATTTGTCAATTATCCCAATAGATTGTTGGCAAATTGATCGACACGAAAGATCTCAAGCTTCATTGCATTTTATTACCATTCATTTTTCACGGAGATCACCTGACCATCATTTTCAAACCGATAGGAGTAACTTCGTCGTTTCGTTTTTCTAGTAATCTTTGATGACCATGAGTTAGAATGATTTTTATAAGAAATAAATGACAAAAAAAAGTAGGGTTACTTATTTCGATTAACTTATAAATAGAATAGTTTGTTTGATAACTTATTTAGTTTTGGTCTGTATCTTAATAAATTTAAAACAATTCGGCCGAAAAAAATTTGAAAAAAATCCATTTTTAATTGTTTGATAGAAAGTTTATTCAAGTTTTGAAGTAGTAGTTAGTTTAAAATAACCTACTATAGTCTAAAAACAGTTTTTCTCAAGTTTTAATTTACAAAAAAATTAATTGATGAATGCATTGGATATTATAGGAATCTGTTTGTTAAACTTGGATTGCCTACTTGATTTTTCTTTCTTCAAAATGATCCATGTCTATTAGAAGTTTATGAATTTTTTTAGAAATTTGGGGTATCAAAAGACGTATATTCAAATAAAATACCTCGGCTACTTTACTTTAAAAAGTACAAATTTTTTAGCTTTCAAGCTAAACTCTTATGTAAAATTCTAATCAAGAAATTTTGTTAATTCGCATTCATAGAATCTCTCAATTTTTCTAAGTAGCATAGATAATTATACACGATGATTATTTTGAATATTACTTATACATTCTCAGAACAGATGAAAGAGATGCCCAGAACCGTATTGCGTTCTCTCGATTCTTCCTGAATGAAATAGATGCTGATCCAGACTTTATGAATCGAATTCTCTGGACTGACGAATCAACATACTTACGGAAGGGAATGTTTATTCAGCACAATGAGCATCAGTGGGCTCATAAAAATCCTCATGTGGCTCGGGATGGTAAGTGTTTTGAATAGTTAAAGACCCCATATTCTAAAAAAATCAATCCCATGAAAATTCCTATGCGTGTGCGTCTTCTATTGAAAGAAAATTTATTTTTAGGATACGCTTAATAATAAACATTTTTTAAGCATTTTTCAAACACTTTTTCTATACCCCCTGCACGAAGACGCGACTCTGCGCACACTTCAAAAAGCAATGGTACTCCAAGTCGTGTCTTTGCGTTCGGAAAACCGAAAATGTTAAAAAGATATATCTAAAAATGTGTATTATTACGAGTATAATAAAAATAAACTTTCTGCCAATAATACACGCACACACATAGGGAAATTTTAATCGGATCAGCAGTTTATTTTGGAATACGGGGTCTCCGTACCGGGATCCGGCCGTGAATTTGTCATTGGGTGCGTTAGTTATGATTTATAAAAAAAAACAGTCTACGATCTCCAGCGATTAACAAACAAATTTTTCTCTATCGAAATAAAATTTGTATTTATAGGTCTATAAACAATTATTAATGAAAACGTTATTTAGTTCGTTCGAATTGCTTTTTCGGTTTATCCACATGGAGGTCCGTTTGGTGGGTGAATATATTAAATACATATAGCGATGATTTAAGTGTAGAGGAAAACTTGATGTTTTATTAAAAGTAGACTGACTACTACAAATACTTAATAGTAGAGACTTAGTCTACGCAAAGACCGCGTATCTCGCAGAGAGTAGAGATGTAAGCGTGTCGACAGTTCTCAGGCGAGTGACGATTCACTCGTCATACCTCAGCGAAGACGCTTACCTTGGGCATCGGGGGAAGGTAAGCCCCACCCACGAAGTCCGTGAAAAGGGTAGCTGAGGATCAACGGGGAAGCAGGGTGATGAGACGTGTATTATCGCTAACAACAAGGGATTAGCGAGAGCGCAAAGCAATTTTCATTTATTGCGGGCGCGCCATAAAAATCGAAATTCGACGCGGCAGTTACGCGGCAGCCACGCGACAGCTGAACTAAATTATTTTATTGATGCTGGGGAAAAACTGAGAGTTTTAACCAAGTACATCAACAGATAAAGCACGTCCGCCACACACCCCTTTACCATGATAACGCTACATATTCAAATAGAGAAAAAAAAATAATATACGTGAAAGATACATAAAGATAGATCAGCGCATATATAAGAAAAGAAGAGAAGGAAGAAGAAACAAAAAATCTATAAACGTATAATAAGCTTATCCTACTTAAATCCAGCTTGAAAGTGGTCTGGTAATCGAAATTTACGGCCAGAGCGTCTAGGTACATCATTGTTATCGCCGTTTGCATTCGAAGGTCCTGGCTGCGGCTGATTAGCAAGTGCAGAAGGAGCCTGAATCGGTGGCGTGACAATATCGCGGTCACATTCAATTATAATGTCATAATCGTCGTCGTCTTCGGTACGCCGTTGTTCGTTTTCAACAAATTTTTCTACGTTGCTACTTACAGTGAAAAGAGGCCTAAGTCTATCGATAGATAGACCTTTTTACCGTTAATATCAATTAAGAAGGATTTAACATTGCGCTTTATGACTTTATACGGGCCGTCGTAGGTAGTTTCCGATGGGCCGCGGACGGCGTCGTTACGTAGAAAAACATACGGCGAAGTTGACAATTCTTTAAAAATAAATACTTTTTCTCGCCGTGTCGACGTACGGGTGAAGGTTTAACATGATTGACGCGTTTTTTCAGGTTATCGACGAAACTAGATGTTGGATTTTGATCAATGTTCGTTGTGAAAAATTCCGCTGGAAGGCGTAAACCGGCGCCGTAAACGAGCTCGGCTGCCGTAGCTCCGAGGTCTTCCTTAATGGTACAACGGATGCCAAGTAAAACAATCGGTAAAACGGATATCCAATCGTCGCCGTCGTGGCATTTGATAACGGCTTTAAGTTGTCTATGGAGCCTTTCTACCAAACCGTTGCTTTGCGGGTGATAACTTGTCGTACGAATGCGCTTCGTACCTAACAATTTACATAATTCAGCAAATAGTGAGAATTCGAATTGGCGTCCTTGATCGATTGTAATACGCGCGGGAACGCCAAAGCGAACGATCTAGGTCAACAGAAAAGCTTTCGCGACAGTAGAGGCTTCCATATCGGCCATAGGAACAACTTCGGGCCAGCGAGTAAAACGATCGATGCACGTGAAACAGTATCGAAAACCTTGACTGTAACTCATTGTAATAATGTCGATGTGAATGTGCTCAAATCGATTAGCTAAATTGCTCAAATTGTTGAACGGGCGCGGAAACGTGTCGAGTAACTTTGCATCGCTGGCACGAAACGCAGGCACGCGTCCATCCTTTACAATCTTTGGTCATCGACGGCCAAACAAAACGTGAAGTGACGATCTTCTGAGTAGTGCGCATACCTAGATAAGATAGACTGTGTAGAGAATTAAACACGGCACGGCGCAGAGACGCAGGTACGAAGGGTCGTACGGCATCGGTCGCAACATCGCAGTATAAATGCACGTTTTGATCCGGAAAATACACTTTTTTGAGTTTAAGTACGTATTTTTCTGAATTGAGGAACTCGCATAGTTCTGGATCGGCTTTTTGAGCGATAGCAAGTGAGTCGTGATCTATTGATGATGCAATTGTTTTTAACGCGTGATAATGCATTGGCTACCACGTTTTCCTCGCATTTAATGTGCTTAATATCAGTAGTAAATTGTGAAATGTAGTCGAGATGTCTAAATTGACGCGGAGAACATTTATCTAAATTCTGACGGAAAGCAAAAGTTATTGGTTTATGATCAGTAAAAATCGTGAACGGTCTACCTTCAACCATGTGTCGAAAACGTTTAACGGAGCGATAAATAGCATATAACTCGCGATCATACGCACTGTACTTACTTTCGATTGACGTTAATGATTTAGTGTAGAAAGCGAGTGGTTGCCAAGCATTATTCACGAGTTGCTGCAGTGCACCGCTGATAGCAAAGTCCGAAGCGTCGACGACAATACTAATGGGCGTACAGGTGCGGGGTGCGCGATCAGAGCGGCGTTCGCGAGAGCGCTTTTCGAATTCGTAAAAACGGCGCGTGCTTCTTCGGTCCACTTGACGGGCTCATTGCCTTTTTTTGATCCTTTGCCTTTTTTCGATCCTTTCAACAGATCGTTCAAAAGTTGCAAGATTTCTGCAGCGCGAGGAACAAATCTTCGATAAAAATTGAACATTCCGAGATAACGACGTAAACCTCTAATAGAATTTGGCAAAATAAATTTCAAAATATCATTAACGCGTTTTTTCATTGGCTTAATGCCTTCAGCGTTGACCGAATAACCGAGAAAAGTAATTTCGCTTACTCCGAAAACACACTTTCCAACGTTAATTACGACGCCGTATTTCAAAAAGCGATCGAATAAAACCTTAAGATGCTCAAAGTGTAGTTCCTCGTCTTCAGACGCGATCAAAAAATTGTCGATGTACGGGTATACAAAGTCTAATCCGCGAACGATGTCGTCGACGAAACGCTGACATGATTCTGCTGCATTACTTAACTCGAACATCATCATCGCAGGCTCGAATAGACCAAAAGGCGTTACAAGCGCGGCTTTTTCGATATCCTCGGGCGCTATAGGTATTTGATTAAAAGCATGGATTAAATCAACTTTCGAAAATACCTTCTTCCCATGGAGATTTTGCGCGAAATCTTCGATGTGCGGTGGGGTATACCTGTCGGGGATGGTGCCCGCGTTGAGAGCGCGGTAGTCGCCACACGGTCGTAGGCCTCCATCCTTCTTGGCTACGACGTGGATAGGCGTTGACCAAGGGCTCTTGGAAGGCCATATTACTTCCTGCTGCAGCCACACGTCGAATTCAGCCTTAACTGCTTTCAGACGGTTGGTGTCGAGACGACGAGGCTTGGCGTGTACAGGTGGGCCGGGCGTGGTCTTTATGTGATGCTGCACTCCACGCTTAATTAATCCTTTACGAAAGATCGGCTGTCACGTCAAGTCCGGATATTTTGCAACGAGCTTATAGTACTCCGATTCACCGGTCACAGTTTTTACGGAGGTTGTCTCGTTACCATTGCTGGCGCATCCACGCGTTGATAAGCCGGTTGTTTTATCGATCAAAGTCTTATTTTTCGGATCTATCAATAAACCGAAGTGCCGCAAAAAGTCTAGGTCGATTATCGCGGCACTTACATCGGCAATAATGAAGGGCCACTTGAACTCGCAACGTAGAGACAAGTTCAAGTTGAAAGGCACACACCCGTACGTATTGATTTTTGATCCATTCGCCGCGAAAAGTTGGTACTCACTTCACTTAATTTCAGCTTCTTAGACAACCATTTTCGCGGGTACACGCACACATCAGCACCGGTGTCTATGAGAAAAAATCTGTTTGTGTTAAAGTCTTTGACGTAAACTCGGCGTTGTGTGCAGCCGTCGGTGCTCGCCATGTTCACTGACGGCGCGCATCGTTTCCCGTCCACGTGCAACCTCTTCGGCATTTAGTTGCATTCTCTTTAAATTTTCGGTGGTAGTAGCAGAGTCGGTCGTTTGCACCGGGTGCTGGCGTATTGTCGCGTTTGCTTTTGATCTGCTGCTCGTCGCGTGTACGTGAGCGGCTACGACCATGTCCTTGTGCTATCGCGTTTACTTGCATAGCCAACTGCTTGATCTGCTCAGACAGTGCAGAATAATCATCGACAGCGTTAACCTGTTTGCTCGTCGTGTGTTTCACTTCATGCACAGCGTCGGCGAGCTTCAAAATCTTCGCCACGTCCGTCTCGCTAGAAGCTGCTAAGACTGTCTGCAACTGCGACGGCAAGCGCGTTTTCCATACCTGTATGATGAAGTCTTCGGTAGTGTTTGAGGTGGCAAGCGACTTGAGACTGCGAAAAAACTCGGAAGGCTTTCTATCACCCATCTGTTCGCTTTCCATAAGCTTACGGACTCGCCAACTGTCGGACTCGGTGAGACGATCAATCATTTTCGTTTTGAGGTTGGTGTACCTGTTTTCATCCGGCGGAGACTCCAGAATATCTTCGACTTGATCAATAGCTTTTTCAGTCAAACTCGAGAGGGTATGACAATACTTGAAGTTGTCATCTGTGATAGAGCAGGAGACAAACTGTGCCTCGAGTAGCAAAAATCACATTTTAATTTTGTTCTCCATAAATGGCGGCGCACGAACGTGTCGTGCTGCGTGCATATTCACTACTTGTCCGGAAATACCACCGCCTTCGACACCGTTGGTCAAAGTCATTTTCACAAGCGTTGTTTACACTATACACAAACACTAAACGATCACGACAAATTTTACGTAAAAGTTTTCATTTCACCGCGTTCACCCTTTTCAATCACGTCGGGGTCACCAATTGAGGTCCGTTTGGTGGGTGAATATATGAAATAAATATAGCGATGATTTAAGTGTAAAGGAAAACTTGATGTTTTATTAAAAGTAGACTAACTACTACAAATACTTAATAGTAGAGTCTTAGTCTACGCAAAGACCGCGCATCTCGCAGAGAGTAGAGATGTAAGCGTGTCGACAGTTCTAAGGCGAGTGACGATTCACTCGTCATACCTCAGCGAACACGCTTCCCTTGGGCATCGGGGGAAGGTAAGTCCCACCCACGTAGTCCGTGAAAAGGGTAGCTGAGGACCAACGGGAAAGCAGGGTAATGAGACGTGTTTTGTCGCTAACAACAAGGGATTAGCGAGAGCGCAAAGCAATTTTCATTTATTGCGGGTGCGCCATAAAAATCGGAATTCGGCGCGGCAGTTAAGCGGCAGCCGCGCGACAGCTGAACTAAATTATTTTATTGATGCTGACGAAAAACTGAAAGTTTTAACCAAGTAGATCAACAGATTAAGCACGTCCGCCACACACACTCAAACAATGGGACGATAAAGTCAAAACTGATTCACAGTTCATACATTATTATGAGTATTAATCTAAATCACGAAGAAAATGTAGTTCATATATGCATCTATAAGTGCAAAAGACTATTTAAGAGCAATAATTTTTTGTGAAGCGAGATGTTCATTCGCCGTTTTTAAAAATTATCATGCACTGAAACTTTATTTCGTAGTACGAATGTATACAATTCTTCACGTATTTTTCAGTCAAATTTTCCTTTAATAGCCTTACGATTGTGGGCACGTAGAAGAGAAAAAACGAAATAGAACAAATGCAATCATAAAAGATCAAAATAGTAACATAAATATTACTTTTTGTAAATAATATGGTTAAATTATCAAACTGCAATTCTTTGTACGGTATGACTCGCTTCGCTCACGTTGTCTCAAAAAACGAAATACGACATATGCGTGGATAGGAGACGTCTTGCGTCGCCAAACATCTATCAAAATGTGCTATAAACTGAAAAATTTATAAATCTTGGTCATTATTTCCAGATCGATTTCAAAATCGGTTTTCAGTCAATATGTGGACAGACTTGATTGGTAATCAAGTTATTTGTCCGGTACAACTTCCAAACCCACTAAACGCTGAAAATTACCTTGAGTTCCTGCAGGATATACTTCCGGGATTGTTTGATAAAGATGGTGTGCTAGAAAAACTGCAAGAAAATCTTATTTTCATGCATGATGGTGAACCAGCACATACTGCTGCGAATGTAAGGAATTATCTTGATCAGGTAATTATTATAGTATACATTGTCGTTGGAAATATGTAAAAGCATCTCATTTATTTTGCTCTGCGCATGTGCGTGACTACACGTCTCGCTCTCTCTTGGCGGCTAGCGGCGTTGCCGCTCAATTCGTTCTAGTCTCTTCCGTGACGCGGACGCCAAAGGCTTTCTCTCCAATAAAGCATTTCTTTTCTACAATTGTTTATTCACTTATTCTGCCTGCTTTACCCTTCCTTACCAAAAATTGTATTAAGCGATTTCTCCTAATGAAAGTCTTAACGCTCTGAAATTTCATGTAGGATAATTTTGTCGTGGCTTTATGCCAATTATTTGCTGACGGGAATATTGCTCTGATTTGAAAGGAAATTTAATTACTTTTATATTATTCTTTATAAAAATATAAAAGTCGTTCTAGGACAGATAGCCTTATGAAAATTTTCTACTTTGTATCATATTTGACGAGTTTTATTTCCGTCGCTCAAAGATTCTCAAATCTCAATTAAAATACGCTCTCCTCCTCTTTCCCTTTTATTTCAACTCTACTTTTAATATAAAATTTTTTAATCTCTGTAGCAGACGGTTAGGTAGAGCTAAGCGCGAATAATTAAAATACATCTGACCGATAGATGTCGGACGCGCCGGGAAAACTTCTGGGCAATCCCAATGTTTTCCACAGCAGGTGCCGATAGGTCTCGGGGTAATTAGCACCGCATAACTGTGTCTCCTCGAAAAACATTAAGTGTAAGCTGGTTGTTTCGACGTGACAAGCGTCTACCTGTTGTTTTATGATAGCATATTAGATTCGGCATGCCTCCTCAATGTTTCGCTCGTCTGGCGGTGTGGCTATTAGCCAGGGCCGCACGCTACAGCTTGGGTGAAACGCGTGCCGCGTTTTACGCAAGGCTGTCTCAGCCTCTACCAGTTTCGGCTACGATTCGGGGATAGCCGAGGGTTATCTCGAGATCGCTCAGCGACTCACGAGTGAGACAGAGGCTAGGGTAAATGTAATAATTAAGAAGGCCCCGCCCTCACACGAAGAGGGTGAGAGGCTCAGGTAAGAGGCGCTTGCTACGAAGAAACGAGCAGTCAGTGAGTGGTGGTGTACTTTTGCCTGCGTGCCGAGTTTGTTTCTCGTTTTTCATGTATTTTAGCCTGCGTGCCGAGTTTGTTTCTCGTCTTTCACGTGTTTTAGACTGCGTTCTGAATTTGGCTTTTCTTGCTTTTGGCCTGCGCGCCGAGTTTGTTTCTTGTCTTTATATGTTCAGTCTGCGTGCGAGAACAGTGCGAAGTGGATGTAGTGCGACGAGCAGGTGTAAAAATAAATAAAATAAAATTAATAAAAAGTCTGTCTTTGCCTCCACGATTACTTGCTTCGGTCCCCAACAAATTGGTACCCCTGGTGGGACAACGACGAGCAAGTTGGGCAAGTAATCGAGATAAGGAAGAAAAACAGCTCAATAACAGTCGGACAGCAAGTGATTCAAAAATGGCACCACGAAAACGTCCAGCAGCACCAATGGTGGAACAACCAGCAGCAACTAAACAAGGACATCGTCCTGCCGCCACGTCGACACCAGCTCCCGCCAAGAAAGGCATAGCGCGTAAAGGACGGAAAAAGGTACCAGCACAAAAGCCAGCATCAGATTACGTGCCAGCGCAGCAAGCAGCACCAGCCTACGTACCAGCGCAGCAAGCAGCACCAGCCTACGTACCAGCGCAGCAAGCAGCACCAGCCTACGTACCGGCGCAACAAGCCGCACCACCCTACGTGCCAGCGTACCGAGTTTGTTTCTCGTTTTTCATGTATTTTAGCCTGCGTGCCTAGTTTGTTTCTCGTCTTTCATGTGTTTTAGACTGCGTTCTGAATTTGTTTCTCGCCTTTCATGTGTTTTAGACTGCGTTCTGAATTTGGCTTTTAGCCTGCGTGCCGAGTTTATTTCTTGTCTTTATATGTTCAGTCTGCGTGCGAGAACAGTGCGAAGTGGATGTAGTGCGACGCTCATGTATAAAAATAAATAAAATAAAATTAATAAAAAGTCTGTCTTTGCCTCCACGATTACTTGCTTCCGTCCCCAACAATCTCTACGTATGCTGCCAGTATTTTGATTATTCGTACTACTTTAGTCTACAGAAGTTTTGAAACAAACACGGCTTCATTAGTATACTTCGGGGAGCATGTGAGAGTGCATTCACAGTACAGCGCTAGAAACCAAATATGTATATGTCTGTACATGCATGTATATGCATGTACAACTGTCGGCTAGAAAAATTATTGGTTTCATAACAAATTTTACGCAGGTATATTAAAATCGCTTATAAAATATTTTAATTCTTCAAGGTATATGGCGTCCATTGGATAAGCAATAATGGTCCAGTACGCTGGCCAGCAAGATCTCCTGATTTGAACCCATTGGACTACTTTTAATGGGGGACATCCAAAGAAGCAGTTTATCACAATGGCGGCCTCAATGACCCAAATGACATGATACCAAGAATCCAATATCACGCCCAGCATCTAGAACCCGAAAAAATACATGCAGCTACACATCAGATAAGACGTAGAGCTATTTTGTGTATTCAGCAACAGGGGGGGCATTTCGAACAATGCTTGGATGGTGATGATGGTGGTAATGGTGATGATGTTGTTGAGGAGGAGGACGAGAATGGTGATGATGTTGATGGCAATGATGAAAATGGAGAAGATGATGATGATGATATGAACAACGATGGTGAAAATGATGGCAGCGAAGACGGTGAGGCTGATGATAGTATGAATGAAGATGATGACGACGTTGGCAACGATCCGGATTGGGAGATATGAATTTACATGTTTTTTATATTTTTTCTTTTCTACTAAGGTTTTACTAAAAACTAGTCAGCCTAATAGTAGACGAAATTCGAATAATTCGATAAAACGTTATACTCTGTGTAAATAAAGATGATTTGTTATATAAATCTGTTTTTTCAATCATCTTCCTTAGCTGTTTTGGTTGTTCTCAATACGGGCCTCAATTATTTAAATTTTCATACACCACTCAGTTCATCACAAACAGTTATGGATAAGTGGACTTATGAAAAAATTTTTCTAGAATTGAGGTAATTAGATAAATAATTAAAAAGAAGAGTGATAATTTACTCGTTCAACTTCTAAAACTGGAATCAAGACAAATAATTATGGGTGAGGTGACAGAATGTCAACTGACGAAAGGTTAAATAAGCGTAGGGTGGTGAGACCGTTCTCGTTATTTTACCTTTTTTTCCGCTCTCGTCCTTCCTTTCCCATATTTCCCAAAACATCGACTACGTCTTACTCTTGATCATTGACACTTATACCACAGCTTACCTTTGGTCTGTTGCATTACCTGTTCCGCCCGTTGCTTTTGTCTTTTCAATATTATCTTCACGTCTTCTACGGCTAAACCAGGCGACACTATGCTCCTTTGCTTTCTACGAAAGTTCATGTTTGACTCTGACTCTTCTATCAAGCAGCACTGAGCACATCTGCCCTTCACACAAATCTCTATATATCTAACACACTTCTGAGAACGCCGTAAGGTTGACCACTTTTTTTCCGAGTCGTTGCTCTACCTTCCCATCTTCTTAAACTATGCTCGCTCCGCCCTATTTTTTGAAACTCTGCTTCGACTAACTCTTTCTCCAAGTCAGAATGGCCTCGTCCGCTCTCTTTTCCGAACCCAACTTCGTCTAACTCTATTTCAAACCTGCATTAGACACATCCGTCCTCTTTTTCCGAGAACCCGCTCCGTTTGACATAATTTCTAGTTAACAATGTGGTTGTCTGGGATCACTTACGCGCCCTTGCTCCGTCGGACCCATTCCTAAGACCCTACTATGACCGCCTTATCTTGTCCCCAAGCCGCCTGCTGTTATTGCTCGTCGTTAACTGTCAATCCAAGTTAACACTATGCTCGATTGGCCTTTTCCAGAGAAGAAATGGGCTCGACCACCTTCTTATTCGAGCCCGACTTAGCCTGACCCTTTTCCAAGGCCATCCCCTGCTCGTCTAACCTACAACTAGCGCCCTCGCTTTTATGTGCCGTTATTCCCAGTCAGCACTGCGTTTGCCTAAGCTTTTGTCCGCATCCTCACTCCGACTGACCCCTTACTAAAGCAGCACTGGGCTCCTTCGCCAATTTTTTTGAGTCCGCACTGCTTGAATCTTTTGCTAGGCCTCCCCATGTTCGACTAGCTAAATCTATGCAACCGCTTCCTCTGCCGTTTTTTCCATTCAGCACAACGCATCTGCACTCTTCTCTGCGGACTCGGACACGGACATAGCCCTGTGCTAGTCTACCCTTCTGAACGCAACCCCCCGCTCGTCCGTCCATTTTCACCCAGCCCTCAGCTCGTCTGCTCTTTTGGACATGGCGCTCTACGCGTTCGCCCTATTTCACACAGCTCTCCGCTCGTGTGCACTATTTCACTCAGCCCTCTGCCCGTCCGTCTTATTTCGACGTCTCCCCGTCGCCGTCCGTCTAATTTCAACGTAGCCCTCGGCTCGCAAGCCCTTTTAGACGCAGCCCTTCGCGCGTTCGCCTTGATTCACATGGCCCCCCACACCCGTCCGTCTCATTTTACTCTGCCCTCCGCTCGTCTGGCCTATTTCATCAAGCCCACAACTCGTTTGCCCTTTCCGACATAGCCCTCCGCTCGTCCATCACATTTTGACGTAGCCCCCAGCTCGTCCGTCTCATTTCGCCTTGACTTCCGCTCGTCCGCCCTATTCCGCCCAGCCCCAAGCTCGTCTACCCTTTATAACGTAGCCCTCTGCTCGTCTGCCTTTCATGACGGTGCCCTCTGCCCGTCCGTCTTATTTCGATGTCTCCCTTTCACCGTCCGTCTAATTTCGACGAATCCCTACCACCGTCCGTCTTATTTCGACGGATTCCTCCCACCGTTCGTCTAGTTTCGACGTAGCCCTCTCCTCGTCTGCCCTTTTAGACGCAGCCCTTCGTTCGTCTACACTTTTTAACGTTGCCCTCGCTAATCTGCCTTTTCACATTTCCGCACTGGACTCATACCCCTTTATCGTAGCAACACTAGGGTCGTCCGCTCCGTTTTAGAGCAGCACTGGGCACGTCCGCCCTCATCAGACCAGCGCTCGGCTCCTTTGACTTATCCCGAACAGCACTAGGCTCGTCTGCTATCTTCCCAGCGCCGTTGCTTCGCTTGTCGTATTTTCAGTCATCACTGCGCTCGTCTGTTCTGCTATATCAAGTTCCAGCTTCCTCCTGCCTATTTCTAAGGCCGCGCCGTGCTCGTCTTCTTTTCCCCCCCGAGCCTCTGCTATATGTGACCGTTTTCTCAGAGCAGCTTAGCGCACGTCTACCCTCTTCGCCTAAACCGCAGCATCATCAGAATTTTTACTTGAGCCTCGCTTCGTTCGCAGCTTTTCTGAGGCTGCACTGTGGTTTTTTATGATCATGGAAGAGCAAAAATCTTATAACCGTCGATTTCGGCTCTAAAAAAATTTTGAAAGCATCGTGTTTTTTCCAAAAAAAGTTTTTTCCATTCTATTTTTTGTCGTTGACCCCGAATCTAAAGTCAAATTGCCAGTTTGACAGTTAGCAGTTGTCACGACATCTGTGATGACAATTGACTTCAAACTCGCGTCCAGGAAACGCGAAAACAGTAGAGTGACTTTTTCTGTTTCCGCGTATCAAATTTTTTCGAACTTTTAAGTTGTCGAAACAATTTAATTTCAGATTCGTGTTCAGCGATGAAAAATACAATGGGAAACACATTTTCGAGATCGAAAAACAATTGTGGAGCGTACGGTTGCCAGCGCGACCTTGCTGAAAGCGAAAAACTGAATTTCCCAGTTTTTGACTGTGAGCTCGAGAAAAAGTATCACACCGAAATTTGTAATCGCCAAAATCGGTATCCTTTTTCATTCTAGGTCCTTCAAGGTACAACTTGCTGCTTTCAAAATTTTTTCAGAGCGAAAATCGACGGTGATAAGATTTTTGCTCATTTTAAATTCAAAATAAACCTTAATGGGCCGCCCCGTCTGCGTCCGCAATTCTTTTAGGTCGCACTGCGTTCGTCGGTCCTCATGCCCCCCAGCCTCATCCCCCGTTTATTCGTTTATTCTTCTCAAAATCCGCACCTTCGCCACATCCACTACTCTCTCCGAGCAGCCTGGCACCTTTGACTCATTACGGATCTTCTTTCGTATTTCGGTTTCTCAAACGATGAAGTTACCATGCGGAACAGGGCAACGAGAGATTGATTTTAAAGAAAATTATGGAAATTTGTTTTTGGAATTTCTTTTCACCATAAAGTAGCGACGACTTTTATAATTTTCAGTTTTTTATTATTTATAATTCTTAATTTAACTTAGAAAAATTAATGTACACACATTTACGCACTTTATGAAAAGCGTTTCGCTTTCGAGACTACGACTAAGTTCTAATGGGTTCTACAATAATCCTAACTATTTTGATAAATGTAGCTTGCTCGTTAGATTGATAATAATATTTCAGAAATGCGCAATCTATTGTAGATCTAGTCTTCAGCATTGCCATATTTTCTTTATAATTATTATGTGCTGGAAATAATTTCATGACTAATGATCATTACTGAAATTAAAATTTCACTTACTTGATTCAAGGCACCGAGTTGCTGCAAGCCATCGTAGCGACAGTATTTTTGTTTACGAGCCGCCTACTTGCCAAAACGCGTTTTTTCTCAGAGATTTAAAGCTTCTTCTATTATAGGCTCTATTAGAATCTCACCCATAGTCTCAAATTCAGATGTCATACGATTCGCACGCGTGAGAAATGTTAGGATGGATTTCCTGTGTGTGACTAGTGTAAATCGTCTCGCACACGCGAATTGAAACTTTGTTCCACGTGTGATGACACATCAGGAGTGATTTTCCCACATGGGAGTTTTCAGCCGAGGGTTGTCAGTATTTATTTATTATTATTTTATTTCTTAATCTTAAAAAAACGTATAACTAAGCTAATTGGAAACAGACTATACGCCTCTACCGATTGATCTCAATTTTCTCAAACGCAAAAAAAAGCAATGATGTAGTAGCCGATCACAGCGATTTTCAGCATTAAATGAACATAATTCTTAAGTAAGACAGCGAGTTTGAATTCGACGACCACGAATACTAAATAACCTATTTGGCAAAATAAACACAAAAGCTTTCACGTGCATCATTGTTATTAGTCAATCGGTATTGAACCATTCTTATTATTAATACGCGTTCAATCAATGAATACGTATATCAGTATGTAGACATGGGGGCTCCGTGTTGCACGATTTGGTTGAGCACCGCTTGCAATCAGCGGCGGCGCGCGCCTGTGGCCCCCTCACTGCTCCGCGCTCGCCAGCAAGCGCCCGTTCTTCTAAAGCTGTGTGCTGATTGGCCAATCTTTGAAGCTAATTATCTAATTACCTAATTATTTTATCGAAAAACTAAGAACACAATTCGAAATTAATTTTTCGAGACGAATCGAATGGAATTATTAGTTACATATGTTTTTGAATCACCCTGTCTAAAGAAGTTAACTTAATCTATTTTTGTTTACTGTGTATTATATGGATTTCGCTTTCACCCGCTTACAATTGATTTTTTGAGAAATTGAGTGGTATTTTGAGGAAAAATTGAAAATTAATCAAGCTTAATTGTTGCGTGCTTTAACTTGTTAGCATACACAATTTTGTATCCAGCAATTAATTTGATCTTGAAATTAATGTTATCTATTGCTTCTACAATTTCATAAGAACCTGTGTAATGTTGTTCAAACTTACTTCGAGGTTCTTTCTGTAAGTAAAATTTGTCTCCTACTTGAAAATCTTTAACATTTAACGATCTATCACAATATTCTTTATATTTTTCTTTAGATTTATTGACATTTTCTGCTACCATGGATTGTGTACTGGCTAATTTTTTGGGTTAACTGATCAACAAAATTATTATGTGGTAGAGAAACCTTTTATTTTGCGAATGAAGATGGAATAATTGCTTTTCTTCCATAAAATGCCACGTGAGGAGGAAAACCGTGTGCTTCATGTACACGTGTATTATAGGAAATCATAGCAAATTGGATCCATTGATCTCAGTTATCTCCCGTGTAAAAGTGACGCAGATATTTAATGAAAATATGGTGTGAGCGTTCAAGGAAGCCAAGTGATTATGGATAAAAGGCTGTGGACGTTATTTGACGAATTTTGAAAATGTGACAGAGTTTATCCATAATTTTACTATTAAAATTACGCCCTTTATCAGTATGGATAATTTGAGGACAACCATGTTGAGAAATAAATTGTTCATTAAAGGTAGTGGCTATTGAAATTGCGTCCATATTTGGAATAGGGATAACATCAGCATATTTAGTGAGAATGCATTGAATTATAAGTAGATATTTATTATTGGACTTTGTTATGGGAAGAGGACCAACTATATCCATTTGTATTTTTTTGAGTGCTCCTTTCGGAGTATCGGTTATAACCATGGGTTGACGAGTCTTATTTCGAGTAAGCTTGTTTTCTTGACAACTTTTGCAGAATTTTACGTGCTTTTTAATGTCTAACTTCATTCCCTTCCAGATAAAATGATGACGAATTACCTTATATAGTTTTGTGTACCGTGATGACCACTGGTAACAGAGTTGATACTCTTGCAAAAATATTGCTCTCTCACTTTCGTCTGGGGAATAAATATCATTGGAATAGACAGTAAATTCACAATCAATTTCTAGCAGTATTTCAACTAGAGTATTCTCGATAGTTTGCCAAGCTATATATCATCCATCCGATTGTCTGTACTTGATATGCTACAGGATTTTACCTTAAGGGTTTTTATAGCGTCCTTCAAGCGTGTTATACAAGTTTTAAGATTTACTTATAACGGGCCGCGTCCTAGCGCCCAAGTGAAAATTTTATTACCGTTCGTGTTTCGAAATTCAAGTATCCAAGAAAGACTGAAAATATATTGGACGAGCGTGTGAACTAAGAATCTACGCAGATTACGAGTAATACGTTAAATACATGAAAGAAGTTTTGAATATTCGCGCGGCTGCCTTACTACAATTGTGCAGGACAAGTGACATAGGCAGTATGTCACAAGACTATTGAGAGCTTTACCCCCCCCCCCCCCGGGAGATTCAAGACCTGTATCTACCACTGTGATAGGACTCCAATCGCGATCTATATATTACTATATAGAGTATTCAAATGATCTGTGTATACCTTCGAGCATATGCTACTAGAGGCAACCCGGAGGGCTGCTGAACCGCCATCGGGTATAGCAAGAGATAGCGCGATTACCAGGATAGGCTATCTCTCTCGCATCGGACGCTGATTAGCTGAGTGCGCTCCCCGCCATTAGCCGTATATATAAATATAGTTTTATATGTTGCGCGCTTCCAGCCTTCCAGGTGTAAATTTCCGAGCGTATATGTGCGTATAATATGTGGTCTTTTGTATCATAATTTATAGTTATTTGTACTTGTTATTTTTTATTCTCATTTAATATTTATGCGACTTTTTAAAAGATTATTTTACTGAAAATTATGAAGTATAACCAGATGAGCGTCGTTTTAGATAGAATTTTTCCTATTATAATATATTTACTACTAATAAATATGTAAAAAACATTATTTTTTTCAATATTTATTGAAATTATTACTTACAATTAGGCAATCAGAACAACAACAATATATCGGTACATTAGTAATGATAACTTTCATTTTTCTTATATTTATAAAAATATTACACGCTTTGAAAACAGATAACAATTACTTACTTATATAGTGAAATAATTTCAGTCTTATTCGTGATAATGTAATATCAATTTAGTTAATTCCTACGAATGCGTTTCTTTTTTGAGCTTTAACAGATTCAAATTTTTTTTATCTTATTAGAAAGTACTTTATAATTATAGATTTTATTAGCTGATATCGATGAAGCGAAGAATTTTTAGAATGGTTGATCAGTAAAAGATCTTCCGGTACTACAGATGACATGTAAAGACACATTTTATGAAACATGCCTCGTTTAAAATTGTACTTTACTCTGAAAATGTGTTCTAATAATTTATATAATCAAAAAAACGTCTAAGCTCGGTTTAATTAAACCGCCTCAGTTTCTTTTATCCAATAAAGCTGATTGACTCACTTCGTCGGTTAATACTAAAGGATATGAAAAACATTTAGACTTTATCAAAATTTTTCTCGTCACGAAGCCTGCAATGAGACCAACAACATCGTCAATATATTTCTTTTCAGTTTGCGACCATCAGAGCTATCCCATTGGCGCTTGCAATTTTCAATTAAACACTGACGAGGCATTTTGCAATAGCATACGCGAGAAACAAACAGAAAGTATAAAAAACTGAATTGTTATACAAAGCCACATGCTTTGTATACAACCTGGAAGTGCACAACATATAAAACTATATCTATATAAACGACTAATAGCGGGGAGCGCACTCAGCCAATCAGTGTGTGGTGCGAGAAATAGCCTATCCTGGTAATCGCGCTATCTCTTTCTATACCCGATGACGGTTCGGCAGCCCTGAGGGCTGCCTTTAGTATATGCTCGAAGGTAACAACTATTAAGAACCAGTCGTAATACGATATAGGTTTGTCGAAACTCAACAATCATGAAAATAATATTTGATTTGAAATAAGAACATTTTTGTTGCTATTTTTTGTCTCAATGTAAGTAGAAAAATTAATCTAATCTATTAAAACTAATGATAACTAATGATTAGAAAAAAAAATGTTCTTGTAACCTTTGTTCATTATTTTTTACGATAGTAATATATTGTTGATATATTATTGAAGTATACTACTGTCGGCAAAAAGTAAGGTGAATTTTCAATTTAAACTTCGCGGGCTTAACATTTCGGGCTAGTTCTTTTTTTCTTGAGTTGGTAGGACTGCGAATGACATCTGGGACAAATTTCATGTCAATGTCATCATCAGTAATATATTTACGCTTGTGTTTACCAAACGACCAAGAGTGCATGTTTCGATTTTTACAATGTCTGATTTAATTGAGCAAAGAAGTGCCATCAAATTTTGTTTGCGGAATGAAATTTCGGCTGCGGAAACGTTGAGGATGTTGCGGAAGGCCTTTGGTGATTCTACCATGTCGCAGAAAAATGTTTATAAGTGGTACAAAGACTTCAAAGAGGGTCGAGAACGTGTTGATGATTTGGAGCGCTCCGGACGACCATCGACGTCAACAGATGACCAACACGTCAATAAAGTGAAGGAATTAGTGCTCGAAAATCGTCGGTTGACTGTTAGAGACCTTACTGATATGATCGGAATATCAGAAGGATCTGTGAAAACAATTTTGAAAGACCATTTGGGCCTACGAAAAGTCAAATCTCGTTTGGTACCGAAAATGCTCAATTTCTTGCAAAAAAGTCGCCGCGTTGATGTGTGTGAAACAATGCTTTCTGACTATCAGGACAAGCTCAAATGCATGATTACGGGAGATGAGACTTGGATTTATGCTTACGACCCTGAAACAACCGACCAATCAAGCGAATATCGTGCTAAAGGCGAGGCCAGACCGAAAAGAGCACGTCAAAGTCGTTCAAAAATCAAGGTCATGATGACAGTTTTCTTCGATTTTCGTGGTATGGTGCACTATGAATTCCTTCCACCCGGCCAAACTGTTAATAAGGAATATTATTTGAGCGTTATGCGTCGTTTGCGTGAAGCAATTCGTCTAAAAAGACCAGAATTATGGGCCAACAACTCTTGGTTTTTGCATCACGATAATGCACCATCTCACACTGCACTCGTTCTTCGTGACCATTTCGCCAAAAATTCGACGCATATCGTTCCGCAACCACCGTATTCGCCTGATTTGGCTCCGTGTGACTTCTGGCTATTCCCAAAACTCAAGAGACCACTCCGGGGAACGCGTTTCGAGTCGATTGAGGAGATAAGAGCTGAATCGAAGAAGGCGCTGATGGCTATACCGGAAAGGGACTATTTGGCATGTTTCGAGGATTGGAAAAAACGTTGGCATAAGTGTATTTTATCGGGAGGGGATTACTTCGAAGGGGATGACATTGATGTAGAAGAATAAATAAAGATTTTTCATTTTACAAACAAATTCACCTTACTTTTTGCCCACAGTAGTAATACACAGAAAATAGTGTAAAAAATATTATGTGGGAATAGAATATGTAATTTTTTTTTATGTCAAGAAGATTTAAATATGTACATTAAAACTTGTCTGCCAAAATATTCATAATTATTCAACACTACATTACATCAACAATTTTGTAAATTTAATTTTAATATACTTGAATTTGAAACGAAGAAAAAATAATATTTAAATGAAGCTTTTTGCAGACGCATTAAACCTTCTTTTCGTCGAAATGATGGCCTTTGCTTTTTATAACAGCTGCACAAAGTCTGGACATTCTCTTGATCAGTTTCTCCAAGGTCGTTGATGAAATTTGCTACCATTCTGCTTGTATTATTTCCTATAGATCTTTTGTAGAAGTTGAAAGTTCGAATATTTTTCTCAGATACGTCTTTGAATAGTAATTGATTTTTTAGTACCAAAAATCTGAAATTTAGACTCGTCGGTCTACAATACGTTATTCCAATCTGCTATAGTCCAATTTTTGTGTTCTTTAGCCTATATTAATCTTTTAGTAATATTCTTCTTTTGCAAAAATAGTTTTTTTACAGCAATTCTTCCGAACAATCCGTCCTTATTTAGTTTACGCTTTACGGTAGTGCAACTCACTTATTTTCTTAGATGCCGATGTACGAGGTCTGTCCGGAAAGTATCGGGCCTATCTTTATATTTTCGTGCTAGCGTTATTCTTTATCATATGGTGGGTGGCATCCTTCAAAGTAATCCCCACTTGATTGAATAACACGGTTCCATCGATGTTTCCACTTTTCAAAACAGTCCTGGAACTCACTTTTAGGGATAGCCTTAAGTACACTCGTCGCATTATTTTCAATCGTTGTTTTGTCATCGAATCGGTGTCCTTTGAGTGGTTTTTTTAGTTTTGCAAACAGCCAAAAGTCACAAGGGGCTATGTCGGGACTGTATGGAAGTTGTCGAAGCAATGCGATATTGTGTTTGCTCAAAAACTGCTGCACAAGATTGGATGAATGCGCTGGTGCATTATAGTGATGGAGAAGCCAGTCACCACTTACCCAAAAGTGCGGCCGTTTTCTTCTTACTGCATCACACAAACGTTTTAAAAGTTAAACGTAGTATTTTTTATTGATTGTCTGACCTGTTGGTGCATATTCGTGATGATACAACACCTTCACAATCGAAAAAATCAATCAACATTGACTTAACATTGGTCCGACTTTGACGTGCTTTTTTTGGTCTTGGCGATTCAGAATGCTTCCGCAGTGTAGATTGTTGTTTTGTTTCAGGATCATAACCATAAACCCATGATTCATCACCTGTAATAATTTTTCTAAGCACATTATCATCATTATTGACCATTTCCAGATTGTCCAGAGCGATTTCTAAGCGAATGTTCTTCTGCTCTGCTGTGAGCAATTTTGGGATGAATTACGCACACACGCGTTTCATTCCTAAATTTTCGGTTAAAATTTGTGAAATGATAGTTTTTGGTATCCCAAGGTCTTCTTCTAGTTCTCGCACAGTCATAAGACGATCTTGTTCGATTGCAAGTCGCACCCGCTCAATATTATCTGTGGCTTTTGTCGTCGAAGGTCGGCCGGAACGAGAATCACTATCGACAGAAGTGCGACCATCCTTGAACCGTTTATACCACTCTTTTATTCGTGTTTTACTCATACATTCGCTTTCGAAGGCCTTTTGCATCATTTCAATAGTTTCCGAACTCGTTTTTCCGAGTTGAAAGCAAAATTTGATGCAAATTCGTTGATCTTGTTTTTCAGTCATTTTTGATAATATCAAAATCCGACGAACGCGAAAAAGGCACTGTAAACAAAGACATGCTGCGCATGAATTATACGTCCGGCAGGTATCAGTAAGTAACCAATAGATTTGTGAGGCTTTACTGTTGACGTTTCTGTCCAGTAGAGGTCGCTCGAACACTATGGCGCGAAGATATAAACGTAGGTCCGATACTTTCCGGACAGACCTCGTACATCAGCAGTGTTTTGTCTAGCTGTAAGACATTTATTACGCAAACATATATTTTTTATAAATGCGTCATCAGACTTTATTGTTTTTCATGGTCTACCAAAGCGTTTCTTGTCTTCAACACTGCGGCTACTCTTAAATTTATTTACATTATAGTCTATGGTTCGACGACAAATATTAAGATTATTAGCAATCTGACGATTACTTTTCCCATTTATGTGTTTTTTTTTTATTTAACGTCGCTCTATTTATGCTCCATCAGTGCTAATCAGCGACGGAGGCTTGCAATGTGTTTGAGAATAAAGCACATGAAATTTTTTTCAGTGGTGCTTGTATCAATCAGCAGAGACTGGGAATCGAACCCGGGCCTACCGGGTGCGAGTCTGTCGCCCTACCGACCGAGCCATTGCAGGCCTTTGCCATTTACGTGTAATCCAATAACTTGATAATGTTTACCCAAATCTCTTGGTGCCATACTTCAATAATACTTCAACAATATGTTACTATGGTAAAAAATAATAAACGAAGGTTACAAGAACATTTATTTATTTTTTTTTTCTAATCATTAGTTATCATTAGTTTTAATAGATTAGACTAATTTTTCTACTTACATTGAGACAAAAAAGAGAAACAAAAATGTTTTTATTTCAAATCAAATATTATTTTCAGGACTATTGAGTTTCAACAAACCTATATCACATTATAACTGTTTCTTTATAGTTGTTACACTGACTCAGATTTTTCGTTGATCGAGATATGCATATAGTTAAAATTTGTCTATAGTAAATAGAATAGCTTCTCGTATAAATGATCTTTTTTATTCTTCCAAAGTGAAGAAAAATAAAATATTGAAAAAATGAGGCTACTTGATATTATGACTGAAAAAAAAATATTTTCATATGATTAAGAAATTTCATTTACGCATTTTCCTTATAAAATAGAGCATTTTCTTCCATCTAAATTTTTTTTTACGATTCAAATTTTCCGAAATAAAGAGCAATGAATATAGACGCTGTTTACGAATAAAATGCTCATATACTCGTAATCGATGAATTTAGATAAACAGCATTTTTGAATGAGTGTTTTGGATAGTATAATAAAAGAGCTATGTAATGCTTTTTTTAGATTTTTTCTACGATTTATTTTTCTTGAAATGGCGAGCGGTTAAAGAAATAACAAAAATTTCGTAATTTTTGTTTTGATATTCGCTCCCTCCCTATACACAAGGAAAATATGTTAGCATAATTTTTTATATACACCATTCAAAAGTACGTCAAAAGATCTTTCAAATTAGCTGTCTCGAAGCTCTGTAGGTTTATTTCCAGCCATGATATGGAGTTTCAAAGTTAGAGTCGTTTTGTTCTCGGGCGGGTAAAGATTATTGGGTGGGAGTATATATGAAAATGAGTTTTAATATATTTTCAGGTATTTTGGCGAATTCAGAAAGAAAAATGCCTATACATTTTTCTAATGAAATGATTGACTCAATCGAGGTGTTTTATAGAAGTAGCAGCAGGTTGTGTTCCGGTACTAAGGAAACGGTTAGTGTATTGAACAGAAAAACAAACCGAAAAGAAATCCTGCAGAAAAAACTTATTTTGTGCAGCGTAAAAGAATCACATGATAAATGGATTGAAGCAAATTCAGAGAATCCTGAAAAATTTCGTAGTTTTCTTTTTCTGCAAGTTTAAGACCCAAAGACTGTAAGTTAATTGATAGTCCAGGTACACATACAGTTTGTCTTGTAGCGAACACCAGAACGTCAAATTGAAGTGCAAAGCGTATTCGTACACTTTGAAATACAGGAAACTATTAGATCTATCCATTTGTTCAGTATAAAATGAAAATTGTATGCTCAACAATTGTTGAAATTGTCCAGGTCCTGAAACAATTCGGAATTTTTTACAAAGTCAAAATTTGATTAAAACTAGCGGTACAGTGAAATATTTTAATTGGTCAACTGTGAGTATTGATACAAAGGATAGTGAGGAAACTCAAAGTAAATGTTGAATATCTCTGCGCGAAGTAACTGAATACATGAAAACATTTTACTACCAATTAATAACAAGCATATGGAATTTAAGAAAGCATTACTTTATGAGTGAAAACCAAAAAAATTATTGCGAGTATGCGAAAAACAATTTAGAACACGATACAGGATTCATAATGATGGATTTTCTGAGAATTATACCTTTATTGCTCAAGATTCTACGCAGGTATTTTGTTATAATAATGTACAAGCTACCCTACATCTTCTTGTACTGTACTACAGAGACCATGATGGAAAAATTAGAATGCTAGCTTCTGCGTAGTGAGCAATTACTTGAAACATAACGCATATGTCGTTAATATTTTCCAAGAAAAGGTCTTCGAAGTCGTAAAAGAGCGTTTTCTACTTTTCAGACGAAGCTCCAACTCAATACAAAAACAAGTATGTAATACATAGAATTTCTTTACTAATAACGGAGATATGTGACCCTTCCCGTCTGGGTAGCTTGCGGCCATTCGCATAAATTATTATTTATTTGGGGATTCGGGAAGCAAAAAACGTTCCCATGATTGAATAACGCGTCGAGCACAACCACGTTAAACGTACAGATTCGAAGTCGGGACGAGGAGTGATACAGCGGCGAATAAACACAACACCGGATTAACACACTAATCCTTTAATCGTCAACAAGACGACGGTACACCGACTACAAGACGGCGATCTCATGCATATATACTACAAGTAGCACAATAAAAAACGCAAACGCGAATGTGAATCGGTGGTTGGTCAACCTGCTGATTCCCTATTTAAAACTAATTATTACAATAAATGCCCGACAAACACTTTCCGCCGTTATTTCATCAACGGGGTAGGCGGCAGATCTGCCGCACTATAAACTCATCAGCTAGCGTCTAAACATGCAAGAGAGAGACAAGAGAGAACACGGCACCGACCTCGACCTTCAGCCTCTCTGACGGCTAGAACACTTCGCAGTCTGACGTCACTGGTGTGCTCCTTATCGCTGACCGCATCGCTGGTGTTATTGTAGTCGCTCGTTGTTCTCTCGCTCGTCCTCTCGTTCGCTCTACTAATGTTGCTGCCTCAATCTGTTGTTTCGCTCGTTGTTGTTGTTATTGTTGCTTCCGCTGCTCTTCGGTTGTTTGGTACAGCAGCAGCGATAAAGTCCGCTCACGCGTACACCCGCGCACCTCGCCGGTTACCCACATGCACCGGTGCCGGGTATCCTTCGGGACAAGGCTGGGCGCGACCCAGCCACAACTCTCTAATTCTCGTCCGTGCACCGAGCGTGTCTCTGAAAACGAAAACGTTGACGAGGTCGCGGGGCCAACTCTGAAAAACCGTTGACTTCGGTCTAATCCGCGCGCGTGACTTTCTCTGCTCAAAGCCCAGCAGATACTCTATCAAATTTTCCGTAATGATCTGCAACTAGAGCGCTCTCTCTCCCTCTCTCTCTCTCTGTCTCTCTCTCTCTCTTCCTCTTCCGCGCCATCTCGATACTTCAGCTGGTAGCTCAGCCCATATACAGCACCTCAAAACAAAAATCCAAGCATGAGTGCGCATACCACACCCACACACTCTCAGCTTGGCGCGGCGCGCGGACATTTGCGACAGCCAAACGGACGAAATCGGCCTAGCCGAGATTCTTCGTTACAATATATTATATTTTTTTTTATTAAAATACCGTTTTTATTTACTCTAATCTATTTTTAAAAAATCAAATCTTAAAGAAACTCACTTTATAAAAATTTTTGAAAAAGACTTAGAGCTTATTACTTGTTCACGAAATTCAGTTTAATTTAAAATAAATTAATTCGAATTATCGGATCATCAATAATTGTAACATAAAATTTTCTTGTTTTACAGGAATAGTTTCATAAACGTTTGTTTTCACGAGGAATATTTTGGCATAATAGTTGTGTCTTTCAAGTTTTCTGCTACTAATCACCAAAAAGGACCATGTGATGGAATTGGAGCTGTAGCAAAACGCACTGTCAGAGTTGCATCACTAGTATTACCTCCCGAAAAACAAATTTGGAATCCCTTAAGCATGTATGAGTATCTGAACACAAACATGACTTCAATAAAGTGAGCATTTTTATCATAAATATATATCATCAGTTTATTACTTGAATTCTTGAGATAAAGCAACATTTTAATTTTTCAAAGATTCCTGTGGGTCAGTAGCGCAGAATATGAACAAAGACAACGAAAACTGAAAAAGAGATTTGATTCAGCGGAAATTGTGCAAAACACTAGAAGTTACCATTGTTTGATACCAATTGATGAAAAACCAGCAGAATTCAAAGTTATATCTTCATCTAGCGATTCTAAACTAGAATTTATTATGAAATAATTATTATCGCAACGAAAGGTGATCTCTGATATATACGTTTAGATATTCGAGAATATGAATAGAATTTATATAATATCTTCAATTATTGTTTTTCATTTTTCTACTACATCTTACTTTTATCAATAAAAGATTTTCATGAATTTATTTGCAGTCCTGTTAGATCCTACAATCATGTTAGATCTCTAGACAATATCTCGGTTGCTTTGATTATTAGATTAGGAAGGATTACAAATAATGGCTCGTATCGATAAAAATATAGATCCTTATATCATATTCGACACAGCCACTCTTACATAATTCAAGAAAAAACGTTGAATATCTATGACATTTGAAACTTGTTGATCGCAATTAACATTTTTCTTTGTTTTAATTGTCTTATTTAGACCTGTAATTACATTTCCTGCCAGTCACATTTGATGAATTAGGACCTGAAACGTGAGACTTGAAGGATCACGGTTTTTCCGGACTTAGAAATTTTGCGATTTTCAAACTTCAATATATCAAAGGGAACGCAAAAACACAAAAAAAAACAGAAAATAAGCCTTCTTCTACTCGGTAAGACTAGAAAAAGGTCTATCTTTCGAATGGTATTCTTAAAATTGAAAAAAATTGATAAGGTATTTTTTAAATCAACTTTGAAAATTGGAATTTTCGCGATATTAGCCGAAAAACCGATTTTTGAACCCACATAACTCTGGATCAAATCAAGCTAGAGAAACGAGCATGAGCGCAAATTAAAGCTCTTTTTAAAACAAACAAAAAACCTATTCATCGTTTTTCCAAAACATCAAAACTGACGACGTTACGATTCCTCGAAGATGGCAAAAAAATTGCTAAAAGAGCACTTATTCTCTAAGAGCACTTATACAGGGTATCCCATTTTAATTTACTACCCCCTAAAACAGGTTAATAATTTGCTCTGAGAAAAAAATGTTTCAGATAAAATTTGTTGGGTTCGAAGGGGGGCATCTTTTGGCTATTTCAGCTGCGACCTTGAACATGACCTTCAAAGTCATTTGAAAGTCAAGATCAAATTTTCATATGAAATGTGCATATTTTATGGCGGATTCGGATTCTACTAAAAAAGAAAAACACTTTTTGTATGAATCATTTTTTGAAAAAAACCCAAATTTTTGTTGTAAACGGCTTTAAAAAAGTAGAAAAAATCACTAGATATCTCTACCTTAAACTAAGGTTAGAATTTTTCCCACAGTTAAGAATGATTTTGATGAATGTTTCTAGATTCAATGAGGGACATACTGTAGTGACCTTCACCACGAACTCGCTTAAGAGCCTTCAATGTCATTTGAAGGTCATCAAGATTTTTTGAAGGTCAAATGTTTATTTACAGGTAACCATTACATTTTATCCGAGGAATTAGAATATTAGAATTAGAATATTTTTCTCGTAAATGCTTTAATTCTCGCTAAAAGACATTTTTTTGCTTCGTTATCGTTCTATTGGTAAGGCTTGTAAATTCTTACAGCTCCTCAAAGCTTCTCATCATTAGGTTTTCATTGACGTTCTGAATTTCAGATTAAATAAAAATTAAATTATTAATTTAAGATTAAATATTCCCTAAAAAATCTACCTACAACAGATAATGGCTGACTACACGCCAGTAGAGATAGTTAACATGATCAAGATTCTGGGAGAATGTCACGACAATTACAAGGCTGCAGCGAGGCTGTACGCTGAAAGGTATCCGGACGCTCGTTATCCTACTAGGAGGAATATTAAACTTCTAACGATAAGAGCTCAAGGAAGTAACTTAAGAAGGAAGAGGCGACGAACGGGCCCAAGAGAGCATATTGCGCTTGGGGTTCGTGCAGTAATTGCCGAGGATCCTCATATTTCGACGCGACAAATTCAGCGAATGCATGGAGTACCCAGATCAACAGTTTCCCGTATATTGCGTCATTTTAGATTTCATCCATATCACTTGCACCTTACACATGCCATTGAGCCTGGTGATCTTGCCAGGCGACTTAGATTCTGTCAATGGGCGGAAACACGAATGAGCATAGATCCATTTTTCTTTGATCGGACTCTCTTTACAGACGAGGCAAAGTTCGACAATATGGGAGGAGTTAATCTTCATAACGCGCATTATTATGCAGAAGAAAATCAACATTGGCAGCGAGATCACCGTACACAAAGACGGTGGTCAATTAATGTTTGGGCGGGCATAGTTGGGGAATACGTTGTGGGTCCAATTTTTTATGACCGTAATTTAAACGGCGAGCTTTATTTAGATATTCTCGAGAACCAAATTCCACCTCTTCTAGAAAACATTCCGCTAGAAATAAGGCGAGACATGTGGTTCCAGGAAGATGGTGCTCCCTCTCATCGTCGACTACTTTTCAGGAGATTTCTAAACGCGACATACCCAAATAGTTGGATTGGAATTGGTAGTCCAATCTGTGAATTCCCTGCGCGATCGCCAGATTTGACCCCATTGGACTTCTTTCTGTGGGGGGCCGTGAAGCAGAGAGTTTACGCGGAAGCCCCGACGACGGCACAAAATATGATGGAGAGAATTGTTGCAGCATTCCAGGCGTTAACACCACAAACATTAATAGATGTCCAAAGAAGTTTTCGGCAGAGAATACAAATGTGCATTCAACAAAATGGGCAATTGATAGAGCACTTGAGACATTGAAATTTCCGTGACTAGCTGAACGAAGGGGTCTTGCCTTAAGTGGTTGGACGTGAAGGTCTTGCCATAAATGATCCAAAGGATACCTCTGTCTTTGTTTGAAGCTAGTAACATTCATCTAAAACATCTTATTTCTAGAACAAATTCTCTTTTCAGTTAAAGGGAGAGCTACCTACCTATTGATGATCAAAAAATGATTCAGACAAAAAGTGTTTCTCTTTTTTAGTAGAATCTGAATCCGCCATAAAATATGCACATTTCATATGAAAATTTGGTCTTGACTTTTAAATGACCTTGAAGGTCATGTTCAAGGTCGCAGCTGAAATAGCCAAAAGATGCCCCCCTGCGAACTCAACAAATTTTATTTGAAACATTTTTTTCTCAGAGCAAATTATTAACCTGTAGAATACTTTATGAGGTTTCGGACAATTTATTTTAAAAGTATATGAAAAAACGAAACGAATGCGACCTCGTCCGTCCAGATATCTCAAAAAGCTTTGGAACTACGATTTTTAAAGATTGCTTAAAAAGGCGCTTTTCTGGGCCTTTAAATAAATAAATATGTGTGTGCGCGCGCACGTGTGTGTGTGTGTGCATGTATAAGTTTGAAATGAAATCTGAGATAGGGAAAGGCATTTTTTTGCATGTAGAACCCTAGGAAAAATCGTCGGCATAATCAGCTGACCCCGCGGAACGGCCAAAGTTAAAAAACTGCTGGAATGACCCACACACACACAAATATATAACTATTGTAACGGGGTAAGATCGTTTAATTAATTAAATCGCGCAATCACATTAAAGGGACACGCGTAATTAATTATGCTCAGTATACGAAACGGAGAGCATGTATAGATAGCCGCCAGTCAACCAGTAATTCGTCTTATCGAGAAAGGTGTAAATAACCTATATTCAATCGGGAGTGAGTAGAAGCTATGAGGTAAAAGCGGATCGAAAAGCACTTGTTAGTAATATGAATGGTATCCTTTATTATTCCTCAAAATTTACAAAAGGTCGGCACGCACGTTTGTTTACATGAACGCTCGCTCGTCGACAACACGCTTTGCCGGTATGCTCGCTGCTCTTTGTTATTAGAGCCGTTACATGCACGCATCGAATGTTAGAATCAAATTATTATTCATATGATCGCGATCGCGAAATTAAGCTGGCCAGCTTACCTTATATTTGCAGGCGATCAGAGAAAAACGGCGACAACTCGCACAGCACGGAACAGTTTTTATATTGTTTTTGTCTTGCTCGCGGGTCGCGAATGCGCGCACGGATTGGTTTCGCTCTCGATGGCGAAACCTCACTCACACACACACTACTTGGCCTTAAGCTGGCGGCTGGATGATTCCTTGGAGGCAGCTGTCACGGCTATCTGGCACTCTCGGTTATTGCTGAGCTGGCGTATAGTTGATAAGGGCACGTGAATCGGCAGATGCGGTAGCGAAAGCGGGCGGACACGACAATGGTCTATGCTTCACTAGTTCGAATTCTATCGCGTGCGTTCCGTCTGCTCGCGTGCGTTCCGTCTGCTCGCGTGCCGAATTCCTTCGTTACCTATTTCGTCCCCCCGGGAGGTGCTGCCCTCACAGACAGTAATTAAGTTAAATAATCAGCGCTAATTTGACGTTTACCGTCACACTATACATATGTATATAATTTTTCTTTTTTTTATTTTTTTATTTTTCTTATTTATTTATATTTATTTATTTTATTTATGCTCTCTTTGGTTGGCTTACTAATATGTGAAATTCGGAGTCTTTTTAAATGAACTATTTTTGTGCCCTTTTTAGTCTCTATTTTTACATTAAGTTTTGGTAAAGTACCAACTATTTTATAAGGTCTTAAGTAATTATAACCAAATTTAATTGGTTTAGGACCCGATTTTAGGAAAACGTAATCACCTAAATTAAAATTTTTCGGATTTATATACTTATCATAATATTTTTTTTATCGCTCTTTAGAACTAACTAAATTCTCATAAGCCAATTTCTGAACACTACATAAACTTGCAACTAAATCTATTACACAGGTCTGCAAAATCAGAATTTTGATTGTTATAGAAAAGCCATAGGTCATTTCCGAAGTAATTTTTGGCGTAGAAAACGAATCCGGAGTCCAAATTGCTCCATCACGTCAGGATTTTGAGATATCCTAACCTAAAAATGGGAAAATAGTGGTTTTTTGCTATTTTTGAGGCTATGTAGCACCGCGGCATTCTCATTAATCAGAAAAAAACCAACGACACCTTAAAGTATAAGTCTGACACTTTCAAATACCGTTGAGTTTGCTCAAATAGCTCATTTCTGCATCAAAATATTCCATCTTGAATTTTTCAAGTTTCATGAATTTAGTTGTTTACTTCGTTGGTACTTTCTTTTAAAAAATAAACAACTTAACCTCAGAGAGGCTAACATGACTTAACCCTCAAGTATTTTATCCAAATACATCTTATGAACCCTCATAAACCACCCCTACAAATCCCCAAGCAAGCTAACCCACCTAACCCTGGGTAGAGCGAGTTTTATCGACTGGTTTCCTTGAAAAAGTTGATACCACAATCACAAATAAAATGAGCAGACTCAATTCTGATGGATCGTATCTCCACATACCTTCACACACCCTCACTACCCCTATAAACCACCCCTACCAACCTCCAAGCAGACTAACCCACCTAACCCTGGGTAGAGCGAGTTCAATCAACATTTTCCATTTAAGCAAACTAAAATATCAATCATATGTAGACTAACACTGTTTAACGTCTTCATAAAGGGATGCAGGATTAACGTGAGTCCCCTCGCCTCTCACGAATCGGGGTGCTGGATTTACGTGAGTCCCCTCGCCTCTCACGAATCGGGGTGCTGGATTTACGTGAGTCCCCTCGCCTCTCACGAATCGGGGTGCTGGATTTACGTAAGTCCCCTCGCCTCTCACGAATCGGGGTGCTGGATTTACGTGAGTCCCCTCGCCTCTCACGAATCGGGGTGCTGGATTTACGTAAGTCCCCTCGCCTCTCACGAATCGGGGTGCTGGATTTACGTGAGTCTGGATTTACGGGGTGCTGGATTTACGTGAGAACTGGTATCTTAGATTTTTGTTTGCTTTTTTGTTGCTTACGAATCGGAATCTTTGATTTTTGTGTGGCCTTTTGTAGATCGCTGTCGTCATCTTTGTGAAACCGTTTTTTCTTTTCTTCTAGTGTTCTTGTATTGGATCGTCTTTTGTGTTTGGCATTTGGCTCATCACGTTGAAGACACCAGTAATAGTCTGCCAACATAGATGGAGACCATTTTCCCTGATAGCGACGTTCCATTTCTTTTATATCTTGATGAAAACGTTCTCCTTGTTCTTCACTTTCATCACCTAAATTCTTTGGGAACCAGTTCAAATGAGAATGCAAAAAGTGTAATTTAATACTCATGTTGCAACCTAGTTTATTATAGTTAACTAGCATGTCTTTTACTAAATTTTCATAATCATTTTCTTTGTTATTTCCTAAAAATCCTTTAACAACTTTTTTGAAACTGGTCCAAGCATTCTTTTCAACGGAGGTCATCACATTTTCAAATTCAATTGTTTTCATCAGTTGACGTATTTGGGGCCCAACAAAAAAACCTTCTTTTATTTATGCATCACTTAAACCGGGAAATGTGTGTACAAGATACTTAAAACAAGCACCATCTTTATCAAGAGCCTTCACGAATTGCTTCATGAGTCCTAGTTTAATATGAAGGGGGGGTAGTAAAATTTGTTTGCTATCAACTAAAGGGTTTTCAAGAACGTTTGGATCTCCAGCTTTAAGAGAGTTACGTCTAGGCCAACTGTTTTGGATATAATGCTGATCCTTATCTCTGCTATCCCATAAACAAATAAAGCACGGATATTTTGTATATCCTGATTGAAGTCCAAGTATCATCGATATGATTTTCAAATCCCCACAGATCTTCCATTTATGCTGTTTGTAATCAATTGCATTCAGGATAGTTTTTACATTATCATAAGATTCTTTCAAATATACGGAATGAGCAATAGGTATAGAAGCATATTTATTTGTGTTATGCAACAAAACTGCTTTTAAACTCCTCTTAGATGAGTCAATAAATAATCTCCAATCTTCAGGATTATAAGTTAGTTTAAAGTTTTGCATTAAGCCTTTAATATTACTGCAATAGACGTAGTTATCGCCTTGAGAAAAAAATTCTATTAAAGATTTTTCTCGATGTCTATACCACGCAAAAGTTGTTCCAGAAGTTAAAAGATTTCTTTCCTTCAGTCGTGAACCAAGTAGCTCGGACTTATCTTTAGGTAAATCCAAATCTCTAACTAAATCATTTAGTGCAGCTTGATCAAAGAGAATAGGATCAGAGTCACAAAAATCTGCATCATATAAATCACTTTTATCGAGGATTTCATCATCTTTAACTTTTTGCTGTAAGAGAGGAGGAATCGGAGGTTTATCATGAGAATCATAAGAAATGGTTTTTGTTACACTCAAGACATTGGGGTATTCTATTTTATGTGCATTTTTACTGTTAAATCCAATAGTTTTAGTCAAGCAGAAATAACATTCATCATGATTAGATTGTTCTCGCCAAATCATAGGTGTTTTGAAAGGCATTGGTGTCGTCGTGCTCGTAGCATTATTCCAACGATTTAAAGATGCAACGCATGACTTACATGCAACATGTGGAGCCCATGGCTTATCTTGATGAGAAATTGGCATATTAAAGTAAGTTTCATATTGAGTTTTAATAGATTCATTGATACCTACTTTTTTGTTCTCAAACGTAAAACGGCCACAAATATAGCAAAATTGATCAGGATCATTAGAACACTTACGAGATCCCATTGTGTAAATAAAGTAGCCGTTATAACGGCTGATTTGTGGACAAGTAACCAAATTATTACCAAAATTTATTAAATTACGATAGAAGTATATAGCTTCACAAGTTGTTAGCACCAGGTTAAGCTGACTCTATGAATAAAAATAAAAAAATAACAATATTGATTACAGCATAAATTTTTTTTACTCATTTAAGAATTTAAGCTTGATAGGTATTATCAAAAAAGTTAGTTATAGCAGTTCACGTTGTAGTTTTTATAAAGGTTAAAATAAAGTACTTAACACTCGTCATTTACATTAATCATAAATTGTATGAACTTGAATACGAATTTTGTTTAATAATCCCATGAAAATACGGTTACGAAAGAATTTGGAAACGAAGATTTAGTAATGAAAATACAAAAGTATACAGAAATACACAGACACATAAACTGAATAACAATACATCACTAATTTCACTAATTTAGGATACTCAAAGGTATTTTAGGATGTTGAACTTTGAGTCATTTTGGCTTTTAAAAACTTTTGAATAAAAAAAAAGTCGATTCAAGGTTTAAAACTAGAATCACATCTTAAGTATAAATCTACAACTAGATAAACTGCAAAAATATCGGATTTGCTAAAAACAAAATTAGGTTTTTTTTTGAAAAAAAAAAAATTTACCAACTTGTTTTACCTAGGGTAGGTGGGTTCACCTATTTGAGTATAGAAGTATAAGTATAGCAGTTACAAGGGTTTTAAGGGTATGTGATAATGAAGTCTATAAAGCTTAAAATAGGGTAGTCCATCAGTGATGGAGAATTCGGTTTGCTTAAAGAAAAGTAGTTGGTGTCCCCAGGGTTAGGTGGGCTAGTCTGTTTGATGTGCTAGGGTGGTTTATGAGGGTTCATAAGATGTATTTGGATAAAATACTTGAGGGTTAAGTCATGTTAGCCTCTCTGAGGTTAAGTTGTTTATTTTTTAAAAGAAAGGCGATTAGTCAAACACTTTTTCTCCAGAACTATGTGAGTTTACCAACGAAATAAACAACTAAATTCATGAAACTTGAAAAATTCAAGATGGAATATTTTGATGCAGAAATGAGCTATTTGAGCAAACTCAACGGTATTTGAAAGTGTCAGACTTATACTTTAAGGTGTCGTTGGTTTTTTTCTGATTAATGAGAATGCCGCGGTGCTACATAGCCTCAAAAATAGCAAAAAACCACTATTTTCGCATTTTTAGGTTAGGATATCTCAAAATCCTGACGTGATGGAGCAATTTGGACTCCGGATTCGTTTCCTACGCCAAAAATTACTTCGAAAATGACCTATGGCTTTTCTATAACAAAATCTTGCAGACCTGTGTTATATATCCATTATAGATAGGTAACATATCACCTTCACAAAGTGGATTATTTGAGCGTATTCGAGCTAATCGGCCAAATACAATTTCATACGGTATATGCTTGGTACTTTCTTGTATGCAGGTATTGTACGATATCGAGTGGTTTTAATACTATTATACTGGATAATTTCATAACTCTAAGTTTAATTCACTTGAACTTACGTTATTTACGTGTAATTATAATTCATTTTATATTGCTTACCAACATTATTTTATTATTCACTTGTCGTATTTTATTTGAGTAATTCTACGAAAATTAGTGTCTCGTTGCGTCGTTGGCATAGGGTCGAGTTCTCTCTTTGTACCTTACAGTCCATTCTACTAGCTTGTGCGTTTAGAGTCTCGTTATGGTTAACATGTGTCGCCGCCGACTGCGCTTAGGCAACAAAACCGAGCCATGGTTTTGTTATCGCGACTATCGACTACGTTTCGGTTCGGCACTCGTCTCGTTTTTTTTGTTTTTCTTTTTTTTCAAGACTAAGGGTAACAACTGTTGCATCAGTCAATAGTTAGTTAGCTGAGAGCTTTCGACGAGTTTGTACGCTCTCAGTTGTATCCTCCGTCCAATCTATGGAATAAATCTCAACCATTCGTCCTTTAAGTCGGTCTAAATTTGCTATCAAACCAGCTTTCGTACTGAATTAATTTTCATGCGAAAAAGCACAGACTTTATGCTTGAGAACAGGTATTACAATTTAGGATAGCTCGGTCAAGCCAATCATTTTAATCATTATCAATGTCGGTATATTGTTTCAAGTATTCAATTAGTGCGTGGTGAGATCTTTCAAGGGAACCGTTAGATTAATGCTGTGGTTCTTAATTTTTTTTATTTTGAATTGTTTGGAAACATGCATTATCAACGAACTCAAAACATTTTCATCTTGATCAGTGAGGACTACTTCTGGGCATCCAAAAACACAAATGAATTTATTGTTAAAAGCGTCAGCTTGATGACAAAGTATCCTGCAATAGGATAGCTAAGCAAATTTTGATTGTGTAACATATTCATTCCTTTTTACGGTTCTTTTTAGAGGACCTACAATATCCATAGTGATTTTGTCAAACACTATAGCACGCGTGTCAGTTATTATCATGGGTTGTTTGGTTTGTAAGTGGGTTAATTTCTTTAATTGACACTCTAAACACTGTTGAACTCGTCTTTGTATATCATCTTTTAGATTTTTCCAATAATAGTCTTGTCTGATTCGGTGAAATGTTTTTGAACTACACGATGTCCTCCAATAGGGGATTTATAAAATTCGTAAAATATTGCATTACGTTGTTCTAAGGAAACATACACTAACATATCCATACAAATTATTACTTTTATTCCACTATTTCTAAAACCACTATCTAATGAATTCATTATTTCTGACCAACTTAAATTTTCTATGTGTTTACTTGGAGTAAAACAAATTTTAGTTTGATTAATACTAATTAACAAATCTCTTAATATTTATAAAGTAATATGTATATAATTCTTAATATAGGTTAACGACTCTGGACGGTCTCCTCGTATGCAAAGTCTAAATTTATGATAATTCCTTTTCTTCTTTTCTTTTAAAACTTCACCCATGCATAATTTTTGCTTAGTATTGATTTTCTTATTCTCTAGCAATTACCGTGCACCTTCATCACAAGGTTGTCCATGCTGCTTATAAAATAAGCGACATTATCGTTGCGAACATATATAGCTTCTTTAATCTTAACTATATTAGTGAAGTCATTATTATCGCTTTCGAATTTGTCCGAGCTGCTGTTTATCGAGTCTTCCTCAGAATCATTCTCCTGTATATTATGCGATGAGTCGAGGTGTACAGGTATTTCTAGTACAACTCGTGCCTCATCTTCAAATCACTATCGCCAGGATGACTTTCTACGTAGTCTGGTAAACCCTTTCATCTTCTCTTAGGATAAGGTTTTGAAATAATTTTCTCAGCCGAAGGAGTAATGGACTCAGAGAAGGCATTTCTAAAGTTGGAATTTCTGAAGTAATATTTTTACCATTATCGTCGACAAGGACTTTTCGCGGTCGTCCACGTGGACGTTTTATTGGTTTGATTTCATTGATTTCCTTGTTAACTGTCAGTAGGCTAGGTTGTTGGTTGATTTGGTGGGTTGACCTCCTAGTACCTACGTTTACTTCAGATGTTAAATGAGTTTTATTAGCTTGTCTTGTCACAGATACGAAAGTATCGTTCTCTCGAATTGGTATCTTTATTTTTCTAATGAAAATATATATGTCTCCTATTTTTGTTGATCTTGTATTAAAATTAAGGCTTGCTTCGCTAGAAAAAAGAAAATCAGATCCTATAATACCTTCGCAATTAATAGGAAAGTCATTTTGCACAATATAGAATTTCATTGGAAATTCCAATAGTTTTAACTTTATTGACCATAAAGTTCTATGAGTTAAGCCATTGATATCTGTCAAATCAACTGGGGCAGTCTTATTCCCAAAGCAAATTTCTCTTTTATCAGACTTTGTTCAGAGAAACTATTAATCATATACGATTAATCATATTAATTATATCGTATTGTATCCAACCATATTTCATATTATATATCCAATAAAGGAGGTTCTTTGTTAACAAGAGGTGTACTTAAATTGTAAATTCTTCTATGTTCCTGTACGTTACTCTTATTAATAATAGGTTTCACTGTATTACTCTTGTTTATACTATTGTTATTATAATTTATTTTTGTGCTGGTGTCCTACAAAAAATTGTTATCTATGATTCTGTAATATGGCATTTGGCAATTCGTAACAACGTAAAATACAATCTCATTTCCGGCTATTAGTAATTTGATAAATTCACAATACTCTGCATGGGTAAGATATTGGTCATTTCAATAGGTATATCATCTGCTACATAGCATGATTTAATAATATTAGTAGTTGAAATAGTGTCTTGTAACGTTTGATTCTTATCATACGTTATTAAAATAAATAGTTCGGACTCTGAGATATATTCATAATCGCGTTTCCGAATTAAGCAAGAAGTTGACACGTGAAAGTTCTTTGAGTTTTGATATTGCTATAATCAACGAATAGTGTTATCCACGTAATTCGTCGCTTCGATGAGCCGTTTGAAATACAATTGAATATTGTTGCATCTATCGAGGGGAAGCCCGACAGCACCGCAACGAATACTCAATCTAATTTCTAGGTAATATTAATTTTAGAGAGGAGATAATCTAAGGCTGCTTTTTTCTCATAAGAGAGAATCTTATGAATTGAGCACTTCAATTATCGTGTAGTAAAGAAATAGCAGACTAACCATTGAATAATGAAATCAGCCTCAGGAAATAGCTGAGTTTTTATTTGAATCAATGCTCGCGCTGCTAGGCAAGGTAGGATTATAAGTCCTCTTGCCGCAGCGACGAGCGAATTTATACTTGCGAAAACGGCTCCTTTCTATGCTTGGTAGCCCCTACAACGCTATTTTTGATATTCGCATAAACTACGAGTATGTACAGGTTTTGTCGAAAAATGGCTCGCTCGAAATGGAAAATTAGTGGCTTAAAAAATCAAGTTTTTCAAGGAAAAATCGCCTCTTAAAATTATAAGTGATGTAAGTTAGATATTTAAATAACACGGAATTTACAATAAATTTACGGAAGAAGTCACTCGTGATAAGTGGAACATTATTCAAAGTAAAAACCACTAACTTAATGTAATGTCTTTATATATCGGATGAATATCAGAGAAGTAAAACACACTAGGTAATATTATAATGAAAAGTTATTTATTAAAGTAGGAAGGTGCGAGTAGTTAGGTTGTATTTTCACAGAGCTAGCCTAAACGTGGCTTACCGTAGCGCAATAGGAGTGAGAGTGAGTCACGTGCGTCGTTCGCACATACTTGTTGAGATGCCGGTAAATCAGCGACTTGTTTTACCAACTACCTGTTCTAGTTGACGTATCTCACAACTTTCCGCCTTTTTTCTTTTTTTTTAGCTTTGTTCAATCTCGCAGATAGACGAACGGATTGGCCTCTATTTGGCAATTTGACAAATTGTTCAATGTGATGCTTATGCAGCGAGTCCTTACAATCTTTTACAATATATGTAGATAGTGATACCTTCTTAACAATTTCTCCTGCTAGACGATTCTTACTTCTAACGCCATGATCATCAAGCATGATCGAGTCTTCGACGCTCACATTATTTTGGCATATGCCTGACTTCGATACAATTTGCAATCGCTGATTCCTTTCAACATTCGCAGATACATTAGTTCTCAACAGATCAAAGCGCGTGCGAAGATTTCGGTTGTACATAATTTGTGACAGGCTTTTCCCAGTTGTACAGTGTTCGATGTTTCTATAATCACTCAAAAACAAATTTATAGCATAGTCAACTGTCCCTCCCCCTCTAATAATTTTTGTAACCTTATTTTTAAATGTAGCTACAACATTTTCCGCCGCACCGTTCGTAGCCGGGTGATATGACGGTGAAAAACTATGATTAATCTCGTTTTGCTTCATAAATTCGCGAAATTCGTCAGCTCTAAACTACGGTCCTCTGTCAGTTATAATATGTACGAGTAAGCCCAAACGCGCAAACAAGGTTTTAAATTCTTCTATTATTCTACAAGCTTTGGTGTTTTTCTTAAAATTAATTACTTCTGGCCATTTTGATCTAGCATCAATAATGACTAGGTATATATCACCGTAAAATGGATCAAGAAAGTCATAATGAATTCGATGCCAAATGCGTTCAGGTCAGGGCCAGGTTGTTAAAGGCGTACGAATGCGGCGGTTTCTTTCGTTCTGTTACACATGTACACATTCGCTTACGAAATTTTCAATATTCTTAACGATACCCGGCCATCATACGTACGATCTTGCAAGCATTTTAATCTTTACTATGCCTAAATGTGATGCGTGCAATTCCTTTAAGATTCTCGCTTGCATTTTTTCTGGGATGACTGCTCGTAATCCCTAAAACAGGCAATTTTTATCGACCGTTAATTTTAATCTTTTTGAGTAGTACAATTTTTCATTTTCACTAATTTCTTTCACATCCGGCCAACCGTTAATAGTATATTTAATCACATTACAAATAGTTTTATCAATTTTGCTCTCATAAGCTAACATTTTATTATCAAATATATCTAGACCGTTTTGAAAGAAGTATACAGGTGAAAAATCTGTTTCCATCAACTCGGTGTTATCTTCTACCGGCAACCGCGATAATGCATTGCAGTTTGCATTTAACTCTGATTTGATGTATTCTACCTTGTATCTAAAACCTGATAAATAATACGCCCAGCCTTGTAATCGACTATTTGCGATTGCCGGTATACCTTTTCTCGGACCTAGTATAAATTGTAACGGGTAGTTATCGGTTCTTAAAATAATTTTCTTAGCACAAATGAATTGATAAAAACGCTTAAATCAGAAGATTATTGCCATTGCCTCTTTATCCAGAATTGTTCGATTTAACTGTTTTTTTGCTACTTTTTTTAACGTGTACGCAATAGGTTTCTCTGACCCATATTTATACTTATGCGATAAAATCGCTGATAATCCGTACGATGACGCATCGCACGCTAATAAAAATTGCTCTTTATGATCAAAATTCGCTAAAACGCGCGGTGAAATCAATTCATTCTTTACCCATTCAAATGCTTCCTCACATTGCTCATTCCATTTAAATTCGTTAGAATTTGCGATATCATACAATGGTTTTAGGTTATCAGATCTATTTTTGAGAAATCTAGCATAAAAGTTAATTAACCCTAATAAGGAACTCAATTCTTTAATATTTTGCTATCGCAGAGCTTTAATCATTGCGTCAACCTTTGACTTCGCTTTATGTAGACCGTCTTTGTCGATTATAAATCCTAATATTTTAATTTTTTCTTTTAAAAATTTACATTTTTTGTTTAATTTCAAACCGCAGTCAATCAAACGTTCGCACACTAATTCGGTTCTCTTAATACATTCTTCTTGTGTGCGACCCATTATATAAATATTATCAATGTAAGATATCACACCATCAATTCCTCTCAAGCATTCATCCATTTTCTTTTGCACATCCGCAGGTGCAGGTGATACGCCTTCTGGAATTTTCTTGTAGCGATATAAACCTTTATGTGTTATGATCGTAAGCAAATCTAAGCAGCTTTCATCTACCGGAAATTGCATGTAACAATGAAACAAATCCAATTCAGAATAGTATTAGCCACCTTGCATTGCGGCGAAAATGTCATCAATAGTATGCGAAGGGTATTTATCTATAATTATAAACGAATTTAACGTTAACTTGAAATCGCCGCAAATGCAAAGTTTGCCATTACTTTTAAAAATTGGTACGATGGACGTTGCCCATTCGCTAACATCAATTTTTACTAAATGCCCTAAGCCTTCTAATATTTCTATTGCATTTTCAATGACAGGCTTCAGTTCATGCGGTACAGGTCTACAATCCATTGCAATTGGTCGAGCATTATGTTTGAAGTGGATTTTCATTTTACTTTTTGTATATAATCCCGGTTCATCGCTGAATAAGTTTTCATATTTGTTATAATAATAATCATCGATCTTATATATTTCAATCTTATTTAATTTATTCTCATCACTTTTTTTAATCATCAATGGCCAACATCCGAATGCTGTCAGCCATTATCAGCTAATTAAAATTGGGCCTTCTTCCGATAAAACGTAACAATACAAGATACTCGTTTTTCCGTTAAACTCAACCTTTAAAATCTACTAGTTTACCTATCGGTTTCAATTGTTTATTATCGTACGTACGTAGCTTTGCTTCTGTGTTAATAATTTTCTCATCGCGAAAATATCTATTTTTTTCAACTTCTGAAATAACAGTCACAAAAGTACCCGAATAAATTTCCATGTTAACATTCGTTTCATTTATTGTCGCGTCAATATACATTGGTTCAACACTCGCGCATTCATTACCTATACTCACGCTTTCGTACAAGCACTTACTTTCCAACTCGAGAGAGAAGAAATCTTTTCGATGCGATGTTTTCTGCATTGAGTCGTCTTCTTCTTCTCCGTCGCTCTCTTTCAGCTTATGTACGTTGCTCCTATTTGGCGCTTTCTTCTTCAAACAGGCTCGTTCTAGGTGACCCTTGCCTCCACAGTGGTTACATTTTTCGTTCTTATGTCGACACTATGCGCGTACGTGATTTCGTCTACCGCAGCAGCAACATACGATGTCTGTTTTACTCTTGACTTGTCGCTGTTGTTTACCGTCAAATTTCTTGCCTGCTCCGCCGTGCTGCTTGCTTGGCATCGGCTTACTGTTGTTGTTTGTGTTTGAGGTCTTATTCTCTTATCTAAACAAAAATAGTTCTCTCTGTGTGTATCGCTTTTCTAATGTATTTGTAGCATTTGATGCGTTTTTTACCGCTGCTTCTTTTGCTACCGCTTCTTTTAACGCAGTGTCGAATTCAAGTTTGTCACTCGTAAATTATGCGATACGTGTATCTTCATCGCGTATGCCAACTACAAATTGATCCCTTAGCGCTGTAGATAATTCTTTAAAATTGCAATTCAAGGCCAATTTTTTCAATCTTGCTGCGAACGCTGCAACTGTTTCGCTTGGTTGTTGCTTTGCCTGATTAAAAACACATCTTTCCATGACTTCCGATGGTTTCGGGTTTAAGTGCTCCGACATTATCTTAACTAAATTGTCGAAGTTTTGTCCTTTTGGTTTAACCGGCGCACACAAACTCTTCAGTAATTTATATGCTTCATCATCTAATCGTCCAAGCAATATTCCTACTTTCTTTTCATTTTTCGTTTCTTTTACATCAAATTGTACTTCGAGTCTTTCAATAAACAGATTCCAGTCACCTTTCTCCAAGCAAAACTCAAGTTTCGTATTATTGTCCGACATAACGCTATTTTCGTCGGTTTCTATTGTTGATATGAAGGAATCGTCGTCGTCGCTTGACTTCTCACTTTTATCGTCCCGTGTTTGCTTATTTTCGGCTTTTCCGCTTCTGTTTGCTTTCAAGGTTGCTTCTATTATAAGAGCTTCAACTAAAATTTTACGTAAATTATCGGTTTTATCGCTTTTATCAAAATCAATATTGCGCTCTCTCAATTCAACATATAATTGTTGCTTATTCAGTTGATAAACCTAACTAACTTTTGGTTTTTCCTTTTGTTTACTTTGATCACTCATTAAAACCTATAGCCTGGCAAGAAACGCAATATTACAACAATTACACTTTTTTTTAGGCAAGTGGTATCTCAGCAAGAGTGAATTTCTCAACTTTCACTTGAACTAAGCTCGCTTTATAAATGCAGCTTAAACTTTCTGCATAAACGATTCTAATAATTTTTGATCGTATTACCACTAAATATGTGTTTGGAATTACTTCTTGCGAATTTTCACTTTAAAATCAGCACGAGCTCCGAAATAAAAATTACGCGTTCGACTTTATTTTCACGCGTTGTCCGCTTCAAACATCCTCGTCGCCATAATTGTAATGTCTTTATATATCGGGTGAATATCAGAGAGGTAAAACACACTAGGTAATATTATAATGAAAAGTTATTTATTAACGTAGGAAGGTAGTTAGGTTGTATTTTCACAGAGCTAGCTTAAACGTGGCTTACCGTAGCGTAACCGGAGTGAGAGTGAGTCACGTGTGTCGTTCGCATATACTCGCTGAGATGCCGGTAAATCAGCGACTTATTTTACCAATTACCTGTTCTCGTTGACGAATTTCACACTTAACTATCCAATTTTGAATAATAATTAAATAACGAATTCGTAAACTCTCCTTGTAGCCATTATAAAATCAACAAACGGGTAACAATCGTTATCAGTAATTTTATAGGTATGTACAGTTGAATTGCCATCTCGCAATTCAATTTTAATTGTTTAAATAAATTATGATTTTTTTTATTTATTGATAACTCATAAGGAAAGTAACCCAGGTGTCCCTCTCCAATTTCAATAATACTGAGATATGTTATAGTGCATCAAAAATAAAAGACACGTATTGTTTTTCATCGGCGGATATGCACTTTAAGGAGGTGAAAACCACCCCCGAAAGTTACCACCAAAATCACGTTACCATCAATATCTTCGGTTCTATTCAACATTTATTAATAAAACAAAATGGAAAAGAATTGCCATAAAAATGCAACAACAGCATATAGGTTTCGATAATGAGGGTTGCAATCCTTAGATTTAATAGGGGTAAAACTGTATCTTTCTAGTATTTTTTTCGTGTAAAATTTTACAAAACTGTTACAAAAAAATAAAAAAATATTTTTCAAATACAAAATAACAGAAATAAGGTGACCTGTTTCGGTGTTTCCGCATAATCTTTTGTTACGGGGGTGAACTACTCCTAAACCCTATTATAAAGCAATATAAATAAATAACACAATAAATGAATCCTCGGTTTTAAAAAAATTGTGGTATGATACGGTGCATTGAAAAATAGGTGATACGTATTTTTTCAGCTAATTTTCACTTCTAGTGCACAAAAACCACCCCCGTAAGTTACCTTTAATATCAAATTTTTTTTAGTATATTCAGTTTTATTTGAAATTTTTTAATAAAATAAAATAGAAAAATATTTCATGAAACAAACAACAAAACTATATTGGTTTCGAATATGGAGGGTTGTACACCTTATATTTTATGGTGGTAAAACTATATTTTTAAAATATATTTTTACCCACAAACGCCAAGTCCATAAATCTCAAGCCCACAAACTTCAAGCCGACAAGTTCCAAAATCCCAAATTCCGAAATTACATATAGCAAGCATACAAATCTCAAGCTTACCAACACAAGTCCATAAATTCCATACCTACAAACCTCGAATTTATAAGATTATAAACTCCAAGTCAACAAATCCCAAGCTCACAAACCCCAAACCTACTTACCACAATCTCCACATACATGAATCACAAACCCCTAACCTTAAATTCATAAAACCACATACGCTCAAACTTTAATCCCATAAATCATAAGGAAATCAAGACAGTATGTTACGTTTAATCCTATAAACTTCAAACCTCAAACTTACAAATTTTGAAGGCAGTACTCATAAACACTTAACAAATGAATTCCAAATCTCAAAGCCTAAACTCACAAACCAATAACTCCGAAATCTTGAACCTATCCTATTAAGTTATTTTATATTGGAAAATTATAGACTGAAAATAAAGTTTTTCAAGACTAATATAAATAAAACTCTACAGTAAGAGGTTTAGAGTAAATTTAATTTATTCAATAAAATGTTTACCCCTGATTTTATCTTATAATAATACATATATAAAGTTAAATAGTGTAGTAGTAGTAGTAGTAGTAATTTAATAATAATAATGATGATGATCATGATGATGATGATGATAAATTTAGTAATTTATAATAATTATGTACATATAGTAATAGTAATAATATGTGTGTATGTGTGTGTGTGTTAACTTATGTTAATAATATAATACAGGGTGACCCATTTTAATCTATGGACCCGAATTGATTCTAAGCCACGACATCTGCAAAAAAATGTTTCAGACAAAAGTTGGTCAGGACAAATGGGGCCATTTGACGGTACCATTAGTTTTGACCTTGAAGTTAATTTTGAAGGTCATTTCAAGGTCAAGATGGTTTTTTCAAATGGGAACCCCTATTTTTGAGTGCGGGTTTGGGAAGAGCGGAAAATTTTAAATCAAAATTGTCTTATGCAAAAATTGTTTTTGTGACCTTGGGAAGGTCAAAAATGAAGGTCAAATGTCTGAAAAAACGATTATTCGTACTTTTTCTAAAATGACGTGGTTTTCTTGGTAATATTACCGTTCATAATGCTTGTGAAAGATCAATAAATTCTAAGGGTGTTAATTACTTTGATTAGCTTGACCTTGGCATCAATTTTCAAGGTTATTTGAAGGTTATAACGCATTTTTTATTGGTAAACCATATTTTTGACTGCAGTCCCTGTTTTATGATATTAAGTCCTAAAAGAATGTAACTTCTTACATGATGACAGAGATTTCTTAGTTTTTTAACCTAACTTTAAGAAGATCATATCAAGGTAAATTTAGGAACCTTTGTTTGATTGCTGATTCTTCTTCAGACATGAGTGGCTTTTTGTAATACAAGAAAAGCAAAACAAAAGTTCTTTTATCTTACTTTTAGCGTTACCCGGAAACAACGACGTGGACGTAGTAAGTTCTGTTTCCTTTCGGGTGCTAGATTATCGTGAGTCCCCTTGCCTCTCACGTCGGGGTGCTAGATTATCGTGAGTCCCCTTGCCTCTCACGTCGGAGTGCTAGATTATCTCGATTCCCCTTTCCTCTCACGTTCGATTAGCCACGGATTTATTGTTCGAAGTTCCCTTTCGTTTTCAGAATTTTTTTCAGAGTACAGTACCTGGTCTAGCTAATTTTTGTTTCAAGTTTCTTTAAAATGCACTCGAAAATCGCTTAATCCCTAGTCTGACGCTCGTACTGCGTTCACCACTGTTAGATTTATTTTTGATATTGCTGTATCAATAAATATGTATAAGATCTGACACAGAATGGCCCTAGCTTATTGATACAATTTCTTTTTATTAATTACGAATTAAAATAATAACTGATTGAAGGATCTGACTCAAGATTTAAAACGTACTTAAAATTTTATTTTTTGTCTCCGAGATATTAAAGCTCAAAGATTGACCGATTTTCATTAGATGGCGAAATTTATCGTGGTAATATCATTTTTCAACTACTTTTAATTGTATTATTGAAAAAAAATTGAGCTTATGTTAGCCATTGATTTATTTGTAATATTTTATTTATTCCTTGAAATCTACCTCGTTATTAAATCACTATTCACACTTCTTGTACTTGATCCGGAAGAAATTTCGTAATATGGCTGATTATCCACCAACATAAATTGTTGATATGATATTAATTTTAGGAGAATGTCACAACAATTTCGCCGCTGCATCAAGATTTTATGCTGTACGCTTTCCAGATAGAAGACACCCTTATGATATGACAATAAGAACCTTAACTGAAAGAGCTCGCGAAGGGCACCTTGTTCGCCAACGCCGTCATCATGATTATGAAGATAATGATGTTCGAACCTTAACAATTCTCGCAGCTGTCCACTTAGATCCGCACATTAGTACTCGACAGATTGAAATAGAAACGGGTATACCGCAAAGTACAGTTTCGAGAATCTTAAGATATTTAAATTATCACGCTTACCACATCACTCTAACGCAAGCCTTACAGCCGCGTCATATTTTAGCGCGAATTAATTTCTGCCAATGGGCTTTGCAAACCATACAAAATGATCCCTATTTTTTTCGATACTTACTTTTCTCCGACGAAGCTAAGTTTTATAGCGACGGGTAGCTGAACAGACATAACTGTCACTATTGGTCACACGAAAATCCTTACTGGTTTAGAACTGTAGACCATCAAAATCGATGGAGTCTCATGGTCTGGTGCGGAATCGTAAACGGATATCTTATTGGACCTTACTTTTTTGATCAAAATGTTGACAGGCATAGCTACTTAGCGTTGATAAGGGACCATTTACCCGGTCTCTTGGAAAATATACTGAAACTGCCTTTAGTTGATCCCTCAAAAGTTTTACTTCCGCCTCTTCACATAAAACTTGGGCTGATGGAACAGTTTGTCAAAGCGTTGGATAAAGGTGAAAAATGTTTTAAGTACTTAATGGAGCGATTCCCTCGATTAAGTGAAGCGAAATTGAAGGAAGGGATATTCGATGGACCTCAAATCCGTAAAATGTTTAACGATGAAAAATTCATTGATACCATGAATGACTTAGAGAAAGCTGCATGGCTCAGTTTCCGAGATGTTTGTCAGAACTTTTTGGGAAATAACAAAATCGATGACTACAAAACTATTGTAGCAAATATGATAAGAAACTATAAGTGTTTGGGATGTTTGATGAGTCACAAAGTTCATTTCATGGATGCTCATCTTAGCTATTTCCCTGATAACTTGGGAGATTACAGCGAAGAACAAGGGGAACGGTTCCATCAAGATCTGAAAGAGGCTGAAACTAGATGGCAAGTGAAACATGTTGGCGGACTACTGTTGGTTACTGAAAAGAGATCGAGTGACAGATGATGAAGATGACGAGAGCGCAAAAAGAATTAGAAATCCGCTACACAGATCCTTCGAAAGTAAAAGAAAGCGTTATAGAAGGAAAAACAATAGCTAAGTCTCATATTTATAGTTCTGCAGAGATTTAGTTGTTTTTTTACCTTGATGGGGCGACCCTTATCTTGTCCTTGAGGAGACAGACGAACCTTGTATTCTGGTTCAACGATCACCAAAATATATTACCGCAATAGTTTAGGTGAAGGGAACCATATTTTCGTATTTCTGCATTCATCAAATTAATTCCCCACATCATCACTTATAATGACCTTGAAATGACCTTTGGATCATATTAAAAAAATTTAATAAATACAGTTATGGACGTAAAATTTTTCGTTCTTTCAGAATCTGCAGTCAAAAATGCATTATTTCTAAAATAAACACGTTTGACCTTCAAATGACCTTGACCTTTACTACTCGAGGTCAAACCGACCTCGAATTATTATTCAGCGACCCAAAAAACATAAAGATTAGTCATTTTTTTCAACTCAAATGTGTGTGTTCAATTTTAACCTTCAAATGCCCTTGACCCAGACGTCATGGGGTCAATTGGATCGCGGATTCGTGATCAGCGGATCAAATTACATGGAAATATATGTGTCGTGTTCAAATATCAGAGACTTGGTTTTTTTGTGTGCCTGTGTTATACAGGGTGTCCAAAAAGTAACGAATCAAGGAATTAACTTTCCAGGTAGCAAAGCGTTTGCGAAGCTCAAGGTAGTTTTAGGACTAACTTTCGACAAGGAATTCGATGGTGGCCTTGGATTTGTACTTAATGTTAATTTGTACTTCAACCTTAATGTCAAGGTCATTTGGAGGTCAACTTTTTTTTTAAATGGAAACCCCTATTTTCGACACTGCTAATCGAAAGAGCGGAATATTTTACGTCCTAACATGCACTCAGGTCATGAGTGAGGTATGACCTTAAACTTAACCTCAAGGTCATTTAGCCTCATCAAGGTATGGGTCGATGCCACGCTCTACCACTCAGGCTTGGGTTATTGCGACGAAGCTCAAGGTCGTTCTAGGACTATCTTTCGACGAGGAATTCGATGGTGACCTTGGATTTGACCTTCAACCTCAATGTCAAGGTCATTTGGAGGTCAACTTTTTTTAAAAATGGAAACCCCTACTTTTGATACCAATTTTATTGTTACATTTAGCGTCACCCAGGAACAACGGCGTGGACGTAGTAATATCTGTTCCCTTTGGGGTGCTTGTTTTACGAAAGTTCTAAATTATTACAATAAATGTTCAAATTATTTATCGTATAATTCCTGTTCTCACTAACATAAATTCTATTATCTTAAACTGTAAAATAATTCATTCTGCTATCCTGCAATTTAAAAATAAAGAAGGAAATCTAATATTTTATTTAAAAAATTTTTTTTCTTTTTTTAATTTGGCGATTTTTTTGCAAAAAAATTTCTTTTTTTCGTAAAAAGTGTACCATATTGAAAAAAAAGAAATTACTTGATATCTTTGTTTGGCATAAAAATTACGAGCTGTATCGGGCCAACTAATTGGCAACTCGAACTGTAAGGCGTTTTACTCATAAATCGATTAAAATTCAATATTCAAAAATTCAAAATAATTTCTCCAAAAACACGTTTTTTTAATCTCCTAAAACAGGATATTCTTTGAATGTTGTTTTAATTTTATTGTTAAAAGAAAAAAAACATTTAAATAAAAGCTAAAAACTAATTGAATATTATTTAAAGTTTGTTGTGAACTGGTATTTTGAGTAAGTCCGTAAAGTCAAAATGGATCGCCTCTCCGAAAGAGAAAGAATATCGCTACTTATGATGAGAGGTTGGGGTAACGTGCAGAGAACTATGAGAGAAGTAGTGGGTGTGTTTAATCAAGCATTCAGAGTTAATAGAATTCCCATTGCCATGTCGACTGTTAGAAGATTTAATCTTCATGGTCATGTCAGAGATTTACCTAGAGCAGGCAGGCCAAGTACAGCAACGAATGAAGAAAAATCACTCGATGTATTGTTATCATTCACTGAAAATCCACATCTTTCTATCCGCAGAGCAGCTCAAGAGCACGAAATAGGTAAATCGCAGTACACAATATTCTAAAATTAGTAAGTTTTCATCCATTTAAAGTAAATTTGGTTCACAAGTTAAACGAGGATGATTTCGATCGTCGTGTTGAGTTTTCTGAAGACATGATGGATCGCATAGTTGAAAATCCCAATTTCCCATCAAGGATAGCATTTTCAGATGAAGCAACTTTCCAACTTGACGGTACATTAAACAGACATAATTGTAGATATTGGGCGGCTGAAAATCCTGACTGGTTGCGAGAAGATAAATCCCAGTATCCGGAAAAACTAAATGTTTGGGCCGGAATACTAAACAATAAAATTATTGGACCATTCTTTGATGATGGCTATTTAAATGCTCAAAATTATGAAGTTTTGCTTCGAAATTCGATCATTCCTGCGATTAGAGAAATGACTGCAGATAACTTTGATGAGACGTGGTTTCAGGAGGACGGAGCAACTGCCCACTACGGACTAAACGTTCGCACATACTTAAACGGGACCTTTGTTGATCGATGGGTAGGGCGAAGGAGCACAATTGAATTGCCAGCTAGATCACCCGATTTGACGTCGCTAAATTATTTTTATTAGGGTTATTTGAAGGATCGTGTGTACCAAACAAAACCCGCAAATTTAGATGACCTTCGGCGGTGAATCGCAGATGTATCAGCTCTTATTCCCGCTTAAATCATCGAGAATGCCATTCGTGATTTCTACCATCGATTGGCTTACTGTCAGGAAGTAAACGGAGGACAATTTGAACATTTAAAGTAGATCGTTGTAATGATAGTAAGCAAGCGAAAGAGGCGAGGGGACTCACGTAAAACAAGCACCTCGATCGTGAGAGGCAAGGGGACTTACGTAAAACAAGCACCCCGATCGTGAGAGGCAAGGGGACTCACGTAAAACAAGCACCCCAATCGTGAGAGGCAAGGGGACTCACGTAAAATAAGCACCCCAAAGGGAAGAGATATTACTACGTCCACGCCGTTATTCCTGGGTGACGCTGAATATAATAATAAAATTGGTGTCAAAAGTATGGGTTTCTATTAAAAAAAAAGTTGACCTCCAAATGACTTTGACATTGAAGTTGAAGGTCAAATCCAAGGTCACCATCGAATTCCTCGTCGAAAGATAGTCCTAGAACGACCTTAAGCTTCGTCGCAATAACCCAAGCCTGAGTGGTAGAGCGTGGCATCGACCCATACCATGATGAGGCTAACTGACCTTGAGGTTAAGCTCAAGGTAATACCTCACTCATGACCTGAGTGCATGTTTGGACATAAAATTTTCCGCTCTTTCGATTAGCAGTGTCGAAAATAGGGGTTTCCATTTAAAAAAAAAAGTTGACCTACAAATGACCTTGACACACGAAAGTTGGTCCTAAAAGTATATTATTATTAGATTCTTGGAGTGGGCATTGTCCTAAAATAGTAGAAGTTACACTTGTTAATAAAGAAGTAAATATAAAGAAGTAAATATAAAAAAAAATTCCTACAGGAACTACAAGAAAAATTCAACGTTTAGATGTATTTGGCTTTCGCATGTGGAAAAATTATGTTAGACATTTTTTAGACAAAGTAATTGTTATGGATTATGATATGCAATTGTATAAACGTAATAATATTATTAAACTGCAATTTCTAGTCCACGACCAATTTTGATCCCTAAGATATAAGAATCTTATTAAATATTCTTGGTACAAAAGTGGTTACCTTGATGTAAACTGTGGAAAATTTGAGAACCTTGTCGACTTCAGCTTTGGCGATTCTTGCAAAACGCATTGCGAGATTGAAGGCTGCAGGAATATTGCAATAGTTCGCTGTGCTTGGTGTAAAAAATCTTTATGCTTCAAACACTTTTTTGAAGACTATCATTATTGTTCATCATTTAAAGAATGAATTTAACTAATTGTGAAAGTTCATAAAAGTTATTGAAAATTAATGGAATATTAGCTGATTAAATATACGTATTCCCTACTTTTCAGTGCTCTATAAAATATTACAATTTTATCAAAATCGAGTATTCGTTTATTATATTATTTATCTAGATTGCTTTATAATAGGGTTTAAGGGTAGTTCACCCCCGTAACAAAAGATTTTGCGGAAACACCGAAACAGGTCACCTTTTTTTGACATTTTGTATTTGAAAAACATTTTTTTATTTTTTTGTAACAGTTCTGTAAAATTTTACACGAAAAAAATACTAGAAAAATACAGTTTTATCCCTATTAACTCTAAGGGTTGCAACCCTTATTATCGAAACGTATATACTGTTGTTGCGTTTTTCATGGCAATTCTTTTCCATTTTGTTTTATTGATAAATATTGAATAGTACCGAAGATATTGAAAAAAATGTGATTTTGAGGCTGACATTCGGGGGTGGTTTTCACCCCCTTAAAGTGTATATACGCCGATAAAAAAATACGTGTCTTTTATTTTTTGATGCACTATAACATATCTCAGTATTATTGAAATCTTAGAGGGACACCTGGGGTACTTTTCTTGTTATTGCAACTAATTCATATATATATATATATATAGAGTTTATTCAACTTAATGTTACAATTTGATTATTTACAATGTACATTTCAATTTTATTGAGTGACGTGTCTTGTTTCTTTTGCTAGTGTTTTGTGTTGTATATGCGTGTGATTGTGTTTTGTTTGTGTTAGTGTATTTTGCACTTCCTTTTCCTCTTCTTTCATCTGTCCGTATTAGGGCTTTTACACCTTTTCTGCGATATCCTCCGCTCCCTCTGCTTTCACTCATGCTTACTACAGTTCTCTCTTACCAATTTCTTTCTTCTCTCTTTTCACTTTTCTTTTTCTTTCTCTTTCTCTTCTTCTTTTCTTCTTCTTTTCCACTTTAGTTCCATCATCCATGCTATTTTTTCTTTGCTCCCAACCATTATTTCTTCCCACTTTTCTCCTTCTTTTCTTGTCATTTCGCATTTTTCTACTATGTGTTTCCAGTCTTCCTCTTCTTTTTGGCATAATCTACATTTCCTATTTTCATCTTTTTCCCAGTATCTACACCCTCTTGTCTCGTTCCCTAACCTAAACCTCTCTCTTATCTGTAGCCCTCTTATTTTCCCTTTATTTTGTATTTCTTTTAGTCTACTCTTCTTCATTTCCTCCTTTATCCCCTTCCACTCTCTTATATATCTTGATTCTTCCATCTTGTCTTCCGTTTCTTTTTCTTCTTTTTTCTTCAATTCTTCTCTTACTTCTTCCCAGAACTCTTCTCTTTCATCGTCTCCTTCTTCTCTCTCTCTGTATTTTTTACTTTCCCCTAGTCTTTCTTCTCTCTCTCCTTTTTTTTCATTTCTTTCTTCTCTTTTCCTTTCGTTTCTCTTCATTTCTCTCTATGCTTCTTTCTTTATTGTTCCATCCCTCTCTTCTTTTATTTTATTTTCATATCTCATCGCTCTCTCTATTGCTTTTCCTTTTATTTCTTTTCTTCCTGTTTCCCATTTTATCAGGTAACTCGGTGTGTTTCTGTCCAAACCCAGTACCCATTTTATATATTTCATTTGTAGTCTTTCTATTTCCTCGTATCTTTTCCACCCCCATATTTCTGCTCCATACATTATCACGCTTTTCATTAACGCGTCAAATAATATCATCCTTAGCTTCCAATTTTCTTTAAATAATCTTTCTCCCAACCCCCATACTTTTCCTAATCCCATATTTATTTTACCTTCTGTTTTCTTTATATGTCTCTTATTCCCATTATTTTTGCTTATTGTGAATCCCAGATAGTTATATTCTTTTACCATTTCAATTTTCTTTCCTATCCACTCAAAACTTTCTTCCTTTCCTCTTCCTCCTCCTTTCTTACATTTCATCATTTTTGACTATTCTACATTTAATTCCAACCCTCTTTCCTCTAGGAATTTCCTTAGTTTTTTCAGCATCTCTTTCATCCCATTTTCATTTTTTGCCAACATTACTATATCATCCGCATATCCTATCGTCCAGATTTTCTTTCTTCCTATTACCACTCCTGCTTCCTGAATTTTACTAATTTTCTCTTCTAACTCCGCAAAGGCAAGATTGAATAGCGTGGTGCTCAGCGGGCACCCTTGCCTTACTCCCTTTTCTGTGTCGAATTCCCCTATTATCTCTCCTCTAATTTTTATTCTGCATCCTGTTTCTTTATATATTTCTTCTATACTTCTTCTGGTCCTTTTATCTATTTCTTTTTCCTTCATTATTTCCCATATCTTCTGTCTTCTTATCCTGTCAAACGCTGCTTTCATATCAGCGAAGAAGACAAACAATTTCCCACCTTTTTCCCTGATTTCTTTTCTTATTGCCGTTTTTAGCACATATATTGCGTCTGTTGTTCCTCTTTTTAGTCTGAATCCCATTTGCGTATCGCTTAGTATTCCTTTTTCTTCTATCTCTCTATCTAGTCTTTTCCTTACTATTTCTGCATATATCTTGTAACCTGTGTCCATCAGCGTTATACCCCTGTAATTGCTTACTTCTTCTTTTTTACCTTTCTTGTATACTGGTATTATTATTCCCTTTCTCCATTCCTTCGGGTATCCTTCTCCGTTCCATACTCTATTTAGACATTTTGTCAGGTCATTTATTAGGCTTTCAGTCCCTGCCATCCACGCTTCATTTGCAATCCCATCTTCTCCTGCTGCTTTTTTCTTTTTCATTCTCTTTATCACTGCTACTACCTCCCCTACTTTTATTTCCCCTCCCTCCTCTTTTTCACCTCTTTCCCATTCTTCTCTTTCTTCTTTTTGATTGTAGTCCTTTTCTTTTTCTCCCAGCTGCTTCTTGAAGTGTTTTAGCCATTCCTCATTACTTATTTTTTTGTCTATTTTTGTTCTTTTTTTCTTTCCTCCGCTCACTTTTTCCCAAAATTTCCTTCTCGTTCTATCTTTGCTTATTTCCTCCGCCACTTTCCTTCCTTCCTCTTCTTTTGCCTTTCTTATTTCCTCTCTGTATTCCCTCTTTGTTTCCAAGTATCTGCTTCTATCCCCAGTTCCTCTTCTTAGTTCTTTCAGAGCATTCATTACCTTGTCTCTTTTTACCTTACATTCTTCTCTCCACCAGCTTTTTCTTGTTCCTTTTTTACTTCTTATTTTCTTTTTTGTTACAGCGTTCTGCACTCTGATTTTTATCTCTTCCCATTTTTCCGTTCCTTCTACTGCTCCTATCCATCTATGATACTCTTTTATTCCTTCTTCGCTCCAGTCTTCTCTTAACCTTTCTTCTTCTCTGTTTTCTTCTTCTTCAACCCTGTTTTCTAGTTCCACTTCTACTGGTAGGTGATACGATTTGGTTCTCTCTCCCATTTGCATTTTCTTCACTCTCTCTTCCCCTCCTATATTTCCTATTATGTAGTCAATTGTCGACATCCCTCTCGCTCCTATATATGTAATTTCTCCTTCTTCTTCTCCTTCTTTTTTCCCATTCATAATCACTAATCCCGTCTCTCCTAGCCATTTTACCATCTCTTCGCCTTCTGCGTTTATCATACCATCCTTTTTTTTTATTTCTCCTATCTGTCCTTCGCTGTCCCATTCTCTTCCTTCGCCTCCTGTTCTAGCGTTAAAGTCTCCTCCTATTATTAATATTTTTCCTCTATTTTCCTCTATTTCTTCGGTTAGGTACTCATAATTTTCTTTTTTCTTGTGCTGCATGTAGACTGATGCAACTGTGCATTTCTCTCTCTCTATCTCTATTTCCCCTACTATGACTTCTTCTGTCCTTTCTTTCTTCCATTTTACCTTTATTCTCCCTTGTCTTTCTCTTACTGCCATCAGTCCACCCCCTATCTCCCTACCCCTTTTTCCTTCCCTTCTCGAGTCCCTCCATTCAATGTTATACCCATTCAGATTTCTTCCTATTCCTATTTCTGCTTCTTCTCTTTTCACCCATGTCTCCGTAAGTCCTACTATATCAAAATTTCTAATATATTTCCAGTCCTTTTCTTCCAAGCTCTTTATTCCCGCCACATTCCAGAATAACATTTTAACAGTTTTCCTTCCCTTCACCTCTTCTCTCATCTCTCCTCTCCCCCCTTTATTTCCGAAACCCCTCCATTCCTTTCTTTGTCATTCTCTCTTCTCTCTCGTTCCACTTCCACTCTTCCTCCCCTGCTCTTAACCCGTTGTGCCATATTTTAACTTCCTTACCCTTATTTTTCAATTCTCTTGCTTTTCTTCTTACCTCCTCTCTTATTTTCCTCTGTTTCCACGTCCAGTCGTGATCTATATATATTTTTTTCTCCCCTAATTTACTTTTTTTCTTCATTATTCCCTCCTTTTGCTCCCATGAGGCATACTTTATTTTCCACATCCTCTTCCTTCTATACTCTATCCCTTCCTGTCTCTGTTTTGTTTCTGGTCCTCCTATACTCCTTAGGCTTATTATTTCCCCCTTAATTCCCATTCCGTCCTTTAACCATTCCTCTGCATCTCCTTTTTTTTCCGATTTCAGTTCTCTCTCCAGATCTGTTACAATTATATTATTAACCCTACTTTCTCTATCCATCCTCTCCTTCATGTGATCCATTTCTTCCCTATTATCTACTCCTTTTTCTTCTACCCTTGTCTCTCTTCCTTCCATGTATTTTTTCATCTTATTCATCTCTTCTTCCAATCCTTTCATTCTTTCTTCCCACTTCTCTTGTCTTCTTTTTTTTTCTCTTTTCTCTTTTTTCCTTTCCTCTCTATCTTTCTCTAATTCTTCTCTAAGTTTTTCCAAACCTCTCTCCCATTTTGCCTCTCTTTTTTTCTCCGCCTCTTTCATTCGTCTCATCATTTCATTTAGCAGTTCCTCTTTCTCTTTCTTCCCCTCTCTTCTCAGTTCTCTCATTTCTGCTAGTACTCTTTCAAATGCATTGTCTTCTCCTTTACTCTCCCCCACCCCTATCAATGTTCTGTCCAATTCATTCCTTTCATCCCCCTCTGTTTCACTCCCCTCGCTTTCACTTTTGTACCTTTTCGTCTGCCTCACTTCTTCCTTGTTTCCTCCTCTCATGCCCTCTTCACTCTCTCTACCTCTCACCCCCTTTGCCTTCCTCTTATCCCCTTTACCGTCCCTCTCTCTCGCTGTTCCTGGCGTTGTAAACATCTCGTTCCTGTTTCCTATTCCAATTCCCCACCTTGCTCCCGCCTTAACTCTCTCTCTTATTCCCTCTGTCTTCGCCTTTATGCCCCTCTCCTACGCTCCTCTTTTCCCGCCTTCTGTCTTATCTACCCTAACCTATCCTTTTTCCCTTTATTTTTTTTCACCTTTCTTCCTTCGCCCTTTGTCTCGTTCTCTTTTTCTCTTCTCCGAACGCCCTTCCACTCCTCTTACACCTTTTCTCCACTTTTCTCTTCACTTCCTGCTCTCCTTCTCTCCAGAATCGGCCTATACTCAGCACTCACACAAGACACGTCTACTCTCGTCCAAGTCACAATATAACCTCCACTAATTCATATATATTTCATCTAATAATGACAGCATCATGTAAACGTTTATCCTATATGTTAATATGTTTACATGAAACTACTGATAATGAATTTAGACCTAGAGTTTACCAAGAAGTAGTATAGAATTCACGGAATAATTTCGTTTTAGTTTGTAGTATGCCTGGTAAATTAACGACGGAACACGTCAAAAAGTTGATGCTAGACTGCTTAACATCACACTTGAAAGAAAATACTTTACTTTTAACTGATAGTTGGACTGGATAATTAGCAGATCATTTGAATAGTTGCTGAACACCTGATAAAAAAGATTGCGTTAACCTTTTAACAATATCTGCTGGAACAACAGGATTTTGTCAACCATTAGACGTATATTTTTTGGATAATATATTTTACAATCAAACCTTGTTGGAACAGACTAAATAACATGTTTATAATAGAATATTTTTCTTAAAGATGTATTCACTGATTCACAATGAGTTTACAGTAGACATTTTCCGATCGATGCTACAGTATGCTTGGTATAAAACTGGATACGCTGTAGCCGATCCCTGCAAATTTAAAAATGCAAATGAAGTTTGCTTCAATAAAAAAGAAATATTAGATATTTACGCTGAATATGGACGCTCTGCATTCATGACATGTGCTCATTGTAATAAACTTCTACGTTTGTCACAAGATTTTTTAGATAAAAAATGTTGTAACGACAGGACATAATTTAGTTTTTTTTTAATCCTATTTAATTAATAGAAATTAAAAGAATAGAATGAGAACCTTCAAAATATATAGAAAGAGCAGGATTGAGAGTCGCAGCTAAGATTTCCCATGATGAAAACACATCTCGAATAAGGTGTTTCTATAAAACTTGATAGTGGTTCAAGCCTGCGTACTCGGCCGGCCTTACAATCACTGCTCTATCCTGCTTTGTCCCACTCGCATACGTTGACAGGAGCCAACGATCATAAGATGAGAGGAAGGGCCATAAAAATGCAATCTATCTTTTTCCTACCGAATTTTCTTTGTAAGAAACTTTAAAATTTACCATTGAAATAGAATAAAATAAAATTGTTGAGATTCGGAAATTTTTCTTACTTTAATTATTAATAGATAATTATGGCTTCCTAAAATCTATAATCGAGTTCTCACTCTGAAAATCATTTTAGTCAGAAAATAAAGAAAACACTAAGATAATATCCGTAATATTAAATAGGTTTTAATGAATTTTGTAAGTTATTATTATAGGAAATCAAATAGTGATTGTTCTAATAATCATTGTATCATAATGCACATATTTTTAAGATGTATTATTTATCCACTTCAACCCTTACAAAAACAAAATAACTAATAAATAATTTCATGTTTTAAGCGAAAATAACAATAAAACTGTAATGAATTTTATAATAAATCTTAGAAGTTCACGCATTTTTCAAAATGTTTTACTTAATTAGTAAATTATTGCAATTTATAGTTATTATAATTCCCTTACTATTAAATAATCACCATGTATCGTTAAAATTAACTAAGTTCACTACGATTTTGTGTAAATAATGATAACTCATAGCTTCACTCTTGCTATAAAAAATGGCACTCTAGAGCCATCTCTGGAGAAAAAGGCCCAAGTTAAGAAAGAACCGCCCCCTCTCTCTGAAAACTCATGCATTCTGACCTATTATGAATACAAAATCGGATAAGAAAATTTTTTTCACCAATATAGAAAATTGAATCGTTATCATGTCATGGCCCAGAAGTAAGGGATTTCCACTCAGCCATTGCTGATAAAAAGCTCTGTGCAAGACTGCAGGATCAGTACTTCAGAAATCACGGACAAAAAGAAAATTAGAAAAAAATAAGTAGTGGATAAGAGCCAGCTCAAGAAAAGTCAGCCCAAGCAAAGCCAGCCCAAGCAAAGCCAGCCCGAGAACATCTATAATTCAGAGAGAGATAGAGACCAGAGATCAGAGAGTGCGTAGTTCAGTGTAGAACAATACATTAAAAGAAAGAGTAAGTGAATTTTGTATTTGGCTATTTTTTCTTTTTCTTTTCATTCTCTAATTCTTCCTTTTTCTTTTGTTTCTCTTTTTTCTGGAAATTCTTTAAGCGTGAGTCTGGTGAATTAGTAGTTTCTCTGCATAATAATATTGCTCATTCCGCCTTATGCGTTGTACGCAAGCCAAATCAGAGCAACTCTGAGCTTACACTTACTCCAAGCGTACCTGAGAGTAACCTAGACGTCACAATGTTGACATTAAATTAATTTAAACTTTTCAAAATTGTCATAAACGAGTGACATCTTCTTAATCTCATAGTTTTTCCACAATATTTTACCTCGGATAAAATTAATTAAATTATTTTTAAACTACACCAAAATAAAAAAAATTAAGTACTCATCTTTAAGAAATATTAAAAAAGTAAATAAAATGATTAAAAAAATTTTCTAATTTAATAAAAAGATGGAGTCACTTTATTTTTCACTGTCCCCGTCCTTGATTTTGGGTAGTGCTAAAGGAGAAATATACATACGAAGATCTTACATATTTCAATACTTCAATGTTAAAAACGTTATCTATTCAAATTTTGACGGTATTTAAATGTACTTGAGCTAATATTATTAATATGTTAAAACGTAATTTAAAGGTAATTTAAAAATTTATAGAATATTTAGTTCAAATACTAAAATAATCATGATGACAACGTTATGGAAGAATATTTTAGGTTTGAATCGCGTAGAGTAACCCTAAAAATTTATCAGAAGATAATTTAAGTCATAACAATGTCAGGTATTGCAACGAGGATAAAAGAGAAATATAACTAAAAACTAAAAGCTTGTTAAATTTATGAGTGAAAAACAGCGTAAAAATATTGAAAAGATAGGGAATTAGGATAAATGTAAGAGGTGGGGATGAGTGAAATTAATTTCGAATTTTAATTGATTAAATTATTTTTAATTACAAACTTTTTTTTTTTAAGTGTAACTTAAGTTGAACACAACATAGCTTAAGTAACGATTGCAAGAGAAAGAGGGCTGAGGTGCGCTGCGGTTCGCCTTTATATACTCGTATGTTTGTCACCATGGAAACACGGTCGTTGTTATAAACAACTTGACGCGCGTTTACGTTATCGATTTTTTTTTAAACAAATGCACATATATGCACGGTACTAAATTGTTTGTTAATGCACGAAATTTTCATGGTCCCGCTGTTTTTGCATACATCATCTCACTCTCTTCGCTCTTTCAAATTTTCACACTTGTGATTTTCGCCCGCACTCTTGCTTGTCATCTTTTCATATTTTTAATTACTCTCTTCTCTCCCGAGTTGCCAAGTTCAACTAGAGAAATGCGCGCGTTCCGAGTTGCAAAATTCAACTGTGAACGCGCTCTCATCCCGAGTTGCCAAAATCAACTAGAGGAACACAAGTGTTCCGAGTTGCTAAATTCAACTAAGAGAGCGAGTAATAGAGAGAGTAATAGCGAGAGAGTAATAGTGAACGAGAGCTGTTTTATGGGAAAAAGAAGTGATGCCCTGACGAGTCGTTGCTTGGCGCATTCCCCTTGAAGACATTCCCGGCATCCTCAACTCCCTTGCCCGTATATAATACACTCATACTTCGTGCGCTCATGATCGACACAATATATGCACACATATCGATGCACAAATATGGGCACGCATACTTGCGCATGCACACTCACACATGCATACGTCCACAAATAAAAAAACTCACCCACACGCTCACGCACATACAAATGTATATATAATTATATATATTTTATTTTGCGTAAATTAAGTTTTCTCCCTTTTCATGCTTGCGGGCTTTTGAGCTGCCTTTCGCAGTGCACCCAAACTATGACCACAAAACTATTTTATTGAAGCGCCCACCACGTGCGGGCGAGACCGAAACAAGCTTCCCTTATTCATAGCTGTCCGTAACAATAGGTGAAATCTTAATGGGGGTACCGTATAAAACTTTTTCTATCTTATAAGATCTCTCTTGGCGATTATCTCTTGGGAACCTTCCCTTGTCCGTCAGGAGATGACAAGACCATTTCTGATAAAAACAACAAAAACTGGAAAATCGTAAGCGACAAAAGACAAAGAAACAGCCCAGAATATCAAACTCAAAACAAAAAATGAAAAGCACAATTATCAGATTACAGGCTAAGTAACACAAGAAACAGATACGAAATACTTCAAGAAAAAAAATTAAGGAAATTGAAAGAAAACAATGAAGTAAAAATGTTGAAAAGCAAATCCACCTCCGATCTTCGTTTAAAATGTAGAAAATGTCAAACCGTTAGTAAATATCCTGAATGTAATAGCGAAAGAAAATTACACCTTAAAAGTGATAGAACCAAACAAAATTAAAATTCATCCGACAACTTTAGAAAAATATTTGCCAATTATTACTGCATGAAAAGAAAAAAATACACAACTTTACACTTATTAGCGTAAAGAAGAAAAAGATTTCAAAGTTATATTAAGTAGTATTCCTAAGCATTCTTAAGTAGCATAAGAACATCGATATAAAGTGATAAGTATTCATAATATAAGGCATCGTATCACAAAACTACCATTGTAGCTTTTCACAGTTGAAATTAAACATGATTATAAAAGCCAGAAAATTTATAAAGTAAACCGACTTTTAAATACGGTAATCAAATTCGAGCCACTGAACGTTAAAAGAGAAATTTCTTAACGCCATAATGCCAAGAATACGGGCACACCAGAACTATTGTTACCGAAATGCTATGTGTGTGTGAAATATGTTAAACAACATCAAACTGAAGAATGTCCAATGAAACAAAAATAAAAGACGTAGCTTGTAAAAACTGCAAAGGAAATTATTTTGCAAACAATTAAGGTTGCCCAGTTCGTAAGCAACCCCAAAAAAACGATTTCCAAGACTACGAAAAAAAAACGTTAAATCAAAACAGTGTTCAAGTTCATCAAAATCCAAATTTAAATTTAAATGCCAACGTCTACAGAGTTAGACCAAACATAACATATCGACAGATAATATCAAAACAAAACAATCAGAGTAAATATTAATATCAAAATAAACAGTTTTTCAAGCAGAGCTAAGTAGACATACCAACGAAGTAAACATAAATAATGAACTTGAAAATATGATGGGGCAGCTGATCCAAAGAATAGATATTATATTAAATCTTTTAACTGTACTAGTAAATAAAATGGCAGTCTAAAACTCGCTATCTAGAAGGCAAGCGGTCTTATGTAGAGGCATATTGAATTAAAAGCATTTTTAATCTATGAAAATATGTAACGCTACTCGCACGTTACCAATTCTTTGGGTGGGCAAGTGAGGTGCACTCGCTCATAGCAATCAAGGATGGGAAGGGAAAAGGTCAAGAAATACTCTTTGAAATCACATTTCAAAACCATTAAATAGTTTTACCGAATTATTAGTACCACAAACTTTATAAAACCTTACACACTAACGAACACAACGATGTTATTAACACATACTGCACGTAAAAGAGTGTAACGGGGGCAGCACCTTATTCGGCACTGACGTCACCAATTTATTAAGGGGAGAGTAAGAGAGGCACTTTCGCTCTTTAACAATCGGGGAACGAGAGGATAGGTCGAACGAATAAATAATTTTCCTTACTTGGAAAATACAACTTAAATCTATTCAGACAAACAAATACAAAATCGGTTATAATAAAGTTTGCATGACGTGCACATGTACAGAACAACTTAAACCAACGCGGGAGGATGAATGGCCCGGCGACTAAATCGCCTTGACTATTTGCCTCCTTACAAAGGAAAGAATACGTCGAAACCTCTCTACCGCATTACGATGAGCGTAGCCGGCAAGTGATCGCCTGGCTACCTATCGTTCCTACGCGGCCGCGCATCACCATGAGAGAGAGAAATACCGGGAGAGAGAGATAACCTGACCTTTGTCCTTGGCGATGAGCCGGCAACGGGGAGTTGACCTGGCCGCTGGCTGGACGTCTTCCTCGGCGTAGCCCGTGGTGAACCCACTGGAAGTCATGCCGTGCACGGTGGCGAGGGCGATACTGAGTGCCCTGCTGCAGGTATTGTACCCACACGTTGCCTCGTCTCGCCCTGGTCTGGTCACTGCTGCACGTGTACTTCTCTCATTGCGCTGCTACTTCCAACTTCTCTCCTTAACTTTCTTCCGGAAACTGCTCACGCGACTTGACGCATGGTCAGCGTTCGCGCTCTCGCCGGGCTCTCCCACCAAGCCCACTCATTAGGCGGCGTGCGACAAAAGCGCTAATTGGTCGCGCGTTACACGCCGGCCCAAACCTGCATAGTGCGTGCATAGACGCGCACTCTAGCATGCTCGCTAACTCTCTCTCTCTCTCTCTCTCTCTCTCTCTCTCTCTCTCTCTGTGTCTCTCTCTCTCTCTGTGTCTCTCTCTCTCTCTGTCTCTCTCTACCTCATAGTCGCTGCGCTCTTGCTTCTTCGGGCGCTCTCAACCTTGCTCGGCAATCTTCGGCGGCTGGAAAAACATAAAGGCCAGTGGTTAGGCGCAATAAATATATGCGCCGAACGCTGACTACGTCGCCATGCCGAGCGATAAGAGGGAGAAAGAGAAGGAGGGCAGACAAGGAGCAAGCGTACTGCTTGCTCTCGTCACAAGAGAAGGAAGAAAAAATAAACTAAAATTACCCCCGTTTACAAAATATAACCGATACACGAAACGTGTCGTCCAGCAGGTGACCGCCTTGGCGATAAACCAACTTATTCTACTTATGCTAAGTGAAACCGCTCGGCGAAGGATCGCCTTGACGATGCGCTACCTTAACAATAATGCCGGCCGAGTAATTACAAGCAGGTAGCCAGCGCGCTAACGCCTTGCCACCAACTGGACACGCTCGCTGTACCACTAAAGAGAGAGAGAAAGAAAAAATAAAAGAGAAGGGCCTTGACCTTTTCTGTGCGAGATGTTGAGGAGACCTGGCTGAGCCATGCGAATGGTGTTGCTGGCCGTCGCTTGGTGACTCCTAGCCGGTTTCTTCCAGATATCGTTCCTCACAGAAATGCTGGTAAAGGGCACTATTCCTTTGTCTCTTTGGCTTTTCGTCTCGGCTCCTTAAGTGGCGTGTGCGTGTTCGGCTGACTGATTTCTGCCTTTGCACTGCTGAATAACTTCTAACCGTCTCTAGCCAAACTGTCAAACTTAACTCTGTGTTTGACCGCAATCAGCAGCGACCTTCAACTTTTCCTTTTTTCTCCCCATTTGACCTACTTATTAGGCGGCGCGCGACCAAAGCGCTAATTGGTTACGCGTCGCGCGCCTGTCTAAACCTGCGTGGAGCAGACACACCCCTCTCTCTCTCTTTCTCTTTTTCTAACACCTAGCGTCGTCCACTTCTACGACTTTGGGTCGGCTCGGCCTCGCTCGGCGATCCTGGTTAGGTGAAAAACAAAGGCCATGCATTAAGCGCATTCTTAAATGCACCCAACGCTGGCCCCCGTGCCTTGCCGAGAGAAGGGGAAATAGGGAAAAATACTGACGAGAACAAGCGCAACGCTTGCTCACAAATATAGACACCATGTTAATATCAGAAAGATACATTACAAGTAAAAATTATCTTAATATATTAAACTACACTACACCGTGCATAAAATCAAACCCCCTTTTAATAAAACGCACAGAGGTACAGCGATTATAATCAAAACAAAAATAAACCACTACATCCATACTTACACTAGAGAAATCTACTTACATGCAACCAGTGTAATCATCAAGGGTAAAGACGGACCGATAACAATATAAACAGTTTACTGTCCTCAAAGCAATACAATTACAAAAGAAAACTAGACTGACTTTTTCAATACTCTAGGGAATCGTTTTATAGTAGAACGCGATTATAATGCGAATTGTCCATGATGGGGATCAAGATCATCAACTCCAACATACAGAGATGTAGTACTCTATGAAATACTACAAAAAAATAACTATATTCCGATATTCAATGGAGAAACAACATATTGGCCTATAGATATAAACAAGCTTCCGAATTTGATTAACTTTGCTATAGTAAAAGATATAAACATAAATTTTTTTGAAGTGCCATCATGCTTAGATTTATCATTAGAACTCGCCGGCACTAATTACTCTACACCACCAAGTATAAAGTAAACAATAATATAAAAGTCGCCTGGAAAAAATATGCACTTTACATTGAGGAATGCATAACGTGCAACGTTCATCTCAAAACAGCTAATAATGTAGAAAGCAGTATTACCTCATTCAATTTAATACTAACTTAAACTATTAACAAATATTCTACTAAAAATAAATAGAAATTAAACGCAACAAATCACGTCCACTAAAATAACCCAAAAAAAAAATTATTAAGAAAAAAGTATCAGATAACTAGATCGTGTCAACACAAAACTAAAATAAAGGAGGCATCCTCAGATCTAAAGAAAGTATTATATGAAGAAAGAAACACATAAACGCAGAATTATCTCAGATCACTGAGTCCTATAGAAATAACCGATTACTTATTATCGAAAGCTATTAAACGACTTAAAAAATCAACTATATTTATACCGCCTATCAGAAAATCTGGTGGCAACTGGCCGAAATCGGAAGAGGAAAAAGCTTAAACGTTCGCAAATCATCTTAATACAGTATTCAATCCGTACTAATAGGTGACAACTCGCGCGAGTCGAGTTTGTCCCGTACGAAGGCTCTTTTAACAGCCGAGCGGCCTTAGACTCGGGCGGTAGTCAGGCTTTCGGGCACCCCGGCCCGTTCCCGCGTCGATAATGAAATCCGCGTTAATTATAATTTGACACTCGATATCGTTTTCGTAAAATAAATAATTGAACGTTTATTACGTTCTTCGGTTATTTATTATAAGTAAAATTGTAATAGCGACTCTCTTTAATATAGCGGGGAAGCATATGGATACACTTAAAGATGTTTACAATTATAATATTTATTCTAGTCTCTTTTATAACATAAATGAATTAAACAGAATAGAGATTTTTATATGTATCCTGAGGCACGTAATTTTCGCGTTGCGATATCTAGTATTTTTTTGTTACATAAAAATATAATAGTATTACTCACTTCGTATTATTACAGTAACTATAATTTGGTCCAAATTATTATTCGATTCGTGATATGGCCAATCACCTTTCCTTTTAATCTGGTCAGATTCAATCGGTCCAATATGTTTTTACAATGCTGTAGTAATGCACAAGACAATGGTAGTTGCTATGATTTTATTTGTCTAAAATCTTCTTTATCTAATGACGTAGTAACACGCAAAATAAAAATGATAATTCTTGTGATTTTCTGTTTATGTAAAATTATCGAAGCAGTCGCACTCGATACTTCTAATTTTTTATTATAACTCAAAACAATTAAAACAACTCAGACTTTTATTATAGTTTTAGTTTCAGTAGGAAAAGAATATGCGGCCTTCTTAATTGAGCGCTCGCTTCTAACTGACTAATTCTACTCTCCTCTGCTTTCGCCGGTTTATTATATAGCCTTTGTCCCTAGCATGCCGTCTCTCTCTCGCGTATACGCTTCGGATGTTTACGCTTCTCGTGGCGGGTCGTCTTACCTAGCTAAGCACGCTGACTGCAGCATGCAGTCCCAGCATGCTGGCTCAGCGTGAATCAGCCTCTATCGCTCATTCCCAACGAGTCGCGCACACGAATACTGCTAGCTATGCTATGTCCGAACGGAAATCCCGAGAGCAAGGTTTTATTCGATAGTATATATTTGTAACATAATAAGACGTCACGTAACATCCCTCCCCCCTTAGAATCGTTGCCGTCCTCGGTAACGTTTTAGGTCCAATTAGGGTAATATAAGAATAAAATAACAATATACATAGTAATGATAAATAACAGTAAAATAATATAAATGGTCCTCTTTATTCATATATAAACAAGATGATTAAGAAGAAGGCACAAGCTTGTTAATTCGGTCCAATTATTACTTGCGCAACGTAAGTTGACGGTTATCATGTCCGTCTGTTAAGTCTAGTCCTTCTAAATCTAGTAGACAGGAAGCTTGATCCTGGAGAAATAAATCTTGGTCCTTTGGATTGGCTGAGGGAGTTTGTAAGAACAAGGTCAGCTTGTTGATATTGTCAAAGGGGGACCCGTTGTAATCGTAGGTCCCTAAATTGCACTCTTGTAGATGTTGATCCCAATCTGAAAGGTACACTGGCCTTCCACAGAACCAATGTGTTCTCAGCACATGTCTATTTTGGTATCGGCAAATGGTCCCATGTGCTTCCAGTTCTGTCTTAGTAATGTAATGTCCGCAGGCACTATGATAGACATAGATGGACCTGTTCCTGAGTTTGGCTGTGAGACGACGAGGTGGCGAATGTTTCGCCTTATATCGCTTATTTAGGTTACTTAGTGCTGAAGTGACGCTCCAGCCGAATATATACTTTATTACTCCCATAGGCCCGCAGGAGCCTTGCCATATTTTAATGTAATCGACCGGTCCAAACCGCGTGAAGTCATCGTGGACCCGTTGTTCTGGCCACGGTTTGTTCTGTTCGTCTCGGTGCGGTATGAGGAAGTGCAATCGTCGGTCGGCATCATCCTCCCTCGCGTAGGCTGTGGTGGTCAATCGCGGTGTGAACCCCATTGGGTTCGTTGTTTCATCTTCATCTTCCGAAGAGTTCTCGTCTGAAATGTGAGGTGACCATTCCCCCGCGGTACATGGGAAGAATTGTAGTATTGCCGCAGCGTAATCATGCTCATGAATAAATTCAATGATGGTTTCTCCATCAGATGAGAAGGACGGGCCTGCTACCGTTGTAGCAGATCGTATGGTTCCCACGGTACTAAATAGTTTGATGACCGCAGCTTCTTGTCGCGGGTCAACAAATTTGACTCGGATTGCGGTGAGGGAGTCGTCTACCGGTGCAACAGATCGGAGGCGAATTCCGTTAATTTCTTCCATCCTAAGGTAAAAATATGGTCCGGTTAGTTGCATAATCAAGAGAGAGAAAGGTACATAGATTCGAGACTAAACATAGACAAGAGTAAAAAGATAGGTCACAGATTATAAGTTATGGGTCCACTAAATAACATAATAATAATGCAATTGAGAGGGTCAATAAATTATCCTATGGCTTATAGTTTATACAGCTGATTCGAAGTATATTCTATCTACAGGGTCGATTTCTGTTATCCCGTCTTCTTCCGTTAGGTCAATTCGTCGGGCTTTTCGCAAAGTTGCCCGTGGATTAGGAGTAGGTCCATTGATTTAATTTCTGTGAGCGTAACAAGATCCGTGAAGGGTCCATTTTTGTTTAATCCTATATTAGGGCGGCTTGTTTCAGAGGAGTTTATTTTGTACACTCTTCTCACTTCTGATTTAGGGTATTGTTTTTTATTTTTTCCTTCCCTGAGCTTATTTTGGTGCTGCCATTTGCAGGTGGTATCATGTTCCTCATAGATCGATGCGTCTTTGTCGCAAAGCCAATGGTGCCTAGTTTCATCACTATGGTCCCATCTTCTTTTCCTTATATCAGCATATCTGGCGCCGTAAACAGGGTCGCATTCTTTTAAGGCTGTTGCGACATCAGCAGCTTTGTAGTACTGAGCGTAACCTATAGAAAGGGCTCCTTTGTTATCCCGTACCACTTTATGATACACTAGGGGTCCGAACTGTGCGAAATGTTGGAAAAATGAGACTTCTCTATATCTCTGTTCAGTTGTCCAGGGAAATCGACAAAATAGTCGGGTTTTTTCCGTAAGCCTGGAATCATTTCGCCGTAGCGGTTTCGGTTCTCCAATACGGCCACGACTTATCTCGCTTATGTTCCAGTTTTTTATTTTTTTTGCTTCAACCGCATATTTAACTCTAGTAAATTTGCAGAGAATAGTTCTTGTACTGTTGTTTGCGAGATTTCGTAGAGAATGAAACTCCTCTATGGGTCCGATACTCTCTAATCGTGTCAGGAGTTCGCTTAGCGCCTTATGCTTCAAGTATCGTATCTTGATGCAGGTCGGGTCTATTGTGAAATGGTCGGACATGTTACTCATGGCGATAGTGGGTACTGAAACAAATGATCAATTATTTATTGATTAAAAAAAATTCATACAGACTCCGCTGTCTGGATTTGTAAACCCGAAGAGTTTTCCGATTTTGCCAACGGATTAGATATAGTCGCGGAGGGTTTCGGTTTCTTCGAGGGTTGAATGTGAAGGGTTTCAATTTGAGTTTGTTCCTTGGGTCGTTCTTCAGGCATCCAGGCGGGCGTTTGCTTTTTCGTGGTCGGTCCGAGGCTATGAGGGATTGGCCGGTGTCGAGGATGCGGTGTATGCACGTGAGATGATTCGTGTACTATGGTATTTTTTTGTGCTTTTGTGCGTGCAATGCAACATTTATAAATTATACTGATAATTATGATGATTAGGATATTAATACTGATTCCTCCATAAATCAGTCCTGATTGCGTTGTTGTGATTTTTTTATGATTTCTTATCATTTGCGTCTTTTCCATGATGTCGCTTAATGTTTTTTCTTGGCTGGTCCAGATTTCAGCTTGTGGGGCCCATTCTTCCAATTTAATATCCGTTTCAGATAAGTAGGTTAGTGTCGGGTAAAGATTCGTTAGGTTAAGGGTTAAATTTGGTTGATATAGGTAAACATTTGTATCGTCTTTCCTTACTTCCGTAAACAAGATCGTATCCTTGGTATAACCAATGCACCCCGGGGCAATTCTTAATATCCCTACCCCTTGTATTTCGGTTTTTTGGTCCACTTGGTTCGGGCAGACAATTCGGACTGTGTCTTGTCGGTTGGCTGAGTATATCCATGACCCATCCGTTGATATATAATTCCAGCTGGTAATTCGTCGTATTCTCAGAAGTATGTTACAATAGGCCAAGCAACAGAGCATCAAAAGAACGATTTCGTGACATTAATCCTAGTTGCAAGCCGACTATACCATCATGAGCAGGCCATATCAGACTTCATTAGGTATATGTTTTGGACAACCAAAGCTCATCAGCTTTTTTTTTATTAACATTTTTAACAACAAAATGGCACTTTTTTCGGTTTTTTACTCATAACTGAAAAAGTAATTAGGCTAGCTTAATACTGTCAATAGACAAATTGTAGCTAATAATATAACGAATAAAATGCTTTTTCGAACGAATCAATCGGATAATTAGAAGCTGAGAAAACTTCGGAAAATCCGGAAAATAGAGCACATTTTAAAAAATTCATAAAACCGCCATTTTTTAAGTTGGAGAGCTCAGCTTTGGCAGAAATGTAGCATTTGATGTCTAGTTTATGCATGCGAAAGATTGGCGGTATAGGATGATTAGGTACCGAGTTATTGCAATTATAATTTTTTTTATGCCCTTAATTGTAAATCGCTGCTTGCTCCTGAGGTGGTCCAATTTCAATTTTAAAAACGGATTTGAAAAGTACGTAATCCACGCAACAAAATGTATATTTTCATTTTCCATGCAGAAGATGTTAAAGTAGAGAAAAACGCGCTCAAACACAACTCTGAACCGACGCTCGCGCGTTTGTGGTCGTGTAGTGGGGGGAAGCGGAGGATAGGAGAGGCAGCAGTATATAGTAATACAAGCGCGCGGCCCGGCACTACACGCGTGGCGTCGTTTTCTTTTCAATCAATATTTGTTTTTCTATTACTTATGCTTTTTTTACGTTATTTCATGTGTGGGTAATCGATACAATTAAATATGCATAGCGTGCAGTATGAGAAGTAATGTTGTTTTACTAGGAAGTATTAAATTCGTGATGTTCGTATAATATACAAATAGGTTTCTCTATTATTGTAATGTTTGAGAAATACAAAACATTATTGTGTGAGTACATTTATAATTAAAAACATAGCTTTTATTCAAAAAGAAAAAAACAGTAAAACGTATAAACATTTTTTTTACAGCAGTACATATAGAATTTTTCTTTATTATTTTACAGTTTGCTAAAAAATATTTATAGAAAATGGATACATTTTTTTCTATAGTTGAGCGCATACAATAAACTATTTCGTGAGTGTTACGAGTAGAAGTTACAATTTGTCAATCTTCTAAGTATTAAGTAAATCTTTTCTTAGCAGACGGCACGATTTCTGCCTCAATATTTAAATGGACATTATCCACCTGTAGTTCGTCAAATTCGTTATCGTCATGCATTAACTCTTCTTCCGACACATTGTCATCGTCGGGCGCAATCGATTGGTTATTCGCATCTAAGTTAGAACATGTAGTATCATCGTGGCAATGTGCACATAAGTTAGAACATTTTAAACCGTGTTTTTTGCAACTGCACGAATTGTCTACGCACCCTTTTTTGCTACACGAACACGATATTTGATTAAGTATTTTATCGGGGACCGGAGGATCGCGAGTACCGACAGGAAATAAGTTATTATTTCTAACTTCCCAACCATAGTCTGTTGGTCGTAGGTTTTCGTTACTCAGCCATAGCTGCAGCTGATAATAAACGCGATACGCATGCTCTTTGGCAGCCCCTTCTGTAGGTGGCAATCTTTCCAATGAAAATTTTTTCTTAATGTTACTGTAGTGTAAGTAATGTAAGTCGCTCAAGCTGAAAACCTTAGCTTTATCTATCAATGCCTTCTCCATTTTCTTACTGTATAAGCTGATGATTATTTGAAATGAAGCCCAAGCTATTTTTTCTCGAGTGGCCTGGGCGTCGTAAAATATAGCTGCATATTCAAATAATTTTTCTTGTTCCATGGCCTCAATAATTTTGTTTTTACCAAGATTGTAGAAACAAGACGTCGTATCACAACCACAAAAACAGTGTAGAAACGCTACAAATTTTTTTAATGAAGGAAACTTAAAACTATTGCTGCTATAGTACTCGTCGGGTGAATTACCTTTCATTACTCTCTTAAAAAATATATTGTTCATATCCTCAGACAATTGCGAAAAAATCACCAATAAGTCCGTATCTTGCCCTACAATAATTACTGTATTATCCGAATCCATACGCGCATTGTCCACTGCTGTTGTAACTATCAATCTGTCTGCGTCTTCGACGGCGACTTTCGTTCGATAACCTGCTACGTTCAATGAATTACAAATTAATTGAATTAACCTCGATTTATTCTTTTTGTTATTGAGAAACAGTTTTTGACTAGTTGCTATTATCGTGTTCTCATCGAAGGCGATTTCACGGCCTATATTTTTTAATGTCCTGCGCGAACGTTCAACTGATTTCGTTGACAGAGTATCATCGTCTGGGTATCCATCGAATATTACGTAACTATCGAGATCGTAATTGTTTTTTACGTAAGTTATATATTTGTCTATTATATCTCTTATCATCGTATTACTTTGCCAAACAACTTTGTGCAATAAAAATCCACAGTCAACTACGTACGTTATAGTCCCGAGTGTGCCAGATAATTGATGCGTAAATTCGAAGTTGGAAACAAATTCTGACTTTTTTGTTTTTCTCATGCCATTTCCATCAAATAAAGATAAAGGAATAGGTGCAAGCTCGTAAAAGCTAGCGTATTCCTTTATATCCTTCTTCGTTTCAATGAAATTTTTTGAAAAATAATTAGTGGTTGGATATACACTTCTTCATTGGATGAATTTTTTATCGTTGAATTTGCTGCCGATAAATGTACAATTTTATCTTGCCTTTTGAATTTAACGTCTGTGAATTTCTTCTCAGACGTATCTTTGAATAAAGCCGTGCCGATCTCGAAAGCTTTATGGCAATTCACAGAAGAATCTGCAACAACGCCGGAAAATATTCCGATGAGTTTGTCCAAATCAGGAAGAGGATCGTAAGTTTCGAAAAATTGTAGCACCTTCGCTAAATCTTCCGAATCTCTTGACATGCCTGACACACGGTTGTCAACATGCTGCTCAGATGTTGAAAAAACGACGTTGCAAAATAATTCCATCGAGTTTCCGATTTCTAACACGGCCATTCTAGACAAAATCCATTTTGCTATAACTCCTTCAGTTAATCCACGGCCATGCGTCAAACCACCAGAACACTTCATTGCTCGCATTAACACCTGCTCAATCGTCATGTCTGACCAGATTCCAGACCAAAACCGATTAGAACGCCTTATAGTAAAAAACCCTTGTTTACAAAACTGATCGTATTCGTTCAAGTCCATGATTTCTGGCAATTGTAGCATTTGTTGAACATACAAAAGACAAGCTTTAGCGTACAAATGGTGGCCAGAAGCGAAAAAGAAAGGAATCATCAACAAAATTGTTTCGAGGTGTTGTTCGAAATTTCCTGACCGTTCAGCATCGACGAATCGTTGTAATAAACAAATAAGTTTAAAGTAGCGAATCCACAATTGACAAGTAGGACCTTTTTTTTCAAGCGCATCGACAGTAGCAATGAATTTTTGTTTTACATTTTCCATAATTGGATCAGCTAAATAATCATCGAAATCTGTTTCTCCATTTTTGTCAAGCCTGTTTCTAAGTAAGCTCTTTCAGTATCATCCAGGTCGATATTTTTCAAAATAATACTTGCAAGAGCAGCTTGCACTATGAGGTGGCCTCTTACCGCCCTTGAAAACGCATGGCCTGTCAAAGCTTTCTCAGCGGATAGCTCTGCGTACATCGTGCAAAATGCCTCGTAAAGGCCACTACCTTTCATTATAACATTTATGCTTCCAATGAATGACATCAGGAGGTGAAAACCCCCTAACCGCAATATAATGGAGCGCAGATTGAAGGGATCGTTAGATGGATCTATCGAAGCTATTATTTCGCTGGCTTTCATGAACAAGGGTAAATCAAAAGTTACGAAGCAATGCTTCATTTTCTTTTCGTCGGCTCTATGTCTAGCGTCGATCAACGCGGTCAAAATAGTTTTATGTTCACTCGGCGGTGCTTTGATGAATGGCAAAGGTATAACTTTCGTTGTACAGTAGTCGGTGTTGAAATGATGGTAGGTATTCATGAAACCATGCCAATTTGCTGTGCTATTCGGTGCTCTATATTTTCCGAAAAAATAAAGCACATCAATCGGTTTCAATGTCATCGAAAAGTCATTACTAGAAACTCCTTCCCAATCGCGAACAGTTACGCTATCTAACTTGAAAGGTTTATTAGTTTTGAAATCGCTGAGCGGCACAAAGCCCGATGACGTTGCTGTATTTATTTTCGGTAAAACTCCTTTCAAGTGAGGAATTGAATTCTTGCATGTTACGGAAGACCCTGGCGTCGCACACATTATACCGCCCATACAATAAAATGTATTTTTACCGTCTATTGTTGCAGTATTGTGATCTGCGTTGTCATAGATGAATTGAATATACGTGTCGTCTTGTATATCATATTGATCTGGAGCATTGATAATTGAACTCTCCAACCGTACCGTTTCAAAGTATGATTCGCAAAGACCTATGGAATGCAACCCGTCAATCAATCCTCGCGCAGAATATTTGGTATGTATTGTACTTGCAAGCCCAAGTAATATTGAAGATCTAAATGATTTCGGTCTAACGGATGACATTAAGACGTGAGCAGCAGTGACGATTTTTTTCTCCCACTTATCCCAAGAGCCATTTTTAGGCTTGCATTTATGTGTTTTAATTAGTATATCAAGAAATAGCTGTAGCGATTCTGGAACGTCGTCTTTAGCGTTTTTCAAAAAATCAGATGGCGAATTGTAATTATCTAGATCGAATTCCTTTGCTCGAATATCTTGGAGAATAATGTGCGCTGCCATTTCAACGATCCGTTTCTTTTCGTTCTCTTCGTTCTTACTACGATTATTATACCAGCTTTCGTGAATGGATTGGCCCAATGTGCGCTTAAAACAATATGAACCGATCGTTTCTGCTTTTATAAATAACAATTTCATCGTCGAAATGTTCTATTAGCTGATCCTAAATTCTATCAAATCGCGGTAAATCGCAAACCCCACTTTGTTCAGTATAAAGTTGTAACAGTTTTTTCATAGAAAATTGACACTCTTCACTATTTTCAACTATAAAGTTGATCATAAATGAAACTACCATAGACATACTGTCGCTAATTGGTTTACCTCTAATATTACTCGGATTGAACGCATAAAAAGTAGGTAAACACTTACGATGGTAAGAAACATCATTAACAACGTAATAATCATTAGTGCAGTTTTCCAAAATCTTCAAACGCGATGCTATAACTTTATTAATTTCGGTTTTCGGGTAAACTTTTAGTTGTTCAATAACATTGTCAATAGTACTTTGAGTGGATACTCTCACACATTTTTGGCCCAGACTTAATTGATTAGAACAAAAAAAGCAATGCGTAGAAAAATTGAAATTGCGCCCGAGAACTTGTCTTTGCCGATCGTCCGACCTTGTTTTCGTAATGTTTTGTAAAGCAATTTTTATGTTACATTCCCGGCTGTACGTTCTTTGACACGACTGATGTACGCGCATTGTCGCTAAATGTTGAAAACCTAGGTATTTTTTATCTTTTCTTTTAATGCTTGCATTAACTAGTTTCGCAATCGCACGCTCTTTTACTATACAAGACTTTGATGGTTCCATCGGCCAATCGCACAACATACATATTTCTAAATACTCTGTTCGACATGTTTTGTGGACTGTTATTTGTTTCAAGTTTTCGATTTTTAAATGTAAATCATTTTTTCGCTTCTTACTTGCTGCTACTAATGCATTGATGTCATCCTCCGTTAATACATCTGCTTCAGAAAGATGCAATGGCTTGTCGCACATCGGACACGTTTCAATTGTTTGCTGGTGTGCTGCATTATCATCGTTGCTAGAAAAAAATCATAAATATATATTTATAATTACACATCACGTGTACATAAATCACAAAGAGCGTCTTGAATACATTCGATAAATAATACTTTAATTAAAATGATATTAACCTGACTTTTCCAGAAACGGAATCTTCATCAACTCCTTCATTTCTTTCCTCGTCGTTAATTTCGTTGTCACCGCTAAATATAAGAAAAAAAAATCAATCTGAAAGTATTTTTTGACTAGAGCTATCGAAAACTATGCATACCTATCGTTTCTGGCTGACTCTTCATCCATTTTAGTTGCAGAGTTCTTCGTTTCAATTGTAGTATGATTCACTAATACAAAACATTAACTTGAAGGGCCAAAAGGCTCTCTCATAAACACGTTGACAATTTTTATGCAACTTCAACAATCAGAACAAAAAAAAATAGGTAATAGTCTTGTTGGCGGCACGTATTACATCCAACTGCTTTCAACACGTGGTTACGACTGAGCAAGCAGCGCCAAGCAAACAACCGTTGGCGTCGCTTTCTTTTTGCTTCAATTTAAAATACTATACTATATACCGCTATACCTATACAGCAGCTGGGCCTGTAGTAAGAATGAGAGAAAGCGAGAGAGAGACGCCACGGGATTACAGAACAGCTGCTCCAAACTCCGAAATATTTCAAATATAAATGTAACTGTAGATGATTCCTGTTTATCGTTAAATAATTATGAATATACACACATATACACATATAATATATATATATAATATAATATAATATATATATATATATATTATAAATAACAAAAAAAGTAAAGTAACGCACGTTTGTAATATATAAAATAAAACGAAATAACTGCGCAAAACTGAGTCCCCAGCCGCACGCTTGTATCCGAACGCTTGTATTACTATATACTGCTGCGTCTCCTCTCCTGCGCTTCCCCCCACTACACGACCACAAACGCGCGAGCGTCGGTTCAGAGTTGTGTTTGAGCGCGTTTTTCTCTACTTTAACATCTTCTGCATGGAAAATGAAAATATACATTTTGTTGCGTGGATTACGTACTTTCCAAATCCGTTTTTAAAATTGAAATTGGACCACCTCAGGAGCAAGCAGCGATTTACAATTAAGGGCATAAAAAAAATTATAATTGCAATAACTCGGTAACTAATCATCCTATACCGCCAATCTTTCGCATGCATAAACTAGACATCAAATACTACATTTCTGCCAAAGCTGAGCTCTTCAACTTAAAAAATGGCGGTTTTATGAATTTTTTAAAATGTGCTCTATTTTCCGGATTTTCCGAAGTTTTCTCAGCTTCTAATTATCCGATTGATTCGTTCGAAAAAGCATTTTATTCGTTATATTATTAGCTACAATTTGTCTATTGACAGTATTAAGCTAGCCTAATTACTTTTTCAGTTATGAGTAAAAAACCGAAAAAAGTGCCATTTTGTTGTTAAAAATGTTAATAAAAAAAAAGCTGATGAGCTTTGGTTGTCCAAAACATATACCTAATGAAGTCTGATATGGCCTGCTCATGATGGTACAGTCGGCTTGCAACTAGGATTAATGTCACGAAAAAATACCTGTTGCTTGGCCTACAATGGAATAGTTCATGCCTGGATGGTTGGAGTAGTAATCCTAGTTCGCATTTGCTATTTAGATTAACATCTAAAGTAGGTCCTCCTACCCAACATATAAAGGTATAGTGCGTTCGCACGCAACTTTGCAATGAATGGTGATCCATCTGTATATACTGTTTTTGATCCGAACTTAATGCCAAGTACGGGTATTCGTGTCTAATATATGCAGATTTTCCAGTCGAGCTTGGTGATTGCGGTACCAATACTGAGTGTAGACGGTATAGATTATAATAATTCTTGTCAACTAAGGGTAAATGAATGACAATATACGTCTTCCTTTCTCGCTGGATCGCGTCAATGCTGGAGATTTTAACAATTTCTTCAATTCGGAGGTGTTCTGTCGGAATTGCGAAATCGAAGTCTGTTACCATGAATTTTATATCATTTGCTATCTGGTGCAACATGTCAGGATCTATAAGGTCCGGATGTATTTTGCCGCTTTTTAGCGCATGAATAATTTCAAGAAGTTTTTCTGAGCTTTTGATAAGATGATCTAGTTTTGCCTCTAGCATTCTTCCAAGTGAATGTATTGAAAACATGTACTCCAGTCGGGCATTTTCATTTTCTAATTTCCTCAAATTTTGTCGCATTTGGAGGTTTAAATTATAAATTCTGTCCCCGTAGACGTCCATCATTTTATACAGTTTATCCATTCCTGTGGTAATTATATGGGTTCTATCATTAAAGAGTTTAATGATATCTTTTTGGTCTGCACATAGTTGATCTATGTTGGCTTCTAATTTATCAGTTTCGTCAATGGTCACTAATCCAAATAAACTATGACTTAGTCTTCCTATGCCTCCAAAAGGTACCAGTCTTTTCGGCCTAATATTGTTGGGTCCTTGGACATCGGGCGGCTGAATATGTCCCATGTTTTCGATAGCTCCTTGAATCTTCGTTCGTACTTGTTCAAGAGTGATTGTCTTCAGATTGATGTGATCCATGCCGATTATATTACCGCAAGTTTCCTCATTGAGATGTCCAGTACAATTTTGCAGTAGTGACTGTAGGTCAATTATAGCAGTGGTCTTCGCCAAGAACAAATTAAAGTTGATAGATATGTATATTTTCCAATCTGCCCTCTTCATTCTCATTGGATCTATTCTTTCGTAGTAAATTCCTGGGTTGTTGTCTAACTTTTCTATAGAATACGCTTGGGGGTCCATAATAGACGGGGCAAATACGGAGAGAAAGGAAAGTAAGATTAGATACATACTAAATGAAAGGAAGTATATTAAAAGAAATAGTACCTGAAAGAACGGAACAAAGTAAATAGTATAGACGAAGAATATAGAACAGATAAGATAAGTGAGTAATTGTACTTATATAACTACCCCTGAAGTTTAAGTTTATCCATATGCTTCCGTACTGTTTTTCCATTGGGTAATTCTAATAAAACGTTCTTATGATTCAAGATTTCAACGATTTTTAGAGGTCTTTTAGAATAACTATCGGCTTTTCCTACCCGAGGTTCGTTTAGTATCCAGGCGAAATCACCGACTTTCCCTTTAAAGGGTCTAGCGTGTTTATCATATTGGTCGTTAGATTTTTCCTTTTCGCGAATTTGATTATCACCCGCCGCTATCTTTAGTTCTGTCCAGCGTAAGACTAGATCGCGTAGGTATTGGTTATAGGTCCCTAATTTTTCCTCCCTAGGTATCTTCATGGGGAAACGAGCGATTCGTCAGTAAACTAGTTCGAAGGGGGTGTAACCAGTTCCATTATGTATACTCGTATTATACATAAAAACCGCGAAGGGGGTTAATCGATCCCAATCGTCAAAACGCTCCGAGTATATTCGTAAGAAATGAATTAATGGTTCATGGCTTCTTTCAAGGGACCCATTGGTCTGAAGTCTATATCCGGAAGTTGTTAAATGATGGATTTTGAATAAGTGTAGTAATGATTCTACTATTTCTGAAAGAAAGTTTGTCCCGCGATCCGACAATATTGCTCTAGGGGCACCGAATTGGCATATTAAGTGTCTGGCTAACGCATCAGCGATAGTGGTTGCTCTAAGGTCCTTTATCGGCACTACAATTAAGTATTTGGTTAGATTGCATTGCATGGTCAGCAGGTGAGAGTTTCCACCAGGAGTGGTTCGTAATTTTCCTACGGTGTCTATCGATACTTTGTCGAATGCCTCGATTGGTGTGTCCGTAATCAGCATCGGTTCCTTAGTCTTGTGGCGATCAATTTTCTTCTCAAGACAACTTGGGCATTTCCGTACATAATTTAATATATCCTTTCGCAGTCCTGGCCAATAATATCTGGCTCGAATTTTTTGGTATGTCTGGTTAATGCCCTTATGGCCACCCACTAGACTGTTCTGCAATGTTTTAATTATTTCCATCCGCTGGTTTGCCGGTGGGAGAACCATGTTTCCATAGCAAACAATTACTTTTATAGGACTCTTTTCAAAAATTCTTATTAATATTTCCGTTAGTAATCCAGGTCCAAGGTCATGAGTATAGTCCCCTCGTCTAGCAATCCGGAAACTTACTATATTTCTTTTAATCAGTACCTTCTTAAAATTTGTAAGTCCAACTTTCATAGCTTCTGTAGTAATGGGGTCATTATATCTGTCTTTTATAACTACAGACAAGATATTATGGTTTTTGTATTTGGTTATTAATATTTGTCCAACCTTAGGTTTCAAAGATTTCATATTACGTAAGTCTATGGCTCCAATTTCACTTAATAATTTCGAGATAGTAGTTTGGTTATTACAGTCTCGTGACATAAAATGTACAATGTTATCTCGTCGATAGGTTAGACATTGTTGGCTCATGCTTACATTATTTTGTAAGATATATTTTCCAGGTCCTATTGAAGAATTTCCGCTCCCGGTTTCACTGCTTGAACTCGGGTTCTTATAATCTTCCGGTCTTCGATATCGGTTAATTGGTCCTGTCGGCGGTAACGGGAAGAATAATTCATCATCTACGGGTGTTTTCGAGAAGTGTAACTCTACAGGGCTCTCGTTTCTAGGGTCTGACTCTTCGGGTATACCCTCAAGCCCTTCGAATCTTACCATGAGTCGAGGTCCTTTAACCATAGGAGTACTTCTGGCTCCCGGTATACCTGTCTTAATAGTCGGGGTTACTGATATTTCTCGATATCGCGGCTGCCTTAAGGTTTCTTCATCTTCCTTAGTTCTCTCGGGACTTACTTCCTTAGTCCTATCCGAGAGACGTTGGTTTTCACCTTCATCCGGGCGATCTGTGTCCGAGCCACTGTCATGTTCTAGGTGAGTTTCCATTAATTTTTGCGAATCTTCCACTAGCTTCGTTATCCTATTCGCCATTACCTCATCAGAATCGTTTACTTCATCATATAGGTCAAGCCTCCATAGTGTCTCTTGTAGTTCTTGGGGGGGCTCGTCTCCATCTCAGAAATGAGAAGGCATTTCTATGGTTCGGTTGTCTCGCGCAAGGCCCATATCATCCCAGTAGTACGATTCATTATCTAAGCTTTTATGTCTTTGTAAACTGGCTTCGAATTTTTCTGTCGATTCCCACACTTCGTTTGCCGACAAACTAGTCCTCTGTGCCGGGGCCCGTTCTTCACATCTTTTAGTAGAACTTTCATTTTCTGATAATTCATCGTCTTCTTCAGAGTTCCCGCTGGTTTGAGGTCCACTAACTTCTAGCTCTATTCGTTCAGTGAATTCTGATTTATCACTCTGACTTTCATCACTTGAGTCGCCCCTCTCCGTTTCGGTTTCTTTTCTCAGCCCACTATGTCGAGGATCTTCTATCGAGTATCTGTCATCCGTACTGTCTTGGACATTTTTCGGATCTTTATCCTCCATCCTGGTTGAGGATAACAAGGGTCCCTGAGAGGAGCTTGTTCGTTTCATTCCGATTTCGCTGTCGGAATCTGAAACACTGGCACTAATGTTTTCCTTCTCCAGTCGATCTAAAATATCCTGTACCCGTTTGTGTCGTCCACTCGGCAGATATTGTCCAAAAGACGAATCTTTAACGAACTCGTTGCTATCGATCTTCTTCACGGCAACTTCGATGGCAGATTCATCAGTCGGCGTTACTTCTTCCCGCTCTGTAACGGTAGGCGAGGTTTCCTTGTCCAATTCACCGGTTTTCAATCCGGGATCGTCTATCGCCGTATTCGATGTAGTTTTTCGTAACGCCTTTTTCGGAATATTTTCATTCAGCTCTTTCTCTTTCCGAGCCTTCTCGTCCAAATACTCCTGTAAGTTAATCGGATCCCTTGAAAGCGCGTCCGCATTGCAGTTTAATTTTCCAGGTTTATACTTGAATGTATATTGGTAATCTGTGAATTTAAACATCCATCTCATAAGCCTTTGTCCTGGGTCCTTGCGATTATGCATAAAGTTTAGAGGTTCGTGATCAGCAATCAGGGTAAATTTCTTGCATAAGAGATAAGGTCTAAACTGATTCATCGCGTATAAAACCGCAACACACTTCTTTTCCGTGGTAGTATAGTTTATCATAGTATATAGTTTTTTTTTTTTTTTTTTTTTTTCTTTCTGCATTATTTAACAACCTAGAAAGATATGCTACAGGCCTTTCATGATTATCCACTTCTTGTGATAAAACTGCTCCTATTGCGTAATCCGAAGTATCTGTGGTTAAGGTAAAGGTCTTCTCAAAATCAGGAAAAGCTAAGATAGGGGCCTCACAAAGCATCCGCTTCAGCCTTTCAAAAGCCTCTTCCTGTGGCGGTCCCCAGTCATATGCTTGATCTTTTTTTGATAAGTCGCTGAGAGGCTTGGCTATCTTCGAGTAGTCCTGGATAAATCGACGGTAATATCCGGAGAGTCCAAGAAAAGATCTGACACTTTTCACTCCATTGGGCGTCGGAAATTTCTTTACGGCTTCAATCAATTTAGGGTCCGGCTGAACTCCTTCCGCACTAACAATGTGTCCCAAGAATTTTACTTCTTGACGTAGGAAATTTACCTTGTCCGGTTGTAAGACTAATCCTGCGTCGGTAAGTCTCTCAAACAACTTCCCTACCTAAACTTCATGTTCGTGTAAATTCTTAGCGTAAACTATCACGTCATCCAAATACACTAACATTTCTACATTCAGCAGTCCTCGCAGCAACGCATTCATCATTCGTTGAAACGTTGCTGGCGCGTTCATTAGTCCTTCCGGCATTCTGATATAATGAAAATGTCCATCAAAAGTAGAAAATGCCTTCTTCGCCCTGTCCTCAACTCTTAAGGGAATTTGTTGAAATCCACTGATTAAGTCAAACGTCGAGAAATACATCGAACCTCCCAACTGATCTAGAATATCAGCAATATTGGGTAAAGGGTAGGCATTACCAATAGTCTTTTTATTTAATTCCCTAAAGTCGATAATCATCCTCCACCTTGGTGTGCCATCACTTGCCGGGCTTTTAGGAACAATCCAGAGCGGCGAGTTATAAGGTGAGTTAGATTCTTCGATTACTCCTTCCCTTAACCGTTTTTTTATTTGTTCTGATATAAATTCTCGGTACACAGGAGGATGCCTATACTGTTTGGTATTAACTGGTACTCTGTTTTCTAAGTGTATTTCATGTTCTATCAAGTTATTACATGGTAAAGGTTCTCCAGGGAGTAAAAACACATTCGGATACTTCTTCAATAGCCGTTTAATACTCTTGAGCTCGTGAGAGTTAAGGTATCCTGTTCTGATCAATTGCAATAATTGATTACGCCGTTTCTCGGGTTGGTCCATAGTCCGCGATCCCTGAAGGCTACCTTCTTGATCTGAATTTGTGTCACTAGAGAATTCCGACTTGTAATATTCAAATGAAATAATTTCCTTTGGGTCCACTTCTATGGTTACTTCTCTCTCATGGGTATTGATGGCCATAATCTTACAGGTCTCATGATCGTTAATGACCACGCCTTCCCCAAGAAACACTTTATCATCCGCCACATTTATTCTAGGTAAATACCCTTCCGCGAGCCCACTTGGCGAGTCCTTGGTGCTAATGTATATCGTACCTTGCCGACCGGCAGTCCCTCATTGCCATTTGTAATCTTATTATTCGCGTTCTCTTTACAACCCAGTCGTTCTATTCCTCGATCTAGGTCCGCTGCAGTTTCAATATCCGATACCTCATCTTCACGAGCTTTAATACTTATAGCTTGTATCAGATCATCTTGTAATCGGTCAATGGTAACGTCATTCGGTAAAAACGATATCGGGTTCATTACGTCGCTATTTACCATTAGGCTGTTATGATAATACGAAATCACTGCATCGGTATCGATCAAGTAATCTCTGCCTAACATCCCGTCCTCTTCAATAGGAAAATTATTCCATACTATGTGGAATTTTGCGGATTTTCCATTGATCGTCAATATCGCCGTACCTATGGTCGGAACGGTGTGTGCCGTAATACCGCTCAAGGTAGTAACCTCCCTCGGATCAAACCTCGTAGTCCAATTTAATGCACTAAACTTAATTAAGTTCACGGCCGATCCATTGTCAACCATGAACACGGTCCACTTTTTACAGGTCTTCGGTATACGAAACCTTACTCTTGTTGGCGCATAGATCTGATTATTTCCTGTGCCAAGTCCCCAATTTGAGGCAACTGCGATGACTGGTTCGTTAACAATTGTGGATTCTTTAGTATCGTCATTACTTTTGCTGGGGGTACTCCCGGTTTTTCGGACGTCGATACTTCCTGAATTTCGATGAACATCGTGTTCGCATTCGGTTGAGCTTTCTCTTGATTCTGGCGGCACGTCTGACAAGGGCCCGTTCCATTCACCGCTGGGCGAGCCCCATCTGAGTTTAAATTACTTGCATAATTGGGTTGCTGGTACTTTGAATTAGGTCTAAGCTCGCCTCTTTGCTGCTGGTCGTAAGCTATCGTTCCATAGCGTTTTCCAGACGGATGATGATAAGAGTCTGTATCCCGGTTATATAACCGTCCTGCGTGTGGTCCACTGTCCTGATAATTTTTGTAGCCAGGCTTCCAATTCCTATTTTGATTCGGTTCTGCCCTTGGGATCGACTCTGTTGCTGTCCTTGATTATTCGTATATGGTTGCTGTCCTTGATTCCTTTGTACAAATAATTGTTGGATTTCTGCGGGTAATTCATCCCACTCATCCTCTAGTTGTTCCTCTTGGTCATTTTGTTGATCTTGAACGAAGTTAACATTGAGGCTGCATAATAAGTTCGTCCATTTATTAGGGTTCCACTCCCCATGCCTCGCCCTTGATTTATTTCTGGTTTCTATACGTAATGCTTCCTTATAAGCATCTTCCAGGGTTCTGCGCTGTTTAATATCTACTAAGTCTCCAATCTCTTTTGGCAATCCATCTATGAAGATCTTGACAGTCGAATTTCGCATCGGGGTCATCATTGTCTCGGTGTAGTCTCCTCCGAGCTATTCTTTCAAAGCATTCTGTACACAGTTCAAAAGGATGTTTATCCTGTCATGAAAGTCCCTAACAGTGTCCCCTTGTTTTATACGCAGGCTATGGATTTTGGAGTCGTAGTAAGCGAAGTCTTTGCAAGGTGCGAATCGTGATTAAGCAAAATCCTGATTAAGTTATCAACTGCCTTAATGGATTTTCCATAAATGCAGTCACGCGCAGCTCCTCGTAGCTTAGCAATTAACAAGCGAACAAAATTCTGTTCCTGTGGATCAGTAATCAACGCTCTTCCATTGCGGATATCCTGGATAAAGTCCTTGAGCGGCACATTTTTTCCATCGAACTCCTTAATCCCTTGTATTATATTCTGTAGGGTAAAACTTGCTGACATATTAGTCAATAACTGGAGGGTCGCCGACTCCATTTCATTATGGTCCTAGGTCCTATATTTTTCTTCTTTTATTTTATTATTTTATTTTATTTTTTATTAATTTTTTTCTTTAATAATAAATGGATAAAGCCGATAATACAATGATTATAATTTATTCAAATAATCATCGTATTAACAAAATACCAATTATAATTATTGATTAATTATAATTAACAATTAATGATTCATCCGAACAACAATCACCAACAAAATAACAATTATTATCATCAATCAGTAACAATCCATCATATATATATATTTATAAGTTTCTGTTTTAATAATTAATTTACATTGTTCCATTAATCAATAAATAAATTATATTAATAAAATATTATTCCTAATAAATATATTATTCTTATATTAATAAATACTTTTAGTAGCAAAAGTAAACATAAAAATAATTAAGGGAAATTTTAATAACCGAACTGCACGGGACAATGCCGAGGGTCAGTCCCCTATTACAACAGGATAAAAGGAAATATAATATTTCGCAGACGCGCACGTCAAAATTACAAACGATCGTTCATAAATCAAGGGAATTTTTCTAAGCCGCGTTTTCATTTTCAAACATTTGTAAGCGAAGGATCACGTTGCCAATGCCATTCCGCCAACCAATCACGAAATGTGGGAACGGAAAAAGAGACTCACCCGGTTTCAGACGCGAACACTCTGATTACGCTTACGCGATCGAAAACGAAACTCCGACGAATTCCTGAGCGCCCGATCGTGTGAGAAAAAAAAACAATTTTTCCGCGTCTTCGGCATGGCTTTAGCTCGCTCAAAAATGAGCGTCCTATTACCCGTATCGCGTTTCAAGATATGAGAGAGAGAGGAAAAGAAAAAAAAATTAATATTAATAACGATGAAAAAGACGGCGGATTAATCAATATGTATTAATATTAATTAATACGCGTCAATATATTAACACTATGTAATACTATATATTACACACGAATTGATAATACATATATTCTAATAGTATAGTGTATTAATACTTATTACATTAATACTCGTGCTACCCAATATATAAATAAATTTATATGGTTATTCGATAAACTATCGAAAATGTATCAACGCGAGGGAAAAGCGAAAAGACCAAGTCTGAAAACCACGCTCTGCTACCAATTGATAGGTGACAACTCGCGCGAGTCAAGTTTGTCCCGTACGAAGGCTCTTTTAACAGCCGAGCGGCCTTAGACTCGGGCGGTAGTCAGGCTTTCGGGCACCCCGGCCCGTTCCCGCGTCGATAATGAAATCCGCGTTAATTATAATTTGACACTCGATATCGTTTTCGTAAAATAAATAATTGAACGTTTATTATGTTCTTCGGTTATTTATTATAAGCAAAATTGTAATAGCGACTCTCTTTAATATAGCGGGGAAGCATATGGATACACTTAAAGATGTTTACAATTATAATATTTATTCTAGTCTCTTTTATAACATAAATGAATTAAACAGAATAGAGATTTTTATATGTATCCTGAGGCGCGTAATTTTCGCGTTGCGATATCTAGTATTTTTTTGTTACATAAAAATATAATAGTATTACTCACTTCGTATTATTACAGTAAATATAATTTGGTCCAAATTATTATTCGGTTCGTGATATGGCCAATCACCTTTCCTTTTAATCTGGTCAGATTCAATCGGTCCAATATGTTTTTACAATGCTGTAGTAATGCGCAAGACAATGATAGTTGCTATGATTTTATTTGTCTAAAATCTTCCTTATCTAATGACGTAGTAACACGCAAAATAAAAATGATAATTCTTGTGATTTTCTGTTTATGTAAAATTATCGAAGCAGTCGCACTCGATACTTCTAATTTTTGATTATAACTCAAAACAATTAAAACAACTCAGACTTTTATTATAGTTTTAGTTTCAGTAGGAAAAGAATATGCGGCCTTCTTAATTGAGCGCTCGCTTCTAACTGACTTGTGACGAGAGCAAGCAGTACGCTTGCTCCTCGTCTGCCCTTCTTCTCTCTCTCCCTCTTATCACTCGGCATGGCGACGTGGTCAGCGTTCGGCGCATATATTTATTGCGCCTAACCACTGGCCTTTATGTTTTTCCAGCCGCCAAAGATTGCCGAGCAAGATTGAGAGCGCCCGAAGAAGCAAGAGCGCAGCGACTATGAGGTAGAGAGAGACAGAGAGAGAGAGAGAGAGAGAGAGAGAGAGAGAGAAAGTTAGCGAGCATGCTAGAGTGCGCGTCTATGCACGCACTATGCAGGTTTAGGCCGGCGTGTGACGCGCGACCAATTAGCGCTTTTGTCGCACGCCGCCTAATGAGTAGGCTTGGTGGGAGAGCCCGGCGAGAGCGCGAATGCTGACCATGCGTCAAGTCGCGTGAGGCAGTTCCCGGAAGAAAGTTGAGGAGAAAAGTTGGAAGTAGCAGCGCAATGAGAGAGGAAGAAGTACACGTGCAGCAGTGACCAGACCAGGGCGAGCCGAGGCAACGTGTGGAGGCAACACCTGCAGCAGGGCATTCAGTGTCGCCCTCGCCGCCATGCACTGCATGACTTCCAGTGGGTTCACCACGGGCTACGCCGAGGAAGACGTCCAGCCAGCGGCCAGGTCAACTTCCCGTTGCCGGCTCATCGCCAAGGACAAAGGTCAGGTTATCTCTTTCTCCCGGTAATTCTCTCTCTCATGGTGATGCGCGGCCGCGTAGGAACGATAGGTAGCCAGGCGATCACTTGCCGGCTACGCTCATCGTAATGCGGTAGAGAGGTTTCAACGTATTCTTTCCTTTGTAAGGAGGTAAATGGCCAAGGCGATTTAGTCGCCGGGCCATTCGTCCTCCCGCGTTAGTTTAAGTTGTTCTGTATATGTGCGCGTGATGTAAACTTTATTGTAACCCATTTTGTATTTGTTTGTCTGAATAGATTTAAGTTGTATGTTCCAAGTAAAGAAAATTATTTATTCGTTTGACCTATCCTCTCGTTCCCCGATTGTTAAAGAGCGAAAGTGCCTCTCTTACTCTCCCCTTAATAAATTAGTGACGTCAATGTCGAATAAGGCGCTGCCCCCGTTACATGGCATCCCTTGTGGGAAGATTAACAATCGGGTAATAATAGAGAGAAATGGTCAAGCGGTAATGGTATTTTTTTTTAAGAAAGGAAAAATAATTTGTTAGCTAAGGGCAAAACGCGCGTGCTATGAACTTTTTTTTTAGAAGGAATTTCGTCGTTGTTCTCTCGGATTGTTTTGTTTTGGGCCTACCGGCGACCTTTTCTTATCGGGGAGTCGGGTAGCCGCGCGTGCGTCATTGAGCCGTTCGAGCGCTAGAGTTCGACACATTTTAAGTTTCCTACTTCTTAGAAAGTAAAACTTTGCCTTGCTGTTTTGTTTTGTTTTGTGATATTTTCTAGTAAGTGGGCACATGTATAGTATATATTTACGGTTTCTTTCTTTGGCTTATGCAAGGCGATTCCTCGCCGGCTCAGAGCCTAGAAAGAATCGGTCTTATTATTTGGCAGTAGTGTCGAATTACATGGATCGTGGTTGAGACACGTTCGTTCTTGTAGTTCGCATTTCAGTCTCTTAAAAAAAAGAATTAAATTTTTTTTTCAGACGCAAAATGTCATTAGCGTGTAGAGACAGAATCGTCTTACGCAGAATATTACGCGATGCGCACGCAAAAAGGTTAAAACGTAAAATTGACTCAACAGAGCCGGCCGTTCTGTTAGAGTTGATGCGCTATCGCGGATCGACTTTGCGCGGCGATTTAGAAGAGTTACGGGACCGGTATTTTCGATTTATGTTGATGAAAGAACGACCAGATTTACGGCCGCCATTGCATTCTAATGATTTCGCGTCGGGCCAAATCCCGGACTTGCTATGCGACGAGCAGTAAGAAGCAGCGGCAGACAGGGCGCAGAGCGCAGATCTTGGCGATGAGCTCGCGACGGCTGTGACGCCTTTGGCGACTGAATTAACGCGCGCGAGAAAGCAGGCGACGCAGGTAACTGCTTGTGTTGCCGCTCCTCGCGAGCGGGTTCGGTCGCCGGGCGAGAGCGCAGCCGCGCCGGTTAATTTAAACGCGTTGCCACCGGCGACATGCCTGCCGTCGGCTAGCGCGACCGGACGCGCTCGCGAGCAAGAAGCCAGAGATCGGGGCAAATGTAGCACTGGGGCGCTAAGCCAAATCTGGGGAGCTTTAACTGCTGTTCCACGTTGGATTTATAGGCGCGAGGTTAGACAGGGCATCACGGATGGTGCGAATGCAGTTTGTAGGGTCGAAAGAGAAGCGATGCACAGTAGGTCGGTCCAGGCCGAGCAGCAGGCTTCAATGCCGTCTCAGGCCAGGCCGTCCGGCAACCGTGCGGCGCTAAACGTGCCCGCGGCTGGAACTGAGCAATCGGCACATGCGAGCGCATCGATTAATAGAGCAAGTAGTACGCTTATGAACACTGATTTAAGCAAATCAGTGAGCAAAACGTGGGTGGAAAATTGGGAAGGCGAAGTTGCCGCGGCCGCGGCCGATGGGCAGCAGCCGCCGGCGGCAAGCCAACCTGCAAGAGAAGCCGCGCCGGCTCAATTGAGCGCGCAGGCTTCGTTAGCCTCGACTGCAAATGCAGCTCCTAGCTTGATTCCACAACAATGCGGTCGGAATAGTGGCGCGTCTAGGAATATTTCTGATAGACCATTCACAGGGGCATGTTTTAATTGCAACGCGATAGGACACAGAAGGGCGCAATGCCCGGTGGCTCGAGTCAATCCACTGGTTGTCTGTTACAAATGTCGGCAACAGGGACATTATGCCAATAGTTGCCCGACTCGATCTACTGAACGCGCGCCGACGTGTCAGGTTTGTGGTACGGTTGGTTTAGTTTCTAGAGATTGCCCTTCAGGTAGAGAGAGTGCTTTACGCAAGAGGCAAGGGTACCGTAGATGAGGCGAGAAAGGAAGGCGAGAACAAGGCAAAAATTGCCAGTTCTTCGCATCTTTTCTCGGATAGCATTTTCGATAAGCGTGAAAATGAGGATGTGAAAGTCAAGTGTGTATCTAGAGTAGAAGGTAAGAGTTTAGCAGAGGATAGAAATGAGATTGTAGATTCGAGAGGTTTGCGAAATAGAGTAGAGAAAGTTGCGTTTGAGAGTGAGCTGCCGAGTTTGACTTTAGACAGGAACCGGGCGCAGAGTAGCGTAGCCGTGGATTTCCCCAGTAAGACCAGCAATGGTCCCGAACAGGTAAATTCTCGCGACTCGGTACAGGAAGGCGCAGAAGGTTTCTGAATAGTCAAAATGCTAAAATACAGAAAGTTTTACCAGACACAAATGCGCGAGATGCGATCGAGCATGGTAGAAATTCTTTGGCGGGTAGTTCGCTCGAGAAGTGCCTAGCGAGGCAAAGTGAGTTGCCGTTGCTGCGCATGAACGCGAGAGAGACAGGTTCAAGTATTTCGCCCACGGTTGGGCAGGCTTCGGAAAAGGCCGTTGCTTTAGGAAATCAGGGTGAACCTGTGAAAGAATCTGTTGGTAAGGAAGCGAGCTCAGGCGCTGCGCTCCCGTCGGAGCGGGCTGCGACAAAGGTCATGGTCACGCGCGATAGAAGTGAGCTTGTTGATACTAGGATTTTGTTGTTTGGATGTTCGGTCGTCGGTGCCGACGCACCTTCCGTTTTGGTGAGGGGAGGGTCTGAGTGGAACTCAGAAATCCCGAAGAAAACGGCAGATGAATCAGATGCAGCGTTAGTCGCAGTAGTAGAGAATAAGTTCTTTATTAAGGTCGACATAGGCGGGCAAGTCTATACAGCGCTGCTAGATTCAGGTGCACAGGTATCAGTGGTAGGGCCGAGTCTTGGTTTACGGTAAGGACCGGTTAAGGCCGCCTACGATATTCGCACAGGGTATCTCAGGTGAGAAACCGCGAACGTGGGGGGACTTAAAACTAAGTATGGAAATTGGTGGCAGGACTGATTGGTTGATTGCGACGGTAGTATCTACACTTAGGCACGACTTGATTTTAGGTGCAGATTTTTTATTTTTTTTTTTTTTTGGAATAAATGGGATATTAATATCAACTACGGTAATCGCGCTTGGCGGGCAGGTGACCAAGGCGATTGGTTTTAGTTAGAGTAGGATAGTAGAGAAGTAGATGTTTACGCCGAATGCGCGGGTTTGGGTAAATACGAGAAGGCTCAGAAAGAGACAATCATGGCGCTCGTTCGCCGGATTGTCCCGGAACCTGGCGAATCACCAGCGGTCACCAGGGTTATCGAGCACATTATCGACGTAGGCGATGCGCGCCCGATAAAGACGCCGATGCGCCGAATGTCGCCTCCAATCTTAGCATTCACGCAGGAAGAAACCATGCGGCTATGGAAAGCAAAAATAATTAGGTCATCGAATAGTCAATGGTGTAACGCGCCGGTGATCGTGCGTAAACAAGACGGTGATTACAAGGTTTTGCCTCGATTTTAGACCTGTAAATAAGGTGACGAAAGTAGACGCGTATCCGATGCCTAGCATTGACGCTATTTTAGATAGGTTGCGCGGAGCGGTTTACCTGTCAAAAATAGATCTGCGAGCGGCGTTTTGGCAAATTCCGTCATCTGAAAATAGCAAACAATACAGCGCTTGCGGTTCTAGGTTCAGGATTATGGGAATTCGAGCGAATGCCTTTTGGTTTGGTAAATGCGCCGGCTACTTTCACGCGCCTCATGGACGTACTTTTCGGTCCAGAGTATGAGCCGCATGTTTTTCTGGTATCTTGATGATTTGTTGGTGGTTAGTGCAGATTTTGAGAGCCATATGTTATGGTTAGAAAAGGTTTTGAAGCGATTGGGTACAGGTTAGACTGTGAGGGCTTGCGTCCGGATAAGGTAAAGCAGATAGTTAAGTTGGATACAAAGGCATGGAAGATAGGCTATTACGTTTGAATGCGTTGCGCGACTTAGTAGTCAAGCATATTGACGAAGCACAGGAAAAGTAAAAGAAATACTACGATAAAGGTAGGCGACGAGCTCTTTTCCAAGTGGGCGATTTGGTTTGGCGCGAAGTGCATATGCTTTCGAATGCAGCGGCGGGCAAGAACGCGAAACTTGATCCGAAAAATGACGGTCCGTTTGAAATCGTTCTGGTAATCTCGCCCGAGATTTATGAATTGGCCACGAATAGCAAAAACATCGCACCACTAGAGTACATGTTTCGGAGATTCGCCACGGAAAGTAAACGCGTAATTTTTTTTACGAATATTTATTATTTTTGAGTTGGATTGCTATGATGGCGTGCGGGGTTGGTCGATTCTTCGGTGAGAGAAGTTTGTTCACTTTGTTGTAAGGGTTTTAAGTTTAGATTTTGGGGATGAAGAGTTTGCCCTTGGTTCTATCTGGGTGTTATCAAAATAAATTTAAGTTATAGAATAAGTTATGATTAAGAAATTAATTAAGGTTATTATTTTGTTTAGCGTTTAGCGCTGGCTGCAAGTTGCCGGTCGAGAGAGGAGAAGGGGGAAGAGAGTCAGGCCGCAGTGAGCTTTGGCCTTGGGAGGGGGTGTGACGAGAGCAAGCAGTACGCTTGCTCCTCGTCTGCCCTTCTTCTCTCTCTCCCTCTTATCACTCGGCATGGCGACGTAGTCAGCGTTCGGCGCATATATTTATTGCGCCTAACCACTGGCCTTTATGTTTTTCCAGCCGCCAAAGATTGCCGAGCAAGATTGAGAGCGCCCGAAGAAGCAAGAGCGCAGCGACTATGAGGTAGAGAGAGACAGAGAGAGAGAGAGAGAAAGTTAGCGAGCATGCTAGAGTGCGCGTCTATGCACGCACTATACAGGTTTAGGCCGGGGTGTGACGCGCGACCAATTAGCGCTTTTGTCGCACGCCGCCTAATGAGTAGGCTTGGTGGGAGAGCCCGGCGAGAGCGCGAATGCTAACCATGCGTCAAGTCGCGTGAGGCAGTTCCCGGAAGAAAGTTGAGGAGAAAAGTTGGAAGTAGCAGCGCAATGAGAGAGGAAGAAGTACACGTGCAGGAGTGACCAGACCAGGGCGAGCCGAGGCAACGTGTGGAGGCAACACCTGCAGCAGGGCATTCAGTGTCGCCCTCGCCGCCATGCACTGCATGACTTCCAGTGGGTTCACCACGGGCTACGCCGAGGAAGACGTCCAGCCAGCGGTCAGGTCAACTCCCCGTTGCCGGCTCATCGCCAAGGACAAAGGTCAGGTTATCTCTTTCTCCCGGTATTTCTCTCTCTCATGGTGATGCGCGGCCGCGTAGGAACGATAGGTAGCCAGGCGATCACTTGCCGGCTACGCTCATCGTAATGCGGTAGAGAGGTTTCAACGTATTCTTTCCTTTGTAAGGAGGTAAATGGCCAAGGCGATTTAGTCGCCGGGCCATTCGTCCTCCCGCGTTAGTTTAAGTTGTTCTGTATATGTGCGCGTGATGTAAACTTTATTGTAACCGATTTTGTATTTGTTTGTCTGAATAGATTTAAGTTGTATGTTCCAAGTAAAGAAAATTATTTATTCGTTTGACCTATCCTCTCGTTCCCCGATTGTTAAAGAACGAAAGTGCCTCTCTTACTCTCCCCTTAATAAATTAGTGACGTCAGTGCTGAATAAGGCGCTGCCCCCGTTACAGACTAATTCTGCTCTCCTCTGCTTTCGCCAGTTTATTATATAGCCTTTGTCCCTAGCATGCCGTCTCTCTCTCGCGTATACGCTTCGGATGTTTACGCTTCTCGTGGCGGGTCGTCTTACCTAGCTAAGCACGCTGACTGTAGCATGCAGTCCCAGCATGCTGGCTCAGCGTGAATCAGCCTCTATCGCTCATTCCCACCGAGTCGCGCACATGAATACTGCTAGCTATGCTATGTCCGAACGGAAATCCCGAGAGCAAGGTTTTATTCGATAGTATATATTTGTAACATAATAAGACGTCACGTAACACGTACCGATGTATAATTACCGAAGAAGAAGAAGAAATGTTACTAGAAGGCTCTGACGGCCAAGACACTATACCAATCAAATCGATTAAAATAAAGAAAGTATTACAAATTATTAATAATATTAATAATACAAAATTCCCGGTTCTGATAATATCCCAGGAAAAATAATCAAAATGTTACCCTCAATTGCAATAAGATACTTAACACTTGTTTTCAATGCATGCTTGCGTTTCTTCTATTTTCCTTCCTAGTGGAAAGTAGCAGAGATTATTTTAATACTTAAACCCGGTAAAAATCCTGAACTAATAACGTTATATACACCGATTAGCCTTTTATCAGCACTTTTCTGAAATCATTGAAAAACTAATCCTAGCAAGAATTAACCTAATAATACTAAATAGAAAATTTATCTCTGATTATCAATTCGGTTTCAGATGTACTAAAGCATTCCACGATTGAGCAAGTAAATAGAATAGTATCTGTTGCGAGGAGATCCATTGGAGAACAATATTATTTTTGACAAGGTTTGGTATGAAGGGCTCTGCAAAAGCTCAAGAGATTTTTTCCTCAGCCCTACTATGAATTGTTACAATCTTATCTACGCAATAGATAAAATAAGTTAAAATTAATAAAAACATGTAAAACGTCAGTTAATAAAATCACGATTACCACAGGGCAGTGTGCTAGGTACAACAATATATCTGTTATATATCTCGGACCTACCAAAGTCTATTAATATCTTGACAGCAACATATAAAATGATACAGTAATTTTAACAGTACAGCCAGAGACAACAGTAGCAACCAAAACATTACCAAACTACATAAAAAATCACCTTTAAAATTGGTTTGACTCTTGGAGAATAATAGTAAATGAAAGCAAATCGATACGTACGATATTCACACTTCGAAAAGATACCTGTTCTCCTATTAGATTAAACGAGAAATATATTCCGCAAAGCAATCAAGTAAAACATCTAGGTATTTACCTAGACTAAAGACTTACTCGTATATGGAAAGAATATCTTTATATATACACTAAACGTAAAAAGTTGGGTCTAAAATAGGGGAAAATGTATTGGATCATAAGAATAAAATCGGACCTGTCAATTAAAAACAAATTCCTGCTACTAAACCAGTCTGGATATATGGCATTCAACTATGGGATGCTGCTTCTAACTCGAATATCGAAATCCTGGAAAGATTTAAATCGAAAGTTCTGCGCAATATTGCAGGACCCGATGATACCGTATGTACGGTACGTACTGAACGAAATTATCTGAAATGATTTCCATATACCTACAGTTAAAGAAAAAATTAAAAAATTCTACGTAAAATATAATTCCAGACTTCAAAACCACCCAAACAAACTTGTCAACAAACTTCTCAAGACATCCATCGCCAACACCAGACTAAAGAAACATACTGTAAAACAAAGGCAGTATACTCACTGGAATATACTGCTGTTTAATATATATATATATATATATTGTAACGGGGTAAAACCGTTTAATTATTATATTCGCGCAGCTACATTAAAAGGACGCGCGTAATTGTCAATGCTCACTACATATCCGGGAGAGCACGAGAAAGTATGCGTCAGTCAACCAATAATTGTTAATAACCTATATTCAATCAGGAGTGAGTAGAAGCTATGAGGTGAAAGCGGATCGAAAAACACTTGTTGGTAATATGAATGGTATCCTTTATTATTCCTCAAATTTCACAAAAGGTCGGCCCGCGCGTTTGTTTACATGAACGCTCGCTCATCGACAACATGCTTCGCCGGTACGCTCGCTGTTCTTTGTTAATAGAAACGCTGTTACATGCACGCAGTTAGATTATTCATTAATTAGATAACCGCGATTGCGAGATTAAGCTGGCCAGCTTACCTTCTACTTGCAGGCGATCGGAGAACAACAGCGACAACTCGCACAGCACGGAACAGTTTTTATAGTGTTTTGTTTTGCTCGCGGGTCGCGGATGCGCGCACGGAGTGGTTTCGCCCTCGATGGCGAAACCTCACACACACACGCACACTGCTTGGCCTTAAGCTGGTGGCTGGATGGCTCTTTGGAGGCAGCTGTCACGGCTATCTGGCACTCAGGTTATTGCTGATCTGGCGTAAGGTTGACAAAGGCACGTGAATCGGCAAATGCGGTAGCGTAAGCGGACGGACACTATGATGGTCGGTGCTTCACTGGTTCAAATTCGGTCGCGCGCGTTCCGTCTGCTCGCGTGCCGAATTCCTTCGTTACCTATTTTGTCCCCCCGGCAGGTGCTGCCCTCACAGACAGCAATTAAGCTAAATAGTCAGCGCTAATTTGACGTTTACCATCACAATATATATATACGTGTTTAATAGCAACAACATTTGGTTATTAGCTTAATACGTCAGACAGATTGTAATTAAACTTGGAGTAATAATAAAAAAAAATTTTAATTTATATTTTCCATGTAATAAGTCAATTTTTTTCTACTTACAACTTTTTTGTATCTATTAATTTTTCAGATATCTGGACTTGGGAAAAAAACTTTAATTTTTACTAATATACTTGTAGGTCGGCTAAAAATTAACGTATAAATTTGCGTGATCGCATATTTCCAAGCTAAAAGCATAAACTTTTAAAGATCATTGACATTTACAAGATGCAATAATCGGTTCAAAAACTATACAGAGATTCATGATGGTTGTAACAGTTTTGACGCGCTATTTTTAAAGGGGAGAGAGGCACTTTCGTTCTAAATACAATCGGAAAAGTAGGCAAGAAAATAAATCACTTTATAAATACCAAATGACAAAACCTTTTATAACACGACAATCAAGTGTGCACTTAAACTAACCAAAGTAAACTTATCAATTGAACACCTATTACACTATGTATGCTAATTAACAACAAATGCAACTAACAAGGTGTGTTCAGAAAGTAAGGTGAATTTTTATTTTTATGAAAAAATATTTATTTATTCATGAATGTTTGTGTTGTACCCTTCAAAGTAATCCCCCTCAGATATAATACACTTGTGCCAACGTTTTTTCCAATCCTCGAAGCACTTCTTGGTAAGCACTTTCTGGTATAGCCTCGAGCTCTTCCAGCAATTTTTTCATTACCTCCTCAATCATTCCTAACCTCCGTCCTTTTATGGACTTCTTAAGTTTTAGGAACAGGAAAAAGTCGCAAGGGGTCATATCCGGTGAATATGGTGCCTGAGGCTTGATTGTGGTTTTGTTTTTGGCCAAAAAGTTCGACACAAGCAACGATTAATGAGCAGGTGCATTATCGTGATGCAAAATCCATGAATTGCTTTCCCACAATTCTGGACGTTTTTTTCGTATTGCTTCTCGCAGACGGCGAATAACTTCAAAATAATACTCTTTATTGATCGTAGGACCTTGTGGTAAGAACTCTTGATGTACTACGCCACGATAATCAAAAGAAAACAGTAAGCAAAATCTTGACATTTGATGAAACTTGACGTGCTTTTTTCGGTCTTGGCTCTTCTGGAGTCTTCCATTGAGACGATTGGACTTTAGCTTCGACGTGATAACCATATAAACCCATGGTTCGTCACTAGTTATAACTCTTTTGAGTATAACAGGATCATCATTGACGTCGTTTAACAGCTCTTGAGCGATGCTCCTTCGTCGGTCCTTTTATTCAAAATTAAGCAGTTTCGAATCAAATTTTGCTGCTACACGTTTCATGCCCAAAACATCGGAAAAAATTGCATGGAACGATCCAACAGAGATGCCGATGTCTTCAGCCACTTTTCTAATAGTGATTCAACGATTTTTTAACACCATTTGTTTCACTTCTTTAACACTTTCATCAGTTTTTGAAGTGCTGGGGCGTCCAGAGCGAGGTTCGTCATCGGTGTCTTCTCGACCATCTTGAAAGATCTTATACCACTTGTAAACATTTTTTTGGCTTAAAGTAAATTCACCGTATGCCACTGTCAACATTTCAAGTGTTTTGGATCACTTAATTCCATTTTTTACACAAAATTTTATGCAAACTCTTTGATCCATTGTTTTCGACAGCAGAAAGTCATCGACCACAAAAAACACGTCTAACGATTCTGTCTCGCAAAAAAAATAAACATACAATATAGCTGAAACTGTGAGCATATGTGAGGGATATATATACCAACATAATAAAAAAAAATATCGATGATCGAATCTACGTAGCCCGCCCAATTTAAATATTCACCTTACTGTTTGAACACACCTTGTATTCTATTATAAAGAATCCGCATGAAAAAGGCGGCGAATGAACGCCTGGCTACTTAACCTTACATTAATCTCGTAAATACATTTAGCGGTTAAGAGTTGAACAAAGATAGCCGGCAAGTAATTGCCAGGCTACCTATAAGTTCACGTGGCTGCACGTCACTGCGAGAGAGAGAGAGAGAAAAACCGGGAGAGAGAGATGACCCGACCTTTTGTTTCCTCCTTGATGATTTCTATGAGGCGAAGGTGACAAAAGCAAAGCAGGCCTACCGCCGAGCTTCTCGCTGTTGGTGCTGCTGCCTGCGTAGGTTATGCGCACGAAGACGGACAATTAGGGTGCGGGGCCACGCAGGATGGAAGACAGCCAAAATCTCTCTTCGCAGGAACAACCAACGAGATGACAGAGAGTGTGAACTAATTTTCTTGGTCGACTGACCTCGATTACTGGTCGATGCAGAGTGACGAAACGCAATACTCTCGCACGGCCAACGACCGCGCTCTCCCGGGCTGTCCCTCACTTAACCCAGTTTTTAAGCGGCGTGCGACAAAACACTAATTGGTCGCGCGTCGCCCACCTGCCTATGACCGCATAGTGCATGTTCATGTTCACGTGCGCGCTCTCTCTCTCTCTCTCTCTCACTCTCTTTTCTAGTAGTCTCTATCTCTCTTTCTTCAACTACAGCGTCTTTTCTCGTTTTCCGACTGCAGCGTTCTCTCTTGCTCTCCTTAGGCTATCTCAGCCAGTTCTGGTAATTTATGGCGGCTAAAAAAAAAGTTCAGTATTAGGCACATTGAGAAAGTGCGCCCAATACTGACCGCTGAGCCTGACCGAGAGCAAAGGGAAGAGGCAGAGTGACCGACGAGAAACAGGCTACTACCTACTGTCATCACATGGTTAAACATTTTGATTTTTTATTATTATTATATAATAAAAAAATTAATAAAACATATAGTTTTTAGTTTTTTTTAGCCCATAATATTTTTTTAAAAGCTCTAGACTCACAGAAGACGATCACCTTGGAATTTTAAAGCTGCGATAATTTTTCACCATGATATAATACTTTTGTGCTTTCCAGATTTTTCCTAAGATTGGCAAAAGCATGTCACGAAGTATGTAATCTCATAAGTTGTATTCTTTATTGTATGATAATTTGTAATAAAAAAAGTATATTTGAAGTAGAATTTTGTCGAAGTAGTACTTCTACACATAAACAGCTTTTTAAAAAGCACGTAAGAAATATTTATATGTAGTTTCACGTACTTGTTTGTATCGCATTGGCTTTCATTAAAAAAAATTAACTATGTGTACTATAAGTAATTAGTGATAACATTAAGCACCACATATGTATCTTTGTCGTATTTAACTAATTGTTCGTTGCTTCTTATGAGGTTGCTTCTAACCTGAGTGAAGCAAAGATAAAAGAAGGTATATTTGTAGTGCCTCCGATTCGTGATTTAATGAAAACAACTGATTTCAAAGAGGTGATGAGTGTAATGGAAACAGAAGCTTGGATAAGTTTTAAAAAAGTTGTAAATAGATTTTTGGGTGACAAAAAAGTTCTTAATTATCAAGAGCTGATAAATGGAATGTTAATAAGCTTCAAAAATTGAGGTTGTAATATGAGCATAAAGGTCCACTATTTGCATTATCATTTGGATTGGTTTCCTGAAAATTTAGGTGATGTTAGCGAAAAGTAGGGTGAGCGTTTTCATCAAGACATAGCAGAAATGGCAAGGCATTATCAAGGAAAATGGTCTACAGTTATGCTAGCTGACTATTGCTGGTCACTTCAATGCGATGAGACACATAAAAAATATAAAAGGCGATCTGGTACAAGATATCTCGAACAAAAGCAAAAGAGATTTCACAATAGTCAAGAAAATTAGATATGCTTAACAACAGTCGTACGCTTGAAAATTTAGTGCTCCAGGATAAAAAATATTGTTTCAAAAGTAACATATGTGGTTACTTTCTGCGTATCTAGCATCTAAACCAAATCTTCTTTATTTCTAACCATCATTTCCGTGACATTATTGACCGTAATGTCTATGCTTATAAAATTTTCTAGATGCTATGTATATCCTCATTCTAAATACGGGTACTCAAAGAAGGTATACTCGAGGCTGTCTTCCACGACCGCAGAATACGAAGTATGGAGACTCAATCGATCTCCGCCATCTATCGCTCCTGCCTAGCATCAACCGTCTCATCACTTTCCACCTTAGCTAACCACACCCTACTTACATTCCTGCATCTTTTGTAAATCCTCTTTTGTAATCTTCGTTAGAAAATCTACAGGGGTTACGGCTGCGACCACTAATAAAGCATCTTTAGAGACCGTACAGTATGCATTTGCTTTCCTCAGGCCGCCTCATCATTGAAGCTCCGGCAGCCTATCTTAGTACTTACCTCCTCCACCGCCAAAATCTCTAATCATAAATATAGAATTCAAAGTGTAAGGGTATATTTTTCAGATGATTTGTCCCGTTTTCAGAAAAAAAATTTTTCCGCGTTGTTATGAAACCTCAAATATACTGTAACGGAGTAGCTATCCGTTTATTTAATTATGCGCGCGATCGTATCGAAGAGCGCGCGGGATTCTCTACACGTTTAAATTCGAAAATCGGAGAGCAGGAGGGAATGAGTGTCAGTCAACCAACTATTTATCAGTGAGAAATAACTACAACAGAATTACGATCAATATCATAAGCGAGATCGTTTATTGCCTCTTAATTCTACACTGTATTCGGCCCGCGTGTTTATGTTTACAAGACGCGCGCGCGACAATAACATGCAGTGTCGGATCGCTCGCCGCTCTTAGTTCGCCGAGTTATTACATGCACGATTCTTATTGATTACGCGAGATTAGTTAATAACAATTATAGTAATCGCGGAATTAAGCTGGCCAGCTTACCTTATTAGTAGTTGTATGGTAGGACGAGAGTAAAAAAACGTTCGCACCCTAGTTACGGAAAAGTCAGTATTTGTTGCGAGGCATCTCGCGTTTTCAGTTTCGCCCTTGCTGGCGAAACTGCTCACTCACGCACACTAGCACGCACTCCGCTCCGTCAGGCGAAGACACAACTCCTTTTGGTTCTTATCAGATGACTCTCAGGCGAAATCGTTAGCTAATCCTCTTAACACTCTCAGAAAACTCAGGAAAAACTCCGATCTTTATTAGCAGCAGCTGAGTTAATCTTCCACTGGTTCGTTTTCATACGCGCGCGTTCCGTCTCGTCTCGTGCCAAATTTCCTCATTATATTTCGCCCCAACCGGCAGGTGCTGCCGTCGCCGGCAGCCGCATAGTTGGACTGTTAGCGCTAATAAGACGTTTACCGTCACAATACCAAAAAACTGCCTTTTTTGCCCTTTTAGGTTAGGATATCTAAAAAACTTGACGTAATGGACAAAGTCTGACTCTAGATTCAAATTCTACACAAAAAATTACTTGGGAAATGACCTTCCGTTGGCCAACAATAAATCCATGCAGATCTGTGTTATAGAAGTGAAAATTATCTGACTCCAAAATCGATCGTTCTGATATACGAGTACGTAGAAACAACTTGCGGCGTGAAAACTTTCGATGTAAATAAACCTTCGGAAAAAAATAAAGATATGTCTACCTTCTTGAGTGCAGACCTTATGCTTTACAACAGCAAAAAAATGTATTAAAATTATTATTATTATTGTTTCATATGTTTATTTATATTTATCATAATGTTTAATCTTGAAAAAATAAATCATACCTTATATACAAAATTATATTTTTATTTATTTATACAAATTTATACCGAATTTATTTTGTTATATTGGAATCTATTTTGTTATAAAAAAATTTCAATAAAATATTATTTAGCAATATCTTGAAAAATGTATCAAATCTGATTTTTTATTATTCTCTAGTTCCCAGAGTCATTACGAAGTGCTATCCGAGGGTATTTTTTAGCTACATATCAGGCAAACTTTTTTTCGTGTACAGACACCGTGCCTAGGAGAAACAGCATTCTAAAAGTTACCCATAATGATTGAAGTCTGAGTTTAAGCCGAGTACTCGTATCATTGATTGTCTAATGTAATTAGATAGAACAAGTCTTCATCTAAACGTAATCTAATTAATGCTGAACTATACTTGTAAAAATGTTATTAACTATTATATAAATGGTAAATTTACTATAAGGACGTGTAAATTGTGGCAGTAGGTCATCTAGCGGTAGCCGATAAAAATATAACAAACTGTAACGGTCCTATTTATGAGCTATTTATTAGATCACTGAATTACCGCAACCAGTCTAACGCATCTATCTGTTTATTCAAATCAATACATTAAGCGGCGCTACCTCACTGTTTACTCGATTGTATTCATTTCATAATCAAAATAAATAGCGTGACGTCACAAAGTAATAGATATAGATTGCAACGGTAGTCGATTTAATTAATCGAACCATTCGCGATTCTGCTTCTCGCGCGTTAGTTCTAACAATTAAGAGAGAGAGGGGGAGACGCGATCTTTTGAATAAGCAGTTGCGCCTCAGCTGCTCACGCGAGTTTACCGCCGATTTGTTTTTCGCACTTAGTTTCGTCAAAATAAAGTTCCCTTGGGACAATTACGTGCGTGTGTGCAACGATAGTATTGCAGCAGCAAGCAGCGGTGCAGAAGCAGCAGATAAAGGCAGATCGGGGTAGCGCAACTGATTAATCGAGGGGCAGCGGCAGTTAATAATTTTGCATCAACAATTACGGCTGATCACCGTAATTACAAGGTGTGATCAAAAAGTAAGGTGAATTTTGAAATTTAGCGGGCTACGTCCGTTCGATCTTCGACTTTTTTATTTGGTTATGTCGGTACACTCGTCTAGAACATACGTTCCAAATTTCAGCTTTGTAGTATGTTTGGTTTGTTTGTGAGAGGCATCAAGGTTAGAAGTGTTTTGCGTGCTCCACGATTTGCTGCTGTCTAAAAACATGGATCAAAGAGTTTGCATTAAATTTTGTGTGGAAAAATGGAATCAAATGTTCCAAAACACTTGAAATGCTGAAAGTGGCATACGGTGAGTCTACTTTAAGCCAAAAAAATGTTTACAAGTGGTATAAACTCTTCCAAGAAGGCCGAGAAGACACCGACGACGAACCTCGTTCTGGACGCCCCAGCACATCAACAACTGATGAGAATGTTGAAGAAGTAAAGAAAATAGTGTTGGGCTATCGTCGAATTACCATTAGAGAAATTGCTGATGATATTGGCATCTCATTTGGTTCGTGCCAATCAATTTTGACGAGTGTTTTAGACATGAGACGTGTGTCAGCGAAGTTTGTTCCGAAATTGTTCAATTTCGACCAAAAGAAACGTCGCATGAGCATCGCCCAAGAGCTACTGAATGACGTCAACGATGATCCAGATTTACTCAACAGGGTTATAACAGGTGACGAAACATGGGTATATGGTTATGACGTCGAGACTAAGACTCAATCGTCCCAGTGGAGGCATTCTGGATCACCAAGACCAAAAAAAGCACGCCAAGTTCGATCAAATGTAAAGGTTTTGCTTACAGTTTTCTTTGACTGCAGGGGCGTGGTGCATCATGAGTTCTTGCCACAGGGTAGAACAGTAAATAAGGAATATTACCTGCAAGTTATGCGCAATTTGCGCGAAGTAATCCGCCAGAAACGTCCGAATTTGTGGAAAAATAAAAATTGGCTTTTGCACCATGATAACGCCCCTGCTCACACATCGTTGCTTGTGCGAGAATTTTTGGCTAAAACCAACACAGTAACGATGCCACAGGCACCGTATTCCCCAGATCTGGCCCCCTGTGACTTCTTCTTGTTCCCAAAACTGAAGAGGCCCATGAAAGGACGGCATTTTGCCACGATTGAGGAGATAAAGACGGCATCGAAGGATGAACTAAACAAGATCACAAAAAATGATTTTTTGAAATGCTTTGAGGATTAGAAAAAGCGTTGGCACAAGTGCATTATATCCGAGGGGGATTACTTTGAAGGAGATAAAATAAAAATTGATGAATAAATAAATATTTTTTGAGAAAAATAAAAATTCACCTTACTTTTTGATCACACCTCGTACACCGCATGGTAGGTGCACTTTCCGTCATTATATGCGATACAAAATACATTCGGTATTTTGTCTAATCGTGTTAGCGTAATTTTTTGTATTCGCGTCGAGCGTTAGTTCGCGGTAGAATTCGAATCTTCTCTCTCTCTCTCTTTCTCACCGAACATAGTTAATTGTAAAATCCTATTCGCGTGCGTTAGTCTTTCGGCCCTACAAAGACTGTAGTGATTTTTATTAATTAAAGTCTGTTAAATTTATTCGCTGTTTTCGTCATTTAATTTTCCTAGTAGCTTAAGTAATTGAAAAAGGCTTAGGTTTTAATCCGATTACATCTAGGGGATTAAGAAGAATAGGAGTAAAGTCGCTCATACTTAAAACTCATCGAGTGTCACAAGACACGTGATTTCAGGTGAGTTCAACTCCGTTTGATAGAAGACAACTAGGATAAATCATCTGACGTTAAGGCGAATACATGTACTATCATACGTGTTTAACGGAGCGGCGATTTGCTCTGCATCGTGGGAGTTTGTTCTTAAATAAATTTTCCATTTTTCAGATACCCTCCCCCGTTACAAGATATAATGATTTTTGGTATTAAGAAAAATATGTTAATTAGAGATAATGTTAATATAACAAAGCATTTATTATATAGATTTTATTACGTAGATTCATAATATAATAACACAAATTGTATTTAATTATTGAATAATAATGAATTTCAATATGCAAAGTTAATTTATTTATTATGCTAAAAATATGAATTATTAGAAAAATGTAAATAATCCATATGTGTTCAATATTAACGAGTAATAAGCTTGAAGGAAAGAGGCGTGAGGAATTAATTGCGATGATTGCGGGAGTGTATGGGTGCATAGATCGTGAGCTGCGTTAAGCTAATAGCTTCTTTATTAACATAGTTACTACATGAAGTTTACATAAAAAGGTCGGATAGTAGGCTCGCGTAGCCTGTACAGAGTGTTGAGTGGCCAACTCACCGCGTGGTTTAGAGAGCTCTCTTACCTATTGTCTATCACGACGACGCCCTGTGGGTAGGTTAGCGAAACCGGGAAGAGGATGCCAGGCGGTGTACGGCGGTGCATGCATTTCCGACGTCTCGGACACGGGAGCAGCCCTCACTGTAATGTAGCCGAATTTGCCGATTGGTAGGCAGCGGGTTCTGACACCCCCTCAGAGAGTCGAAGGTCCTCTGCTGACGCGTCAAGCTGCTTGGTCGCCAGCCCCTTTCTCTCGCGTCGTCGTACACACATACATAAGAACCCACTGACGGGTTTGGTCACAACGCGTACGCGCACTACGAACAAAGGGGGGGGGGCACTTGTGATATGGCCGGAAACTTTGGTGCGTCTGTTACCAATCGTTTGCGAGGCGCGAGAATGGTGAAGCTCGACTTTTTACGTCCGAACGCCGCGGATGCTCTCGAGAGACTACTGTTCAACGCCGGCGGCCCTCGACAATGCCTAGCAAGGAGCTGCAATAATGGGTGGGGAGCATTTCCCTTTTTTCTCCTCGTTGGATCCCCAAAAGATCCGAGTAGCTGATATCAAGGGTAGCGTTGTCGTACAGTTCTTGAGAAGGCCGCTGGCTACCTGAGAGGTCGTTATGCGAGACCCTGTTTGTTGCTGCGTACTGGCGGCTGTGTAGCATGTGTCCTGCGATGAAGTTTTCCCCGAACAAAGTGTTATGCTTGAGTAGTGGCAGATTATTATCTTGAATGGCTCGTAAGTTTTCGGCATGAGGTGAACACTTGTGTCGTTAAGAAGCGTCGGCAGTAAGCAAGAAAGGGAAAAACACGCTCACCAACACGTGAAGAGCAGCGCGCGCGAACAATATGCAAAATGAATAAGTATAGAACATGAGTAAGAATTGGTTTTATTAATAACAGCTGAATAATAACTGTTATTAATAAATAAACAATTAATAATTTATTTAAACAATAAGTTGTATATAAAACGAAAACATTAATTTTATACTTAACAATGTGTGACGTCGTGGCAACGGCACATCTCAGGTGCACCTGAGGCTTCGCGCAGTCTCAGGGTTTTTTTGTTGCTAGTCTGCGATTTCTCGCATAAACTAGCGGGATCACTATTCGAAAATTATTAACACCGAAGGGGACAGTGCCATTAAACCTGTGCTTCTGCTCTTGGATTCCAATCAATAGTTGTAACCCGAGAGCGGGAAGTACCCTGGATCCTATCAATAGTAGAACCCGGTTTTCCTAATATAAATTGTATTTGGAGCCTATCAAAAGTAGTCTCCAAATACGACAAAGGGAAAATTTTTGATTTGTGACCTACTTCTAAAAGAGAGGAGAGATAGATAAGTTAAAAAAAATTAAAATTTTGATTGCTTACTCTTTTTTATTGAAAACTTGACACTTAATTTGCGGGTCTTTATTCTGTATTGGTCGATCTTTTTTTTATTTTATCTGTTCTGCTACTTCGCTGCTTGGCTGCTTGGCTCTTTCGTTCACTTCATCTCTGGACTCTTGGTTTACGGACTCCGGTGCTTCCTTCAGTCTTTTCTTGATTTTCTCGTCTTCTTGGCTGCTTTACTTCTTGGTTGACTTATCCTTGTGCTTACTTCAGCACTCACTCACTAGTACTCAATATCTGTTTTGTACTCACACTACGACAACTGACAACTACGGGAACAACTGCAACTACAACTCCAACTACTTTTCTAGCACTTCTCTAATAACTTGAACTTTCTCTAATAACCTTTAGGACTTGAACTTGAACTCTGGGTCTTGTGCAGCCCTTTTTATATTAGGTGAGTGTTTGGGTGATGAGTCCCTCCCTTAGCCTCTCGGTTTCAGGAGGAGTGGAGTAGGCAATGATGTGTTAATTGGTCCGGTTGTTTCTCCTGATTTTCCTCGTTGGATTTTCGGGCCCTGATTGGAGCGGGGGCGTGGAGAAAATCGAGAGCGAGGGCGCAAGGATACAGACCTTAGCTCGTAAGATGGCTCTTCAGGTATCATTCGGAGCCAAGATTAATTAAAAATTTCATAATTATTAATTAATTGAAGTTGGAACAACCATAATCGACCAATACATAACTTATACAATACTTATATTAACAATCAATATTATAATTAAATTCGACGCAAAATACAGTTATCAATAATTAACTAATAATAAAATATAATAAAAATAGAGCGATGCTTTTTATCTCGCACGCCATGTTGTATATATTCGTAGATTAATTTCTTATAATAAAAGTTCGCTAAATAACAGTGAATTCATTAAAATTAACATATTTTTTTATTTTTTTTTCTATTTTCTGCTTAAACTAAGCTCCGGAGTGAAAACTCGATAAGAGGTTTTGAGAGGCCAAAATTAGTTTTGATATATTGTTGAAATCATAATATTCAAGTTCAAAAAATATTATTTCATAATTTATAATGCCTAATTTAATTGGAAAGGGAAAAATTCATTAGATATGATGTGAATAGGATGCAGACGCGATCCCATGGCCCTCTTCTCTCATCGGCATGATAACGCTTCATGATGTATACCCGATGATCGTAGGCTCCTGTCAACACATGCGCGTGGGACAAAGCAGGATAGAGCGTCGATTGTAAGGCCGAGTACGCAGGCTCGGGCTACAATCGAAGTTTATATAAACACGTTATTTCGAATGCGTTTTCATCGTGGGAAATCAGGAAGGTTCCCACTCCGTTCGTCATATTTAATAATTAAATTAATATAAAAAAAAAACTAAATTACGGCTGGCCGTTACAAATGATAACTTTATGATTTATGAATCTTAGATAATTAATCTAATAATTGCGTTATAAGATTAGAAAAAAAACCGTTACAAACATGAAAATTAATTATAATTCAAATGTTATTAACTAATTTACAAGTAAGTAACTATTAATAGTAAGCTTTTAACACATATAAACTTTACAGAATTTGTTATTTGTTGATTTTATACAATATACAATTATCGCAAATAGTATCGTCAAAAGTTATTAACTAATAAAGTTAATTAACGTGATATTACAATATTTACAATAGAAAATTATTAAATTTTTATATAACTTTATAGTTGATTAATTTCGGAAGTATTTTCTAAAAAGAAATATTTAAATTAGTTAATAACATTTGAATTATAATCAATTTTCATGTTTGTAACGGTTTTTTTTCTAATCTTATAACGCAATTAGATTAATTATCTAAGATTCATAAATCATAAAGTTATCATTGTTAAGTATAAAATTAATGTTTTCATTTTATATACAACTTATTGTTTAAATAAATTATTAATTGATTATTTATTAATAACAGTTATTATTCAGCTGTTATTAATAAAACCAATTCTTACTCATGTTCTATACTTATTCATTTTGCATATGGATTATTTACATTTTTCTAATAATTCATATTTTTAGCATAATAAATAAATTAACTTTGCATATTGAAATTCATTATTATTCAATAATTAAATACAATTTGTGTTATTATATTCTGAATCTACGTACTAAAATCTATATAATAAATGCTTTGTTACATTAAAATTATCTCTAATTAACCTATTTTTCTTAATACCAAAAATCATTATATCTATATCTATTACTTTGGGACGTCAGGCTATTTATTTTGATTATGAAATGAATACAATCGAGTAAACAGTGAGGTAGCGCCGCTTAATGTATTGATTTGAATAAACAGATAGATGCGTTAGACTGGTTGCGGTAATTCAGTGATCTAATAAATAGCTCATAAATAGGACCGTTACATCATGCTAAATTTGATTCCTAATCGATTGAAATTCGATTGTAAATTATTTGTCACTTCAAAACAATTAGTAAGCATTATAAATGGTATATTGGGGGTTTTTGCGGTTGCTGATCATATTAATTTAAATCAATAAATCAGAAAAGTCTGAACGATTTAATTAGAAATATTGGTTTAACGAAAGAACAATTGGAGTTACTAGCTTCAGACTTAAAGAGAAAAAATATAGTGACAAAGTGTACTAAAGTAAGTACATACCGAGAACAAAAGTTTTGTAAGTATTTTAATGAAGATGCAGATCTAGTTTACTACATTGATGTAAAAGGACTCATCGATGAGTTAAAGCCAGACGTGTACAAACCTGAAGATTGGCGATTGTTTATTGATTTATCACAGCACAGCCTTAAATCAGTGTTAAGTGACAACTTTTAAAATTCACTTAATCCTGATATATGTAATGTAAAACTTATATGTACTAGTATTATGTATAATCGCGCCGCGCGTATTAATTGTACACGTTAAGCACGCGTAGGCGGTTCGGCGGCCGCGTAGTAATGCGGTGACGGCGTAGTAACACTCTCGCGTGGGATGACTGTATCGCCCACGCCTGACAAAGGCAGTCTAGCGCCAGAGCTAATCACGAGCAGTCGTATTCCGTTCAGATTTACATACAGTTTTATTCAGTTGCTTTCATATAGTTTTGATCTCAGTTTTTTTTTGTCAATCAGTTTTTATTTATTGTTAAATTCATCAAATCAGTATATTCATATCCTTGCTATCAGCTATTAACGCATTATTATAAAATACACACATATATATATATATATATATATATATATTGTGACGGTAAACGTCAAGTTAGCGCTAACCATTTAACCTTATTGCTGTCCGTGAGGGCAGCACCTCCCGGGGGGACAAAAATACGTAACGAAGGAATTCGGCACGCGAGCAGACGGAACGCGCGCGAACGAATTTGAACCAGTGAAGCATCGACCATCAAAGTGTCCGTCCGCTTCCGATATCATCCCTTCGATTCACGTGTCCTTGACGTCCGTACGCTCTAATAATAACAGCGACCAGTGCTCCAGGAGTGCAGCCGCCAAGGAGCCATCGAGTACCAGCCGGAGGCCAGAACGAGAAAGAGAGAGAGTGTGAGAGGTTTCGCCATCGAGGGCGAAACCAGTGCGTGCGCGCGTTCGCGACTCGCGAACATCAAAACAACAATAAAACTGTTCTGTGCTGTGCGAAGTATTCGTTGTTTCTCTCCGATCGCCTGCGAATAAAAGGTAAGCTGGCCAGCTTAATTTCGCGTTCGCGATTACACAAATAATAACTTGATTCTAATATTTAATGCGTGCATGCAATGGCACTCGTAACAAAGAGCGGCGAGCGTACCGGCAAAGCGTGTTGTCGATGAGCGAGCGTGCATGTAAACAAACGCGCGGACCGACCTTTTGTGAGTTTAGAGGAATAATAAAAGATCCGATTTACCATACTAACAAGTGTTTTCGTTAATTCTCTCATCTCACATAGCTTCCACTCAATTTAACTTTAGGTTATAAACGATAATCGGTTGACCGGCGTATGCTTTCTCGTGCTCTCCCGGAATAGTAGTGAGCATTGACAAGTTCGCGTGTCTTTTCAAGATAATCGCGCGATATAATCATTAAACGGTCATACCCCGTTACATGGCGCCCAACGTTAAAGAACCTACGGTGTTTCTGATTGTTCAAAACACCGGTTCTTAATATTAACCTTGCGCTCGGTCAACCAGTAGCTCAGGTGGCAGTCAAGTGTTGTTGTGCGCACTCGACACCGAAAGCCACAATAGTAAACAAAGCCCGTTAGCTAGCTTGCGAAGGCCCGCCGCGGCGAAAAATTGTAAACATTGACTGTGAACGCGTGCGAGTGCGACCGAAAAATTCTTGAGCGTAAATATCAACAAATTTTGAAAGTTGCCGTAAATAATATTATACCCGTTGGCCCGGGGAAAACTAACACCGGCAATTTTCAAACGAAATTAATTTAATTGAATAATTTTATTTGACATTGTCGTAACGTAAAAATTTTTTTTTAATATTATTAACTGCGGTTATTGGTGTTTACGCACAACGCTCATTACAATATTTTAGATACTAACTCACACAGCCGTGCTAACAAACAGTTAGTACGCCTGATAGGTGGGATCATTATATTGCGTATTGACGAGCAAAGAATTTTTCGGCAATTAATCCGTAAAGCGCCCTTGATCAAGCCCAGTGCTGACAAATAAAATATTTTTTATTTTTCAATTCGGCGCACGAATTTTAATATAACACTCGCACGCGCGTAACATACCTGTAAATTTACATAAAAATCAACCGCAAGTAACCTAACAGCAAATCATGGACCGCACTTAGACTGAAGTAGAAAATTGGGTATGGACGCTCCAGGAGGAGGAAATAGAAGAATACCTCGACCAGCTGGAGCTCAAAACTAGCGGGAGCAAGCTCTCGAGAGCTGCAAGACTACACAACTGGCTACTCGGCGACTATTCCGCAACAGATTTCGCGGAAGCCGAACACCATAACAGCAGTCCAGCCAAAAGAGCCGCCCTACGCTCGGAGCTAATTGCATCCCTATGCCAGGAACACACAGCATCCGAGCAGGAAGGAGAACACCCGCTAGCCCAGCTACTACAGAGTGCGGACGTAATTTCGCGAGTCCAAAAAACCGCGATAAACATCGCGAATGCCCTGGACAGCGGAGAAGAATCAAATAGTAATAAGGAAATTACTATTACGGCTGATGATGGCAGCCAATTCAGACTCCCGCCGGCATTCGCGGTAATGGTTCAAGACCTCATTTTCCGGTGCAGGGAACATGAGAGGAAATGGGAGGTACAAGACTCACGAAATAGAAATGCGTCTGACCTAACCCAAATAATACAAGAAATCGTCCAGACCAACATCAGGGTGCAGGAACACATGGACAACCTAGCAACCAGGATTACGGAACTAGAGAATGCCGTAAACAAAATTACGCGGCAAGACGAGTCGAACAGTTCCAATGAGGAACCACAACCCGAAAACACGCGTAGGAGCGTCGCATTCCAGGACACATTCACATGCCACTACGACGCAAGGCTACCCCAGAGTACTCCAGCCGGACCCGGACCGAGGCCCACGGGGGCCCCCGGCAGAACACCCCGCCGAACGCCCCCTTTTGGAGAGGGTGGACAGCATCAACTCGGTGGAGTTAATGCTGAAGTGAACAACCACCCGCCGAGCATGTGGTCATCCCAACAGACGTCAAGCCCGTTATCCACAACAAGGGACGTCGGCCGCATCGTCAGGAGATGGAAGCTCAGGTTCTCCGGAGAAGGCAACGCGAGCATCGACACCTTCTTAACGAGATTAGACAACTCGAGGAGCAGCGCTGGACTCACGGAAGACGAGATGCTCACGGCTGTCTCCGAGCTACTCGCCGGTCCTGCCCTCGTCTGGTTTGAGGCAATGCGGAATGAATGGTTCTCCTACGCGGATTTCGAGGCAGACGCCAGAGCGTGGTTTGGAACTAGCAGGCAACAGCAGCAACGTCTAACCAAAGAGGTACAAGGCCGATATCAGGGTCCAGACGAACCCGCGAACGTGTACATCGCGAACCTGATGGGCCTAATGAGTCGGCTAAACCCCAGGATGACGCACGAGAGCCAGCTAGACCTGCTTCATACCAACCTCCTACCGGAAATCCAAAGCCAAATACGGAGATCAGAAGTGGACTCCGTACGAACCCTAAACGTCCTGGCCATGACGGCCCAGCACAACTTGCATCAGCGGAGGATGGAGCGGACGATACCTGACCCTCAGTCGACTTTGTATCCTGAGATGGCATATCATCCCCGCACCGACGCGAGCAAGGCTCGTAAAGGGAAAGTGGCTTCCATGTCCGGTGATAAACCGGAAGTCAGCGATAGGTTGGAACGCATGGAGAAGGTACTCGAGAAGGTGACGCACCAGGTCGTCTACACACCGACGCCCCCGGGGGCAGCACCTAACCCGAGTCTGGAAGCCGTCGATGTTGAGAAGAAGGTTCCCCCCACCGACGTATTCAACCAAATGCTGTTATCCCTTAAGGAAATATCGGCGGAAATGAAGAATAACCGCACCGATAAAAGTTCGACTTCCGAGGACCGAAGTAAAAGGCCGGAGACTCCCCGTAAACGAGGAAGAGAATTCTCTGGGCCGATCAAATGTGCCGAGTGCGGCCTACTGGGTTATTATAGGAAGTTCTGTCCCCAGTGTAATAAGGGAAACGACCAAAGGAGTGGATAGGTGGGGTTGATCCCACTCCTTCATCCAATAACCCAAACCCCGTCAAAGAGGTCTCGCGGCCTCCGCCAACACAGCCCACGCCGCTAACAGCGAGCGTGTTGGGCGTCGAGGACGAGAACTCCATTGCTGACGCCAAAGATAAGCGTGGTGGAAGAGTGCGTTCGGAGAAGAAAAGTTACGACACTAGTAAAGCCAAAGACCCTAGACCAACCGAGGCAGTGACGTACGGATCGCACACGCCCTCGGGGGCGCGGGCTAAGGCAAATAAACCGTCGAAGAAGAACCTCATGGAAACTCCAATCGCCCGAACCAAAGGGGTTCGAATGATAAGTAGCGCCACTCGAACACGCAAGAGTACAATGGTTAGCGCTATAACGAATAAAGAGCAAAGCTGTGGAGCCGCCGCAACTGTTTCCCGATATTCCCCGGAACAAGAGACGCGCTGGTGGCTACCGGTGAAAATAGGGGACTTCCAAATACGGGCCCTCTATGATCCGGGAGCTTCCACCACAGCCATGGGTAGTAATGCTCTACAAATAGCGACTGTACTAGGCGTCAGATTAGACACCACCCACGCGGGAACAGCAGGATTACCAGACGGTCGTAAGTTGACGATCGTCGGTCACGCTATGCTACCTTTCACCGTGGGAGGACTAACGATGCCGACGAGAGTAGCCATCCTCCCTACCCTCGTCGAAGAATGTATTTTAGGAGTGAACTTCGTCAGGTTGTTCAGTGCGGTACTTGACCCAGACGATAACACATTGTTGTTCAAGGGATCGCAGGCCAAAATGGAACTAGAAGTAGCTAGTTTGGAGGCTGGTCCGAGGTTAGCCACAATCGGACTAGCCGAGGTTACGGCTACGCAACAGACCATGCTGCAGAAGACCATCGACGAGGCTCTATCCCGAGCCCCGACGGGCTTGGGATGTGCGGCAGGCATCGAGCACGAGATTCGGGTCGGGGATACGAAGCCAATTAAGCAGCGTTACTACCCAGTATCGCACAAGGTCGAGCAAGAAATGCATAGACTGGTAAGGGAAATGTTGACCCAAGGGGTAATCGAACCAGCCGACAGTGGTTGATCGAGCCCGGTGGTAATGATACGCAAGAAGGACGGCTCATACCGATTTTGTATTGACTTCCGAAAGGTCAATAAAGTCACCGAGCCGAATGCGTATCCCTTACCGTTTATGCAAGATATATTAAGACGTTTGCGAAATGCGCGCTATATATCGACGCTCGACCTCAGTAGCGCATATCACCAGATCCCACTCAAGATCGAATCTCGGCCGATTACGGCCTTTACCGTACCTGGACTGGGACATTACCAGTTCGTACGAATGCCGTTCGGTCTCTCGTACGCCGGTGCCACCTTCCAGCGGTTGATCGATAGTGTGATCGGTCCCGAACTAGGCGAATTCGCCTTCGCCTATTTGGACGATATCATAGTGGTATCGTCCAGTTTCGAGGATCACCTACGACACTTAAAAACCGTATTGGACAGGGTGTGCGAAGCTGGCCTCTCGATCAATCGAGAGAAAAGCATCTTCTGCAAGTCTGAAGCCAAATACCTCGGGCTGCTGATCAACCGCGAGGGGATCAGGCCAGATCCTGAAAAGGTGCGCTCTATCATGGAGTACCCAAGACCAGGAAACGTGCGACAGCTGCGCACCTTCTTGGGGTAGCTTCGTGGTACCGCAGATTCTTGACCGACTTCGCCACGCACGCTCAACCGTTAACGAGGTTAACAGGAAAAAAGAGCGAATATGTGTGGGGAGAGGAACAGGAACAAGCCTTCGCCAAAATTAAGGCACTCATGATGTCCGCACCATGCCTGGGATTACCAGAACCAGATGGGCAGTACGTGCTAGAGACAGATGCTAGCGCTACCGGAATCGGGGCCGTCCTGTTACAAAAGGCAGGAGACGGCGACCGAATCATAGAGTACGCCAGCAGAGTCCTTAATCCGGCTGAGCAAAACTACTCAGCTACGGAGCGCGAATGCTTGGCGGTCGTGTGGGCCATCTAAAAGTTTCGCCCATACATAGAAGCGTACCCGTTCAGGGTGGTAACTGATCACAATAGCCTGAAATGGCTATACAACCTGAAAAATCCAATTGGACGTCTCGCCCGATGGGCCTTACAACTTCAAGGCCATACTTTCGAGATCGAATACCGAAAGGGGGCAGACAATGTATTGCCCGACGCCTTATCACGCGCTTTCGAGCCCACGAAGGCAGAGGTTGGCGTAATGGACCAGCCGAAGCCAAGGGACAGCGCCTGGTACACGAATCAATTCCGACGCGTCGAGAGCCAACCAGAGCAATACCCGAATTGGAAGGTTGTCGGCCGGGTGATGTATCACCGAAAGCTGAATTATGATCATCCAGGAGGAGATCGGTATGGCGACGAATGGAAACTCGTCGTGCCCCCGGAAGAACGCAGAGCGGTATTGTTTGAAAGTCACGACCTAGAGACGGCAGGACACTTAGGACGCGAGAAGACCTTCGCCCGTGTCGCCCAGTCCTATTACTGGCCGGGAATGTACACGGATGTGAAGGGATACGTCCAAAAGTGCCAGATCTGCCAACAGTGCAAGGTCGAGCAGCGACCGCCGCGCGGGCTCATGCAGGACCGAACATGGTCTATGCCTTGGCAAGTGGTCGCGGGCGACATCGCCGGACCCTTCCCGAAGAGCCCACGAGGGCACGAATACGTCCTGGTATTCATCGACGTATTCACGCGATGGGTCGAATGCATACCCATACGTAGTGCTAACGGCAAGACGATCGTAAAGGAACTTCGGGAACGAATAATCCTACGTTTCGGCACACCCAAGATCTTCTTGTCTGACAACGGCACCGAGTTCCGCAACCAGTTGGTGGATGGGTACCTGAGAGATCAGGGGATAAAACGGACCTTCACCCCAACCTATACCCCGCAGGCTAACCCTACGGAAAGGGTTAACCGCACCTTGAAGACGATGATAACGTCATATCTGCAGGGGAATCATCGAGAATGGGACCGAGCGCTACCCGAACTCATGTTCGCGTTGAATACGGCCGTCCATAGTTCCACCGGGGTTAGTCCGGCCATGCTCAATTACGGCAGACAACCGGGAGCCCCGAATACTCTCCGGAAACGGATGGACGAGCTCGCCGAGCAAGAAGAGAGTTTGCTTCGAATCGGGCAATGGAACGAGCACATGCAGAATAGCCGTTTCACCATTCAGCAAGCTCACGAGAGCGCCTCGGATGAGTCCCTGAGGCAGTCCAAGTACTACAATGCCAAACACAGGGACCACAGGTTCAAAGAAGGTGATTGGGTGTGGAAAAAGAATCGTATACTGTCCTGCGCGGCACAGGGCATTTCCGCGAAACTAGCACCCAAGTTCATCGGCCCCTTTATCGTCACAAAGGTACTCGGCGCCAACTCATATCGCCTCGCCAACCAACAGGAAGAGGTCACAGAGCTAATACATGCTAAAGACCTCAAACCCTATTATGGACGAGACGACGACATACCGGCAAATGGGCCCCGAACGCGAGATGACGACGAGACCTCTACCACCGAGGGAACCGAGGCGATGAACGTCCCGCCTAACGCGAGCGATACCTCGATACACGGAAACGGGAGCGCCGACACCTCAGATAATACACTCCGAAATGACGACGCGACAACTCCGAAATCACCTCGCCGTACTCGCCGTAATCTCCCCAGCCGAGTCCCACTAGATATCCCTCCTACTAACCCGACGAAGCGCCCACGAGGAAGACCTCGTAAGTCCGCGCGAACTACACACACCACACAACATCGACAAACGACACGAGCCCTTCCTCCCATCATCGTGAAGAGGAAGAGGGGCAGACCACCGAAAGCGACAACCGTGGATGCATGATACACGGCGAACGAAGGACCTGGGAGACTGACGCCAAGGATCCCACCTTCAATTCCGGCGACGAAGGCCCTGGGCAGCCGAACAGGCGCCCACCTTCGATATCCAAAGTTGTTTTTAGGATACTAACTCGCCGGACATTTACAGGATGCAGATTACCCTCGATCAGTTCGAGCAAGCGGCAGCCGCCCTCCTCGGCCTGGACTTAGGTCCCGCCGTCGAGGGGGTGGTTCATGCCGCACTCCACCTGCTCGCTGAGAAGAAGGAGGAAGAGGAGCGAGCACGGGTGCGAGCTCACGAGAGCTCGTCATCCGTGCTCATTGAAGAGCTCTCGGCCGACGAGTCGACCGCGATGCCGTCGAGGACCCACGGCATCGCACGAGACGACACCACCCCGCTGCCCGGACCCCGGGGAGACCAATTCCCCGGAAAGTCCCGACCGCGACCATCGGCACCCAGACGGAGGAGGGTGCCACCGACGCGACCTGGCGCCCGAGGTTCACCAGTCAGACACCCCCGTCTGGCGGGCGGACCTGGGGAGACATCGTCGAGGGGTTGAGGGAAGTCGAGCGCGGCTGGACGACCCTCAACATCCTCCAGCGGACTGTGTACGCAGAGTTCGACGCGTACACAGCCGCGGGACACCACCCGGAAGACTTGGACTATTGGGATAAGGTGGTGTCCCGCCGTCGCCAGTTCGCGTCGGCGATCAGGGGCGTACAGCAGCGCCTCCGCCAGGCCATCGAGGGCCCGGCGAGTGGCAACACCACCAGCCTCCCCCAGTCTCCGACCGCCGGAGCCAGAACAACGGCCCCGGAAGCCAGGTCGGGGATTACGCCGCACCAGGGCTCGCAAGAAGGCGGGGTAACCCTGGTGGTTAATGTGGACGGGAGCCAAGGCGGTCAGGCAACGGGGCCCATCCACATCAATGTGGTTTTAGGCCCCTCGGGTGCGGATTCCACGGTCGAAAGACCATTTTGGTCCGCCCCGAACCGTAGAAACGGGTTGCCTCTGACCCCCAGAGAGCAAGGGCTCCCACGGGGCACCCTTTCCCGCGCTCAGTGGGAAGGGTGCAACGTATGCCACTACCCCGGGGTGACTCGCACGGACCGCTGCCCACGCGTGCGACAACACGCCGACCTGGTCCAAGAGAGGCTGGGGTGGGAGGCGCGCGGCCGACCTCCGTTGGACGACCAGGGCCGGGAATTACCACCGAGGCCAGCTAGGTGATAATGTCCTGCCCCCGTGGGCAGGACCACCGATACATCGCCCTGCCGTCCAATAAAACATAAATTTGACATTACTCGGACTATGATCCTTTATTATCCTTCCTCATCTCCTCCTCGGAAAGTATAGCGCTAACGCAATCATCGTCAAGGACCCTATAGGCCCAGACTGGAAGGGGGCTGTGACGGTAAACGTCAAGTTAGCGCTAACCATTTAACCTTATTGCTGTCCGTGAGGGCAGCACCTCCCGGGGGGACAAAAATACGTAACGAAGGAATTCGGCACGCGAGCAGACGGAACGCGCGCGAACGAATTTGAACCAGTGAAGCATCGACCATCAAAGTGTCCGTCCGCTTCCGATATCATCCCTTCGATTCACGTGCCCTTGACGTCCGTACGCTCTAATAATAACAGCGACCAGTGCTCCAGGAGTGCAGCCGCCAAGGAGCCATCGAGTACCAGCCGGAGGCCAGAACGAGAAAGAGAGAGAGTGTGAGAGGTTTCGCCATCGAGGGCGAAACCAGTGCGTGCGCGCGTTCGCGACTCGCGAACATCAAAACAACAATAAAACTGTTCTGTGCTGTGCGAAGTATTCGTTGTTTCTCTCCGATCGCCTGCGAATAAAAGGTAAGCTGGCCAGCTTAATTTCGCGTTCGCGATTACACAAATAATAACTTGATTCTAATATTTAATGCGTGCATGCAATGGCACTCGTAACAAAGAGCGGCGAGCGTACCGGCAAAGCGTGTTGTCGATGAGCGAGCGTGCATGTAAACAAACGCGCGGGCCGACCTTTTGTGAGTTTAGAGGAATAATAAAAGATCCGATTTACCATACTAACAAGTGTTTTCGTTAATTCTCTCATCTCACATAGCTTCCACTCAATTTAACTTTAGGTTATAAACGATAATCGGTTGACCCGCGTATGCTTTCTCGTGCTCTCCCGGAATAGTAGTGAGCATTGACAAGTTCGCGTGTCTTTTCAAGATAATCGCGCGATATAATCATTAAACGGTCATACCCCGTTACAATATATACGTATACGGCGTACGTTCAGATCGATTACAGCATAATTACTTGTACAAGGATAACAGTTATTATAAGGACCAGCAAAAATAAAAGGATTATATTTCATTGGACGAATATTTTGACAATATACACAATTATAACTATAAAATTTCGAGGACAAACCTACTAATAATAATAATAAATAAACTTCTAACAAGTAAGTAACTCAAGGTTCATTAGTGTAAACTTATTTTCTTCTTACCTATTTTTTCTATAATAATAACAATATTTGGATTAATTACCATTTGGCAAATTTCCGCATATTCATTTTGTGTATAACTACATATATATATACATATATATATGTAGACGTGTATGCGTTCGTTAAATTTTTAATTATTTTGGCTTTGGTATTTTGCTTTCGCGACTCTTTCCATTTATTATCATAAATACCGGTCGCGCCAGTGTAACGCGATCTTCTCAATTACATAGCATTATAGCCTACGCTGACTAAGTATTTAAAAATTAAGCACGTCCCCGGATAACATGATATGCATGTGTACGGGATAAATCGTACGTCTACGATATTTCGACAAGCTCGGTTCCAAGCTGCTAAAATTCCCGAGTAAGCTTTAATTCGAACTTTATAAAGAACCCCTATATACATATATATATTCCAGTTATTTGATTTTTTTTCCATAAATATACTTATACGTTAAAATATATTTAATAATTAACTAGCGAGCGTTAAGTGAGCGGGGCCTCATGTATGCAGCAATACACCACATCGAATTATAGTGTCGCTCGTTTGCTAGAAAGACACTAACAACATGTGTGTCTATTAGAACACACATAATAATCAGTACTTTTTCACAATAGGAACAAGTATGCTCCTATACCATTAGCACATTCTACTACGCTCAAAGAAAAGTATTCAAATCTTGAATTGGTTTTGACAAAATAAAATTGCAAAGAAAATAATTGACAATTTTGTGGAGACTTGAAAATTTTATCCATGATATAAGGACAACAATCTAGATTCATAAAATATCCATGTTGTTTGTGTATGTTCGATAGTAGAGATCGAACAAATCACTACAAAAAATAGCATTGGCCATCAAGAGAGTTATTCGAACCTTGAAAACAGAATATTCTTAAAGAACCTCTCTTGAATCCGTCTAAAATTTTAATACCTTCTCTGCATATAAAGCTTGGGTTGATGAAACAATTAGTCAAGACATTGAACAAAAATGGCCAATGTTTTAAATACTTAGAAAAAGTCTTTCATAAGAAATCAGATGCTAAATTAAAAGAACGCCCCTTTGACGGTCCTGAAATCCATACTTTATTTAGAGATGAAAACTTTGACACAACTATGAATGAATCCGAGAAAACAGCATGGTCAAGCTTTAAAGAGGTATCAACAAAATTTCTAGGTAACACAAAAGACGTAGATTAAATAAATATTGTTGAAAGAATGGTATGTAATTACCAGAAATTAGGCTGCCTAATGAAATTAAAACTTTATTTTTTTGATTTTCATATTGATCAATTTCGTGAAAATAACGGTAACTTTAGTGAAGAGCAAGGTGAAAGGTTTCACCAAGACTTAAAAGAATTTGAACGTAGATTTCAAGTAAGGTGGCGTATAAATATTGTATTTGAAGGTAATTAACTGGACACATAACGAACTACTTAGATGATTTTATTTCTTTATTAAATGATGCTAAACAATTGAAAATAAGTCGCAAGTTCTTATCGTTGCTGTCGGAGAACGGACATAAAACAAAAGCTCTCTCTAGCCCGGAAGTCCCCGGGGAAGGGGGCACTTGACTTGAGTAACAGCCCCCTGTAGACCCCAGTAGGTACTATCCACCAACTTTCTTACCGTCGGTAAACGGGGGGAAAATGGAACGTTCTTCTTTGAAAATAGCTTTAGCTCGTGCTCTAGAAGTGAAATCGATCAAAGAAAGAAACAAGATTCCCGTCTTTCGAAATGCGCGAAATTTCCAGAATAACTCAAGTTCTTCAGAAGATAAATTTCAAAATGAAGCAAATAGTATAGATAATGGCAAACAGAGTCAACCATTCGATCCTCGAGAATGGTTGAAGAATATTGAATGCTATCATTGTCATAAAAAAGGACATACACGCTCTCGATGCCCGGAGCAGGGAAACTAGGGTGTGTCGAACTTTCAGAAGCGGGTTTGAGATTTAGTGAACAAGCTCCTTACAATAATGTTGCTGGACCTGATTTGTCGAATATGCGCGTTCGTAGAGTTCTTGGAAATTTGAAGACTTTTCAGTTTGAGGGTAGTATAGACAGACAGTTATGCGTTTTTAAATTAGATACAGGTTCAGACGTGACGATCGTCAATCTTCGATTTGTTGATCCTCATTATCATAAAATTTTCTATGATGGTCCGAGTGTGAGGTATCCCACTGGTGAAGAAGTTCCTATCCAATTCAAAACAATTGTCCGCGTTAATTTGGGTCAATATTCAATCTTGATGACAGTTTTTGTTGCAGACATTACTGACGACTGTATACTTGGGTGTGATTTTTTGAATAAGACCAGAATTACAGAATCAATAAGTGACATTTTTAAGAGTACTACAGGTATGGTTGTCAGTGATGCTGCCGCAGAATGTTGTAGAATGACAGAATATGTTAAAGAAGTACCAGATTTCTTGCTAGAACTCTTCAAAAATAACATTAGTAATTTAGATTCTTCACAAAAGAAGAAATTTGCTCAACTTCTGACTGATTTCCAAGACATTTTTCAAGACGATGATGTTGCGGGAACAACATTTTACTATTTCTACCAAATTACGGTCAAATGACCACTTTTGAAATAAATAATTATAGTCTTCTCTAGTTGATTGTAATTAATATAGAATTCAGCATAAACAGTATACATAAAATAATTATTATATAATAATTAAAAATCATTTATTTTTTGGACTTTAGAAGCGGTCATTTGACCGCTCTGGTAGGTTTAGCGTTAAATTAATATGATCAGCAACCTCAAAAACATCTAATATACCATATTTATAATGCTTGCTGATTGTTTTGAACTGACAAAATCAAATTTCAATCGATTTCGAATCAAATTTATATCGGTTTTTTTCGTTTTTTAGTAGTTTCAACTCAGTATGGGGGGTTGAAAAATAGTTCAAAATATATTCAAGACATAGTTTTGATATATTTTTTCCCGTAGAGTTCAATTCTGTAGTCCAAATAATTTTATTTGCACTCTTTTTATTTGTAATTTCGAAAAACTTCCAAAAAATCTCAAAAAATGAGGTGTTTCATTATAAACCTCAAAATATGCGGGCAAAGGCTATTTTTTTATTGCAAATTCGGATTTAGCGTTGAAAAATACGTAAGAAAAAATATGTCTGGTCAAAAGTACAAACACTTTTTTTATTTGTGGACCTGTGTAATCGAAGAGATGGATTTTGGTTGTTCGACCCTCGGGTCAACTCAACACTTCCATTATCATTAGTACTTTTTTAGAATTCTCTCCTCGGATAAAAAAATACAATACATTATCGAAAGTCTGAATTATAATATTCACGAAACATAAAATTTGAATAACAGAAAACCTTTTGAGAACACTTTCAATATTTTTGTTTTATTCGTAGGAACTCAAACTTATAATATGTTAATCGACTAAACTATATAAAAACATTTGGAAAACTTTTTACAAGCGATTAAAATATTACCTGTTTAGATTTTTAGTGAAAATTGAATTTAAAAATGCAGATAAAAACGCAGTTTTATCTGGGTATCAATAAATTTATGAATGTTTCTAAGACGTTTTCAAAATTTTTGTGTCACCCAAATTTCACAACATTTTTTAGTTTGGCTGAAAATATTTTGTGTAATCCTGGTGTATACGGAAACCGTGGAAAATTTAAAAGTAAAAACAACAGCTTTGTCTATTTCCTCATTTCTGGGAGCCCGGACTATATATTTATTAAAGAAGGAAGAGCTTACGATATACGAGGTGTGTTCAAAAAGTAAGGTGACTTTTCAAATTTCACGGGCAACGTACTTTCGATTATCGATTTTTTTATTTTGTTATATTGGTACACTCTTCCCGAACATCTGTACCAAGTTTCAAGTGTATAGCATTTTTTGTTTGGTTGTGAGAGGCGTAAAGGTTATAAGTGTTGTGCTTGGGTTTAAGCTCAAGACGTATACTTATTAAAAACAAATTATTTTTCATCATTTATTTTATTCAAACATTTTATTTAAAGGAACGAAATATTTATCTGAGTTGTGAAAGTGATTTTTCATTTAAAAACAAATTTTCATTGAGCAGCGAAAAGCAAGGGTCATACAAAAATGTCACAACTACTATCTCATTAATTTCATCGTTCATGCTCTTCCATCTCCTCACTCTTCACTCCTTGAAATCGACTTGTCCATTTACCGCCCTCTCCTCTTTAGCTAAATGGATATATTACCAACAATAGCCGCTAGGTCCACCACAACAAAACTCAACGCAAGGCAAAGCATATCTTTAGCAATCTCTCTCCTAATCTCTAGTTTTTATAAATATTCAGGAGCACAGGTCTCTGTCGAGTGACTTGGAAAATTGCATTATCTACGAAAAATGGTAGCGCTGTGAGCAGCAACTCCGGTGCTGCTTATCATGGACAGATATTTTATTCGCGATCGCAAAAACGACTGCAGCACCAAGTGGTCGCTAGGCGAAGTAGCCTAAGGTGAAAATATTGTCTGCTGCTTATGGAGTAAACAGTAAAAACTGGATTTGTCCATAAAATTTATGTTTTTTCTTAAAACTTAATGTACCTGTCTGTTTATCACATTCAACACAACTCATCTTTTTGAAAGCTTCATAAGCGGTCATAGTTTTACCAAACTTTGGACTTTTAATTTCAAGCAAACATTCATCCTCACAAACAATTCCATCAGGGCTCGTGCCCAGCCATAGAGCATCTGGATGACAAAAAAACCTAATTGAGCTACATACTTTTTAAAAGTTGACTGATACAGATCTCTAGCTTTAGGCTCACTAATGTGTCCATAATCTGTATCGTCAGATCCCTTGAATTTACTAAAAAACACACTCTCTATCTTAGAATCCCAATTGGCTTTCTTATTAGTACAGTATGTAAACAATTCATAACATACGCTACCAGTAATTCTAAACCTTCTACTAGATTTCCAAAGCTCATCACACTGATAAACAGTTCTAAGACAGATGAAACAAGAACCAGTTTCATTCAAATTTATATGTAAATCATAAAATGATTTACAGCGTTCATCAGACAAAATTGGGACTGGCAAACTAAATTTCAATGGTCTTTTAAGCAAGTGTAATACTAGAATAAGTCTATGATTGAAACTCTCATTGTACAGTAAATCTTCTACTGGATTATGACATTGAGTATCACGCTGCATGGATATATGAATAGCAGCTTCGCTTTTAGGACTACCTACAAGCAAAAATAACAAAGTTTATCATGCATTCAACGTATGACATACAGTCAATAGAATAATGTATCAACCAACCTTTTAATAAAGTTTCAAGAAAAAAGTCATTCGAATGAGAATAATCTCTATCCAGTTTGAAAGGATTATTGTAATGACATAAATCTACAATTTTTATAGGATGATCATATTGTTCTAAAGCTGTAGCAGACAAATTTCCCCAACTTTGCTTGATATCGGTACAACTCAAATCATTCAAGTTGTCTAGACTACGTCTAAAATTAAATAAAAATATCTAAACAAACTGAATCACAATGAAAAACTAATAATTCTACCCAAGCAAGCAAAAAAATAAAACAAAAATCGTACCTGTTGACCAATAATAATGTTGCAAAAACATGTTTACATCTCCCACCTGCACCTGCAGCACAGCTACATACACAGGTGTACTTGTTTTCAACATTACTGCTAGTTTCAAAATCAATTTTTATGTTGATTTCGTGTGGCTTTTCACGAATCCCAGAGCTTTGTAAGCTTAAGCCAAGAATATGCACTACACTACTGCTTCGCTCCAACACACCACATAAAATCACATGATTTGCATTTAAAACCATTTCACCTTCGGACAAAGGTCTTCTCGTTTGCCCTAGAAGGTTCAAAATATCATCTAGAGATATAACGAATTACGTAGACCTTTCCATTTTTAAATAAACTAATTTTAAAGAGAAACTACCTATCTAACTGCATGGTAAAATTTAAACAGTTTCACCTTAGGTCGGCCATATTGGTAAACACTAGCGCCATCTGCGTTTCGTTGCGATCGCGAATAGTGATAAGGTTTTGAAAAGTGGAAGATTTCTACCGTTAAAAGCCCCACTGAGTTAGTTTTTGAAACTATAAAATCGTGTGCGTAAACTTAGCTGGTACTGAACTAGAATACTCTCTACTCAATTTGCCTATAATAAATTGAGATAAGCGGTTAATTGAACTCACATGAGAAAATAAATTTGAAATTAAGATGAATCAAAAATATTATCATAGTAATTAATTTATTATAATTTTAATATAATAAAATGAATAAAATTTAAATTAGTTATTTACAATTTTATTACAGGTATATTATAAAGTTCGGGTACTATGCCATACAGTATATTAATAGTCTATAAATTTGAGCATATTTTATCTTCTTATTTCACCGAATAGGTAACTGCATCGGTAATATTTTACCTCGTCTGTCTAATAATACTTCTAAATTATGTCTCAAATGATTTTTTTCTGCGCATCAATTTTAAAAGTTTTCTATTTCCAAATTGTGTGAATTTCATTATAAAGCAATTTAGACCAAGCCTGAAACAAGTTGAGGTTGTCCATCATTATCTAATGTTAATTGAGACATTGCGGATGGTTGGAATGTTGATCCTTGAAAGCCCATTGTTGAATCATGTAACTGAAAAATTGTTTTAAAAACTTTTTATTTTTATTCATTTATATAAATGTGATATTTTCACCAAATAAAGTTTATACATACGTTAGCATGTTCTGGAAGAGTTGTGTAATCTGGTGTAGAAGAAGAAAAAGCTTTGGATGATAGTGGTTGTTGTATCGTAGCATACATGTTATCATGCGATGTATCACCCATTACAAGGCTCAGATTACTTCCACGTCTGTTAACACTTAAACCAGATTCAGGCTCACTGAATACATGCATGGTTAGCTCTTGCTCTTCATATAACTTCATTTTTCTAATAATTAGAAAAAGAGAATTTTTACTAAAAAGAAATATAACTCAAAGGAAATCAATATTTTTATATTTTCATTATGACAATAAAATAAATTTAATCTTTCGATTTGTCGAAATGATGAAAAAAAATTTGATATATACACGCATTGGATATGTTGGACAAAAATCTGTTAAATTAAATTTAAAAAAATCTTACCGAAAACTTTGGGTAGGAATATATGAAATGTGTATTCTTTTAGGAATATATGAAATGTGTATCTTTTTATTGTACAACTCTTTCGCGTTTTTTATTACACGCTGGTGATGATGCGTTGCTACTATTCACTTCCTTCTCAACTATAGCCTATACATAATATATTGTGGACAACTATGTAACAAAAATCGATCGGATGCTATTATAGCATGGGAACGTTAATTACAACATAGTTAAGTTAGGTTTATAAGTTTTATGTATAGGATAACCTAAAAGTAATGATATACCTAATAAATATTGCAGGTATAAGCTTTTTAAAAAATAGGTGAAGGCCATTACTCAAGTAACTTTTTATGAGGAATCTAGTGGAGACTTTAGATTTGATCTTGAACTTGTCCTTCAAGGTCATTTCAAGGTCCGACCGGTTTCGATCTGTACTTTTTGGCTAGGGTTGAAAATATTAAAGAAGTAACGATATCCAGTGATAACCTTGGATTTTTCCTCGTGTTAGATCTTGAATGTCTCTTGTCAAAGGTCAATTTTTTTAACGACAACAATTGATAGAGTGGAAAATTTTACTCAAACTTGCTATGAATAAACTCTAATCTGTGTTGAGTTTGAATCCTCAATCATTATAAAGTCATTTTTTTAAATTTAATGTTACCCAAAAACAACGACGTGGACGTTGTAAAATCTGTTTCATTTGTGGTACTTGATTAACGTGAGTCCCCTTGCCTTTCACGATCAGGACGCTTGATTTACATGAAATGATTAGATTTTAATTGTAATTATTAACATATTACATAAATCTCTAAGTTATGATCTTGCATTTCATTAATCTTAAACTTTTAACTCTCACAAAAAAAAACTAATACTTTATCAACTAATACCTATATAACTAATAACTTTATAAATTCAAACTTATACAAATTTTCAATTCTGATTTATTTTATCTTTCGAAAATCTAGTTTACATGTGTATTTTATCTTTCAAAAATCTAGTTTAATTATGGTACAAATTTTACTTAAATATAACAAATTATAACTATCATTTCTCAAACGATTATCTCCATTGTGAATTTTCATTCTGATTGATTTTTGAGGAAGATTTAATCCGTTAACATAAAATGCAACGCCTCACTGAAAGAGAAATAATAATAATTCTTAGATGAGAGGCTGCGGTCAAATGAAAAAGCTTAAACTTTAAATGTTTTTAATAAAACATTTAAAGTTAGTCGAAATCCAATTGCACTCTCAGGTGTTCAAAATGCAATTACAAAGTTTAATAATGTTGACAGTATTAGCGATCTACCGAAGTCTGGTAGATCAAGATCAGCAACGAGTGAAGAGCAATGACTGAATGTTTTATTTTCATTTACTGAAAATGCGCATTCTTCTATCCGCAGAGTCGCTCCAGATCGTAACATAAACGAATCATCTGCAAGTAAAATATTAAAAGAAACGAATTTTCATCTATTTAAAATGAACTTAGTTCACAAACTAAAGTTAAACGATTTTGATCATCGCGTTGAGATTTTTATTTAATAGCAAAACCAAGGACGGAATGAGAACCGTTGCCCACTAGCGAAGGGAACCAAGTTGAGCATCACAATAAAAATTTTCCTTAATAGTCTCCAAACAGCAATAAAATCTGTATTCAGCATTGGCGTAGGAGTATGTTCTTTATTTAGTGCGTTCCTCCGCCCAACGCGTTCTCTCGTTCGCATGCAAGGGGCATGCAGCCTCCTAATATGCGTTCGGAGAGCGACAACATGTCGATAAAAGGAGAGGGCCATAAAACTGCGGCTACATCCTGTTCTGATTCTGACCAACGAATTTTCCTCTTTCAAGATGTAAATTTAGCATTGGAATTAATAATATATTTTTTTAATTTAAACATTTAACTTTCGCAATGTGTCCTAAATAATTTTGACCCCTCAAAACCTCTTACGGAGTTCTCGCTCCGAAGCTTAGTTTAGGCAGAAAATAAAAGAAAATGAAAAAAATATACGTTAAGTTTAATAAATTCTCTGCTATTTGACGAACTTTTACTATAAGAAATTAAGAAAAATTAGCTAGTAAACGGACTGTTATGTCATATAAGAATTTTTGTTTTCCGATTAAAATTTTGAATAAATGAAACTGCGTGATTAGCGAATAATTTAAAATTCTTGAAATGATAATAGACTGTCCACAAATTTGCATAACACAGCGTACGAGACAATAAGCGTCACCTTATTTTTATTAGTACACAATTAATAATTAACTGTACCTTACAGCGGATTTAATTGTAATATTGTTCTTAGTATTAAGTAGTATATAAGTAATGTACGGTTAATTAGGTTTGCTTAAACATTCAATTATTAAACAGTTATAAAATTTTTGAACAAATATTAGTCGTGAACGGTACTTGACGAGCCATCTCGCGAGCCAAGGCCTGTACTTCGGTGTCCGTGCCCCTGATTTTCCCCACGCCTTCGCTCCAATCATGGCCCGAAAACCAAGCGAGGGAAAATCGGAAGAGACAAGCAAGCCAATTAGCACGCCATTGCTTGCTACATTTCTCCCGAAATCGAGAGACAGAGAGGAACTCGCCCCCGAGTATAAAAGAGGCTGTGCAAGACCCAAAAGGAGGAATTTTTCTCGTACTACTGGCAAGAAATCAAGCAGAGCAAGTCAAGCAAGAAGTTAACCAGAATAGAATAAAAGCATGCGTGTCTAGAAACAAGTAAAATTTCAATAAGACAGTAAGGAAACAAACATTTTCAATTCATCTGTCTCTCCATTATCTCAGGAATAGCTTGTAACTCAAATATCCTTTTTTTGTATTTAGAGACTACTATAGATAGGCTCTAGATGTTAATTTTATAAGAAAAATCGGGCACTACTACCGATAGGATCCGGGGTACTTCTGTTCTTTGGATTACTACAATTGACTGGAATCCAAAGACAGAAGTATTGATACAGTGGCACTATCTCCCCTCGGCTAAAGTAATTTTCGATAAGTGATTCCAGCTAGTTTAGGCGACAAAACACACTTCTAGTGATAGCGGAACCTTGAGACTGCGCCAAGCCTCAGTTGCACCTGAGATGTGTCGTTGCCACGAAGTCACATAAAATTTTTGGAGGCCCCGGAGGAATCACCATTGAAAATTTAGGAATATTCTTTTGTTAAATGTTAAGAAAAGAATATAAATAGAGATTTCCTTTTTATGAATTGCGTTAGTGAAAAAAGTAGGAGGGACAAAAAAATATTTAAAAATATACATATATTCTGGAAAGAGGGAAGAAATCATTGACTCAACTCAGAAAATAGAAAATAAGTTTACCTTTATAAATAAAAGCTGTAGCATCAGTATCAGTAGGTTCGAATAAATAATTTGAATATTTTTTCCTTTTTCCTGAATGAACTCAATTGTCTTTTTTTTTTATTATGCCACCGTTCGTGAGTTTTAATAATTTTCCTAACGAAGTAATCGACACGGTAGATGAACTAATTGAAGATATTTCGCATTTAAAAGAAAGTCAAATATCCGTAATTGATAGAGTTAATAATCACAGCTCCGATATTTCAAGTATAAATAGTACTGTCTTAATGCACGTATCGCGAAACTCGAATCGGAAAATAAATGTAGGATTGAACAAATAGCTGGCTTAAGAAATATTTCCGTAAATTTAATTAAAACTAATAACATTTATAAAAAACAAATTAAAACAATAATAAAACAGACAAAAATTAATAAGAGATTGGCTACACGCCAAAAAATTTCCAATAATATTTTAAATGTGAAAATAAGAAAATTAACTAAAGCTTTCAAAAAATTAAGTCTGTAAATTTTTACAAATATCTTTTTTTAGTAGGAAATAAATAACTTAGATTAGATTAAAAAGAAAATTATTACATGTAACAGGCTGCCGTATAACCGCTTATCCCTAGTAAATATACTTATCACGACGGCCAAACGGTGCTCTGTTAGCTGTGTGCTTCAAACACACTCACTCACCTCGCTCCGGTGTACGCATGCGCCGAGTTCTCTCAGTGATCCAACTTAGATGCGCGAACTCTCCGCTAGGGGCGCTGATGCGCTTGCTTACCAGCGCTCCGTCGGCCACTGCTGGCAACTCGGTTGACGAACAGCTCCTTCTATACTTTCGCGATCAGTGCTGGATTACCGGCGCGTTCGAATCGAATGTAAACAATAACACCGACACCGGACAAAGGGTAGGCGAAATAATAAGAACGTCTCTTATTGATCTCTAACTACTTTATTAAACCAAAGCTAAACCTGTATAAGGGATGATTTGCCGAGAGTCTAACGCACGCTATTTCGACACAATAAACCAAAGTACGAAACAAGACCGAGATTGGATGATAGGATAAATCTGTTGTTATCCAATAATATTAGCCTGACCTGCAAGCACGGAAAAGATTCACATTAATGCCAGGATTGTATTAGGACCTTCCGAGAACTCTGTCCTTCCGGAAAAATGTCCTAAAGTCTAAATAAGAATAGAGCGCGCTGCATACCTCAGCAGTAAAGAAGAAATCGATAAGCAATTAAAATGGACGAAGAAACGCAGTAAAAAATAATTTAAAAATTACATCTGGAATTGTTTAGACCGTAACTCAGGATATTAAAAAATATAGAATTGGCAAGGAAAAATATACAAAGTAGCGAAGAAGAAGTGAAAGGAAAAAAAAACTATTAAAGAAGAAATATCAGAATTAGATAAGAAAATAGCGGAAAAACAAGAAGAAATATTCAAGTTAATGAATGCTCAAAAGAAAAAAACCAATAAATAAAATTAAAAAAAATAAACTACATAAAAATAATTTACTCAATCCAACCCCATCCTCATCTGTAAAAGACATCCGGATTAGAATCAAAATCCTATCTTAAAAGACTAATAAGTCGCCAACATCTGGTGTTGTGATTAATTAGCATTAAGAGACTTTTTTTGCGGATTAATTTCTTGTTCTCTTTAAAATATTTATATTATAGTCTATTGTATAGGTCTAGAAGTGCAAAATTTATATTGCTGCAATAAGTTCAAAATTGATAAATAAAAATAAAAGAAACAAAAACGTGAAGTATGTTAAATAATGCTAGTATCGTAAAATAATAAAAAGCTACTTTGCCCAATTAAGATAGCCAGTAGGAAAGATTTGGATTTCATGAATGATAAACGCCTGACACGCAGCCACAGTCGAAATTTAGCATGGATAATAGGAGGACCTTAGTTGTAATAAACTTTGACATTTAGATGAATTGGTAATTGATAGCAAAGATAGTGAAACCACTGTAACTCCCAAATCAAATCTGATTGAACAATTACACCCAGACTTAGGAAAATTGGATCAGTTTAACAAAGATTTAGATAACATAGAAGCGAAAACTAGTCCTAATAGTTCGATATCGTTAAAATCAGTAGAAGACGCTATTGTCAATGTACCAGACGAAGACTTAGAAAAAAGCCTAAATTAGTTCTTCATTGAACGATTCGACGATAAGTGGAATTATAATCCAGAATTAAAAATAGGGTCCGAAATAGAGAAATCGATCCCAGTATTCTCCGGCAGGATAATAAGTTTGAACGATGTCATGCAAGTAGTATCCGCGTTTGGCGGTAACCCTGACAAATGGATGACATTCATGGAAGGATGCCTTGAAGCTAAAGGGATACTTTCAAGTTCATGCGAGGAAGATTTTGTGAAGATGATCAAAGCAAAATTAGAAAGCGAAGCAAGAAATTCCATTATAGGAATGAATTTTACCTCGATAGATGAGCTGCTCAACCATTTAGCTGATATTTTTGCTCCTATTCAAAACGTAAATCAACTTTTCAACTCTCCTCAACTTCTCAACAACACTTCAACTCTTAATTGAGAGTAGTTTTTCAATATTTCCAAAAAAAGAAAATAGATGCCCTTTTAGATTTTTTAAGACGATTACTTTGATACCACATTATATTTTGAGAATTTTTTTCATATGCTTGTGAAATGCGCAAAAACAGGCGAAAAACTACTATTTTTCGCGGTTACTCTCTATCTCAGAGTATACATAGTTAGACGTTACAATGTCCTAGTCGTTACAGTGATTTTTTGAAATATCCATTTTGAATTTTCATCTGTAATTTGCAAGTAGAACGTTCTGTTTCTTGTCAGTGGTAAGTCCATATCTTTGTCTTCAACTTCAGATTGAACGTATGTTATCATTTTTATAAAGCCATTTGAAAAATTGAAATTATAATCATAGAAAAACTAGAAGTTCTCTAAGAGCTCTCCTTGTGTAAGATCTAAATAATTTCATTTATTAAATATAAATAATATTTTTTTATTTATTCAAATTTTATAAGATGTTATTTTACTATATTAAATGAATCAAGCCAAACCAAGCCAATCCAAGTCAAGCCAAGCCAAGCGAAGCTAGGCTAAATGACGATTTTACAATAGAATAGGTCTAGGGCTTGAGTCTACTTACTATGCGGCAGATGGTCTGACAATGAAAGCCCAATGGAATATTTGTTATACCTGTTTTAAGCGTAGATAAACGTTTAATTGTTTGAAGTATATTTTATTATAATATATTTTTTCACGTCGTATAAGCGTTTTTTTTGTTTAACATTAAATAATATTGTTTTATAACGTAAATATTGTAATTTCTTATTTTGTAACAAATCGCGAGCGCAAAGGTGAATCGGTGGCTGGTCAGTCAGCCGATTTCCTTTTAAACCTAAGTAATACAATTAATGCCCGATAAGCAACACCGCTGTTAATGCGGCCGACTGAGTAGCCGTAGATCTGCCACACTATCCACCCATCAGCCGGCGCCCAAATCTGTAAGAGAGAGAGAGAGAAAAGAGAGAACACGGTACAACATCCTGTTTCTCATCCGCGCATCACAATCTCTATCTCTCTCACTCTCTCTCAATAAACGTACGCTGTTTTCTGCATAATCATTTGCATCTTGCCCTGGAATTTACATTACTTTCGCAACCTGCACAACATAACCTTGATCCACTTGACGCACAATCAACACCTCTCATCCGTTCAATTTCTCAACTGGATCAACTGCTGTATCATAGCCGCACCTGGATACCTCTTCACGAATTCTGCTGTTTTTGCATTATCAACGACGGACGTGATCGTTTATGTATCTCTTTTTTTTGTTAAGTGAGGGAGATTTTTCCGTGTTCACTTTCGTTGCCATTCTGTATCGCTCATTTTACCACTTAGCATTTGTCATACTTGTTTCGAATCGGTCATTATCATTATTAATCTAAATCAAAATTTTACTGTGTCCTATTTAGTCTCATTCTCATTTTCATTATTATTTATAATTAACTTTAAGTTGTCAGTGATTCCAAAATTGAGGTTACGTCACTTTGCGCATCTTCCACGCCAAATTTCCTTTTGAATTCAATTTTGTGTTCCTCATTATTTCGAGGACCACTTTCGTGTGATTTTTTATTTCCCCGCCATACCCTCTATGATAATTCGCTTTTCCTCGGTAGAGGTCATCTTTCCGAGTTTGTCATATCTGGTAGGTTGCGCGCGCCACGGCGTCACTCGAACATGCGCGCGGCCCCGGGCCACTCGAATATGTGCGCGAATTTTCAAATTACTTCAAATTATTTTGCCCATTTATGTCAAGCCACGTGTGTGCCAAATGCGAATTGATCATGTAACGACCTGATCAATTACTCCTCTGTAAATCCTGTATCATAATCTATGCATTTTACCTAACTCAAGATCAGCCAATCATAATTCTGCCAAATTTAATTGCTGTCTTAACGCTCACCAATTAAAGATACACCTCTAGCTAACACTGCCTTGGACATCTTCGCCACGCCCACGGGACACTCCCCCTCTATCATTGCACTTGCCAAGAAACGTCTCACCTCGCCAACGCAACCATCACTGCTGCCGATCACCAAACATCACAGATCTGAGCTGGTTATTTCGACTTCAGAGTTTATTGTGCCATCACCAACTTCATGCACCTCGCAAATGTTTGTCATAGACCTCTTTGACTGCGCATAGACTGAACGATAATTATACTGCTATGTTTGAGGCACCAGAATGGTTTCGCAGGGAGTCACAACTGAACGCAAAGTGTCACGAGAAGGAAGCGCAACTTAACTCTGAACGGTTTGAGAAGCTATGTGGACTCTGGACCAAAACGCAGGAGGAATTATGCGAACGAGATGCCCAGTTTGCAGCGGTTGATGAGCCAGAAATCCTGGTCCATGATTTGCATGCTGAAATTTGAGATTTTCTCTTCCAGGCCGCAACCTCTATTCTCATCGCGCTTGGTTTTGGTGGTGAGTACTACTTGCCCATGATTATTGGGACGAGAGAGTGGAGTCTCTCAACCACTGCTCAGTTTATTGCAACCTCAAATCAACCACAACCATCCTCTCTCTTGAACCTTAGCGCTCAACGGAAGTAGTTCACCTTTCTGCTCGATTCACCGTCCTCTCGAGACAGAATAATTAAGTACTCGCCTAGGCTTAAAGAGCATACTGCGCAAACCATCCTTGGCTGTGGTTCCGAGTCTTACTACGATCAATCCTCACTAAGCCCGTTTTTGAGTTCTTGTCCAAGGCCAGAAGAGTGTGTGAGGACATTGGATATGTATGGCCTGTGGTCCGAAACTTGCGGGTCTTCTGCCATGCCACGCCGCATTCGGAGCTCATCTCTATTGTCTTCGAAGCCGTTTTCCGTAGTCTTCCAAGGCTAGCACCTCACCAATTGGTTTCACGCTTGGCAAGAGCTGGTAATCGGCCTCACTCTGCGGCTGCATTATTAGCACCTCTTGGTGGTATCCACCACGATCCTCGACCTCCTCGCTCTGACCATCATTCCCGATTTCTCGCAGATCCACTGAACCTCACTCTACCTACAACAATTGCCTCCTCCCCTCATTCGTCAACCTTTGACCCCGTTGATACCTCATAACATACAACAGTCTCGATGAATAATCCTGTCACCACTTCCACCCCCTCTCGATCATCCTTAACCGTGGCACACATCAATATAAATGGTCTGAACGTACCATGGCACTTCTTTCTCCTGGAAGCCCAGGCACATACAAGCGCATATATCGCCTTTTTCGAAACGAAACTTTGTAACGTCATCTCCGATGAACACCTCACCTTATCCGATTATAAATTTTTCCACCTAGATCGCGAGGGCAAGGACGGTGGTGGAATTTGCTTCTATTCTCGCAATAGTCTCACGGTAAAATTACTTGCTATTTCCGATCCTACATACAACAACTCATCAGAATTCATTATAGCCGAAATCCACAATAAAAGCCACTTAAAATTTTTATCTGCAGTTGTTTATCGCCGTCCATCCGCTAAAACCCCATCTTTTTTCTTTAATACTATCTCACCCTTTCTTCCTCTCTTCAACGATGTTATTATTACTTGTGACTTCAACTCTGATCTTACCTCAGATCTTCCTTATGTCCTGGCCTTGCGTGACTTGATTGACATAAATGCACTTACAGTCGATTCTACTGAGCCTACGCATCATCCTATCACTGAAATCGATATCACTACACATACAGCGCTTGACCTTTTCATACTAAATTCCTCAACTCGGATTTTCAGTTAGTTTTACCAAGTCTCTTTCGCCATTTGTATCGTATCACGATCTAATCGAACTTACTATACTGTACTCTTCTCCCCGCCTCAAGAACAACCAAAAACCATTACCTCCCGCTCTCTCCATCGTGTTGACAAAGCGGCTCATTACCAACAAGCTCTCTGTCTTCTCGAGCTACCCGGGTAGTTTATCGCAATCAGACACTATCTCAGTCGATCGACTTAAGCGAATTATCACCCTGGCGGTTTGTGCTGCTTTCGACGAGCTTACTCCTTGTCGTCTTGTTACCATCTCCGCGAAAAAAACGCCCTGGGTAACTGATAAAATCCCAAATGCGCATCCGTTACGTAGCCTAAAGACGCTTTTGAGCTTCCGGTTCATCCTTGGCCCTTCAATAATATCGATCTTTAAGAACTGCCATTTCAAACGAGCTTGACACAGAGAAAAATATCCACATCCGCAATAACATTGAACATACCAATAGCTCAAAATCTAAGTGAAGGACCCTTCATAATATCGGCTCAACCAATGAGCATTTACCATCACCACTGCTCTTTTTCTCAATTGACAAATTTAATAAACACTATGCCACATCACAGTTATCAACAGGCCTCCAGCCGACTCTTACTAAATTTGACAATATCTGTAGTTCCACCCTGCACATCACTTTTTTTTCTCCTTTTGTTTTCTCAAAAATAATACAATCAGACGTTGAGGCCGAGATCAAGGATTTGCGTTCTAGAGACAAAGGCTGTGATGAACTCACAGGAAGGATGCTTCTTCTTAGACTTAACACTTTAGCCTACAACCTGACCGAAATTTTTAATAAGTCCATTGAATCATCCACTTTTCCCTCCACGTGGAAGCGCACCCTCATTCGTTTATCTTCAAAGTCAGATCACTCCAGTTCCTTTCTGATACTAGGCCTATCGCGCAGTTATCTGAGCCCTCAAAAATCTTCGAACGATTATTACACCGATAATTCTTAAGCCATTTAGAAGCAAAAAATCTTCTAGACCCTAGACAGACCGGTTTCCGCAGGGGACACTGCTGAGATCGCCTCGATGGGTATTCTCAATGACATAAGGTTTGCCATTGATAAGAGACAAATTACTATCCTTGTCCTTTTTGATTTCTCAAAGGCCTTCGATAGTATACCTCATGACTTGCTTGTTACTAAGATTAGAGCCTGTTATGTTGGTGATTCTGTCCTTCGTTAGTTCTTTAGCTACCTAGCTGACAGGGTGCAGGCTGTCATTGACCTTGGGAATTCCGTTTCTCAGTGGTTACGTACACAGACAGGCTTTCCTTGGAAGCGACCTTGGTCCGCTATTGTTCGCCGTTTTTATTAATGATCTCCAACGAGTGTTTTTTTTTTGCAAGCACCTAATTTATGCGGACGACATCCAGATTTACCATCACTGTGTCCCTTCCTAGATTATTGAGGATCTTGCGAAGGTCCAACTGAATGCTCAGGTGGTTGCAAATTGGGCACGAGAAAACGGTCTCCAACTCAACGTCGCCAAAACAAAGGTCATTATTGTTGGAAGTGAACTTCATGTTTACTCCATTGACTTGAACTCATTACCTAAGCTTAAGGTTGATACCATTCTCATCAACAGTCAAAAGTCTAGGACTTACTATCACCTCAACTCTTCAATAGAAACCTCACATCTCCAACATTGTTAAGAGAGTTCATCTTGGCTTAAACTCCTTGAAGTTCTACAGAAGGTTACTCACCATTGAGACAAGAAAATACTTGGTGAAAGCACTAATTTTTTCCCACTTTACATATGCCTCTATAGTCTTTATGACAAGTCCAGAACCCTGGCCCTTCAAAAAGCTTTCAATGCTTGTGTCTTTATACCATTCATTTCCATACCAACCATTGACTCCCATGTTACCTTTCATAGATTACGTCTGGGCTGGCTATCTCTTGAGAGTCAGCGCAATATCTCTCTCACCCTTCGCACATACAAAATCGTATGCTGTCAATACCGAGCTATCTTACAACTTACGACAAATCACCAAATCCTGCAAACCTGAAGCACTCTTCCCGTAATCCACCGATGGCCTTCTCCTATCCTGCTCCGAAAACTGAGGTTTGGAAGTTTTCGGCAGCGGCTTATGGTCTGTACCTCCTCAACCAGTTGACCATCATCGAGTTTGATATTACTCGCTATGCCGAGCTCCAATGCTGGTTATATGGCTACTTCATGGTGATAAAACAGCTCATTTTTCACCTCAGAGCCGGCACCGAACACTTAACATACTTCCGTTGCTCCTGAAACTACCATCTATCCTTCTTCCTTTCAAAGTCTCCGCCTTCACCTCATTATCAGAATACCTTCAAACACCTGGTCGTTACCTGGTCTGCAACTTTCCTCCATTCAACTTTTCGGTGTAATACTCATCCTTACATCCATTCTTCGATCCATAATCTACTTTCACTCTCACCTTAACCTCTCATCTGGCTAAATGAATTCATCCTTAATTAAATCTACCAGACTACCACGTATAATCATCCTGTTCGCCAGCTTCATGTACCCTCTTTGGCCGGCGATCAAATTTTGTGCACTGTCTGCTCTCTTGAGTATATTGTATTGTATTAACTCCGCTTGCTCTCATCTAGTTACTTTAAATTTAGCTTATTTCATTCTTGTACGCCACGATTCGCGACCTCACCTCATCTCATCACCTAACCACTTCTCAATTAATCTAGTTCTATTTTCTCTACCCCATGCAAGTTTTGTATTATTACTATTTTTATGTATGCATCATAACTTCACTCTCATATTCTTTACATATTACGCTTAACCTAATTTCACCTTAAATTAATATTAGTTGTGTAATCTTACTGCCTATTACTGCGCTCTATCTTATTGTATCTGCTTTGTATCTTGCTCAAAGCCTACGGGATTACACCCAACAGCTCAATAAAGCTTATCTCTCTCTCTCTCTCTCTCTCTCTCTCTCTCTCTCTGCTCTCACTGCACCCTCCTCGGCATCGGATTTCCGTCCGATAGCGCTGCTCTGCTTCCTGTCAAAGGTGCTTGAGAAGCTTGCCCATGACCAGATCACGGAGTATCTAAAGAAAAGTCAACTTCTGGATCCCTTCCAGACTGGTTTTAGGCAGAATCATAGTACCCAGACCGCGCTGATAAAACTAACAGATGACATCCGAATGGCCGTTGACGAAAAAATGGTGACGCTCTTGCTGTTGTTTGACTTCAGCAAGGCATTTGACACCGTGTCGCCTTCAAAGCTTTTGCGCAAGCTCCGTGCCCTTGGCTTCTCTGGTGTTGCTCTTCTGTGGCTGAAATCCTACCTACAAGGTCGCTCACAACGAGTAACCTCTAAGGGTGGGAGCTCGGACTGGCGGGAGACCAGTCTGGGGGTGCCGCAGGGCTCGGTGCTGGGACCGCTTTTGTTTTGTCTATACGTCAATGACCTGAAAGATGTACTTAGTGGACGTGGGGTTTCGCACCTTTTTTATGCAGATGACCTGCAGATTTATCTGCATATACCGAAAAAAGAATTGACGAAGGGAATCAGGATACTGTCAAAAGCGGCGGGATTGGTCGCGGGCTGGGCCAGGGAATCGGGCCTGCGCCTCAATGCTGGCAAGACCAAAGCTATTATTTTTATGACTAACAAGGACACAAATGACATATATGCGGAGGAACTGCCAGGCGTTGAGGTGCAGGAGGGCGTGCTTGTTCCCTTTAGTGATGAAGTGACAAGTCTCGGAGTTGTGCTGGACTCCAAGCTATCCTGGAGGTCGCATATTGACCGGGTCGCGAAAAAAGTTAGGAGGGCTCTGTATGGCCTGCGCTTCATTAGAGCATGCACTACGGAGCCCCTTCGACGTAGATTAGTTGAGTCGATGGTCCAGCCGCACCTGGACTATTGCACTGTGGTGTGTCTGGGAGCTTCGACAGAGCAGAGGGAAAGACTGCAGAAATTAAGCAATGCGTGTGTGAGGTATGTCTTTGGCATCCCGCGTGATGCATCGGTCTCTCTGTTCAGACAAAGGTTAGGTTGGTTATGTATGGACATTCGCAGGGAGTATTTTGCATCTCTGCAGATGTATAAGTGCCTGCGAATGCGCGAACCGGACTACTTGGCGACGATGTTTAAGATGCATAAATCGAAATATCCGGGCAGAGTGGGACAGGCCGAACTGAGGGTGGCTAAAGCAAGGACGGAGACGGCACGCAGATCCTTTAGGATCATGGGAGCTCGACTCTGGAATTCCCTTCCGTTTGAACTGAGGCATGCGCCGTCGCTTAGCAGCTTCAAGAGGGGGCACGAAAGTATTTTGCAGCGTTAAATGCATAGGCCACTGAGGGGTGCTACTGGGGTTATGGTTATACAGGTTGATGGATGTACGATGACAGTTTTGACTTCAGACTGCCTTACTAGTTTTAAGTAAACTGACTCTAGTCAATTGAGGATTTGATGATATGTTTTAATAAGAACTGATGATAACGTGTTCTAGTCTATCTAGTCCGTTTGAGTGTATTCTATGATTTATGTTATCGATCATCAACCTATTTGTACATACTCTCATAAGCACATGTTGTATGATGTGTACGTGTTTGCGCGTACACTGATTGTTATATTTTTGTATCATGCAAATAAAGACTCTATCTATCTATCTATCTATCTATCTCTCTCTCTCTCTCTTTCCTCTTCCATCTCCCGCGTCATCTCGATCCCTCCATCCGTCAGCTCAGCCCATGCGCTGTATCTTGAAAACAAAATCCAAGCATGAGTGTCTGTGCCACACGCACATACTCTTAGCTTGGCGCGGCGCGTGGACATTAGCGAGAGCTAAACGGACGAAATCGGCCTTGGTGAGATTCTCCGTTACGGAATATAAAACATTTATCTATGTGTTTAAACATTTAAACTAATATTAAATTTAAATGAATGGGTTTTAATGCTTGATAAACAATACGGTTCTAGAGAGCTTATACAGACTTTGAATGCTGCAGATCTTTGTGTTTTATACGATGAAATTAGATTATTTGAAGTTTCATTATTAACTTATACGGGAAATGAAGTAAAAAATGAAATGTATAAAGACGTGTATATAAAGATAGTGTTTGATAATGCTGACCACGACGTGAGGACTGTCGATAGTCGCAATACCTTTCATGTAGAGGGTGGTATAGAGATTCTTACCCGTACACAAGTTGTGATTTACTTACGAACGAATCCCTAGATTGAGTAAAATTCCAAAATCACTGGAATTAAGCAATTTTTATGAAATTAAATTAAAGCACATTAAAAAAGACGAGGCTAAAGAAGAATTAAAAAATGTTGAGGTACTTAATTTAAATAATTTTTATAACGTAGATTATACTGTAAAATTACGTGTTACAGATTTTCTATGGCTACTGGGAAAAATTAAATATCCGACTACATTTTAGGGGTGGAATGGTTTCATGACAATTATAACTAAAGATCAACAATACGCGAGAAGTAAAGTTTCATTCTTACCATTTATAAATAATCCACCAAGTGACTAAGATAAATTATACGTATACGAGTACATCATTATAAATGGCCGAAGACAAACGTAATCTAAATAAATGAAATTGATATATTTGTTACTTTTGATGAACCGAAATTTCGGCAAGTTTGTTGGGATAGAGGTAAGCTTTTGCACGTACTCACTAAATTAGGGGGATTACACTTACTATTTTCTTTTTTAAAATCAATCTTATATAATGGACGGTAGTGGCCTTCGAGATTTATTTTGTCAAATTTATGCGGAAAACTCAGTACGTAAAATACTACTTAGTCAAGTCTATAGTCGATTTATAAAGGAGGACATACACTAGCTCATTTAACGTTAGGGCAAATTATTAATTCTACTTTAAACTTAACGCCAGATGAAGATATATTATTAACTGAAATGTTGGCAAATCTAAACAATGTTTTAAATATGATAGAAAACGAAGGTTTTATTAAAATATAGAATAAAGGGTACCCCCCGTTAAGATAGTCGAAATGCCCCTGTTCCGGGATCCGAAAATTAGATTTATATGTGTATTCTATATCTAAAAAGATTAGGTTTGCCACCAACCGGACCTCCCTAGACCCCTCTGTGGTCCCTAGGGCCCCAAAAATCGATGCTAATTTTTGAGAATTTTTTTCTTTGGACTGAAAAATGCTAGCGATAAGCAGTTTACGGCGTTATCTTCTGTATAGAGCCTAGTTTTCTGTCAATTTTTTTCAAGGTCATATATATAGTAATTCTAGTATAAAAATTGATTTTTATTTTTGAAATCACTATATCTTTTTTCAGAAGGGAGCTTCAGGGCTGAAATTTTTTTTCAAATCTTTGTTTTCTCTTGAACAATAAAAAAAATGTTATCCGAACTGTATTTTTATTGGCGCCATGCTCAAAAATTCAAAAAATCCGTTTTTTTTAGCAGTTTTTCGTTTTTAGCACGTTTTAGGCTGATTTTATGAAAAAACTAATAGTACCATCGTATTCTACGCAAAAAAATACATCGAAAACATGTATCATACTTTTGTTTTTATCACTATTATATCAGGAGAAATCAGCGTTCGAACCTGTGTCTTTATTTACCCATATGCAACACTTAGAAAATCGAAGGTTGGAATTCAATCATCTATTTCTACTTGTATGATGTTACCGACGATAATAGTATAATACATGTTTTCGATGTATTTTTTTGTGTAGAACACCATGATGCTGTCTGTTCTATCGTAGGACGTATCTAGAAAGTGCTAGACGCGAAAAATCACTGGAAAAAATGGGTTTTCCAATTCTAATGCTTTATAGATTAGCCACTTGTAGTAAAACCAATTGCACCATCATATTCTAAGCGAAAAAATACATAAAAATATGTATAATTTGATCATTAGCATTATCATTTAATAGATTATGAGTAATCGTTAATAAAAATCAATCTTTGTAAACCAGATCAAATTTTTGTTTCAACGCTAAGCGTCATTTTATCACTGAATCTGATTTGTCATTAGAATTCCGCCAAATAATTCGGAAATTATTTGACTACCAAGTTCAGCAACTAAGCATAGGAATATAATTAGTAATATTCTGTAACAAATAATTTGAATAAATGGATCACGATTAAAAAATAAATAAATATTTATTTGATCTACAAGTACGTGTTCAGATATTAAAATTATCATGCTAGTCGTCGTCGCTATCTTAATTTATAACAGGAACTATTTCTTTGAAGTCAAATAGAGTGGTGAGATTTTCTGCTGGCTTAATTGTTCTCGATAAATATCTTCCGTATAACAAGTAATAAATGATTGCAGCAATATGCGAACAAGAACCAACTGTTCTATTACCATTGGCACAGTTACAATAATATTGTTTAATACCACTGATACCAATGGTTTGTGATTGATAATAGACATAACACTTATACATCTTGACATTACAGTGACGTGATTTTACTTCGAATTTGATAATATGTGGATCTATTTTAACACATTGAAGATCTAATGTGTTTTTTTCTGTTATCATTTCAGCTAGATAAGATATTGCTAGTGCAAGTTGATAGAAACCCGTGAAAAATAAATAAAAAGATTATTAATAGTCATTTAGAAAATGATTTAGACTGGGAAATCATTTAGATCATTAGAAGACATATTATGGAACGGTACAGTTTTTCGGTTCCAATTTTGGTCTGCTATGAAACTAGCAAAAGTATTCTTTAATCCTTTTCTGAGATGCATTCTTTCAATAATTGGTTCTATTAACTCCGCATCTGAATTCAAACGTTTCCCAAAGCGATTCTGTAAAAAGCAAGCAATCTGACAATACAAATGAGCATTGTATAGGAGAGAATTATGCAATTGATTGTGTAGAAGTTTGCATTTCTGACCAATGATCCCATGAATCGCTTCAACTACCCATCTTATTTTTGTCACAAATCGAGATGCATTTGATTGTTCGTCCGACAACTGGTTTTCTTTGCCTTTTAAAGCTGGCATAAATACTTGGAATTTTATTTCTTCCAATAAAGATACAACATCTCGGAAACCTCTGTCCAGGAAAAAAACATCTCCTTCTTTTAGTATACTATTAAGACCTCCAGGTGATTGCAATAATTCCTTTAATATTGTTGCATCATTTTTATTAGCGTTAAATGGCCCAGCAGTATAAACTATGTATCCATTAGTAGTAGTGATCGTGAAAGGCTTAACTAGTGGGCTTTTTTTCTGTACAGAGTATGATTTTCTTTGGTATGCGTTGTTAGCACTTTATTAGTGGCGAAGATAAGTACCATCACATATCAAAGCTAACCGATTTTCTAAATTGTGTAGTACCTTTGCTACTGGTGACGTTTGACTGATATAAAATTCGCTAGAATGAGCTTGATATACAAAGTGTTTTGGTAAAATATCTTTCTCAAAACACTTTAATACTACATCAATATTTTTTTGAACTGGTTTTTCAGATACGTGAAGTATAGCCCCAACACATCGATCTGAATTACCAGTCCTTAGTTTGAGTAAGAATGTGACTAGTGCTTGTAGGACATTTCGATTTTCTGAATTGCGCATTGAAGTCATGAGTTCTTTTAATTCAAATATATTACCCCATGTATAACCTGTCAAAGCTTTAACTCTTTCTTCAGACATCTGTTCGTCGTTGAATTGATCTAAAAATCGAGAATCGACGCGATCTGATAAAGCACCCAAGAATTTTCCTAATTCTGAAGTTTCTATTAATGATTCATGTGTCACTATTTCTATGGCAGCCAAATCGTCTTCATAAAATCTATTTTTTATCAAATGTTTCTTGCAACACCTATTTCGTCTAGGAATGAAAATTTGTCTTTTCACAAAAACTTGCATGCGCGCAACAAAAGGTACATCCTTTAAATCTTCTAGCGATTTGCACATGAAACAGTATGCATGACTTGCGATTATTCTTGAGAATGACATACTTACTGTTTCAACAGGTATAGTTTCAATCAACGAAAAAGTGGAATTATTACTTTCAGTTGATCGTGTGCTTGTAATACACTCGTCGTGTTCTGTACTGTCAGTATTCCTACTTGTACTAATTTGACTTTGCTCCGACGATTTCTGATTTGATTGAATTTCATCGATCGATAACTGTGATGCACTTTCCTCAAGACCAGTTGTGCCTTCATACAGATCTTGAGTAGAATCTGAAGGATGAGACTCAATTTCTTGATTTGTAGAAGAACTTTGAACATCAACAGATTCGTCATTGAAAGAAACATTATTTTTTGATACTATACTTTTTTTCAATCTTAATCTACTTCTGCATTTGAAACAAAGAAAATTGCCAATTTACAGATAAATATTATAATTAGCGTACATATCTTTACACTCTTCGCGAGTCAATATTTCTTTATGAGATCCAGGTATATGGCATAAATACTTATCACATGGAAGCATTTAGAATCATCAGTTTTCCTTTTTTTAATTGTAGATGAACCTTCACTTGTAGACTACATTCCAATTGATTCCTGTTGAAATATTCGATTTATATTATTTATTATTTTAATCTTCTGGAAAGATTTTAGTTTAACCCATTAACGCTCACAGGACGGTTTTTCGAGACCTGAGTTTGAACTATTCTCATGTCATGAATTCTCGTGGAAAAAATTCAGGAACCATTGTTTCTTATGTTTTCGAGTGTCCTCTTTCCAATGATTCTGGTTAAAATTGTCGCTGAAAAACTTTTACGGTCCAAAAATCAAAAATAAATAAAAAAAACATGATTTACTGATTTAATTTTTTTTTTAAATCGACTTTTCGTTCCCTAAGCATTTTTTTTAATGCCTAAAACCCTTATAGATCGCGGCCTCGAGGTTTTAACTACAAGTTACTATGGTTCTCCGGATATGAAAATTTTTCGTATAAACAAAATGGCGGCCGAAGTGAAAATATTTATCTAAAACTTTACAAATTTTTTTCTCGAATACTATAGATTTTCATGAAAATTTTTAAAGAACAAAAATGTCTTAGAATTAGTTATAAAATACTCTCAAATTTTTTCAGAATCATCCGAGAAAATTTTGGGATTTCGGAAAAGTCTCTGAATTGAAAATTTAAAAATTATGTCGGAAAATTTTGAAATAATTTGAGAGCGTTCTTTGTTTGTTTTTAAGACATTTCTATTCTCAGAAAAATGTTCCTAAAGAGTATACTTTTCGAGAAAAAAAATGTTAAAGTTTGCTAAACAAATATTTTGTTTACCAAAAACCATGCACTTTACGAAAGTTTTTCTGAGAATAGAAATGTCTTAAAAACAAACAAAGAACGCTCTCAAATTATTTCAAAATTTTCCGACATAATTTTTAAATTTTCAATTCAGAGACTTTTCCGAAATCCCAAAATTTTCTCGGATGATTCTGAAAAAATTTGAGAGTATTTTATAACTAATTCTAAGACATTTTTGTTCTTTAAAAATTTTCATGAAAATCTATAGTATTCGAGAAAAAAATTTGTAAAGTTATAGATAAATATTTTCACTTCGGCCGCCATTTTGTTTATACGAAAAATTTTCATATCCGGAGAACCATAGTAACTTGTAGTTAAAACCTCGAGGCCGCGATCTATAAGGGTTTTAGGCATTAAAAAAAATGCTTAGGGAACGAAAAGTCGATTTAAAAAAAAAATTAAATCAGAAAATCATGTTTTTTTTATTTATTTTTGATTTTTGGACCGTAAAAGTTTTTCAGCGACAATTTTAACCAGCATCATTGGAAAGAGGACACTCGAAAACATAAGAAACAATGGTTCCTGAATTTTTTCCACGAGAATTCATGACATGAGAATAGTTCAAACTCAGATCTCGAAAAACCGTCCTGTGAGCGTTAATGGGTTAAGGTGGCTCCGGCGTGCTGCTCAGTTTCATGGAGGGGACCCGTTACTACACTTATCAAAAATTAGAGACTGTCCGGAATACCCCAATTTTTGTCACATTGATTGCTTAATAGTTATCAAAGTAGCAGATAGTTAGAGAAATACCGTTTTTGCAATTCGTGCAATCAATGTTGAAAACCATTTGGGAACCACCGTGGCACTGGAGCCCTCTTAAAATGATTGTAATTTCATGAAATCATTGAAAAGCGTATAATGTCATAGCTAATAATAAAAGTGAATATAGTATTTTCCATGTTCACAGCTTTTATGTTTTTACCCCTGAAATGCATCAATTTGACATATTTTTACGAAATATCCTAATGATTAAGGGTTCCTGTACAGAATAATGATTTTTTGAAAGTATCTAGTGGATATTCAAAATGAAAACATTTTAAAAAGTTATAAGAGAATCAGCGGGAGCATTGACCTGATACCTCCTGTCCTGTCAATGTATAAGAACTTGAATTGGATTTATTTCTCATTAAACTCAATTAAAAACTCAAGAAAATCTTTAATGTCGTTTAATAGGTATTTTTTGTTATTTTCTTATGAACTTGACAATTCGCTGGAACCACCTTAAGAGCAAATCCACAAATTACTTTTGTTTTATTAAATACTCACAGATAAATGAGTAAAATTTAGTATTAAAATATAGTTATCTCTGCAGTTTTATGTCAATACCACAAAAAATAAATATAAGTTTCGGGCCAGTATTTTATATAGCTACTCAATTGTAATAATAGGAACAAAATAATTGTGGATTTATTCTTATATATTTAGAATACATATTCAATTAAAATTGAAACAAATGCTGTGTAATACATTTTGAAAAAAAAAAAGAAAATAGAGCTAAGTTGGGTTCGTGGTTATTACAAAGTCCGCTGCAGTGTAATCGTCTTGAAGTCGCTTGTATAATCTATTCGCGCGCTCATACATTGATCCTTCGACGAGCAGTTTTAATTTTGGTAAAACTGTATCGAGTTCGTTGCTCGGTAGGTCCTTAATCCAGTCCGCATTCGCTTTTATACGTTTTCTTTAAAAATCGATAATTCGTCAAAATTGCCTACACTAGTAACCATTTTAATACTCAAAATAAAATTATTCTTATAATAATAATAAAGCTTTACGCGCGAAATTAAGTATTAAATGCTGAGTGTGATTCAAAGTAAACGGAAGAAATAAATAAAATTACTTAGGTGTATGACGAATTATCGCGTTTTATTATAATATTCGAGACAAAATAGTAACAAAGTAAACAAAAGATGTGCATAAAATTATATAATGTATATATATCAAATAATACAAATGCGTTATAATTCAAGCATGCAAGAGAAGAAGCGAAAGAATCAGAAAGGATCTCTTTCGCTTGCTAGGACGTTGATTCGCAAATTTCTCAAGATAATATTCACAAACTTCTTGCACAATATCTTTTGAACCTTTCGGCAAGTCTGGGTGCAGCTTATTATAAATCATAGTAGCATTAATCATGAAGCCTGAATAAGTCGTAAGAACAGACACCATGTTCATTTTTTACTCCTAATTAAAGGCATCAAAGCATTGCAATGTTGATCATGCAACTCAACCCCACCCATGTTTCGGTTATAGGAAGAAAACGCTTAAGGGAAAAGAATGGACCTCTTAGCTTTATCATGCCATCGCTGCACTTCAATTTTCGGTTCATCCTCAAATTTTGTTGATAGGACTGATGCAGGTTTGGAATCCATCACAGTTATATAATTCAGATTGGAATTTTGATCGTGTAGAGCGATAGTTATACCCCTCTCAGCGTTTTTTGGCATTTCAACTTTTTCTTTGACGCGGTTTTGTCTGACCGTCCCAGTTGCTAATAATCCAATTTTTTCCAAATGTACCATAAGATCTGGATAGATGAAAAAATTATCAAAATACACATGATACTTGTGACGTTCGGATGACTTATAATTAATAATTCGTACTCGTGATCTAGTAGCGTTAATGAGTAAGAATTCGTTTCTTTTAAAATTACTCTAATTGTCAATAAAATAAATTGATAAATCAAATATATGCGAATATGAGTAAGGTTTCAAGGAAAGTCAGACTATGCCCGAGTTTCTTATGGTGCGAATTGTCCTATAAGCAGAGCTAAAGTCTTCCTTGTAGAGGATATAATTCGGTCCAAGTTTCTTATAGCGCGAGATGTTCTATAAGTTGAGGTCGAATTATAGAAAAGGAAAGGTCTTGTTCAGTTAATCACAATGAGAGAAAGAACTTAGGCATTAGCCAAGTTTATTCAATCTCATGCGCTCACTTTGTAAGGCTGGAAGTGAATACCAGCCTGTGCAATAATGGACGTATGTATACACAGATTTTCCTGCCTATTTTCGCAGGAGAGTTCTCTTCGAGAAGTTTTCGAATCTTTGAGAAACATTCGCGAATTTTGAGAAATGAATTTTCTTAATTTTCGAATAAATAAACATCAATACTAAACTTTCAATACATGTAAACTTTACAAAATTAGTTATTGGTCGATTTAGTGTAATTTACAATTATCACAAATAGTATCATCAAAAGTTATTAACTAATAAAGTTAATTAATGCAATATTACAATATTTGCAATAGAAAAATATTAAATTTTTACATAACTTTATCGTTTATTAATTTTAGAAGTAATTTCTAAAAAGAAATATTTAAATTAGTTAATAACATTTGAATTATAATAAATTTTCATATTTGTAACGGGTTTTTTTATAATCTTATAACGTAATTATTAGATTAATTATTTAAGATTTATAAATTACAAAAGCTATCATTATTACGTATAAAATTAACGCTTTCGTTCTATATACAACTTACTGTTTAAATAAATTATTAATTATTTATTAATAACAGTTATTATTAAGCTATTATTAATGAAACCAATTCTTACTCATGTTCTTTAGATATTCATTTTGAATATGGACTGTTTACATTTTTCTAATAATTCATATTTATAGTATAATAGACAAATTAACTTTGCATATTAAAATTCCTTATTATTTAATAATTAAACGCGGCCGCGAGACGGTCAGATCAGGTAAGACAGGAAATAAAGGTGAGATCACGAGTAGTAGTAGAGAGACGAATTAAAGCGTACGGGATAGTGATGGAAAGATTTGAGACAACAGAAAAATTAAGATATAAAAGTGGAAGGATGGATAAGAAAGGTACTGAGGAGGAAAAGAAGAAAAGAGTAAAGGTGGTGAGGGGGAGAGAGAGCGGAGAGGGGCTGAGGGAGAATATTAGACGAGAAATGAGAGAGGCAAAAAGATGCAAGAGTGAAAGTGAGGGGAGCGAGATGGAAGGGGAGGGGGGAGAAGGATTGGACAACATGATAAGTGAAGTGGGAAAAAGCAGTGATGCAGAGGATATAATGAAAAAGATACAGGCAGATATAAAGGATTTAAGAGAGGTATGGGAGGAAGAAAGGAGAGAATGGACAGAAATGTTTAAAGAAATGATGGACAAAATGGAAAGAATAGAGACAGAGGGAAAAGAAGAGAAAAAAGATGAGAGAAAAAAATAGGTAAAGTTAGGAGAGAACAAGAGAGAGAGAGAAGAAAGAAGGAGAGAGACGAAAGAAGAAAGGGAAAAAGGAGAAATTAGAGTAAAGAAACTGCAGGAAAAATGGGGAGAGAGGATGAACTAGTTGGAAGAAGCGTGCGTAAAATTAAAAGAAAGTATATAAGGAGGAAACGAGAAGCAAAGAGGAACAGAAGTAGGTAATAAGGAAAAAATAGAATATATGAGAGAAAAATGGATAAAGAAAGTAGGTTAAACAATATATTAGTGACAGACTTAGAGGATGGGTTAAGATGGGAAAAGAAAGGTGAGGCAGAGGACTGGTTAAGAGAGGAACTAGAAATGAAAGGGGAGATAGTGAATCTGAGAAGAATAGGAGGGATAGCGGGGAGGGATGATCGGAGAGAAAGAAGAAAAAACATGTGGCAAATTAGATGCGCGTCATGGGAACAAAAAGAAGGAATTATGAAGAAGAAAAAGAATCTGGCACAGAAAAAGATATACATAGATCAGGACTGGACGTGGAAGCAGAGAAGGATAAGAGAGGAAGTAAGAAGGAAAGCGAAAGAAATAAGAAGTAAAGGTAAAGAGGTAAAGATGTGGCATAACGGGTTGAAGTCAGAAGAAGAAGGATGGTAGTGGAGCGAGAAAGAGGGAAAGATGGTAGGAAAAAGGGCTGACGGGTTTCGAAAACAATAGGGAGAAAAGAGAGAGAGAGGAGGGAAGGGAGAGAGTGGGAAGAGAGGCAGTAAAGATACTATACTGGAACGTGACGGGAATTAGGAGCATGGAGGAAGACGACTAGGAATATGTTAGAGAATTTGATATAATAGGGCTAACCGAAACCTGGGTGAAGAGGCAAGGAGCAAAAGCAGGAGTGGGGAAGCAACTGATAGGGTATAACATAGAGTGGAGAGATTCAAGAAGAGGATGAAGAAGGGGGAGAGAAATAGGGGGAGGAATAATGGCGGTAAGAAAGAGGAAAGGGATGAGGAAAGTCGAATGGAAGAAAGAAAGGACAAGTGAGGTAATAGCAGGAGCAATAAAGAGCGGAGGGAGGAAATACATGATAGCAACGGTGTATATACAACATGAGAAAAAGGAAAATTATGAATACCTAAGCGAAGAGATAGAGGAGAGCAGGGGAAAACAATAATTATAGGAGGAGACTTTAACGAAAAAACAGGAAATGAAGGAAGAGAATGGGAGACAGAAGAAAACCTAGAAGAAATAAAGGTCAAAGATAAAGTGTTAAACGCAGAGGAAGAAGAAATGATAAAATGGCTTGGGGAAATGGGCTCAGTGATAACGAATGGGAGAATAGAAGGAGATGAAGAGGGAGAAATAACATATAGGAGCGAGAGGAATGTCAACGATAGACTATGTAGTAGGTAACGAGGAAGGTGTTGAGGCAATAAAAAGGGTTTAAATAAAAGAGAGGGTAAAGTCGGACCTCTTACCTGTAGAAGTGGAATTGGAAGACAAAATAGCAGAAGAAAGAAAAGAAGAGGAAGAAAAAATGATAGACGACAGGAGCGAAGAAGGTATAAGAGAATATCAGAGATGGATAGATGCAATAGAGGGAACAGAAAAATAGAAAGAGATAAAAAATAGGGTGAGGAACGCAGTCGTAAAAAAGAAGATAAGGAAAAAAAAGGATCGAAAAAAAGCTGGTGGAGACAAGAATGTAGGATAAAAAGGGCTAAGGTGATGGCAGATTTAAATTAGGTAAGAAAAGGGGTATAAAACAAAGGCAAATACGTAGAAGTAAAGAGAGAACACAGAGAGGAAATAAGAAAAGCGAAAGAAGCTGAGGGAGAAAGAGTGGCAGAAGAAATGAGAAAAGATAAGACAAGAAGAAAATTCTGGGATAAAGTGAATAGCAATAGAAAGAAAATAATTGGAATAGATGAAAATACAGGAAAAGAAGAGTGGTTAAAGCACTTCAAGAGGAACAATGGACGCAATATATGTATTAAAAAGGAAATAAGGGAAAAAGGAGGAAAACTGTTTCTATTCTTTGCCGACATAAAGGCCGCTTTTGACAAGATAAAGAGGAAGAAAATATAGAAAACAATGAAAGAGAAAGAGATAAATAGAAAAATTAGGAAAAGAATAGAAGAAATATATAAGAAAACAGGGAGTAACGTAAAAGTTGGAGGAGAAATTATTGGGGAGTTCGAGACTTACAAAGGCGTAAGGCAAGGGTGCCCTTTGAGCACCACGCTGTTTAATCTTGTCTTCGCCGACCTGGAAGTCAAGATCAAACATGTGCAAGAAGGAGGGGTAGTGATAGGAAGGAAGAAAATATGGACATTAGGATATGCAGATGATATAGTGATGATGGCAAAGGGTGAAAGTTGAATGAAAGCAATGCTGAAAAAATTAAAAAGGTACCTGGAAGAAAGGGGATTAGAGCTAAATATAGAAAAATCAAAGATGATGAAATGCGCGAGAGGAGGAGGACGGGGAAAGGAAGAAGAATTCGAATGGGAAGGTGAGAAAATAGAGATGATTAAAGAGTACAATTACTTGGGATATGTGATATGCAGAAATAACGGATATAAAAAGCAGACAAAGAAGGTAGAAGGGAAAATAAATATGAGACTCGGAAGACCATGGGGGCTAGAAGAAAAACGATTTGAAGAAAATTGGGAGCTAAGGATGAATCTGTTCGATGCACTGGCGAAAAGCGTGAATATGTATGGAGTAGAAATCTGGGGATGGAAGAGATATGAAGAAATAGAGAGATTACAACTAAAATACATAAAGTGGGTATTGGGATTAAAGAGAAACACGCCAAGTTACTTAATACGATGGGAAACAGAAAGACAAGAAATGAATGAAACACCATTAGAAAGAGTAATGAGGTATGAAAACAAAATAAGAGAAGAAAGAGATGGCTTAATAAAAAAATAAACCTGGAGATAATTAAAGAAAAGGGAAAGAAATGAAAAGGATAAAAAGGGTAAGAAGGAGGAGAGAGAGGAAAGGCTAGAAAAAAGTAAAATATATAGAGAGAGAGGGAGGAGGAAGACGAAATAAGAGAAGAGTTTTGGGAAGAAATAAGAGAAGAGCTAAAGAAAAAAAAAGAAAAAGAACTTGAAGAAAAGTCAAGATATATAAACGAGTGGAAAAAACTGAAAAAAGAAATGAAATAGTACAGATTAAAGGAAATTCAAGGAGAGGGAAGAATAAAAGGCCCTACAAATAAGGGAAAGGTATAGGTTAGGTAACGATACGACAGGAAGCAGGTATTAGGAAAAAGAAGAAATTAAGAGATACTGAATGTGTATGAAAGAGGAAAAAAATTGGAAGCACTTAGTAGAAAAAATGTAAAAAAAGCAAAAAAGGATGGGGAAGAATTGGAAAAAATAATAATAAAAAGCAAAGAAAAGATAGCGTGGATGATAGAGCTAAAATGAAAAAGAAAAAAAAACGAAGAGGAGAAAAAAAAAAGAAAAACAAGAAGTCGAAATTTCAAGACCCTAAGGACAGAAGGAAACAGAAGACTGAGACGCAAGACTCACAGACACATCTACATACGCAATCATACACACAAACACACACACACATGCAAAAAAAACTCCGCCACCGCCGGTCCCAAGCCCGGGACCCTGCTACTCAAGAAACAGGGAAGGAGGAGGGGGAGGAGTATCAACCTCGTTAAAAAACCAAGGCTCATCTGGCCCGGAAGATAGCACCTTGTTAAAGGGTCCCCGTCCAGGGTAACGGACCCCCCAAGCTGAAGGTGTGAAGCGACCCGTACCGATGTAGCCTGGTTGGCTCTCGGGGGTAACAGAGAGTCTCAAACGGAGCCTTGGGAGCACCTGGCGAAACTCCCTCGTATCTAGCCTTGTCCCACACACGCGGGGCTCTGCGTGGGATCGACGACAACTTCCCTAGCTACTCGTGGGACCAACATGAAGAATAATCAATTAAATAAAAAAAAAAAAGACTGCAGTGAAGCTGATAAATGCTTCAACAGCCTGGAGAGAAAGGTCAAAAGCTGGTGGAGTTTATTCTAGAAAAGAAGAACCTCCACGCAGAACTGAAGACCATGGCCAGAACAGCAAACTGTATGATAGAGGAGTACGCGAAGCTGCGCGTGCTCTCCTGCCAGGGGGCCAAAAGAAGTACAGAAAACCTGACGGTAAGGGACGATGAGACCCAAACATCGTCCATCTTTAGAGAAAAAGCGAAAAAGCGTGGAAATTTAGAGACGCAATCGCCGACGATCCCGCCAGCAACGAAGAAGGCCAAAAGCGACCAGGAAAAAACCCTGCTCACAAGGGAGAGCGAAGAAAGAAAGGAGATTGCCGAGAAAAAAGCCTCCGAATGGAAAGAGGTAAGAAGAAAGAGCAAAGCTAAGAAGAAAGAAGAGAAGAGAAAAGAGACCAATAAAAAAGAAGGCACTAGAGAGGGTAAAACCACTAAGACCACGAGCAGGAAGCCTCGCCCAGAAGCTATTAAGATCAAAGCACTGGGCGAGACTTCGTATGCCGACATCTTGAGGAAGGTCAAGGCAGCACCCAACATGAAGGAGATAGGTGAAAGAGTCACCCGAATACGGCGTACTAGAGCAGGAGAACTACTCCTCGAACTGGGGAAACCGGGAACCAGGTCCCCAAACATAGAAGAGATGGTCCTGGCCACACTTGAGGAGTCAGCAGAAGTCCACCTGATGACCGATAAAGAAACCCTCAGGATCAAAGACATGGATGAGACAACCACACCTGAGGAAGTGATAGAAGCTGTAGCTGCAGTTATCGGACCAGAGGCAGCTGCAAGTAGCAGCATAAAAATCAGAGGACTATACAACGGCACACAAGCGGCACATATCCAGCTCCCGATAGCAGCGGCCAGAAAGCTACTTGAAAACGGGAAGCTGAGAATAGGATGGGTGAACTGTAGAGTTCAGCCTTACACACCGACACAAAGATGCTACCGGTGCTTGGAGAATGGTCACATCGCAAAGGACTGCAAAAGCGATGAAGACCGCTCCAAGCAGTGTTTCAGGTGCAGAAAGGAGGGGCATAAGGCAGCGGTCTGCACGGACGCAAAGACGGAGGGATCTCACGCAAAAAATGACTAAAGTCCTCCAAATCAACCTCAACCACTGTGCAGTGGCTCAATACCTGCTGCACCAGTTGGTAAGGGAGGAAATGGCCGACATCGTCATAGTTAGCGAAAAGTACCGTGATCTCGATGAGCCGAACTGGGTGAAAGATGCGACTGGTAGGGCGGCTGTCTGGGTATGCGGACACCTACACGTATATCGGCAAGGATGACTGATCCAACCTCAAACTTTACGTGGATAGAAGTGGCTGGCATGCGTATATATAGTTGCTATCTCCCACCTAGCGAAGAGATAAGCGAGTTTAAGAAATCCCTGGATGACATTGTTACCAGCGCAATGACATCACGCCTACCGGTGGTCATCGCAGGCGATTTTAATGCATGGGCCGTAAACTGGGGAAGCGCGAAAACAAATGCTCGCGGGCATGCACTTCTAGAGGCGTTCGGAGTATTGGAGCTTGAGGTAGCCAATAGAGGAACGACCCCGACCTATTCCAAGGCGGGGAAATCGTCCATAGTGGATGTTACCTTCATAGATGCCAAACTATTGACGGAGGAGCTCAACTGGAGAGTCAGCGATCGGTACACGGGCAGTGACCATCAAGCCATAATGTACCGGCTCCAGTTGACCAAAAAAGCGGTATCCACCAGGACAACGGAAAACAAGAGGAGATGGGCACCAAATACCTTCGACAGAGAATCATTTCTCTACTCCCTTGAAGCCTGAGGCATAAATGTCTTACAGCCAGAAGGCGCCATCAAAGAGCAAGGAACAAGCCCAACTTCCGAGCTCTGACCGAAAAATTTGAAGAGCTAAGATCACTGCTCAAGGTCACCATCAAAGCAGCTAAGAGACAGTGCTGGCGAGACTTCTGCGAGGAAGTAGATAAGGACCCCTGGGGCCGGCCGTATAAAACGGTCATGCGCAAGATCAAGCCCAGGAGTGGCGCACCACCATCTTGCCCATTATTCCTCGACAGAGTAGTGCGACATCTGTTCCCAAGACATCGGGAGAGACCAGAACAAACAGGCCTAATGGAAAGAGACGATGAAATCGAGTTTACAGAAGTAACCCAAGCAGAACTGATAGTAGCCGCGAAGAAAATTCGAACCCGGAAAGCGCCAGGGCCGGATGGGATACCGGGAATTGCCATCAAGACGGCAGCACTGAATGCCCCGGAAATAATTCGCGATACATTTAGTGCGTGCCTGCGAGAAGGACATTTTCCAAACCCGTGGAAGCTGCAAAGACTGGTGCTGCTACCCAAGGGAAATAAGCCTCCCGAGCAGCCTTCGTCCTACAGACTACTGTGCATGTTGGACATTACAGGAAAACTGCTGGAAAGAGTAATCCATGCCAGATTGGAGGCAGCTATAGCTGAAGCGGGGGACCTGTCTGGAAATCAGTTCGGCTTCAGAAAAGGCCGTTCAACCCTAGGCGCTATTGGCCGAGTTGTGGACCTGGCCAAAGATGCCATTAGCGGAGAACGGAGCGCAAGACGCATGTGCGCTGTGATCGCATTAGACATCCGAAATGCGTTCAACTCGGCAAGATGGGACATCATTATGACAGCCATGGAAGGACTGAGGGTGCCGCTGTATTTGCGTAGAGCCCTATCGAGCTACTTAAGCAACCGAATCCTACACTATAAAACTGACGATGGCACACACTCATACAACATCACGGGAGGAGTGCCGCAGGGATCGGTGCTTGGCCCCTTGCTATGGAATGTCCTATATGACGGACTAGTAAGACAGCAGTTGCCAAGGGGAATAGAGATAATAGCTTTTGCCGATGATGTAGCACTAGTGGTCACGGCAAAGAGCGTTGAGGAGATAGAATATATAGGAAACGTCTCCATCGAGGTGGTGGCTCGATGGCTAAAAGAGCATGGGCTCAGTCTCGCTGCGGAAAAGACGGAAGCGGTGCTCATCTCCCGCACAAAAGCTCGGAAGTACGCCACATTCACGGTGGAAAATAAGCGAGTTCAGTCGACTGACGCGGTGAGGTACCTGGGAGTTATACTAGATGCGCGGCTATCGTTTAAGGAACACCTCTCGAAAACAGGTGTCAAAGCCACTAACGTTGCTAGAGCGTTGGCAGGTATCATGCCAAACGTCGGGGGGCCAAAGCAACCACGTAGAACCCTCCTATCGTCGGTCGTAAGCTCGGTGATTCTCTACGGAGCTCCTATATGGGCGGATGCGCTAAGAAATAATGCAAGCTACGGAGGGACATGTCGAAGAGCCTGCAGAGCAACAGCGCTACGAGTTGCCCGTGCATACCGAACTGTATCGGACATAGCAGTCTCGGTAATCGCTGGAATAGCACCTATCGACCTACTAGCATGCGACAGAGCAGAAATATACCGTGAAGGAGGTCGTAACGAAGAGAACAATGCTGATAGATATGTCCACAGTAAACGGTGGACGCAAAATTTAATGCGAGAATGGCAGAGAAAATGGGACAACGCAGTGAAAGGTCGCTGGACTCATCGCATCATCCCGAACATTGACAAGTGGACAGGCTGGCGCCACGGACACCTCACCTTCCAACTAACACAGGTGCTCACCGTTCATGGCTGCTTCCGCAGTTATCTCCAACGCATTGGTGTATATGCGAGTGCCGAATGCCCAGCCTGTCCAGGCACTGACGAGGACGTAGAACATGTCTTATTTGTGTGTCCCCGCTTCGCTGAAGAGCGGATGCATTTCCGCACGGAGTGGAATGATCCAATGAGTCCCGAAGGGCTCGGAGCTTGCCTGCTCGGCTCGCCAGAGGGATGGGAAACGGTAGTGACCTTTGCCACGTCAGTGGTAAACCGGCTGACCGAAGTAAGAAAGGAGGAAGAGAGAAGACGCGGCAGGTCTATCATGCATAGATAGAGCGAGGTGCCAGACTATGGGACTAAAAAGCGCTCCTAAACTACCACAGAGTAGTTGGTAGAGCACGGTTACCCCATCCGATGCAGAGGAACGTAGGCTCTGGGGTCACCTATGTCCATAGGATAATAAGGCGCCAGCCTATCCTAAGCGCTCCCCTGCCTTTGCGGGAGAGCAAAGGATATTGGGTTGAGCCCAGACTCCCTCACCCGATGCAGAGGAACGTAGGTGTCGAGGTAGAGTCTGTCCAGAGGATGACCGGACGATGCCGATAGAAGAAGACGACCGGACGATGCCGTTGGAAGAAGACGTGTAAATCGATGCCGTAAGAAGAAGACGAGGCTAACATAGCCGAAGACGATGAAGATCAAAGAAAACGACACAGCCGAAAGGTAATGAAGAAGACAAGGCTAATATAGCAGAAGCCCCCCACGAAGTAATGCCTAGCGGCGGTTCCCGCGGGGGATACAGGCAGGACATAGAGAGATGGGAGTTTAGTGGGTATACCATGCTTAGGGATTCCCACACAGGACGAGCCGGAAGGCCGTTACGTGCATAAAGCATTCTCCAACTCTCTTCAAAAAAAAAAAAAAAAAAAACACACACATGCAAACATACACATACACACACACACACACACACACACACACACACATAACATAAGTACTAGCAACTACACAAGCGAGAGGAAGCAGGTATTGGATGCAGGAGCAAAAATGGAAAAGAAGAAGAATCGAAGAAGAGAAAGAAAACGGAAAACAAGAAGACAAATTATAAGATACTAAAGAAAATAAGTGAGATTGAGGAAAGGAAAGGCAGAGGGAGCAATAGGAAATGAGAAAAAGGTATCAAAGCCCTAACAAGGAGAAAGACAGATGAAATGATTAGCAAGAAAGAGAGCAAAAGCAAAGTAAAGGCAAAGGTGAAAAGATAAAAGAAAGTAACAAAGGAAGAAGTCGGAAAAAAATAAGCAAAAAAGAGAAAAACAAGAGCGGAAAAGGCAGATATCGGAGACAGCGAGAAAGAGAAGATTAATCAATAGAAAAATGGGAAGAAAAGCTGAACAGACAGAAGCAGAAGACAGGGACGCAAAAGTTGCAGGCACACCTACACACGTACACATATACACAAAACACACACACACACATACACACAAAACACAGACATTATCAATTACACAAACTGGACACGAGACACAATTGTAATATAAGAAGCGAAAAACAAATGTAACATATAAGTTTATAATAAACTAAGTTTAAAGTTAAACTTTTAAAAATGTTAACAGAGGGCCGAGAAGATGTGAACGACGAACAACGTGCCGGACGCCCGAGTACGTCAACAACAGACGAAGACATTGATTAAGTGAAGAAAATAGTATTGGCCAATCGTCGAATTACCGTTAGAGAAGTTTCTGAGGATCTAAATACATCGATTGGCTTATGCCATTTGATTTTAACCAAAGATTGGGGAATGAGTTGGGTCGCCGCGAAATTCGTGCTAGAACTGCTCAATTTCGACAAAAACAGCATCGCGTTAACATTGCTCAGGAGACGTTAGTCTCGGTTCGGGACGACCCAAATGTGCTCCAGAGGATCATAACTGGTGATATATCATTGGTTTATGGTTATGATGTGAAAACCGAAGCTCAATCATCCCAATGGAAGCTGCCGCATGAGCCAAGACCGAAAAAAGCGCGCCAAGTTCGGTCGAACGTGAAAGCTTTGCTCACAGTTTTCTTCGATGACAGGGACGTGGGACATCATGAGTTCTTGCTACAAGGTAGTACGGTCAATAAGGAATATTACCTGCAAGTTATATGCAATTTCCGCGAAGCAATCCGCTAGAAACGTCCAGATTTGTGGAAGAACAAAAACTGGCTTTTACACCATGATAACGTCCCTGCTCACACATCGTTGCTTGTGCGCGAATATTTGACCAAAAATAACAGTAATGGTGCCGCAGCCACCATATTCCCCAAACCTGGCCCCCTGTGACTTTTTCCTGTTCCCAAAATTGAAGAGGCCCATGAAAGGACGACGCTGAGCCACGATTGACGAAATAAAGATGGTATCGAAGGAGCAGCTGAACAAGATCACAAAAAATGATTTTTTTAAGTGCTTCGATAAATGGAATAAACGTTGACACAAGTGCATTATATCCGAGGAGGATTACTTTAAAGTAGATGAAATAGATATTCATGAATAAATAAATAATTTTTGAAAACATACGAAATTCGCGATACTTTTTGAACAGACCTTGTATACCTGTATCAAAGCTCCAGCCACAAAAGTTCTATATAAAACAGATATCTGTCTCTCTATATATTATTGAAACTTGTCGGACTGCTGAGAAAACTTTCAGACTACAAACAAGTCTTGCTGAAGAAAATGTTTTAATAGAACAGATATTCAACTATATGCATATCTTGTCTACTTAACATTTTTATTCAATCAGACATTCATATATTCGACGAGGAGATTTTGCCTGATTACAGAATGCAATTAATTGAATTAACAATAACCAATATTTAGAAAAGCACCTTTATCACTATGCTTCAACTTTTCAGGGAAAAAGAGAAAGAATAAGATATAATTTATCGCTGAGGCAAAATAAACAGCATGGCTTATTTACTTTCAAGAAAATCCATAAAAGCCAACATTTTTTTTATGACGTGAGTACAAAAAGCGAGAACAGATAAAAATAATGCATTAGCAAAATCTTTGACTAACGATACAAAATTAAAAATACTGAAATATCAAATGTAAAGGTCCTATCTATGAGCTCTTCTCTTATTTTCATTGGATTGCTGCAACCCGCTAAACTCATGCATCTACTTACATCAATTAGTATATTAAACGGCGCCACCTTATATATTATATGATTGTATTAGTACTACAGTCAAATTTCATGGCCATATAAGGAGCGTGACATCACTCTACTGAAAGATATAGATATAATATTTTTTAACGTTCAATTAAAACGCGTTAATTAAGAGTAATTTCTATGCAACAAAGCCTTTTTTATATAGATTTTAGGGTATAGATTAAGATTATAATAAGTTCAATTACTTTTAACTACTAAATCATGTGCAAATGTAACTTGTTTATTACATTGTAAATGTTATTTATTATAATAAAGCGGATACTCTAAATTCAAGATGACTATCTAAGAAACATGAGTAAGAGTTCGTTTCATTGATAACAGCTTAGTTATTTTTATTTTTTTTTACAAGGAGTTGCGGAATCCTTTTTGCGGATTCACCTTAGTCTTTCTAACTGAAGGGTTATGTGGGACTCCCCGAAAAAAAACAGGCCTACCCACTAAACCGCCATCTCCTTAATGTCCTTCCCCCAGCCAGGGACTATGTTGATATTACTTCTGACTGTAGGTTCTGTCTGTGTTCGTCCGTTCGTGTCGTTCCTCCGTATCTCGTTACGTCACGTCACTTCGTCTGCTCAGTCATCTATCAAGCAGCCGTCCGCGTTCTTACGTCTCAGTATAGTTTCCGTATAGGTAGCGACTAAGCGCCACCATTCGGGTTCACGCAGCATCAGAGCCACGATGTTATCGGGAGTGATGCTGCCGACCGTTTCTTTCAGTTCCTGTCTGAGTCTTGTGCAGCGGTCACATGCGAAAAACGTGTGTTCCGCGTCGTCTCGTTCGTGTCCACAGTACTTACAGTCGGGTGTTCGTAGTTTGTTCATATTGTAAAGGTACCGTCGGAAGTAGCCGTGGTCCGTCAAGAGCTGGGTGACGTACACATTTACATCACCAAATTTCCTTCCGAGCCACAGCCTCAAGTCCCGTATCAATCGTCTCGTCCAGTTACCACCTCGTTCCTCTGTTCATCTGCCTTACCAAATGTCAATTGTCCTGTCGCGCTCAGCGATTGCCACATTCTTTCGTCCTATGTATTTGTGCGTCCACGTCATCCATCACGTTTGTCCTAATCGGGTGCATCGGAAACAATCCGTCCTGCTGTTTCGGCATCTTTAAGTTCCGGTGAGACTCGGGCCCCTAGTTTCCCGGTCACAATCTTGTAGCCGGTTCCCCAGGGATCCTCGTTCACCTCCTTGCAGAGCTTCCTCCAGCATCGCGTCTTGCTGTCTCGTATTGCTTTCGTCAGCGTCTTCTGTGCTGTTTTGTATATGGCTTGGAGGTTTTCCCTTTCGGGTCCGCCCCCTGCCCTTGTCACTCGTCGCCGATTCGTCAGGCATATTCTGCGTAGCTCGGCTATCTCGTTCGTCCACCAGTATTGTGGTTGTCTTTGTTGTATCTGTCGATGTTTCGGCATTGTGCTTCTGCACAAGATGTCTATTAATTTGGCCGTCTCGTCTGTCAGTCTTTCCGCTCTTTGCCGGCCCGTCAGTTCGGGTGGAATTCTCTCCCCTGGAGCCGGTGCTGCCATTAGCTCTTCCGAAAATTTTCGTCTGTCGAGTTTATGTAGATTCCACCGCGGGAGTTGGTGGGTTCTCGTTCATCTCGTTCCCGTCCGTTCCACCACTTCAAAGATAATATACTGGTGATCCCCGGCTGAGTAGTCTTCGATCACCCGCCATCTCCTCAGCCGTGGCAGGATTCTGTCCCATGTCATCATGACGTCGGAGATAGAGTCTCTGACACCTGGCCGTCTATACATCGGCGTATGTCCCGTATTTACCACTGCTAGATCGAGTCTTGAGGCCATTTCCAGCAGTAGTCGTCCGCGTCGATTCGTTTCGTTCATTCCCCACTCGGTCGCCCTCGCGTTAAAATCCCCCGCAACTATAACATCCCCGGGCAGGGCCCTGATCCCGTCTTCTAGGAGTGCCGCTGTTACGTGACGTTCCATTATGTTATAATTATATTTTACGATTAAGATTTCGCTCTCGAGAATTCCGTTCGGACATAGTAATAAAACACTATAGCTAGCAGTGTTCGTGTGCGCGACTCGGTGGAAATGAGTGGCAGAGGCTGATTCACGCTGCTGCAGCATGCTGCGACAGCATGCTGCAGTAGCATGCTTAGCTACGTAAGACGAGCCGATACGAGAAGCGTAAACGTCTAAAGCATATGTGCGAGAGAGAGACGGAATGCGAGGGACAAAGAATAATAAACCGGCGAAAACAACGACCAGAGATTAGTCAGTCGAATACGTCCGATCGAATATTTCACGATCGCGGTATCGGGAGTCCGGATTCAAATCTACGGAATCTTTGTTATTGACGCGCGAACGGGACGGGGTGCCCGATAGTCTGATTGCCGCCCGAATCAAAGGCTGCTCGGCTGTTGAAAGGCCTTCGTACGGGACAAACTCGCCTCGCGCGAGTTGTCACCCATCAGCCGCCTTTCTCTCGAACTCCATCGCGGTGCAGTTGGGTGTCAGGTAGACGCTGAGGTAAATGACAGCGCCAACTGTGATTCAGCTTAGTTATTACTGTTATCAATAAATAAACAATTAATAATTTATTTAAACAAATAATTATATATGAATTGAAAGGATCAATTTTGTACATAACAACGACATTTTCATAATTTATTAATTTTGTAACGGTAGGTAAATGCCCCGGAAAATCGCCGCAAATACCCCCGTCAGCACGAAAGATTACTCCAACGGTGCAGGGCTTACCGCCGCCCTGATCAGCTCCCGATGACCTTGAAAACTGCTAGCTCGAACTACTCGAGATTTTGCCCTGAAAACGTCCGCGAAATCACGTGAAACATGCACTTTCCGAGTGCGTAAGTTCGACGAGCGGGGAGGGGAAAGGGTACGCTCGGGTCGCGAAAACACAACTCACGAGTTTCAATTGAAATGACAATGGTGCCCTTTTATTTCAATTTTGAAATCTCTAGACACCGTTAGTCGTGGCCGAGAGATTTTACGCACGCACACAACGAATCTAAACAAAAATCGAGAGAGAGAGAAGCGAAACGCGGAAACTAAATCGCTCGCACGCAGACAACCGCGAGAACAAAGAAAAAAACTTGCGTTGAAGGGGCGAGCCGCTGCAGACAGTTTCGCCCGGTGCACGCTCGTTAGCTCGCTCTACCTCCTTTCTTCACCAATCCACACCTCCGCCGCTGTCCTGGCTTCGTCGGGGCGCCTCCCGCAGGTCGCCCGATCACGTTGGAAAGAAGTTCTCTTTGAAGGGCGACCGCGGAGGTCACCACGAAGGCGAGGAGCCGAAGTCACTCAGTCCGCCGATTACAAACACGTGCCGCGCCGCAAAGTCACCCTTTTCTTTTACTCCTGCACTCGCGAATCTCACTCGATCTCCTTCGTTCTTTCTCTGCTGCACCGCTCACGGTCCCTGCTCGCTAGATCACTCGTCACCCTCACTCTCTAATCTCTCTCGCCAAAAAAACCTCTATCTCCACGACAAGATGATCGATTCCTCTCAAGCACCACCGCGCGAGTCTCTCTCTAAACGAGAAGTGTCACGATACCCTCTCCCCACCCAGCACCGGCCGGCACGCGTCGCAGCTACTCGAGCTCTCTCTCTCTTTCCCTCGTTCGCATCTTCTCGGCTCATCACTTGCTCGCGCGACGATATTTTTAAATTAACGGCCCAGTCCGTTACAATTTTCATTAACTGATTTAATATCTGCATTATAAAATTTGACAAAAAACCGTTGCAATTACGAAAATTGATTATAATTCAAATGTTATTAACTAATTTAAGTAGTTCTTTTTTGGAACTACTTCTACTAGCGATAAACTATTGATAGATGAAAAATTTGATCATTATTTTATTGTAAATATTGCGCTATTATATTAACTAACTTTATTGGTTAATAACTTTTAACTATACTTTTTGCGATAATTGTAAATTATACTTAAATAACACAGGTTTACAAAATAAAAAAAGTTTATGCCTATTTGACCAGACCATATAACTTTTATGTATTTCGATGCGCTGAACACGAATCCGAGGTCCGTTGATCTCCATCACGTCAGGTTCAAGGTCTTTTGAAGGTCAAATGTATTTAATACAACGGAATTTAAAATTTGACTACGGATTTGGAAAGAGCGGGAAATTTTACGTTCAAATACATATTGTTGGTTTTTTCCAACATGACCTTTGAAGGACATCTAGAGCTCAAACAAATAATAAATAGACCTTATTTGCTTTTTATCCATATGAACTTGTTTTTGAGACGTCCGATGGGCTTCTATTGTATACTGTCATGTATCTTTGTATTCTGAATACAAACCTGGAATCCATTTGACCTCATCCAGTTAGGATCAAGGTCATTTCAAGGTTAATTCGTTAATTTTGCACAAAAAAACAAATATAACCCTAGTTTTTTAACCCTGGTTGCTTTAACCCTCGAGCCCTGCAACTCTCTATAACCTTCGACCTCCGCATCCTAATTTCCTAAAAGCCCGAGAACTTGACCTTAAAACGCCTTGAACCAATCCCTCATATCCTCAATTCCATAACCACGGAGCACTTAATCCTAAGACCCGATTCCCCATACTCCAATGTTCTTAACTCCCCAGCACTTAACTCTGAGACATCTTACACCCAATCCCTAATACTACATTTTCCTTAATAACCGAGTCCTATAAACTATAAGCGTGCTCCGTCCGACGATCCTTTTCAGGATAGTTGGATATCCGGTGCAGCAGCGGCTCCGTCCGACGGTCCTTTTCAGGATAGTTGGATATCCGGTGCTGCAGTGGTTCCGTCTAACGGTCCTTTTCAGGATAGTTGGATATCCGGTGCAGCAGTGGTTCCGTTCAACGGTCCTTTTCAGGATAGTTGGATATCGATGACGCAGAACATGATGAAATGAATGACCGAGAATGTTACGAAGAAGATGACGAAGAAACTGATTGTGATGTTAGTACAACAGGTAACGAGATAACCCCTTCAAAGTTCAATCAGAGTGAACTCAACGATTTGGTAAGAGATTTAGGGCTATCTAAAGCGCAATCGGAACTATTGGCATCACGGCTGAAAGAAAAAGGTTGTTTACACAAAAAAACAAAAGTACATACTACAGAAACAGAGATGAGCCTTTTCGAAAATATTTTGTTCAAGGTGGTTCTTTGGTATATTGTAGTGATATAGACGGGTTGTTTAGAACATTTAGAGTTGAACATGATCCTAAAGAATGGCGGTTATTTATTGATTCTTCTAAGAGAAGCCTTAAAGCTGTATTACTAAACAATGGGAATAAACTAGCTTCTGTTCCATTGGCTCACTCTACGACAATGGATGAAAATTACGTGAATATGGAATATTTACTTGATAAAATTAATTACGAGTTGTATAAATGGAAAATCTGCACGGATTTAAAAGTTGTCACAATCATTTTGGGACAACAATCTGGTTTTACGAAATACCCATGTCTTCTATGTGAATGGGACAGCAGAGCTCGTGAAAACCATTATGATGTAAAGGAGTGGCCAGCAAGGGATAGTTTTTTTGTAGGGAATAAAAATCTCAAATACAATAAATTGGTTGATTCTGATAAAATAATACTGCCTCCTCTTCGTATAAAATTAGGCTTGATTAAACAGCCGGTAAAAGCTTTAAAGAAAAGAGATAGTAAAGCTTTTCAATATCTCTTCTTGAAATTCCCAAAGTTATCCGAAGCAAAACTCAAAGAGGGAATTTTTGATGGACCTCAAATAAGAGAACTCATAAAAGATCTCGAATTCCCGAATAGAATGTCAGAAGATGAACGAAAAGCTTGGCAGAGCTTTATTGACGTTTGTACGAAATTTTTAGGTAACAACAGAGATCAAAATTATAAAGAAATAGTCAACGACTTGGTCGTAAACTACAAAGCTGTTCAATGTCTCATGAGTCTGAAGCTCCACTTTTTAGATTCTCATTTGGACAAATTTCCAGAAAATCTAGGAGATTATAGTGAAGAGCAAGGTGAAAGATTTCATCAAGACATTAAAGAGATGGAAAGGCGCTATCAAGGATTTTGGGATGTCAATATGATGTCAGATTACTGCTGGAACCTTAAGAGGGATACTTCAGTTAAGCACAAGAGAAAAGCGCTGAAAAGAACATTCGATGAAAGATGTAGACCTAGCAAGAAAGCACGTTTACATTGAAGAATGGTGGCTTAACAGAGTAAGAGACATAAATCTCGATGTTAAGAAGTACCCTCCATGAGATTATAATAAAAAATGATTGTTTCACCATGACATTGAAATACTTAATATAAATTTCAGAGATTTCCTGATTTTCATACCTTTAACTGACTTTAGAAAGTTAAAAGATCTTAAATTTCGATTGGATTTCAATTCGATTTCGAGAATATCAAGGACAGGGCGTGTAGAATTTGCTATGCCGTGTTTGGGATTTTTTATGCGGTAGTAAAAAGCAAGCGAATCCTCCTATCTAGAACCCTGTTCTTTACTTTACTATTCGGAGAATCCGGGTAGCATTTGAAGTACTCATAGCACGTAAGCATCTGCGTAAGGTAGAAGTTCACTTCTCCGAAGCTCCTCTCCATCCACGCCCATATGTCGGGAATTGAGCTTCTCGTCTATACGCCTTTACCATCTCTCGACCACCGTTCTCGCTATACCTCTATTATTCTATCACTCTCCTCCTTGGCTACTTCTACTTTATTTTCGTTTAACCTTCTGTTATAGATCCTCTTGCGCTCCCTAGCAAGAAGATCTACGGGGATTACACCATCGACAACCAGAATAGCTTCCCTCGAGACCGTCCAGTATGCGCTAGATGTCCTCAAGGCCCCTCGCCTTTGTACGCTCAAAAGCCTTTCGCGATATAGATCGAAGTTCATCGCATCAGGGGTTCATGAAATTAGGATGTGAAGGTCGGGGTTGTAGAGTTGCAGGTTACCGGGCTCGGGACTGAGAAAATTAAGATATGGAGATCGGAGGTTGAGAATCCAGGGTTATAGTCACACAGAGATGCAGGGCTCGAGGGTTAAAGCAACCAGGGTTCAAAGACTAGGGTTATATTTGTTTTTTTGTGCAAAATTAACGAATTAACCTTGAAGTGACCTTGATCCTAACTGGATGAGGTCAAATGGATTCCAGGTTTGTATTCAGAATACAAAGATACATAACAGTATACAATAGAAGCCCATCGGAGGTCTCAAAAAAAAGTTCATATGGATAAAAAGCACATAAGGTCTATTTATTATTTATTTGAGCTCTAAATGTCCTTCAAAGGTCATGTTGGAAAAAACCAACAATATGTATTTGAACGTAAAATTTCCCGCTCTTTCCGAATCCGTAGTCAAATTTTAAATTCCGTTGTATTAAATACATTTGACCTTCAAAAGACCTTGAACCTGACGTGATGGAGATCAACGGACCTCGGATTCGTGTTCAGCGCATCGAAATACATAAAAGTTATATGGTCTGGTCAAATAGGCATCAACTTTTTTTATTTTGTAAACCTGTGTAATTTATATCTACTTCTGTAAATTTTACATGTTTTAGAATTTTGTTATTACTATCTATTCTTTTGTAAACAAGAGAAAATAATTTTGCACACTTGCGTAAATAGGTCGAAGAGGGCTGTCCTGAGAAAATAGGCGGGAAAATCTGTGTATAAATACGCTGATTTTTGCACAGGCTAGCATTCTCTCCTAGCCTTGCAAAGTGAGCGCTCGAGATTGAAAAAACTTGGCTTATAAGTACATAAGCTCTTTCTCTCAAGTGATTAACTAAGCAATTCCTTCCTTTCCTATCGTAATTGAGGCTCGACTCATAGAACATTTCACGATATGAGAAACGTGGGCTGAATTACATCCTTTTACAAAAGAGACTTAAGCTCTGCTTATGGGACTCTTCGCACCATAAGAAACTGGGGTAAAGTCTATCTTTCCTTAAGCCCAGTTCAAATAATCATAGATACTTTATTTATAATTTTATTACAAACTGAATATTCATAAACATTTTCAAAATTAAAACGAATTCTCACTCATTTGCGTAACAGATCACGAGAGTACGAACAAAATAATAAATAATAGGTGATATTAACATCACACAAAGAATTAAAAATAAAAGCAGAAAGAAACGACAACGTTACAGCTGCAATGCAAGTAAATCCCAAAATAAAGGAAATGACGAATTAGCAGGAAGAACCAATGTGCCTAAACATAAGTTCAAAAAACTACGATTTACAGTAAACAGTCGATTTAATTTCGTACCGATAATATAGTGTATATATTAACCAAAAGCAGAAAAGCGCTAGATAAAATACAAATTACGTATTAAAAAATAAAAATTTAACAATAAGTCTAAACTTATCTGCAAATAGATTTTAAATAATGGAAATAGATATTTTAAATAATTGAAAAAGAAAATTGGTTGTTTTGTGTTTAGATACTTATGCATCAATTGAAATAGTAAGAGACAATTTGTTGAAATTATTTAGGATTCTCAAGGATATCTTGTTACAAAGAAATATTCCACCATTCAACATTTGAAAAGATATTGCCATAAGAAATATGCATTGGTCGGACATAGAAAATTTGTTAAATGACATCTTTCATGAAATAAATTGTAACGTCACTTTCTTATGTCATCCAGAATCGTACATTAGAACAAAAACGTTATTGAAAGAGTGAGCAAACTCTTTGTTATTCAGCTATTTGACCATAGGCTTTTCTCTTATTTCTTCTAATAGTGAAATGTGCTCAATGGAACTATGTGGCCAAATAGGCTTTCTATTTCATCTATTATCATATATTTTGCAAAGTGCCAAAGAAACTGATGCATTCACTGAGCTGAGCTCAATAGCGTCGCTATCAATTCTTACAGATGCGTATAGTAAAAATTGTAATGGGAGAGCGTGAAACATATGATTCGGCTACTTTTGCTTAAGAGATTTATTACTCTCTTAAGTTGAGCACGAAATCATTAAGGATAGGATAAGATAACGAGTAAGGACTGTTACTTTTAAAAATTACTCACCATAGGTGTTAGCTAGATTTTTATTCAAACAGAGCTCGTACCACTACTCGGTGAAGCCTCGGGGCTCAGACTTCCCCGAGACAGATACGACGAGCGTATTTATAGATGCGAGTATATTATCCCCGCTATCTCGCCAGTAAGCATAACATTGATTAGCTCATATTAGCTGCTTAGGTGAAATAGGATTTTTAGCCTAGAGAAAATCCTATTTCCTACAAATATTTATTTTAGTAAAATTGTCAATATGAATTATCATAGAAGTTATGAATTATACATATCTAATTGTAGGTCTAAAATAGTTTTGTTCCATTGAGCATATTTTACTATGTTTATATATTATTGTACGAAATTGAATCTATCTTTTACTTCGTTAAACAAAAATGAATTTTATTTGCTATAATTATTTTAATAAGTTGCGCTAAATTATTAGTTATTATACTTTTACGTTAAAATATCATCGTTTAATAAAATTCAAGTGTTCAAATTATATTCGTGTTGGGAGTAAGATAATTATAAATCTCTTTAAAGGCTTACGATAATATTTCCATTCATTAAAAGGTCTTTATTTTGAAAACTGTGTCGCGAGCTTAAAGGTCTGGCTACCTATGACGTCACGCTCCTTATTTGGATGTGAGTTGACCATCTGTTTATGTTATGTAAAGTCAAAGATGCCTTAATACTTTTTTACATTATTTATATGAATTATATAGAGTACATTAATATTTGAGATACTAACAAGGAAAAGTACACAACCCGAACTCATCGATTTTGATGATTTTGAAACATATTGTAAAACATAAAAAAAAGAGACAGGTATTTTTTTTATCGGCTAATTTTCACTTTTAAGGTGTAAAAACCTCCCCTAAAGTTAACCCCCAAAAAGCGTTTTTTTTTTTAATATCTCGGCTTAAAATTAATATTTTTCAGTGAAACAAATTGGAGGTTATTTCTTACAAAAGGAGCAAGTGTTTCATAGTGATTTGAAAAGTAAGGGTAGCATCTCCTATTTTTTAGGGGTTGAAAACATATATTTTTTGGCATAATTTTATAATAAAAAAGTTTAAACCGACTAAAAAAATTGGAAAAAATGATTAAACATCCATAATAACAAAATTTAATTGAAGTCATTCGGTGTTTTAATAAATATTACCTCTAAGGGGGGTAAACCACCCCTAACACAAAACAACTGTAAATATGTAATTCAATACATAATATTTCGTAAAAAGTTTGTATATAGAGGTTTTCGAGGTCGCTGATTATAAATCTGATATCAGATTTTGAAAATTTAAAATGGCGGAACTAATATGGTGGACGAAAATGTCGAATAAAAATTTTAACTTTCATAAAAACTTGTTTACAAATGTGTGATCTTTGTAGCCTGTACATGTGAACTAAAGAACCTTAAACCCTAAACCCCTAAACAACAAATAGGCTAGATGCCTGTGCTTTTTATCCAATCCACCTCAAATTCCTAAATTTGTAGACAAGAAAATTCTGTGTGTGAAGCAGTTTTATAATTTCCATAGATATTGTTATCAGAATGTTATTGAAATTCCTTTATTGTAAATTTAACTTATAATGGATTTTTGTTTGTAATATAAGAGTATCATAATAATAATGTACAATCTTTTATCTTTTGCCAAAGTGCGTTTTTTGTATTGAGCATAAAATATATTATTTTACGAAGTTTTCACAATAATGGTAGTCCTCATAAAAGTGTTTAAAGCACAATGCTTTTTTGCTTTAACCACATCGTACAATTGCAATATTTGTGCACCCTTCTATTTCACAATGTGTTGCACAAGACTTTCCAAAACTGAAATCTATAGGATTATCAAATTTATCTGGTTTTTCATTGACGTCACCGCTTTTATACCAGGAATATTTAAACAAATCTATATATCTCGGTGAAGACAATGAAGACAAGTTGTTGTGAACCAATGATTGAAGTTTAATTATATTAATTCTCACATGTAACTTCATATCATGATCCATTAACATTACATTATCAGAAAATGTTCGGACAAAGTTTTTCCAAATACGGAATCCATAGACATCAAGTGGTTGTATTTTTCCTGTGGTTCCAGTTGGCATTTTTTTTATGTTAATAATTTTATTTTGTGGCATCGGATCTTTTATAACTTTGTCACAATTACCACTCCAAGAATCAAGTAATAATATTAAGTGATGGCCTACATGGGTATAAAATATTTTTTCCAACCAGATTTTGAAGTGATCTGCAATTAAACGACTTACTAATTAACTGATCAACCATATTACAATGTAAAAATTGTTATTAGTTTCCTTACTTGTTGTTAATTTTCCAGATTTGGATGCTTTCACGTACACGTTTTCTAGTCTAAATATGGTTTTTTCTACAATAGAGCCAAACTTGCCACTTAGTTTCTTTAAAACTAGAAATAGCGATGACAACAGTTGTCCAGTTGCTGATATTAGTGGCTGTATAGTATAACTATGCGTTGTTGTTGAAATTGACTATACCAGACATTGCACTTGCTTTTCTCCTTCTACTGTTAATGTTCTTCCAGAATGCATTTCTAGCTGAAATCCGCTCTGATCTAAATTATACAAATGTTCGAGTCCAATCCTTGGTATACACGATTTAACGTCATCGATAAAAGCTTTAGCCGTAAGTTCTGCACTACTTTCTAGCGTGTTTCTTATTATGAACTTATTTATTATCCTAGAAACTATTCTGTGTGCTTTCTTAAATTTGAGTAACCAATGTTTAGAAGCTTTGAATCTAATATCATCAAAACCAATTTCTTTTTTAGCTTGTAAGGCCCATCGAATTATATCTTCATCGTGGATAATTGAACCACTGTCGAGAGCTGCTTTAAAATTATCCAGGGTATACTGACAAATTTGTGCTACTTTTTTTCTATACGGACCACCTTTATTAATTGAATGAGTCCAATCACGTAGCTGACTAATAGATGATACTTTTTTGAATATGTTTTGCACTATTTTAAGACTAAAACAAGTTTTTATGAAAGTTAAAATTTTTATTCGACATTTTCGTCCACCATATTAGTTCCGCCATTTTAAATTTTTAAAATCTGATATCAGATTTGTAATCAGCGACCTCGAAAACCTCTATATACAAACTTTTTATGAAATATTATGTATTGAATTACATATTTACAGTTGTTTTGTGTTACGGGTAGTTTACCCCCCTTAGGGGTAATATTTATTAAAACACCGAATGACTTCAACTAAATTTTGTTATTATGGATGTTTAAACATTTTTTACAATTTTTTTAGTCAATGTTTTCAACCCCTAAAAAATAGGAGATGCTACCCTTACTTTTCAAATCACTATGAAACACTTGCTCCTTTTGTAAGAAATAACCTCCAATTTGTTTCACTGAAAAATATTAATTTTAAGCCGAGATATTAAAAAAAAAACGTTTTTTGGGGGTTAACTTTAGGGGAGGTTTTTACACCTTAAAAGTGAAAATTAGCCGATAAAAAAAATACCTGTCTCTTTTTTTTATGTTCTACAATATGTATCAAAATCATCAAAATCGGTGAGTTCGGGTTGGGTACCTTTCCTTGTAAGAATGATATTTTTTAAATGTACCATTCCTCAAAATTAGAGGGACACTCGAGAATTAATTCACACTTTCAATAGAATCAAAGACAAATATTATTAGGAAAATTTAAAAATAGATATTCAAAATAGGATTATAAGGTTTGAGAAATATCAAATAAATAAATTAATTAATAATTACTAGTATATTATAAATTAATTATCGACACGCTTTTCAAAACAATTGATAAAATTACTATGGACAATAACGAGTGTGAATGATACTCGTTATGTCTCTCTCTCCCATATTCTAATTTATTTATGTAAGCCAAATGTATACAACATGTCATTTTAATTTCAGTGGGCTGAAGCAAGATATATGGGAAAGAGAGAGAGAGAGAGAGGGAGAGAGAGAGAGAGAGAGAGAGAAAATCGAACGCACGGACCGCGAGGAGGGCGCTCGATTTTCTTGGCGCGGCAGATTTGCCTACCGGTCTTCAACGTGAGCGCACGTGTTAAGCTATTAACACGATACTCGTGCTTTGAGACTATGAATCCTTAACAGCGTGGTTAAGAATACGCAATGTGAGAGATATGAATAAACGTGCGAGTGAGGAGTGTGTGGAGTGACGGCCTCCTACCACCGGCGCCAGTCTATTCGGGCCTATAGCTTGTTAACAATAGTTTATCAATCAAGCGCCTACTGCGAGCCGACTTTCACGGGGTAGCAACTTGTAAGTACTGCTGCGTACCTTACTCTCTCTCTCCCAATTCAGCTTCTTGCCTTCTCTCTCTCTCCTTTTGCTTCGCCACTCTTATATTACTTTTTTTAACATTTATCCGTCATTCTAATAAATAAAACGCTTATTTCTTAACGCGTGTCCGCTTTATTCCGTCCTTCCGCCTATTTTCTCGACCTTTTAATCTCGCGTTTAGGCGTGCGGGTCTAGCGCCGTGACCTGGCATTGAAGCCACGACGCCCCGACAACACCTGACGAGCCGAGCTATTCCTGCCTAACTAAGCCCGGATTCCTGTATTTCTATCATCCGCTTATGATTAATAATTTTTTTTCATGACATACAGACACATGAACCTTTACGGGACATAATAGAACAATTCAATATTAAAAAGCAAATAAAAGTGATATTCTTTCCATTCAAGACCTTCTGTCAGAATTAATCACTCTGTTATTAATATTAAATTTAAATTATTCACTTTATTAGTGCAATTAAAGGAGCGAACTGCAGAGATAGTAAGCAAGGCACTCATTAAAAAGTTCATTTATATCTACAGTAACCTAAAAATTATACTAACATGTAAAGCAAAAAATTTTACTACCAATATTGTAACAAAGAAGTAGTTTTGTCACCAATTTTTATTGAAGAGGGATAAGAGGCGCTTCCGCTCTAAGCAATCGGAAGGGAGGGGCAAAGAGAAAAGGTCGATAAATACCATTACTATTTATACCACTAATTTAATCTTATTATAACAACAAAGAGACGAAAACATGTACAACTTACTAACTGCATATACTAAACGAAATGCGTATCACAAAGAAATTAGCCTAAGTTACTTAGCTAAATAGGTGCGAACTGACCGGCTAGCCAACGCCTCGAAGCCGTAATCTAGTCTAATGAGCCGCTGCTCTAACAAGAGAATCACAAGATGACTAGCGGATGAACGCCTTGCTATATATCTAACTTAAGGGGGCTCCAGCGCGGAAAGTTAATATATCAGTAATAGTGATTTCAATAGATTAGATTGCGCTGAATTCAATAATATACTCATTTACCCCGGAAGCTGTAGAAAATTTTGAGATATTTCATTTCAAAGTTTACACGTTTAATATTTCCTTATATGGAATCCACCGCGGAAAAGGATTAAAATTGATTCGTTATTAACCTTTATTTAGTAGTTATGAAATAATAAAATAATGTCCTTATAGATTAAGACAGCTTTCATATGGTATGTTTAAAAGTAGGTAGCCCTGAAAAATATCAAGATATTTGTGAAAATTGTTCAAAAAATGTATTAGGTCCTCAGATATCCGGCGATTGAACGGCAGTCGTGTTTATTTTGCTGCGAAAGAAAATCACGCGAGTTTGAATTATGCGAAATGTGTTACATATTCGTAATTAAAAGTTTTCATGATTTGCTGCTGAATATTTCGGTAATTTCAAATCCCTATATAAAAGGGAGCCAGCTCTTAGAGCTCCTCCATATTAGTAAGCATTGAATATCGTTGGTCGAGAGAGCGTAAGCGCGAAGTTATTGGTTGAGAGTCGAGTACGGAGGAGAATTCGAATGTATGAAAGCAGGAGAGTATGATTGAGTGAGGACTGCGATAGCCCCTGGGTTTTTTTCAAGAAAAAAATTGTTGTTAGTCAAAAAAAGAAAACCGCGGTAATTGTAATGAATAATATGATAAACACGGTCCTTGTAGAAATTGGTGTATTATTGATGGGATATGTTCAAAAAAATACCCTAAACAATTTCAAAAAGAAATAATAATTGATGAAAACCGTTGCATTTCTTATCGTCGAAGAGATACTGGAAAAAAATATTTAGGTCCTAATGATTATGAAGTAGATAATCATCATGTAGTACCTTATGCTTCAGTGTTATCTTTGAAGCTTAATTGTCATATTAAGGAAGAAGTTTGTTGAAGTATGAAATGCGTTAAATATTTATCTAAATATTTTTACAAAGGACATGATGCAGCATCTGTAATTGTAACTAATTCTAATGATCTTATTAATGATCATAATGAAATTATTCAATATTTAAGTGCGCGATATCTAGGCCCAGCAGAATCCATTTGGTTGATTTTGTTTCGACCAATGCACGATGAAAGTCATGTTATTATTCGTTTACCTGTGCATCTTCCAAATTTTTAAAACATAACAATACTCACAGAACCTACTGATATTGACGAGATAAATAATGCAATTGATTCCCAAATATCAATGTTGATGGATTATATTGATTTGAATATGCGAGATCATAGCAGCTACGTTATTATCTCAAGGTAAAACAATACATAAAATATTTCAATTACCTGTACCTTTGTTACGAGATTCATCATCGAATATAAAATTAGAATTACAAGAAATAGCTAATTTGAAAGAAACAGATGTCTTCATCTAGGATGAAGCACATGTGGCTCCAAGATATGCTATTGAAGTGATGGATAAAATTTTACGTAACGTAATTGTATCGAAAGCTCGTTCGTTATCAATCTTTAAGGTGGGCAAGTGAGGCGCACTCGCTTATAGCAATCAAGGCGGGAAGGGGGGAAAAGGTAAAGAAATGAAAGTGATTAGGGAATTATAGACATAACAAAAATTCGCATTCAAATCAAATCTAATTCTAATCTAATCAAAGTCAAATTACTCTTAAACTTCAAAATCATACATGAACAACCACAAAAAGAACAAACCGCATTATTCTACTTATTACCAGCTTTACAAATCTTAACCTAATGAACATAACGGTGTTGCGAACACGTCTGAATACTATAGAACACAACGGTGTTCTTAACGCCTATTACGATAGAGAACAAAGAACAAATTAACTAACTTATCACGCTTACAAATCTAAACGAAATACAGCACGCGTCGTCCGGCAGGTGACCGCCATGACGACGAACCGACTTAGCCTACTTAAACTAAAAGAGAAAGCCGCCCGGCGAGGGATCACCTGGATGATTTTCTACCCGATTTATGTCGCCGACCGTAATTAGGGCAGGTAGCCGGCGTATGCACGCCTTGCTACCTACCTGACCCTTACAATTACGCGCTGTGCCATACCGATGAAGAGAGAGAGAGAGAAAGAAATTAGATTGCGAGCCTTGACCTTCAATGCAGGAACGGGAGGCCTGGCTGCGCCTTGCGGACGATATTGCTGGCCATCGCTGGGCAACTCCTGCCGGCTTCTCCGGGTAGCATCCCGAGCAGATTCTGGAACAAGGCACTCGTCCTTTTTCTTCTAGGTCCTTCTCGGCTCCTTGGCGGCGTGCGCGTTCGGCTAACCCTTTGTTCTCAACTGCACTTTCGACTCTGCACCGCTGACCGTCTAAACCATCTTAATAGCTGATCGACTGGAAACCTTCTGACTGACTGACTGCTCGACTCACTGCCGTCTTTATCGCTCGTTTTTCTTCCGCGATCGACAGCTTCTTCCTCGTTCTTTCTTACCCCACTTAACCTACTTATTAGGCGGCGCGCGACTAATGCGCTAATTGTTCGCGACGCGCGTCTGCCTAATCTTGCGTGGGGCACGCACACCCCTAACTCTCTCTTTCTCTCTTTCTAACACCTCTATACTCTGTCGTCAGCGTAATAGCTTTGGAACGGCTCGGCCTCGCTCGGCAATCTCCGTCAGCTGAAAGAAAAACCATGCATTAGGCGCATTCTTAAATGCGCCTAACGGTAGTCACCGTGCTTTGTCGAGAGAGAGGGGGAATTGGGGAAAATACCGACGAGAACAAGCGCAACGCTTGCTCTCGTCATATAATGAACAATGATAAGTTATTTGGTAGAAAAATAATTGTTTTAGGAGATTTCAGGCAGTTACTTCCTGTGAAGGTAAATAGCATGCGTAGTGAAACTGTTGATTTATCTATAAACCGTTGTTCACAATGGGAAAATATTATTACATTTTCTCTAATCCAATATATGCGAGCTTTAATGAAAAAATTGAATTTTTGAAATTTTTGTTAAATGTTGGTGATGGAATATTGAATGATAATCAAGATAATTTGAATTTACCACATTTTCATTAATCAAGATAACTTGAATTTACCACATTTTCCTCAAAATTTTATTAGAGTAATTAGTAACCTAGAAGACATAGTAAATGACATTTATGGTGATATATTACTCAATAAACAATATAGAAAATCAATTAGTTTTACTATTTTATCTGCACAAAATATTCACGTATTAATGAAATTAATGAAAATGTTGTTTATTTACTAGATGAAACAACGGAAAAAAATTTACACAAATATTGATAGTATAGAAAACCGTGATAATGAAGGTTTTGAAGGTGTTATATCAATTGAAGATTTGAATGCACTTGCACTCTTGTTTCTTACTCCTTACGAATTAAAATTAATAACAAATTGAATTTGTATGCTGATCTGGAGTCTTACTATTAATGAAGATTTATTTAACGGTAATAGATTATTGATTTTAGAATTATGTAATAATTTATTAAAATGTGAAATATTAAATGGTGATTAAAAGGGAGAAATAGTCTTTATAAATTTTATAACGTTATATTCCTCAGAAAATGAATATCTATTTGTTTTTAAACGCCGACAATTTCCTATCAAATTAGAATTTGCAATAATAATAAATAAAGCAGAAGGTCAAACTCTAGAAAAAATTAGAATAGATTTAAGAAACGACGTTTTCAACCACGGTTAGTTATGTGTTGCTTTTTTTCAAGTTCGACCGTGGAATTCATTGAAAATATATACGACAGCAATAATAAGGACAGCATTAAAAATTTCGTGTATAAAGAATTGCATTTATAAATTACTTATTAAATTAAGTCGAAACATTTTACGTTACAAAATTTAACTGAATAGTTTTATTTATTTTATTAATATTGTTACAAAAAGTTAAATGTCCATCACAACTATTATCCAGATTAACAGGCTACGCGCGCTAATGCACTTCTATATAATAAATAACATAGGTCGTTGTTAAGTTGCAGTTTTGATGTTTTTCAAAACCACCACGTGTTAGACCGTTTTAGCTCCGAGTGGTCCTGACTCGGTCGAATTGAACCTTCGATATGATAGCCCGACCGTCTCAGCGAATGGATCGCGTTTTTGCCGACAATGTCCGAAATTCGTCCACGCGAGGGATAAGTGAGAGTAATGGGGGTGCGACTCGCTGGATTATTAAAATGAAAATACACGGGTAACATAAGATAGATTTATATGTTGGGGACAGGAGAGCAAGAATAAACAACTGCCCTATTGTTTTTAAACGGCTTTTTTTTTTTTTTTTTTTTTTTATTTTATTTCACAAAGTCAGCTACAAGGTTGTTAAATTAATCGCACGCGTGAACAAGACTGTACTGCTCGAGAGGTCAGGATAGAGTGTCGTCGCTTTTTTTCCACTTCCCGCTTCATTCACTCGGCTCTTCCTCTCCTTGTCATTTTTTGCATAGGCGTAGATAAATGAGGCCTGAAGGAGGCCAATGTCGCACTTCCCTCCGCTTCGCTCGTGGTTCGCCGGGCGGCCCCGGGAATAACCCTTATGTTATTGCCGGGCCGTAAGATCGAAAAAATCATCTGCAGCAGGTCATGGCAGCCTCGGGAAGTGGCACGGCCCGTATCTCCTTCCCGAGCTGTAGCGTACGGCCCTGGATCTGCCCAATAGCAGCCATGCTCGTCAAACGAGCGAAGCCATGGAGGGTGGCCGTTTCAATCAATTTCCGACATATGCATTTACGGCGGAGGCGGATGGTCGCGACGACACACTTTCCCACCATCGCGCGCAAAGACTTGATTTTTTGTTTGTCGCAACGCACGCTGTACATGTTTTGACGTATCGAGTCGCTAGCGCTTCGCATATACCTTACTGTCTACGGCCTCTGACCGAAGAGGAAAATTCGGGTTTTCTCCGGCGCGCCGCGTCATGAATCACGGTTTATCGCACGTTGTTCAACGCGTAACCGAGATAGAAAGATTGCTGGTGTCTTCCGAGCAGACGTTCAACAGCTGTGGACGTCTACTTTTTTCGATCCGTAACATTATATATGTATAAATACATAAGATAACATATCTAGTATTGATATCTCTATCGCGTTACTATCTAATTTACAATTTTATTAAATAACTATTCTAAAATACGCGGTCGGTCGTCGTTACGCACCCAGGCCCGGTACGCAAACAGATGGATTCACCGAAAGGGAACACTGAATATAATAAGTAATTATCGAAATAAAGAGAGAGGGAAAACAAGGAAGAGATTTCGCTTTATCGAGAATAGAGCGTTGAAGTACTCACTCTGTTGTTTTGGTCCTTTTTGGTTTATATAAGTCTGGTTTATGGTGTTAGTTTTATAATTGGAATTCGAAACACAATAAGTAATGGCAAACTCTTTTCTTTTTGTGCTCGGAGACTTCATTCAAGTCGAATATAAATAATAGGTTTGATTTAATTAATAACTCTGGCGAAAGTAGCGTCCGTACTCAAGAACCGGCTAATCGCAACTCCTGTCGCGCCTGCCTCGCTACCGCAGCCTACTCTCCCTCTCTCCTTCCTATTTTTCGTCTTCTTCTCATTGCTTTGTCTCTGCTACAAAGGCTCAACAAGCGCGCACACGTGCGCTGCTGACTTCAGCAGCTTATCGTTGAAGTCTTGGCCTTGACGCTTTTACTATGTGTCGAAACTTTGTTTTAATCACTGGTCAATTTCTGTCACATAACAGTCGTCACTGCACGATACACAATTAGGTTACGTTAGATATAAATAAACATTTCGTATTGCCTAGTAACGATAAATATGTCATTGCTCACTAATTGATTGCCTTGCGTCAGCTTTCACTTGTGCGCCTTGCTAATCCCGATGTTTGGCCGATGTTAGCAACTTATCGGGTTTGGCTAGAACGCGGCAGTTCAAGGCATAAGGTTCTTGAAAAAGAGAATCCCGTAACACGTCTAGCCGCGAGCATTTTATGATCGACTTCCTGCCCGCTCTTCTCTGCGTTCCTTGTCCACGTTCATGAAAAGAAAAGGGCGCAAGATCGCCAAGCTGAACACCGTCATAAGGAGAGCAGCTCCAGAGAACCAAAGAGAAGCTTGAATGTCAGAGCTGCGTCTCTCTTTGCACCAAATAAGCCAGATAAGTACCCAGTGGTTAGCGCTTCGTGAAAATAAAACTATGTAGCATAAAAATTGCATGATATGATGTCGAGACGATCACATTCAGCGCCCACAGCTTCGAAATCCGCGAATTAAATAAACTTTACAAGATAAGCAGTTTCGCATAAATGTTAATGGAGAAATGCTGTTATTATTATTACAATACGATGTAAAGAAAAACATTAATCAGGAAAATTCAGGTCTGACGTTCAGAAACATTATTCTCCTTCGAACATAAATTAAATATTTACAGCCCATATGCAGTCAATAAAAGCTAGTTGCTGATTGGCTCATTACATAAAAGATCAATTTGGAGACTATTTATCAAATTGTAATCGCATAGTAAGTTTTTCAGGATCGTCATTGCTGTATCTATTAACAATAATAAAGAGAAACAGATTATAGATATGGATTTTTTATAACTATAAACAATTTATGAATCCGACGATGTGACTTTAACTAATTACATTGACGATGTTGTCGCACATATCGCCCAGTATACCTGTATCAAAACTCTAGCCACGAAAGATCTATGTAGTCGTAAAACTGATATCTGTCTCTCTAGATATTATTGAAACTTGTCCGACTGGTGAGAAAATTATCAGACTACAATTAAGTTTTGCTGAAGAAAATGTTTTAATAAAACACATATTCAAGAGTATGCATGTTTTATCTACTAACATTTTTATTCTATCATTCATATATTCGACGAGGAGATTTTGTCTGATTATAGAATGTAATTAATTGCATTAACAATAACCAATATTTAGAAAGATACTTTTATCACTATGCTTCAACTTTTCAGGATGAAAGAGAAATTTGGAGACTATTTATTATTGGGAGTACAAATAGAAAACTGCCGTTTTCCCATAGGTGGCGTCAGCATTGCACGTCGGTAAAAAATTATTAACAGGAACGTTACACAGCCAGCTGAGGCATTTGTCAACAACTCTTCATCACCTCGCTTGTCTATTTTTACTGTGCTTTGTTTTGTTCGTGCGCAAAAATGGCAAAATTCGAGCCGAACAGGAGACATTTGCGGGAAGTGTTGCTTTTTGCATTTCATTCGGGAAAAAATGCAGCTGAGGCGCGTCGAATGATTATAGAAACTTATGGTAACAGCTGTATTAGTGAAAGAACGTGTCGGGAATGGTTCCAAAAGTTTAGAAATGGCGAGTATGACGTAGATGACAAGGATCGTCCCGGACCCGTAAAAAAGTTCGAGGATGCGAAATTGGAGGCTTTGCTTGATGAAGATTCTTGCAGAACGCAACAGGAACTTGCGGATTTATTGGGCGTAACCCAGCAAGCCGTTTCCCATCGCTTAAAATACTTAGGAATGATCCAGAAAGTGGGATGTTGGGTGCCGTACGAGCTGAAGTCGAGGGACATCGAACGGCGTCTTGTCACGTGCGAACAACTCCTCCAACGGCAAAAAAGGAAGGGTTTTTTGCATCGCATTGTGACCGGCGATGAAAAGTGGATACACTATGACAACCCAAAGCGGAGAAAATCGTGGGGTCTTCCCGGCCATGCATCAACTTCGACAGCGAAACCAAACATTCATGGCTCGAAGCTGATACTGCGTATTTGGTGGGACCAGCTTGGCGTAATTTACTATGAACTCCTGCAACCACGCGAAACCATCACAGGAGCCCTCTATCGGACGCAATTGATTCGTTTGAGTCGAGCGTTAAAGGAAAAACGCCCAAAGTACGCGGAAAGGCACGACAAGGTCATATTTCTGCATGACAACGCTCGGTCACATGTTTCCAAGGTCGTGAAAACATACCTGGAAACTTTGAAATGGGACATCCTGTCGCACCCGCCGTACTCTCCTGACATCACCCCTTCTGATTTCTACTTGTTCCGATTGATGACGCATGACCTGGCCGAACAGCACTTTCGTTCTTACGAAGAAACCAAAAATTGGATCGATTCGTGGATCGCGTCAAAAGACGAACAGTATTTCAAAGAGGAATTCAGAAGCTGCCAGAAAGATGGGAAAAAGTTGTGACTAAGGATGGAAATTATTTTGAAGAATGAGATTGTAACGAGTTTTTTACAGTAAAACCTCAAATTATTAGAAAAAACGGCGATTTTCTATTTGTACTCCCAATAAATTTATAAATAAAATGTTTCATGTTAGTCGCTACTTTTGAGCAAATACTATTTCAAAAATAATTATAAGATTTTTTATACTAAATATACACTCCGTTGTACAACTTTATTTTTTAGGCTGTTTTGACTTTTGCTGTAGTCGCTAGAACCTCTTTAATCTAGCGCGGTCGCGAGTCTGCCGTGACAACAGAGAGAATAGAGAGAGAGAAAATATGGAAATTGACTTCGATGACGAATTGCCTATGAAATAGCCGATATTTGCAAAATAACGTTGGTGGTGTCTCTTCCTTTTTCTTTGTTGGGAAATTTGCCGAGATGTCAATCGACGGTGTAGTATTCTTTCTTCTGCTAATTACTTGTTTAGACGTGTTACTATATCTGTTTGAGTTGGATTTAGATTTTCGAAATCAATTCTACTTTCAGTTTTGTAAAGATAACATAAACTGATCATTCCATAGCATGGCAAATCATAGTCATCATTAAATATACAAGTATAAGACATTTAGTATAAAACAGCTCTATATCTTAATAGTAATAATTCTATGCTGGAAGTAACCTTAATATCTTTAGTAAATATTCCTTTCAAAGTGATATCTTTATCTGAATGGAAGATTAATTTCACAGGGATAGAATTTTGCTTTATTACATTTATGGGAGAGGAACAGTCTATAAGGAATCTTATTTCTTTTCCAGTCCGATTAACTTCAGAAAAAAATTAAATTGGCAATTGGTTTGAATTTTAAAATAACCTTCATACAGATTTCCAGATAAGTTATTGATTCTTCTTCAAGTATTGATCTTATTTTTTCTGTTCTACATTTATCAGGTATTTGATTAGCGAATCGTGTACCTAACATTCTCATACGAATAACATTGGTGTTAGGTGTAAGTGAGCTTCGATTTTGAATAAAAAGTCGGAATCTAATATGCCCTCCAAGTTAGTCGAAAAATCATTCGAAACTACATAAAATTTTATGCGTATTCCAAATATATCAATCTCAATGGATTCTAATGCTTCGTATGCCTACCTACGAATATCTTTTAAAGAAATTCTATCGAATTTATTATATAATTTTGTTACATACCTTTCTTTTATCAAAGTGTTTATTAAATACTGTATCCAATCGTATTTAGAATTATAAACATCTATTATGGAAAAGTCTTTTTCATTATTTATTACTTAGTTTGAGTATATTAGTGGATGAAGCAGAAGTAACTAATAATTGATTTCTTTTTCTAGTAAGAAAATCTATTATACAATAAACCAAATGTTCGACTTTTTCTTGAGGTTCGTTAGGAGTGGATATATTATTCAGATCAAATATTTCTATAGGGTTACAAAATGAAGCATTGGTCGAGGCTTTCGAAGCACCACGTTGATAAACAATTGAATAGTCATATTGTGATAAATAAAATCGCCATTTAAGAACTCTAATATTTAGGTCAGCGGTCTTAAACCATACGAGAGACTGATGATCTGTAATTATAGTGATCGGTTTATCATAAATAACGTATTTAAAAGCTATAACGGGGTTGTTACTTGCCCGCGTTATTTCACGAGAGAACGAAGGATATAATATGCAGCTCGTTGCGGGCGTGCAGTAGCCGCACGAGGCTATGCCCAGATGTCCGGTTATGCCTTAAGGTCCGCGAGAGCGTCGTGGATCAAGCAGCTAATCTTCGTATTAATATATCGACGGGGGAACGTGAGAGGCAGTAGAATCAGGTGTAAATAAGAGGAAGGCACATATAAGATAAAATGGTGTTTATATAACGTAAGAGTTTACTAGGAGTGCAGCGCAGCGATAAAGAGAGAGAGAGAGAGAGAGAGAGAGAGTAACAAGCTAGCGAGAGAGAGAGAGACAGTAGATACGAGAAGGTACTTACAAAGAACGACTGAACCTCGGATAAACCCTGCTTGGCTCTCGAACGCAGCGAACCTGGCGACGGCCTTGCACTCACTCAATTCAACGCACTCTCTCACACAGCACTCTCGATGCACGATTTGCCATCAATTGTCTCTTTTTCGAGATGCCTCAAGGCCAAGTTGAGATTGGAAAAGAGTTGTTGAATTACAATGTGAAAACCGGCCGGCGAGAACACGTGCGCGTTCGGACACGATCAACAAGCTAGTCCCGCGGAAGAGCTCCCCACTCTCTCTCCTTCTCTACCGAACATATATCAGTTCGTATAGCGCGACAGTCTCTCCTCATTCCCTCTCTCGCACATGAGCATATACTCAGTTTAAGCCTACGCGAATCTATTCTCTCTTTTGCTGCTTCGCGTTGTATTGTTTATATTCTCTCTCTTTCTTACCTTGTATTCTATTGCCCGCTGCAGCTGCTACTGCTAAGTATTGTATCATGCATAAGTTAGTATTATACCAAATAATGAATATAGATATATATGTATATATGTACATAAGTAAATATGGTTGTCTGAGAAAGAGAGACATAACGAGTGATTTATCACACGTTATATTCCCCTCCCCTAGACGTTGGTAGCGCAGGCGATACCAACTCGACACCTCAGTCTCTCTCATTTAGGGAAGAAGACTACAAGGGGTATAAGAAAAGAAAAAGGTCATTATTTATTGAACACGTCATTGTGTGTAATGGTATCAAACAAAAGAAATACGGTAACTTGACTTGAACTAAATAATAAGGTTTTATCACATGTGGCTCCTTCACGCTCTCTCTCTTGTTTTATATAACTTTGATACTAGTAATAAGGCAATGCCGTGAGTCAGTCTAATTCGACAAAAGAAAAAAAAATTAAAGTGAATTTCTTTTCTTTTCACAAGGTAACAAAAAAAGGAAGGCGTCGATACCGTAAAGAAAACAAAAGGGCAACTGACTCGCATGGATTGCGGCGTATCGCATGTCTGACGCGAATAACGAAAGAAAACGTGAAATGAAAGGCATCGGCCATTAAACAAAAGAAAAAGTAGTCTCTCGATGGAAGGGTCATCTTCTTTCTTCCGTATTCAGTGTAGCCATGGAGTAGAAAAGATAATTACGGAGCGATCCTTCAATGGAATGCCCTAGGGCCGTATTCCTCGACGTAGTCGTATCTGTCAACTACTCCCAGCTCGAATTTCCAATGCTGGAAAAAGTTAGGGCAGTTTTCCGTCCTGCTCACACCGGTAAGGTTGCAAGCGAAGCAGTACCGGACGCGTCGCTTTGGCACGTTAGGTCCATCCCATTTACCACAGGACGTGGTAGCACATATGTGCTTTAGCGCATGGTACTGGGGATCAAATTCAGGTTGCTTTCGCAGTAGTGAGCGGCTGGAGCCCTATGAGCCAGCTCACGGCGCTGTTCGGGAGAGAATTGGATTTCTCTAGACGCCTGGTCTTCAGCTTCAGCAGGGGACAAGGATGGGACCTGCGGCACCCCTGCAGACGCGGGGAGCGGTTGAACCTCCGCTTCCAGCAGATTTAACTGGACCAGCCGACGTTGTATTTCCTCTTCCTCTCGGCGCTTTTGCTCCTGGAGTTTCAACAGGAGGGCTCGTTCCTTCTGGATCTTCTTTGCAGTATCCCAACGAGCCGCTGCATTGGCCAGAAAGGCGCGGCGTTCTACTTCGTCCTGGACCTTTTTAAGTAGGTCATCAGGGGTAAGGGCCCGGATTCGATGATCTGGGTGATTCGCCAGTTCTAGAGCCTCGGCGTAGGCCTGGCCTTCGGCTTGATCGGTCTTACGGCGAGCTGCTCGGAGATCTTTTATTTTCCGGTTGACGGCCAACCATTGGTCCTTGGAGGAGTCGGAATCGGCTATATCCATAAAGATGAGCAGGTGCTCATGGCCTTGAGGCGAATGAGGCAAAGGCCCCATGGTGTCGCCGCAGACCACTTCCCAGGGACGGGTAACTATGTGTTTACCCATGAGTCCAGCAGGGGATTTTTGCTCTACTTTTACTTGTTGGCAAATCATACAGTTACGCACAAAGTGCGCAACGTCTTTGTACATGCCAGGCCAATGATAGCGTAAGACAGCTCGTTGATGAGTCTTATATCGTCTTTGATGACCCGATGTCGGCTCATCATGGCATTCCACCAGAACTTTCTCTCGTTGTTCTCGAGGAACTACCAGCTTCCATGCATCGTCATCATCGCCCATCAAATAATCTACTACTGGGTCAGATCGATAAACATATAAGCGGCCACCTACTACTTTCCAGTAAGGATGCGCTTTAGGATCCTGGGCGACTTGCGAGAACTTGCGTCGATACCAAGGGTCTTTGATATTGTCGTCAAGGGAAAGAGTCTCTTACAAGCTCTTCTCTCTTACAAGCTCTTGTCGACCAATGCCGCTGCCTCTCTCTATCTCTCCTCTTCTTTCTTGTTGCGGTAGCAATGCTGAAAATATAAAGGCTGACATCAGGCACGTGAACTATGCGCCATAGATCTGCCATGAGTCCCTGCCGATGGTAGGGAGAGATAAGGGACACAAGGTGCAGGTCAAATCCACCGGCACCGTTACAGCCTCTCCGAAGGCCGAAGTTCTCCTCAGGACAACAAGGCCTTACTCCAACCTCCAGACTCTCTCTCTTTTCCTTTCGGCATAGACTCACGACTTGGCCCGGCGCAACAATAGCTTAGCTTATAGTAATTTAACAAACTTATGACTAGCTTAATTCTAGGTTAGCGTAAGAACGAACTAAGGTTTAGCTTAATAACAACGACTAAATTTACAAGGGTTAATCACAAGGACAAACACGGAGTCCACATGGTTTAAAGAAAATAAATTAAATTATCGGGTCGACAACGCGCCAAGGCGAACCGTGCACGTGTTCATCCCTAAAGGATACTATACCTTAAAGCTCGACGACTATTTCTTAGCCTCCAGGTACTTGAGCCTGAGGGCCCTAAGCTCCTCGGCTACAGGTGTGAGAGCGCCAACACCACTGAGCCGATGACCAACTGCAGCAGTCTCCGTCGCCGGGGGCGCCTCCGACGTATCCACCGGAGCAGTCTCCGATATATCCATCGGGGCGACCCCCATCAAAACCGAATCGGAATCATTCCGCGACCGTGACTCCGCGTCGTTAGTTAGTTGACGAGCGCTTTTGCGTGCCAGCCTCTTCCGATAGGCTTTTCCCGATCGATGACGCGGTCTTCGCGTGACCTCAGGAGCAGTGACCAGAGAGGCCGCTCGTCCCGTCGTTACAGGCTCCTGGCCTTGAGGAGCCTGCTGTAGCGCCGGTCTGTCTTGTGGAACAGACGGCCCACTGGACAACGGCTCACTCAAAGCCGGAGCCAGGGCATCCCGGTTAGAGCTAATCTTTGCCTGCTCCAGCGAGTATACCAGGCGACACCGCGGACAGTCACTGACGGTTGTGTCCAACCACCCGCAGTTGCGGCAGTAGTCGCGCCAGAGCGGCAGCTCCGCGCAGTCGGCCCTGCGATGGGAGCCCGTCCGGCAATTGAAGCACCTGAACGGTGGGAGATCTAGACGATCATCCCACGGCACAGGCGTCAACCCTCGGAGGAAGGCTCCCCTCACAAGCCCGAACCCCGCACCTGGAGCGCCAGCCCTATCCGGTACACTCGCCGGGACCGACTCGGCTGAGCGCCTTTCCCCGCGCCTTACAGGCTGGGCAGCCTCGGATGATGTTGAGGCACGCTCAGTTGTCGGCACGGGGAGGACGGGCAACGAGGCCGGAGAAGACGACGGCCGGCTTGTCGCCCGAGTCGCACCGGCTACAGAGAGTTGGTCGATTTCCAACGACGCAACGTCCGCAACCAAGGGAGCCGATAGCGGAAGCACTGGGTTTCCCGAGTGCAACGGCGACTCGATGTTGCATGAAGACATGTCGAACCGTGCCCGCCGTCGCCTCCTCCCCGCGTTAACGCGTTCCTCGTGTTCACGTCTTCGCTCATCAGCCGAGTAACCAGCAGGCGCAAAACCACCCGGTCTGCCAGTTCTCACGAACTGATAGGCCGGATCTAATCTCTGGAGCGCAAGAGGCTTCCATGGCAAGGGTTCATGCACGTGCCTCTGAGGCGCCAATCGAGGCACCTCGGAGGCCCGCGGAATTTCCCTTGCCGAATCACCATCCTCGCCCAATATCTCCAGCAGCCCGTTGGTGCCTAAGGGACCCAACGAAGGGCTAAGGCGTCCGACTCGTCCCCGCGAATTCGCGCGCGTCCTGATGACCCTCCCGAAAGTTGGTCTTGGGGCGCGACCGATCGAAACATGTCGTCGATCCGGTGACGGTCCCAAACGGGCATCAGCAACGACCGCTGGCTGATACAGGCCTTCTGCGGCGGAGGCCACGCGCAATCTCTCCGCTGCTTCACGTATCGCGAGAGACGTGAGGCGATACGACGCGCACTTGCGTACGGCCTCTCCCCAGTACCGTACTGGAGCGGCCAAACGCAACGTCGTAGAAGTAGCCTTGCCCTTTTTAAGGCTTACCAAACCTGACGCCTCGTAGGGGAGCGGACTCACTGGTAACGGTGGAGGAGTCGGCACTCCTCGCGACCCGGGGCTGGCACTAACAACCGTTTCACTCAAGGCGCCAGGAAGCTGTGGCGGAGCCTCGACCAAAGCGACCGCCTGCTTTTCCTGTGAAGGAAAAGCGGCTAGCCCCTCGGTCTGGCTCAACTCCTCAGCTTCCCACTCCATCGACTGCCGCGACACGTCAGGGGTGTTCATCCCAATCGCGGTAGATGACTGTGCGGCTCGGTCAGGCTCAAAGGGTGCTGTGGCTGCCAGATCCATCGTCCTTTTTGTGCAACGTCGTTACCGACACCTTCAAATGAAACAACGGATATTTAAGTTATTACCTCTCTAAACTACATACCTCATTATTTTCAGCGTGAACGATATGCCTAATCTCCTTTAACCTTTCGAGGTGCAAGGTATCACTTTAATTCAGATACATGCACTCGCGCACTACGATGTTTGCTATCCGTTTGCAAATCGTATACTTCCGGTTATAGTACTCTAACGATTTTATACGGACCGTCATACTTAGGGTCTAGTTTCGCGTTTTTACCCGCGGCAGCGTTAGAGAGCGAATGGACTTTCCGCCAGACTAAGTCTCCGACTTGGAAAAGTACTTGCTTTCTACCTCTATCATATTGACGCTTTTGCTTTTCTTGAGCTTCTTCAATATGTTTCGCCACTAGGTCTCGAAGCGCGTTCAATCGCGTTAGCCGATCCGTCCACTCTTGCGTATCAATTTTCGTAATAGGCAACTTCTTTTCTAACTCTCTTCTAAGACTTTTAACCGGCCGAGGATCTCTACCAAAGTTTAAGAACGCCGGCGATACCTTAGTCGACGATTGCGTCGCGGTATTTAAAGCATGCCTAAACTCGTGCAAATAACGGTCCCAGCTTCTGTGGTCTTTATCAACGAACATAGCAATCACAGTTTTCAGCGTCTTATTGACGCGTTCAACCGGATCGCTCTGCTGATGATATGCGGGGCATAACACGTGCTCAATGCCATGCTCTCGCAATATACCCTGGAAGATCACGCTCTTGTATGCTTTCGCATTATCACTTATCAAGTACTCTGGCGTTTCCCATCTAAATAAAATTAATTCTTCCAAGGCAGCGGCGAGAGCAGGCCCGTCTGCCGAACTAAGCGGTTTCAGTTCTATCCACTTGGTGAATAGATCTTGAAACACGACCATATTGGTATATACCAAAACCTATTCTTGCTGCGTGGTAGCTCGACTACATCTGTGGCTACTACGGCCCACGGGCGTTCTACTGCACGTTTTCCCATTAAGCCGAGCGGCGCCTGTTGTACTGTTTTGTACTCCTGGCACTTTTTACATTCGGCAATAAAGGTACTAACGTCGTACCAAACGCCCGGCCAGTAGTACTCACGTGCTATTCTATCGTAAGTCTTTTCCCGGCCTAAATGTCCAGAGGAGGGCTCGCAATGAGCGTCGCGCAACACGCGTTCTCTATGCTCGACCGGCACTACCATGCGCCAACACTCTTCTCTGTTAGTGATCGGATCGAGCAAATGGTTCTGCATAAACTTATAGAGCGTGTTACCTTCTACTCTCCACGTTCTATACTTTTTCGGCCTAGACAACACATCCTGTATTCGTTGCAGATACCATTTATCGCTCGTGTCCTCAAACGCGCATACCTCATACTCGTCTTCGAATTCTCTAGATAGCGCGTCTGGCACATGGTGTAATGCCCCTTTCCTATGTACTATCTCACAGTCGTGTTGCTGAAATTCAAGTACCCACCTCTCTAACCGACCTGTAAGTTCTCTTTTATTCAAAATTTTCGTAAGCGCGCTATGATCAGTAACTACAATAAAGTGTGACCCTTCTATGTACGGTCTAAATTTCTTTACCGCGAATAGAACGGCTAAAAACTCTATCTCACTAACCGTGTAGTTACGCTCATGAGTGTTAAGCATTCGGCTGGCATAGCATATCGGATGCTCACCATCTTCGAATATTTGAACTAAACACGCGCCAACCGCAAAAGATGAACCGTCGCAGTGCAAGTAGAAAGGGCGCGCGAAGTCCGGGCGCGCAAGAACAGGCGCCTCAGTCAACGCGCGCTTCAGCCTTTCAAATGCAACTTGCTGAGCTTCACCCCAATCCCACGGTTGATTTTTACGAATTAATTTTGTTAGAGGAACTTTAATATCACTTTCGTGTTCAATAAACCTAGCGTACCAGCCTACCATCCCGAGAAAGCGACGCAACTGAGCTACATTGTTCAGAGCCGGATAATCTACAATCGGTTGCACCTTATTGTCGTCCGGACGCAAACCCTCACTGTCTAAGCGATAGCCCAAGTACGTCACTTCTATACAGAAGAAATCCGACTTCTCGAGATTAATTTCTAGACCTAGGCTCGCTAACCTTTTCAGCACCTTTTCTAGCCAAAAGACATGACTTTCAAAGTCCGCGCTAACAACTAGTAAATCATCAAGATACCAGAAAACGTGCGGTTCGTATTCAGGCCCGAAAAGTGCGTCCATTACTCTCATGAACGTTGCTGGCGCGTTCACCAAACCGAAGAGCATTCTTTCAAACTCCCACAAACCTAGTCCCGGTACTGCAAAAGCCGTATATTGCTTACTTATCTCCGAGAGAGAAATTTGCCAGAACGCTGACTTTAAGTCGATTTTCGAAAGATGAACCGCGCCGCGCAACCTATCTAAGATTGAGTCCATGCTTGGCATTGGATCAGCGTCAATCTTTGTCACTTTATTAACCGGCCTAAAATCTAGACAAAATCTATAACCGCCGTCTTGCTTACGTACGACTACCGGCGCGCTACACCATTGACTGTTCGACGGCCTGATTATCTTTGCCTTCCACAGGCGCATTGTTTCTTCCTGCAGGAAGGCCAAGATTTTCGGCGACATTCGACGCATTGGGGTTTTAATCGGGCGCGCATCACCTACATCGATAATATGCTCGATAACATTTGTGACAGCCGGCGAGTCTCCAGGCTCAGGGACGATCCGGCGAACGAGCGCCATGATCGTCTCGCACTGAGCTTCCTCGTACCTATTCAAACCTGCGCATTCAGCGTACACGTCAACTGCCTCGCTATTCGTATCAGCTAGTTGACACCAGTCGTTTTGATCGCCTGACCGCCAGGCGCGATTCCCGAAATTAATGTTAATATCCCATTTATTCCAAAAATCCGCGCCTAGTATAAGATCGTGTTTTAGAGTTGACAAGGCCGTTGCGGTAAGCCAAGCGAATCTACCACCGATTTCAAAACACAGTCTCGGCGCGGAGAACATCGGCACCTGGGCGGCCGGCGGCTGCGCTGCAACGTTCGGCTGAGCTGCAACATTCGGTTGCGCTGCAACGTCCGGTTGCGCGGCCTGCAGCGAAGAGTGGTTCGTCGCCTGCGGCTTCGTGCTTTGGGCATTAGCCGCGGCAACTTCGCTTTTCGGCACTTTGCCCTTGGCCTTTGCCTTTTTTCTGCTAGCGCGCGTATCTTTAGCCGGTTCTAGCGTTAAAACCTCTTCTAATTCGCTCGCGACCTGTTCTACCGCCACGATCGCTTTCTTTCCAGCCGGCTTCTTAGGCTCGGAATAAGCAGACTCCGGCACGAGCGTAACGTCTGCACCTGGTGGACGCTGACACCTCTTCCAGCCCGCCATACGGTCTTCTAGAGCTAATCCTGCCTCTTTAAATTAACTCAAATTTCTAAAGCTTTTTGTCTCTAGAAAGCGCTTGTACTGGGGGTGTAGCCCTTCCACAATGATAGATACTTGTCTTTTATCGGATACCAGGGGATCGAAGCGTCTTAAAATCGATTGGAAAGCAGCTACATAATCCGAAATACGTTCGCGCTCTCCTTGCGACCTCTGTCTCAGCTTTCTGTACAGCTGTTCGCGAGTAAGCCGACGACAAAAGTTGGCCGAAAAACTCTTTCTAAATTCGATGAAATTTGCCCACTGTTTACGATTAAATTCATACCATGAACGCGCCTTGCCCCGAAAGGTAGTGCCAATAGCGTTTAGCATTTCTTCGTCCGAAATACTATAGTAGCGCTGACAGTCTTCTAGCCCTGATAAATAACTCATCACGTTCATGTCATCATCGCCCGAGAAACGAAGCGACCATGCTGTCAGCGCACTAACACCATCGGCCGGCACGCCATTTATATACTTAACGCGTTTCGGGCTTTTTTCTCTTCTTTTAGTTTTAATCGGCCTGTAGCTATGCTGCGACACGCTTTCCTTGAGATCCCCAATCTCTGACTCGGAGGAGCTCGAGAGGTCAACCGTGCTGCCATGGTCCGGCAAAATTTGTGTTTTCGCCTTGACCGACCTACTCTTTGACACTCTCGTGGAAGCTCTAGACTCCGAGCTCGAGCCTACTTTGTCTAATCCTGATGCGCGCGCGCGGTCACTACAGGGTGCGCGTACAGCCCTTTCCCATTCACGAACCCAAGTCTCTGTGTCAGGTTGCGGGGGCGATCTATAAATAGTTTCGAGATAGCTGTTTGGGAATAATATCTGATTCATCGGCCTTTCTGCACGCGGAGGAACGCCTGGGTGAATCTGATAGACGGGGCCGGCGGCCGCTGGCACATTCAGCGCCGCGTGGCCGGCCGACGGATCGGCCTGCAACGGCCGTTGAGCCTGTTGCATAGCCTGATACGCTCCTCCTTGCACTGCTTCTCTCTCTACCCTATATAATACCTTAGTACCATCAGTGATACCTTGTTGCACCTCCCGCCGGTAAATCCATCGTGGGACTGCTGTTATCGCGTCCCAAACCTGAATAAAAGTACCATTGCTGCGTCTTTCTAACTCGGGCGCAGTCGCAACGCGTACGCCTACCTCTGGTGTTATCGCACTAGCGGTAGCGGTGGCAGGTAAAATTTCTTCCTCTGGGATGGGAGTGATAGCCCTTTCGCCCGGCGGCCGAATTGGCTCAGGCAAAACGGCAACGCGTTCAGGTGATCGCGTCGCCTGTCCTGGTGATCGCCATTCTGCCCCCTTTGGCGGCGCAATCCTAACCGATTCGACCGTCCTATTTTCGCTCTCGTCGCTATTAATTGCCTTATGCATCGGTTCGTCGCCCGTTATTTCAGGCACGCGACCCGACGCAAAATCGCTCGGCTGTAAAGGCGACCCAAATTCTGGCCTCTCCGACGCGATCGTGAAGCGCAAGTACCTCTCCCTAAGTTCGTCCATGTCGCCGTGTAACGCTAACCCACGGTAACGCATTAACTCAAGTAGGGAAACCGGCTCCGTCGAATCGATGCGGCGCTTGACTTCCTTAACGCGAACATCGCGAAGCAACCTACGCATCGCAAGCCGATCTTTGCACGCGAGCGGCATGTTGTCAAAAAAAAAAAAAAATTATTTTATTATTCTTTTCCTTTTAACGGCGCAGATGCAATGGCAACAGACAATCAAAGAAACGCACGGAACGCGGTAACTAACACGCTAGGAATTCAATAACATACGAAAAAAAAGAAAATGCTGATAAACACAGTAGATTGAACTAGCCGCGCCTTCCTTGGGTCATGTGCTGGCAAGTTATCGCCTCGCATAAGAACATAAAGGAATGCGTCGTATGGGTGTAACTGAACACCTCAACCAGCCAAATTCCACAACAAGAACACGCCACAGCACGAACGACCCGCCACGCCGCGACCCGATACCTCTGAACAAAGAAGCGTTGTTCTTTGCACTTTGCCCTTGTTCACAAGGAACGCGAACACTTTTGCACTGCACACACGTAGCTGATTTTTGCACGCACACTCTAAATCACTCTTTCTCATTTACCTTGCCCTTCTCCCCACAAGGGATGCCATGTAATAGAGTCGGCCTATAACGCCGATGAATCTATCGCTATTACCAATTATATTTATAAAGGGGGAAGGCAAGGGCGGCGGTGTATTGCTCCTGACAAGGTAAAGAGAAAGGTAAACGCAATGATCATTCCTCTTATCTTGGTAAATCTATTTATTACAATACGCTACCTTGAGCGTTAACAGTTCGGTCAATCTATCGCACGCCTTATCTAACTATTGACAACTTCCGATCGCCGAAGGAGATGGCCGGCACGTTAGCGCCTTGCCATCTCACTACCAACTCGATACAATCTAAATTATCTTAATAACTAAACTAGCTGTGCCGGTCCGTGAGAGCCTGGCACAGCGCACAAGCCGCGAGTAGCCGTAAGGTGAGAATTCGAGAGAGAGATTAGAGAATGACCTGACGATTGTAGATCTCCTTCGATGCAGCGCCTTGCCGATGATGGTGATAGAGTTCTGCAGGCAAATCTATGGTTGGAAGGGCTCGCTGAAATGATAGGCTGGATCCGGGCAGATTGCTAATGCCGTCTCGGTTTCCTCGCCTTTTCTTGCTGACTGCAGGGGGTCCGTGCACCTCTCTCTGCTATGGGCAACTTTTTACTGGCCGCGAGTATGCTTCCGAGTGCGTGAGAGACTGCTTTTCACGCTCTCCCCACTCACTTACCTAATCGGCGGCACGCGGCACCGTCAAGCGCGGCCAGTGTCACGCGCCTGCCTGCACTATAGTCGCGTTCTTTTCTTTCTCTCTTTTCTCTCTCTTTCTCTCTCTCTCTTTCTCTCTTACAAGAGCGCATGTTACTGCGCGCTCTTGTCGACCAATGCCGCTGCCTCTCTCTCTCCTCTTCTTTCTTGTTGCGGTAGCAATGCTGAAAATATAAAGGCTGGCATCAGGCACGTGAACTATGCGCCATAGGTCTGCCATGAGTCCCTGCCGATGGTAGGGAGAGATAAGGGACACACGGTGCAGGTCAAATCCACCGGCACCGTTACAGTTCTTATCCGATCTTGGCGTAGCCACTAAAAAGGGATTTTTATCACGGGGTCGAAGACCTCCTCGGCCACGGCCTCTGCCTATGTACGAGTTCCAACGAGGACTCTTGAATCCTTCGCGGCGAGTGAACTCGGAGTTGGCGCCAGGGCTCCTATCCTTGGCCTGAATAGTGGGTGATTTGGACCTTTCCATTTCTTTTAGCTTCTTCTCAAGGATCCTCGTCATCAACTTTTCCAACTCGTTCGACGAAGCGCTCGAAGAGCTTTCGCTCATGGAGGATAGGCCGGGCTGCTTGTTCTTGGTACCTTTCGGAGGTCTATACGGTGTCTCCGGTAGAATACTGTGCTCGGCTGGAGGTGGAGGCTTCCACTGTCCAGCCTCTTCATCTTCAGCCTCTTGGGCTTTGGCCAAAAGTACTCGTACATCTTCCAGGTCGTTCCTATAGTGCTTCAGTTTTTTGTGAACCTTTGGCAGCATATTATCAATGACGAGGGTTATTTGGTCCTTCATCTCCCAAGGCGGATCCATTCTTTTCAAAATGGTGAACAGAGCTACGCTATATTCTGTCACTGATTCTTCTGCACCCTGGGTACGGCAAACCGGGTTCGGGTTGATGGACAAACTTGTTTTTAACTGCTCCTGCAGTTGCATGTTCGCTGTGTACAACGTGTCCTTTTCCGTTTTAATTTTTTATAAGTCAGTCCCAAGGCTTTCGTATTGTTTCAGCAGGTTTTTACTTTCTTCTACTTCTTTTTTCCAAGCTGCAAATTACGTCTGGAATTGTGTTCGCTCTGCATGTCCTGCCATTTCCAATCTCCATCCTCTTCGCAGTTCGTCTGCTATAGATTTCGTCATAAATTCTGTTTGGCCATTAGGCAGTACGACTTTTACTTGTTCTTGTCTTGTACTATCATACTTTGGCATTGGCGCAGGAGTAGCAGGCGACGTGGTGTTGGTTAAAGGGGTTACGTTTGTCGTCGTAAATGTGACTGTTGTCGATGTATGCATTATCATCTGTTGTGGTGGTAACACACCATGGCTTTGCCTTTGTGGATTTGTGATTTCGGGTAGTTGCGAGTCTGCTCCGACATTTCGCTGTTGCCGTTGTGAGGTGAACTGGTTGCCAAACGCTCTGCGATTTCCTCATTTACGGTTATTGAGAGGCTCATATATCTCTCCACTTCCAAAGCCGTATGTAGGTCCTTACTAATGTCTGATGGTAGTGTACCTGTCTTGAAAAATGTTTTGGCCAAGTCATCCCGTCTTGTATGGGCCAATGCCTCATCTTCTTCTCTGGACGCTACAAAGTCCTGTGCTGTATAGTCCCCTTGGAGTCTGCGGTATAATCTGTCCGCTCGCTCCAGAAAGCGTCCTTCGTTGTGCAATTCTAACTGTGATAGTGCGCTGTCTAGGTCAATACTTGATAAATTTCGAACTCAAGTAAGCAGTCGTTCGTCCAACTTTTCTTTAAAAATCGTCAAGTCATTGAGCGTCCAATTAGTTGCCATTGTTATTGTACGTTGAATTAAATATTATTTTAATTTGTTTTACGACTATTAATTATTTATTTGTTTAATTTGTTATTATTATTTTTATTTTGTAATCGTTGGCAGATTGAGCTAGTTTGGAGACGGTACCAAAAAAAATGAAAGTCGAAAATAATTTTCAATTGTTGTACAACTATCTCGAAATTACAACACGTGCGCAAGTTCTCTAAAAGTTCGCTTTGAAGAGAAAAAAAAAACAAAAAATCATGTGCGTACGCCGCAGAGAAAGGTTGTTATATATTACCATATATAATCACCTTGATTTGACTAGCTTGTTGGTTTATAGGCGAACGAAATTTCACGCTTCGTCGAACTCACAACAACTCACGTTTCGCAATATCCTATGCATACACACACATACTCATACGTACAGTCATGTGATATTTCTTAAACGGCGTAGCCTTGAAAAATATATTTTATTCGAATATTCGTTTGAAACTGCTCGACAAGCGAGGCATATAGCAATTTCAAGGCTACCTTGTAAATAACACACTGTGTTTATCTTCGCCGCGTGACCTGACTCTCTATTATACACGCACGAATGCCCTATCGCTTTCGTAAACACGCAGCGTCGAGTCTCTCGCACGAAGAAAGAAAAGAAAAAGCTACTTGGAATGCCACTATCGGTTGGGCGCCAATATAACGGGGTTGTTACTTGCCCGCGTTATTTCGCGAGAGAACGAAGGATATAATATGTAGCTCGTTGCGGGCGTGCAGTAGCCGCACGAGGCTATGCCCGGATGTCCAGTTATGCGTTAAGGCTCGCGAGAGCGTCGTGGATCAAGCAGCTAATCTTCGTATTAATATATCGACGGGGGAACGTGAGAGGCAGTAGAGTCAGGTGTAAATAAGAGGAAGGCACATATAAGATGTAATAGTGTTTATATAACGTAAGAGTTTACAAGGAGTGCAGCGCAGCGATAAAGAGAGAGAGAGAGTAACAAGATAGCGAGAGAGAGAGACAGTAGATACGAGAAGGTACTTACAAAGAACGACTGAGCCTCGGATGAACCCTGCTTGGCTCTCGAACGCAGCGAACCTGGCGACGACCTTGCACTCACTCAATTCAACGCACTCTCTCACAAAGCACTCTCGATGTACGATTTACCATCAATTGTCTCTTTTTCGAGATGCCTCAAGGCCAAGTTGAGATTGGAAAAGAGTTGTTGAATTACAATATGAAAGCCGGCCGGCGAGAACACGTGCGCGATCGGACACGATCAACAAGCTAGTCCCGCGGAAGAGCTCTCTCCTTCTCTGCCGAACATATATCAGTTCGTATAGCGCGACAGTCTCTCCTCATTCCCTCTCTCGCACATGAGCATATACTCAGTTCAAACCTACGAGAGTCTATTCTTCTTGCTGCTTCGCGTTGTATTTATTATATTCTCTCTCTTTCTTACCTTGTATTCTATTCTATTGTATTCTATTGAGAAAGAGAGACATAACGAGTGATTTATCACACGTTATAAAGCTTTAACTCTGTAAATTACGGCTAAGGCTTCCTTTTCATAGACTTCATAATTCAGCTTGGGTCCTCTCAAAACTCGAGATGTATATGCAATCGGTTGGTCAGACCAAATAGATTCTTGAGAAAGTATTCCGACTACTGCTATTCCCGATGCATCTATACGGATATTTTGGCCTTTGGATAAATCAAAGAATTGTAATAATGAAACATTACATAGTAACGCCTTTAAAATACAAAATGAACCTTCTGCTTTATGACTCCATTCAAATTTATTATCTTTTTGCAATAATTTGGTGAGAGCTTTAGCTATTTTTGCGAAATCCTTTATGAACCTACGATAATAACCACGAAGTTCCAAAAACTGTCGAATATTTTTAATATTTTTGGATCTGGAGTACTTCTTTACGGCTTCCACCTTTTTAGGATTAGATTCTAAACCATATTCATTTATTACATGCCCTAAGTAATTAACGAATTAATTACTTAATTCGTTTTCTAATCCGATATTATCGATATCGAGATCATTAAACGTATCGTTTTGAGAATCTGTATAGACATGTCTATTAGCTAAACTGCAATTTTCTTTTAAATCATTTTTATTCTTGTAAATTTCAGAAGTAGTAGATGTACTCTCCCGCCCAATAATCTTTGCCCACCTAAGAACAAAACGACTATAACTTTGAAACTCCATATCTCGGCTGGAAATACACCTACAGAGCTCTGCGGGGGCTCATTTGAAAGGGTTTTTCGAGCACTTTTTAATGGTGTATATTAAAACCATGCTTAGATATTTTCCTTGCAGATAGGGCGGCGAATATCAAAACAAAAATTACGAAATTTTTGCTTTTTCTTTAACCGCTTGCCATTTCGAGAAAAAAAATCGTAGAAAAATTCTAAACATAGCATTTTTTAGCTCTTTTTCTGCACTATCCAAAACACTCATTCAAAAATAATTTTCGTCTAAATTCAGCGATTATATGAGCATTTCATTCAAAAACAGCATCTATATTCATTGCTCTGTATCTCGGAAAATTCGAATTGTAGAAAAAAAATTTCTTGGAAGAAAATGCTCTATTTTGTAAGTAGAATACGTGAACGAAATTTCATAATCATATGAAAACATTTTTTTTTCAGTCGTAATATCAAGTAGTCTAATTTATTCAATATTTCACTTTAGAATAATAAAACAGATCATTTATACTCGAAGCTATTCTATTAATTGTAGACAAATTTTAATTGTATGCAAATCTCGATCAACGAAAAATCTAAGTAGAAAAATTAATCTAATCTACCAAAACTGACATAACTAATGATTAGTGAAAAAAATTTTTTTTTAATGCTCTAATCTTCTAAAAAATTGTTTACCATAGTAACATATTATTGAAGTATGTCACCGAGAGATTTTAGTAAACGTTATCAAGTTATTGGATTTCACATAAATGGTAAAAGCAATCGTTTCCGCGGTCTACCAGAGCGCTTCTTGTCTTCAACACTGCCGCTACTTTTAAATTTAGTTACATTGTAGTCTACGGTTCGACGAGGAATATTGAGAATACTAGCAATCTGACGATTGCTTTTACCATTTATGTGAAATTCAATAACTTGATAACGTTTACTAAAATCTCTCGGTGCCATACTTCAATAATGTTACTATGGTAAACAATTTTTTAGAAGATTAGAACAACATTAAAAAAAAATTTTTTTCACTAATCATTAGTTATGTCAGTTTTGGTAGATTAGATTAATTTTTCTACTTAGATTTTTCGTTGATCGAGATTGGCATACAATTAAAATTTGTCTACAATTAATAGAATAGCTTCGAGTATAAATGATCTGTTTTATTATTCCAAAGTGAAATATTGAAAAAATGAGACTACTTGATATTACGACCGAAAAAAAAATGTTTTCATATGATTATGAAATTTCGTTCACGTATTCTACTTACAAAATAGAGCATTTTCTTCCAAGAAATTTTTTTTCTACAATTCGAATTTTCCGAGATACAGAGCAATGAATATAGATGCTGTTTTTGAATGAAATGCTCATATAATCGCTGAATTTAGACGAAAATTATTTTTGAATGAGTGTTTTGGATAGTGCAGAAAAAGAGCTAAAAAATGCTATGTTTAGAATTTTTCTACGATTTTTTTTCTCGAAATGGCAAGCGGTTAAAGAAAAAGCAAAAATTTCGTAATTTTTGTTTTGATATTCGCCGCCCTATCTGCAAGGAAAATAACTAAGCATGGTTTTAATATACACCATTAAAAAGTGCTCGAAAAACACTTTCAAATGAGCCCCTGCAGAGCTCTGTAGGTGTATTTCCAGCCGAGATATGGAGTTTCAAAGTTATAGTCGTTTTGTTCTTAGGTGGGCAAAGATTATTGGGCGGGAGTGTATAAAAACTCATAGGTATATCTTTATCGAATTCTAAAGGTACAGTTCTATTTTTTGTTAAAGCAATGATACTTTAAAAATTGATACTCGAAACCATTATTCGGCATCTCAAAATAATCTTTAAGGACATGAAAAACAGATCGATTCCAAAAATAAATAATGTAGTCGCACCTAGTGTTACCTGCCCTTTTTCACTAATAACTTTCAAATAAATTATTTTATACTTATCATTTACGTTAAATGATGGTAAAAGTTGCTTCTTGATTAAATATCATTCAGAACCGTTATCAATTAAAAAGTGATCTCTTCTTTCTGTAAATGCGTTCTCAATATAAAATCATCAAACTGCTTAAAGGGCTCGGTGTATTTATCAATATAAAACTGGTGAGTCTTGAAATCTTTAATATCTTGATGTTCATCAAAATAATTTGATCCTAGCACCACGTCGCAAGACATTGGAAAATTGTTCGATACTACCAAATACTCCGTAGGTTTATTAAATATTTCCGTTGTTGGAAAACCTTCTAAACTTTTTCCCTTGAATATATTGCGTTTTTCATAGTCTATTGTTGACAAATTTTTCTTTGATACTTCAGTTTTAATTACATTTGCTTCCGATCCACTATCTAACATTATGCTCTTAGATCTTCTAAAATGTTCGCACCTATGACTGGAACTCTAGCAGCGTATCTTAAGGAATAATTGAAAATGTGTCTCGTCTGTAACGTCGGGCCGTTTATTAGCAATAAATTATTTTTTTTTCCTCGTGTACTTTTGTGTAGCTTAAATTTTAACTCGGTAAACTAGCAAAGGAGAGCCTTCAGCTGAAGCAGCTGGAGGACACGTGAAAATAGTCGTCCCTTTATCGCGCGCTTTCCGATGTTTACCTCGAACGATCGTAAAGTTTTTTTGAGTAGGTTTAGATATAGAGTAAAGGAGCCGCGGAATTCCACCTGCATCCTGTTATTCGATTTCACCCAAAAGATTTCCACTTTTAGAAGCCAAAACTTTTGCTATATAAAAAAAACCTTAATAACTAATTTTACATAAATGAATCGGGAAAATAACAGCATGATAGGAAAATTTCGCAGCTTCTTGAAACCTCCCACACACTTTTTGATTAGAAACATAGTTGCCGCGCAATCATTGAAAATAACTCGAAGTTTTTAAATTACAAATTAGAAAAATGAGGTAAATAGTCGAAAACAGTTACTTGAACGAATTTTAGCAAATCAGTTATACAGTCCACAATTAAATAATACCCTTTTTTCGTTCGAATTTATTTAAACAACGAAGTGAGTTAATTAATTAAGTTACTAATTGTAAACATGTATATATATCTCATTTAGCTGATATCTTTGCGCCACCTCAAACCATGAATCAATTATTAGGAGAATTAGGAAATGAATATCAGAAAGATAATGAAAAAGTCTTAACGTACGCTAATAGAATTCGCCTATTAACCACTAGGATAATAGATGCAAAAAAGAGACAAGACAATACCGATTCTATAAACATCGATGAGAAAAATGCTTTAGAAGAAAATGCATTTATATGCTTTAAACGAGGATTAAAGCCAGAAATAAAAATAAATCTCCCACCAGGAATTACTGCCACTAATGCCTTAAAGGAAGCCATCAAAGTAGAAAAAGAATTAGAATTACAAAGAAATCTAAGAGGAAAAATTAACTACACTTCAGATTATCTACAACCCAAGAAAAATGTAAGAATATGCCAAATTTGTGAAGAACACGGACATGAAGCTTTAAACTGCAACACGCTCGTGAACAAACAAAAATTATGTAATTTCTGTAATAAAACAGGTCACGATACAAATAATTGCTTTGCTAAAATTAGGTTAGATAACCTAACTTGTCAAATATGCGGAAAAAAAGGACATAATGCACGCGAATGTAAATCGAGATTACAATGCCAAATTTGCAAAAAGATGGGACACGCTGCTAAAGAGTGTAGGAATAGAATTAGGACACAGGCTATACATGAAATAAAATGCCAATTATGCAATAATTTGGGGCACAGTGCTCAAAGTTGTCGAGATATAGAAAGGACACAAGTAAATAGCGAAATCGTATGTCAACTTTGCAATAACAGAGGACATACTGCAAAAGATTGTAAAACTAAAACTCCCAATTTTAACAATAATCAATTTCTAGCTAGTCAACCTCCTTTTAATAGATTTGATAAATCCAAAATAGAATGCCTTTTTGGTAAAAAACGTGGGCACATAATGGCCGATTGCTATAGGAAGAAATGGGTCGATGGTCAGAACCAGGGAAACGACAAGCCGTCCTCTGTAATTCCGACACAGAGGACGAATATGACTCGGATAGACAACAGCGAAGAATCAGAGGATGTTCGACTATTCCCATAAAAAATCAACCTCGATTTGCCGCCAAAGTACCCATAATAAGTGTCAGTTTTTTTGGAACTATATATGATACAATGTTAGACAGCGGATCAGAAGTTAATATTATGAAGATTGAAGTATTACAACAATATTTAGAATACGTAGACATGACTAAGCGACACACATTGAAAGGTATTGGTCTAGAAAGTTTTCAAACCATAGGAGTAATTACTCTCTATGTGTATGGAAGGGAAACTGAATTTTTAATAGTTGAGAATGATTTCCCAATTCGCTGTGATATAGTGATAGGAGCAAGTTATCTGTCATCCAACAAAATAATTCTTGATTTCGAAACCAGACAGTTCATCCTACCAGATAGAACAATAAATTTCAAAGAAATCAAAGATTTAGTTTATACTGGTATTTGCTGCATGTATAATGTTAAAGATGAATCAAAAATAGACCGAGTTATTCCAAGAATCGAGGTAAAGAATCCACCCACTGGCTCGAAGGAATATTTCCTAATAGACACAGGATCAGAATGTAATTTGATTAAAAAGGGATTATTACCACCTGGTAATAGTATTGACGATTCACTCATCATTAACCTAAAAGGAATAGGTAGAAATATGCAACTAACTCTGGGAATAACCGAAATTAAGCTTTTCGATACGGATACAATTTTCCATGTAGTTGAGGATAATTTTGAAATGATTCATGCTGGAATATTAGGTGCCGTATTTTTTGAAGACAGTAAAGCAAGAATAAACTTCAAAGATAATACTTTTGAAGTTAAAAATTTCCTAGCACCATTAATCATAGAAACATTGGACAAGAAACTTACACAGGCAGAATTCGATAAACTATTACAGGAATTAATCCCTATGGAAGTACCTAGTTTCGCAGTACGCCATGTGTTTAATATATCTCAGAGTGAAATCTTTCAAGACCTTAACATTGAGGAATTTGACGATGTCGATTTTAACATAGCCGAGTTATACATCGAAGAAGAAACAAACGATGTTGAGAAAAAAATAGAAGATCATCTAGAATTGGGTCATTTAGATAACACAGAAAAAGAATATGTAATAGACTTGGTCAATAAAGTCGCCGATGTTTTTTACTTGCCTGGAGACAAACTACCAGGTACTGAATTAGTAATGCATGAAATACATACTGTTGATGACATACCCGTGAATTGTAAACAATACCAGTTCCCACATGCAATGAAAGATAAGCTTAATTATCATATTGACAAATTATTGAAAGCTGGTATCATTAAAGAATCTAATTCACCGTATAATATACCTGTATGGATAGTTCCAAAAGCTACAGATCCGAATGGCAGAATGGTGCTCGACATGAGAGGGCTTAACGAAAAAACCGTAGCAGATTCTTATCCTATTCCAAATATCACACAGATATTTGACCAAGTAGGAGGAGCTAAGTTTTATTCCGTGCTTGATCTCGCAATGGGATTCTATCAAATTAAGATGCACCCAAAAGACGCTCATAAAACAGCGTTTAGTACCCCTTTTGGTCATTACGAATTTGTCCGCATGCCATTTGGTTTAAAGAATGCACCTGCAACCTTCCAACGGCTTATGGATACTTTATTACGCGGACTACAAGGCCTCGATTTGTTTGTTTACCTAGATGACATAGTCATTTATGCTAACAATATTGCAGAACACGATCGGAAATTTAAGTTACTAGTCGAACGGTTAAGAGAAGCAAAACTGAAATTACAAATTAATAAATGTAAATTCCTCATGCGAAAAGTCAGCTACTTAGGGCACCTTATAAGTGAGGATGGTCTAGAAGTAGATCCCAAAAATTCCCAAGACCAAAAACCGTTAAAAACGACCACCAATTCTTAGGACTAGCTGGGTACTATAGGCGCTTCATCAAAGACTTTGCCAAGATAGCTAAACCATTAACTAAATTATTACAAAAGTATATAAAGTTCGAATGGAATGAGAAAGCCGAAAAGGCATTTATTGAATTGAAAGAGATGTTATGTAATGCACCTCTTTTACAATTCCCTGATTTGTCCAAAGGGTATAACATACGTACCGATGCCTCTGGCACTGCTATCGCTGGAATATTATCCCAAGGCCCGATCGGATCCGACCGTCCTATTGCATATTTTTCTAGAGTTCTGCGTGGATCAGAGCTAAACTATGAAGTATATGAAAAGGAAGCCTTAGCGATCATACAGAGTGTCAAAGCTTTCAAATCCTATGTATATGACCGGCCTATCCAAATTATTACCGATCATCAGCCATTAGTTTGGTTTGAAACAGCAGATTTAAACACGCGAGTACAAAAATGGCGATTTTGGTTATCACAATTTAAGTATAAAATAATTTACACCAAAGGAAAATCTAATGCCGCAGCAGATGCACTCTCAAGAAATCCAGCAGATGTAAATGTTATTGAAAAAGCGCCCTCTCTTCAAGAGTTTTTACCCGAAATTGAATTAGGAAATCTAGTAGTGAACATCACCAATAGTTTGATCGATAAAAAATTCGAATTCCTTATCGATACAATCTCCAGTGTAAATATAATCAAAATCAGTTCTATACCCAATGGATTATTAATTAAGCTGAATAAAGAAATATTACTACAAGGACTTTTTTCAGATAATATCGTAGTAACACACTATACAGAATTGGCTATATTAGGACGCACTTTTGAATTTTATGCAGTAGAAGATAAATATGATTTGCCGTATCATGGAATCCTTGGTTCCAAATTTTTATATGAAATACGAAGTAGAATAGATTTTGATAAATTACAGTTAACACACTCAGGAATAATCACACCGCTTAAGTCAGTATATAGCAAAAACAATGAAACAGAATTTAGGGCAATGCGAAATATTGATTTACACATTGTCAAAGATGATTTGTTGTTAGTGGATTCATACATTCGTAATCTCGAATGTCGGATACAACTCTCAATTAATACAATATGTGAACAAAGTATAATTAAGAAACAATATGTAACTGAAACAGAGAAGATAGATGAAAGCGACCGAATTATCTTACGAGACATTAGTGGGAAAACCTATCAAACACTTGGTACCATACAAATAGAAATCTTTTCCATAATAAATAAATTTTGCATAGTACCTAATGACTTTCCTATAAATTCCGAAGGATTACTAGGAATTGATTATCTCATTAGGAGTAAAGCGGCATTAAATTTCAACACCAGAACAATGCGCCTTGGAAATATGATTATCCCATTTCGTATACGGAATATTAGAATTGACAATCAAAACTCTTGTAAAAACTTACTCCCACAAACAAGCCGTGAAATAGCGGAAATAAATATAATGACACGAGGACAAAAACAAAGATTAGAAAATTTACCATCTGCTATACCTACCCCACCGACTGTTAACGAAAAGATGAGTCCTGAGAAACGACCCCGAGGAAGGCCTCGCAAAAATCCACTCCAAATTCCCGGAAACACAGAACCAGCGTCAATCGAATCATTTCAACCACCGGAAAGCCATTCAAAAAAACCTCGAGGCAGACCAAAGAAGATACAATTATCTTCGACAAGTGAAGAAGAACCAGATCATGCCGATGCTTCTAACCAATCTGACGATGAATCGATTCTTAGTGACTTTGATGAATCTTCAACTGGGCACACTAAACTGGTTAAGATCAAGGATTCGATCCATATGCGTACTGACAGCGTAATTTATTTTATTGATAGTAATGGCGCACCATGCGACGAAGGCGCCAAAATGATGATCGAAAACAATCAGATAGAAAGTAAACAGATTATTAATGTAGGAGAAGTTGTGAAAGAAAGAAAAGGAAAAAAATACTATCGTTTTGGACTCTGTATATGCGGAGAACACCCGGAGTCGTTGAGTCATTTAAGAGACAATATGCTTACAACTTTGAATGTATTAAGAGATATGTTGGTTAGCCTAAAGCTAACGGAAATTTGTATCGCCAAAAGTAAAGAGATAAGAAATCTAGAATGGGGAGAAGTAGTAAATTTATTGGATACTGTCTTCAGAAATACAGGAATAACGATTTTAATATGTATGAATAGCCTTGAGTATGTGCCTTTAGAGAAACGTGATATAGTATTTTACGAATGTCATCAATCTCCGGTCGGAGGACATCGTGGTGTTTCTAAAACATTTTATCGAATACGACAGAATTTTTATTGGGAGAATTTGAAGGAAGATATTCAAAGACGAATACAACAATGCCTTGAGTGTCAGTTAAAGAAATTAACTCGCCTACAGACCAAACAACCTATGGTAATCACCGATACCTGTGCCGCTACTTTTGACAAAATAGCAATGGATATTGTAGGACCCTTGAAAAAAACCCCGAAGAACAATGAATACATTTTAACTATGCAAGACCAACTAAGTAAGTTTTGCCTAGCCGTACCTCTAGTCGACACTTCATCCACAACGATCGCAGATGCATTCATAAAGAAATTCATTTGTATATTTGGTTGTCCAAAATCCGTTTTAACTGATCAAGGAAGAAATTTCTTGAGTAATTTGATGAGCCGTATAGCTAAACGTTTCAAGATTAAGAAGTTAAAGACCACAGCTTTTCATCCACAATCTAATGGTTCGCTTGAACGCTCCCATCATGTTTTAGCAGAATTTCTGAAACAATATACCAATAGCGATAACAATTGGGACGAATGGTTACACTTAGCCATATTGAATTATAATACTTGTGTTCAAGAGAGTACCAAACACACTCCGTATGAAGTCGTTTTTGGCAGATTAACTAGACTGCCCTCAAGTTATCCATTACAAGAAGGAGATTTATTGCCCACTTATAAAGGGTACATTACAGAGTTAGTCACCCGAATAACAGGAATTCAAAAGTTGGCATACGACAATTTAATAGCATCAAAAGAAAAATCAAAGAAATATTATGACAGACACCTTAATCCGAAAAATTTTAAGCTTGGAGATTTTGTATTTTTGAAAAGTGGTCCAAAACCCGGTAAATTAGAAGATCATTATTCAGGCCCTTTTAAAATAATAGGAATTTTACCGAAAAACAATGTCAAAATACAAATGAAAAAAGGAACCAAAGTAGTTCACGCGAATAGGCTTAGAATATCGTATATTAATAATAATAATAATAATTTATAAAAAAGAGGAGAGGTATAAAACTAGAAAAAAAAATTTTATAAATAAATCATATAGATATAATGAACAATATCATTTCCAGTAAAATAATAATAGTAATAAAATAATAGTAATAATAAGTATAAATAAATATACCGAATTAATCATTGGTTTTCCGTTCCAGCAATTAATAGTTAACATAAGAATTAACATTATTTATTTTTCAGAAAATGGATATGAATAAATTTGGATTTTACATATTAATCTTATCTACCATTGCATATCAAGGCCAAGCCATCATAGGATACGATTGCGGGGCGAGATCATTAAACATTACCACTGTTTCTTTGCTTGGCGTAGAAGAATGCGATATACCTCTCGGAAAAATTAATAGCACTCAGATCCATATACAGTTATTACAGTTGAACCAATTCGAGGAAGTACACGTGATACAATGCAAGATACAACTACAGCGTCACATTTATCATTGTGGAATGCACTCCCATAGTTCGGCTGTCAAAGATGGAATACACGAATATATGGTTGAGATCAGCCAAAAACGCTGTTCAGACTTGTATAATACCGGCACATTATATTTCGATGAAATACGTGTACTACGCGATATTAAAGTTAACCAAACCACAATCCGACCCTTAACACTAGCTGGTAGTTTAAAAATCGATGGTAGTTGCAACGGTGGTGTGTATTCTGATGCATATGGTACCTGGGAGAATGTTGTAGTTCAAGGTTTAGTAAAAATAACCGTGCAAGATTATACTGCACCAGTTGACTTAAATAACGATCAAGTAAGACTACGCTCAGGTATCAAATGCACATTAACTGAAGAAACCTGTATAGACCCGGAAGGAGGTAATACTTTCTGGAAAACGATACCACGGGATATATGTAAATTCAATCATTACGGGATATTATATGAAGGCATAGCTAACAAAATAATAGACGAGCACCAGAACCGTATATATTCCTTGATAACAGAAGATATTACCTTCGCCTTAATGGCCAAAGGAAAAAGACAAATCTGTGGATATGAAATAGTTCAAACAGAACATCCAAAATTATTCATTTTTGAAACCACAAGAGGAGTCTCAACCTTTGCCGTAGCAAAGAAATTATCATTAAGCAATTTAGACATATTTGCGTACGTTAATTATAAATTTGTATTCGTCGAGCGTTATATCAAAAATCAAATAAATAGTTTGTATAGAGATGTAGTTGTACAGCGTTGTAGACAAGAACGCGAAATTTTAAAAAATGCTTTAGCAATAGCCACGTATTCACCTGATCAATTCGCGTACAATTTAATGAAAGGACCTGGATATATGGCGGTAACGGCTGGCGAAGTAGTTCACGTCGTCAAATGTATCCCGGTAGACGTAAAGATTTCGCCGGGGACCGACTGTTATGAAGAATTAAAAGTAGTCCATAACAATATCACCAAATTTATGACACCCAAAACACATATTCTCAAGACTCAAGGAACAATAGTGGATTGTAACGCTTTGCTGTCCACTCACTTTTATGTCAACGAAAATTGGTATAAGTTCATGCCACGTCCTGTAGACGCCAGAACACCAGAGATTTTGAAGCCTTTTGCCCAAATGACATGGAAATATCAAGATATTCCAACTCTCGCTACAAGTGGTATTTATACTGAACAAGATCTGCAGGATCTTCTAAATCGAATCATGTATCCTCTCGAACAATCAGCTGTCATCAATGATGTTGTTCGAGAAATCAAAGGTCATGCGATGAAAGATCAAGAAGGAGTAATTAATAAATTGCTCAATGAGAACACTTTAGAACGCTTAGTTCATACCACTTGGAACCGAATGTGGGGTAAATTCATGACGTTTGGAACATTCAGTGCAGGAGTGATAGCTATCCTTTTTATTATTCAAATAATTAAAAAGGTGATAGAAATCTTTATCAACGGCATGGCTCTGCATAGTATTTATGGGTGGTCCTACCAACTTTTTGGAGCCATATGGAACAGTCTCACAACTTTCCTTATCCACTTAGGCCATTCAACGCAGAAGGAAAATGAAAAATCCCAGGAAGAACCAAGTAGAGTTCCTATGCCAATACAGATACCCCATTACATACCAGTTAAGGCTCAAGAAACAGATGCCAACGTACCAAAAGAACATCCAGTGTCCTCAATCCAAACTAACAATAGTTTCTTTTCTCGACAGTAAATGTTAATAAATCTTGGTTACCATGCTCTACAATTACATCTTAATTAGCGATTACTTTGCCTCGCTGCGCTCCTTAAGTAACCGTTTAAGTGAGGGGGTGTAACGTCGGGCCGTTTATTAGCAATAAATTTTTTTTTTTTCCTCATGTACTTTTGTGTAGCTTAAATTTTAACTCGGTAAACTAGCAAAGGAGAGCCTTCAGCTGAAGCAGCTGGAGGACACGTGAAAATAGTCGTCCCTTTATCGCGCGCTTTCCGATGTTTACCTCGAACGATCGTAAAGTTTTTTTGAGTAGGTTTAGATATAGAGTAAAGGAGCCGCGGAATTCCACCTGCATCCTGTTATTCGATTTCACCCAAAAGATTTCCACTTTTAGAAGCCAAAACTGTTGCTATATAAAAAAAACCTTAATAACTAATTTTACATAAATGAATCGGGAAAATAACAGCATGATAGGAAAATTTCGCAGCTTCTTGAAACCTCCCACACACTTTTTGATTAGAAACATAGTTGCCGCGCAATCATTGAAAATAACTCGAAGTTTTTAAATTACAAATTAGAAAAATGAGGTAAATAGTCGAAAACAGTTACTTGAACGAATTTTAGCAAATCAGTTATACAGTCCACAATTAAATAATACCCTTTTTTCGTTCGAATTTATTTAAACAACGAAGTGAGTTAATTAATTAAGTTACTAATTGTAAACATGTAGGATCAAAAGATTTTCGCGTAAAATATGTTAAATAATAAGGAACTTGCGTTATTTTTAAGAATTAATTGTAATAATTTTATATAATAAATAACTTAATAATTATAAGAGAAACTGTAATAAAAATGGTACTTGGAGAGTCATCTAGCGAGATAAGGCCCAAACTCTTGAACGCGCGCCCCCAATTCTCACCACGCCCCTGAACCAATTAGGGCCCGAAATCCGAAAGAGAAAAGGAGGGAAAATCTCAGTCGGCCAATTAGAATTCACTAGCATTTCCACTCTTCCCAAATTTTGAGGGACTGAAAGAGGGATTTTCCTCCCAACCACCCCCAGGGTTTAAAAGGGCGTGCGCAAGCGAAAATCGCTCTCTCACGCTCCTCGCAAGGCTCTAAGTGCATCTTATTGAGCAAGTGCCAGGTCCAGATTGACTTCTCCCAGTACCAGTATATTAAATAAAAGAAAAATAAGTTGAAACAAATTTTTTTATCTCTATCTCTCCTTTTCCTCTTCTTGTTAGAGTAGCTGATCGAAACTCGTGAGAAATAGGTCTTCGAAAAAGTATTTCAGCAGGAATTGGGATACTTTTTCAATAAGACAGTCGCGCCGTTAAATAAAAATTAAAATACTTTTTATGTGATAATTCCGGCAAGGTTTGGGATTTTCACATCCAAGTCCCGATTCCATTGGACCCTGGTGTTTGATGGAAGGCTTGTAGTCCAGTTTATTTTCCACTCTTTTTACGCGAAACGCGAAGTAGAAAAGCTCTAATTCTCCAATCGCTCGTCCCGGTTTAAGCGTACGCACGCAAACCGAATAGAGCGCCTGAGATTACGTCCACCTCAGACGTACCTGAGATAGTGACCCGGACGTCACACGTCTAATTTTTCAGGTTGATGCGTTATTTTTGAGCGAGTCCCCTTAAGCCTTATTGAAAAGACTGCCTTTCGTTTCCCGAATTTTCATTAATTTTCTGTTTAAAACAATCAGCAATAAGGTGTCCGCATTTTTTACAATAAAAGCGTTCTACATTCGGATTTAAAGGCTTTGCATTACCTGCAGAGTTAACTCGACAATTTTTCGCAAAATGACCGACATAATTAGAAATCTGATAATTGATTCCATTGTTTTCAGATCTATTCCGATAATCTTTAGTAATATGTCATATTTTATTACATGGTTGATATTGTAAATTCGTTCTACAATCTCTAGCCCTATGACCTTTTTTATTGCAAATTTGGCAAGTCACTTCATCTTTAATTTTCTTAGGACATGACTTTGCATTATGCCCGGACTTCTGACAATAACTATAAATTTTACGATTACGATCGATACATTGTAACATAAAAGTTCTATGGCCTACTTTGTCACAAATTTGACATAGGTGTGCGGATTTGCTTTGATGGGAGAGAATTTTATTTTGTAAAGCGAATTGAGTTTTTAATTCTTTTTCAGTTTTTATTACGTTTTTAATTGCATTTTCCGCAGTGGTATTACTGAGTAAATTCAATTCGAATTCGGATTTCAGTCTTTTTTTAAAGCAATCTAATACATTCTCCATAAATATTTCTTTATACGCATTAGATATTGCACTATCAGTTTCCTTTAGTTAGCATCAAAAATTCTTTGACTCAAATTTCTTAGGAGATTTGAAAAGGTTACTACTTTGTTATTATCGCGTTATTCACTTCCTAATTCACCGAGTAATTGATTTAATGTTTAAGGAGATCCGAAAATGTCTCTAAAATGATCTATTAGACTGTCTATTGTTAGGAAAGTAGTTTCTACTGCGCTTTCTAATGTTTCTCGCTCTAACCTGGATTTGGCTAAAATGACTAGCTAGGGCTAAGTAGTTGTATGAACATGCACTTGGCATTATTGTAAACTTCAACAAAAGGCTGCAATAATTTAGGCGATCCATCGAATTTAGGAATGATAAGCAGCGCATTTTCATACGCAATTCAGGCTATTCGTCCCGTTGCTTCCTCTTTTTTTTCATCCCTTTTAGGCTTAAAATTTTCTAGACTTTCACTTGCGGAAGGACTATTTAAATCGACAAAAGCATTTTCTAGAGAATTTAAATCGGAATTATTCGACAAGTCTAATTTGACGAGATTCTTTTCTGGCTCTGTATTTAAGGAGTTAGCTACACGATCAACATACTCATGTAAGTTTGGATATATTTTAGATGTGACAATGATAGAAGGGTTATCTGCTTTTTTGATTTTCTTAAAGTTTTTTCTGAATGCTACTGGGGAGTGAGCTAAAGCTTTGTTGCTGGAAGCAGTTTCTTGTAATTCCTACGGATTTTGTTCAATCGAGCCCTTACTGCGAGTAAAATGTCTGTTTGAGTCGTTACTCATTAAATTATAATAGGAAATAAAACGAGTTTAACGATCTGCCTATATTTATCTAATTTATATATATATTTGTCAAAGTTGTGTTGCTCTATAAGTGTGTTAATTCTTCCCTTTGGAAATCAATTAAATTAGAAATAATTTTGAATATTTTATTGTGCTTTTGAATAATTTTCTTAAACTTGTTAGAATTTTTGTGAGAAGTTTAATTTTTATATTGCAACGGTAATTGATTATAGGTATCAATTTATTGGCGATTTGGCGAAGCGCGTAAGCTAGTGATTTGGAGAGGGGGGCGCGCGCGGGAAGTATCAGCAGTATCATTAGAGCTAGCAAGAGAGACAGGTGTTGTGAATCGAAAAGCATCTAAGAGAAAATTGCGAGTGTTATTGGGATTACGCGAACAAGAAATCAGGCAGCGGAATAAGTGTCTGTTTTCTCAGTTCCAACAACTCACCAGGAACAGCGAGTAATGACATCCAACAGCAACATCCAGTGCACGGCAACAGCAGCAGCACCCAGCGCATGGCAACAGCAGCAGCACCCGCATCGGACAGAGGCGTCAGGGTAGATGCATTAGCACTAACGGTTACGGCTGATCACCGTAACCGCAACTCACGGTAGGTGCACCTACCCTAAGCGCGACTTTCGTTTTAAATAGTACCGCGCAGTAATTACTATACGCGCCGAATAACCCTTTGTGTACGCCGCGTTGAGCGTTAGTCCGCGTCTTATTTGTATTATCTCTCACTCTCCCCGGTACTTCATGTAAACCTATACGCGCGCGAAAGACTTTCGGCCCGTATTAACGTTGTATAGTCAAGCGAATTAAAAGTATTTAGCTATAATTAGCAATTTCACGATCTGTAGCTCCTGACTAAAGTCCAGTTCAATCCCAGTATTTGAATTGATTTAATATAAGAGATTGTGAAAAATAAACATAAGCCTGTTTACACGGTACGAGTAACAAGAGTCAGCTATCAAGTGACTTAAGGTGAGTTCATTATTGAGCATTAATTGAAGTTGGAGTTAAGTGACAAATCTAAAGGTGAAGATTCGCATACCCATACGTAGATAACGGAGTAGCGGTTAGCTCTGCACCCTGGAATTCTGCACCATCATTTTCCCCTTTTTGCACAACTAAATTCCCCCTTCCCCCTCTGTTACAATATCTAATTTCAAAATTGTCTGGAAGTTAATCTTATTTGAGCTAAGAGCTAACAAGATAGAATTATTTAGTCTATCGACCTCATCTGCTATATTAATAATTGATTAACCTATGAATTTTTCTTGAATGGACGCCCGGTAGAGTTTTTTCTCTAAATCGAAAAATAAAGAATCTTCTGAAAGGTGTGGAAAATTGATATTAGGTATTATTTATACCCTTTATACGCCAAAGAAGGGAAATAAATGAGATCTATTGATTACAGAGAAAATATTCTTAAATGAGAGAAAAAATATTTTATTATTATTTCAACACACACATTTACGAAGTCTGTCAGGAAAGTATCGGGCCTACCTTTATATTTTCGTGCTAGCGTTATTCTTTATCATCTGGTGGATGGTATCCTTCAAAGTAATCCCCACTTGATTGAATAACACGGTTCTATCGATGTTTCCACTTTTCAAAACAGTCCTGGAACTCACTTTTAGGGATAGCCGTAAGTACACTCGTCGCATTGTTTTCAACCGTTGTTTTGTCATCGAATCGATGTCCTTTGAGTGGTTTTTTTAGTTTTGGAAACAGCCAAAAGTTACAAGGGGCTATGTCGGGACTGCATGGAGGTTGTCGAAGCAATGCGATATTGTGTTGGCTCAAAAACTGCTGCACAAGATTGGATGAATGCGCTGGCGCATTATCGTGATGGAGAAGCCAGTCACCATTTTCCCAAAAGTGCTGCCGTTTTATTCTTACTGCATCACGCAAACGTTTTAAAATTTGAACGTAGTATTCTTTATTGATTGTCTGACCTATTGATGCATATTTGTGATCTACAACACCTTCACAATCGTAAAAAACAATCAACATTGACTTAACATTGCTCCGACTTTGACGTACTTTTTTTGGTCTTGGCGTTTCAGAATGCTTCCACTGTGAAGATTGGTGTTTTGTTTCAGGATCATAACCATAAACCCATGATTCATCTCCTGTAATAATTTTTCTAAGTACATTATCATCATTATTGACCATTTCCAGATTGTCCAGAGCGATTTCTAAGCGAATGTTCTTCTGCTCTGCTGTGAGCAATTTTGAGATGAATTTCGCACAGACGCGTTTCATTCCTAAATTTTCGGTTAAAATTTCTGAAATGATAGTTTTTGGTATCCCAAGGTCTTTTTCTAGTTCTCGCACAGTCATACAATGATCTTGTTCGATTGCAAGTCGTACCCGCTCAATATTATCTACAGTTTTTGTCATCGAAGGTCGGCCGGAACGAGAATCACTATCGACAGAAGTGCGACCATCCTTGAACCGTTTACACCACTTTTTTATTCGTGTTTTGCTCATACACTCGCTTCCGAAGGCCTTTTGCATCATTTCAATAGTTTCCGAACTCGTTTTTCCGAGTTGAAAGCAAAAATACATGCAAATTCGTTGATCTTGTTTTTCAATCATTTTTGACAATATCAAAATCCAACGAACGCGAAAAAGGCACTGTAAACAAAGACACGCTGCGCATGAACTATACGTCCGGTAGGTGTCAGTAAGTAACCAATAGATTCATGAGGCTTTACTGTTGATGTTTCTGTCCGGTAGAGGTCGCTCGAACACTATGGCGCGAAGATATAAACGTAGGCCCGATACTTTCCGGACAGACCTCGTATATATATATGCAAAAGGAACTTTTACGAAAATTTCCATGTTTGTAATGACTTTTTATAATTATTTATTTCTTCCATGCTTTCCTTATACCAAAACCTAAATTTATTGTCTACTTTATTTAGGTTAAATTTTAGTCTTACAAATGGTTCCGTAGATTTTATTAAATTGTTTCAGGACTTGTTTTACCTAATTAATGTTACTTCTATCATTGCTGAAAATGCGGTACTTTTGATATTTAAGTAGACGTGTGAATGGTTCGGATAGCGGTTTAATTTCAAGTTTCGCGATAACAGCAAAAGATTTTTTTAATATCTTTTTACTATCATTAATTTTAATATTGTCATCGGGATTTTTTAGGAATTCCAGTAGTTGAGATATTAATAGAAACGTTCGCGTTTGATAAATTAGCAAGATTTGAAACCCAAACTTTAGTTCTAATATTTTTTTGTTTATTTTTTGTTTAGTTCTTTGTTGGATATATTATCCGATAAGTCTTTTTTTCTTGTAGTCTATTATCATCTCATCGCGATACTGTCGGTGGGCTTATAAATAATTGTGCAGGTGTTTTTATTGAATATACTACCGATGAGCTTACAAAGTGTATCGCAAAAGTATTAATCGGTATCGACGGCGGTTAATTAACAATATTTTAATAAGGTACAGGGTAGTACTGTTCCACAAGTCTACTGTAGGGTACAAAGTAGTAAAGAACTTAATTAGGATGCGCGTTAATGACGGTAGTGATTCCCTGGCTGAATATAATCCTCGAGTCTTGGGAATAGATTATAGAAATTCCTCAATTTCCTTTCGTTTTCTTTTTGAAGACGCCCCATGAAAAAATCCTTTTTTTTTAATCGAGATGTAACTCATTTTGACTACAATGAAGACGACACTGTGATATATATATGTGTATGTGTGTGTGTGTGTAACAGGGATTTTGCCTGATATAACATGAAGATAAGATGAATCGAGAGGAACATATATCTAGCAGCTGGTTGCGGGCTGCGATGGAGCTGTACAAAGCCCAGCCCGGTCGCTCAGCAATGCCGTTTACAAGGCCTTCTGCCTATGGGCCCGCGGAGGCGCTGTAGATCGTTGTTATGCTGTGACACGCGAAGAATGTAGCGGGGAAAACGCAAAAGAAAACGGTAGAGAGTCAGGCGAGAGAAATAATAAGATCACGCGTAAAATAAAGCTTGTATAATTAGAAATAAAAAAGAATGTACATAACTGAGACGCAGGTAGCGAGAGAGAGATAAGCTGGGCAAAACATACGAGTAGAGAGAGTGAGTGTGGGATCGAGTTAGTACTTACATTGTGCAGCTACTCGCAAAATTTAGTCGATGTACGTATATCGGAATGCTGCGCTTGCTCACTTGCCTATTAGGCCGAAATCTCATGGTGTAGTTGCTCGGTCGTGGTGTGTTGCAGTTGGAATGGCGGGTGTTAATCATGCCAGCTCGCTAGTTACACACACGAAGTATTTTTTGAATTGAACACAGTCACCCTGTTACAGTTGTTCACGAGAACTGCCCTCACACGCACGCAGGGATCAATCCTGAATCGCACGCGAAAAACGCCAAACAGAGCCAAATCGGCGGAACAGAAAGCAGAAGTTCTTGCTAACGGAAAACGTTCGTGCGACGCGACGTCGTAGCCAAGATTGCCGACCGGCTTGTTTCTCGTGCGTGTCGATGCGCGCCGCCTCATTAGCAGCCAATCAGGACATTTGTCTTAGAGCGCGCGGTACTCTTTCTCTCTCTCACTTTCTTACAATAACTATCGTGATTTGCTGGGTCACTCTCCCTCCCCCACTTGCCCTGTTTGTGCTCTCTGTTAGATATATATGTACATATATGGATGAAATGAAATACTTATTCATATTTTTGGTGAGTGATGTAACGAACTAAAACTCGTTACAATATATATTTATTTATTAAATCATAAATATTCCACTGAATATTTTTTTATTTTTATTTCTTGTTTTATTTTATTTTTCCCCTAAACAGAAAGGTTTTGAGAACATATTAATTAAGTCAAACAAACCAAACAAAAATTTCTATAAGAAATTAATTGAGCCCTTTTGATCATAAAAATTTTTACTTTCTTTGTAAAGGAAAACAAAATTTATATAAATATCTTTTCTCATAAGACAATAAGACACCTTTTAATATCGAATAACAGGTACTTCCTGTTGTCTCAACAACGATTCTTAATATAAATTGCAACGGTAGTCGATTCAATAAATCGATCCGTTCGCGATTCTGCTTCTCGCGCGTTAGTTCGAACAATTAAGAGAGAGAGGGGGCGCGCGATCATTTGAATAAGCAGTTACGCCTCAGCTGTTTGCGTGTCATTACCGCCGATTTTTATTTTGCATTGTGTTCACCGATTGATAAGTTTTTCTGTGACAAACTTTACGTGCGTGGGTGCAGCTAAGTTATTGCAGCAAGCAACACAGATTGGCAGCAGCAACGTTAAAGCTGGTAGGAGAGCGAGGCAGCGCAGCTGATAATTAGGAGGGCAGCGGCAGTTGATTATTCATCATCAACAATTACGGCTGATCACCGTAATTGCACCGCAGGGTAGGTGCACCTTCATTATTGCGTGACAAAATACATTCGGTATTTTGTCAATCGTAATAGCGATTTTTTTATATTCGCGCCGAGCGTTAGTTCGCGGTAAAATTCGAATCTTGTCTCTCTCTCTCTCTCTCTCACCGAATAATATTCATTGTAAAATCCTATTCGCGTGCGTTAGTCTTTCAGCCCAACAAAGACTGTACAGGCATCCCTCGTTATACGCGGTAGTTACGTTCCGAAAAAGTACCGCGTATAACGAAACCGCGTATAACGAGACCTTACGCTTATGGGAAATTAGGGGTTACGTTCCAAAGAAATCAAAATATATGATTCAGTACTATTTATTTTGAAAATAATCAGTCAATTTTGCTTGCTTAGCTCTTCTCAAAATGTCTCTATATAATTCATCGTAAATCAATATAGCTAAATCGCATTGTCGTTTGAAATTTAAACTTCTAACCATTATCGGATCTTTTTGCACAGCTTGTTCGGATGCCATGTTAATAAGATTGATAATTTCCACAACAGCTTTAGCATCGAAAATGGTTTCGGACGTCGTTCGTGTAAGGCCTTCTTCAGTTTCTTCTTCAGGCGGATTGTTCGAAAGTACTTCGATTTCTTCAGGTGTCAAGTCAGTTCTTTCTTCCACAAGATCTAGAACCTCCGATTCCTCAAGGTCTTGGAACCCTTCACCTTCGACTTCTCGAGCCAAGGCTATGACCTCTCGCACTGTCTTGATAATTTGATTGCTGCTCGGAGTCACTTGCTGCAACTACTTCCGGTAACAGCTTTTTCCAGCTTTGGTTTACAGTGGTCAATTTAACTTCAGTCCAGGCCTCTTCAACGAAGTTGATTGCATCCATGATTGAAAACATTTTCCAATATTGTCTGACAACATTGTCGGGAACAAAATTGTCGCAAGTCCGGTGAAGATTTACTTTTTGGACTAATGATTTTATAACACGTCTTAAATAATAAGACTTGAAAGTTGCTATGACAGTCTGATCTAGCGGTTGAATCAATGACGTTGTGTTGGAAGGAAGGAACATCACTTCGACATCAGGATGAGCCGTTTGCAAACATCCATCATGGCTCTTGCAATTATCAAGTAGTAACAAAACTTTGAAAGCGAGATTTTTTTTGGCTAAGAATTCTTTCACTTCTGGAATAAATGAATGCAAAAACCAAATCTCAAAATTATTTCTTGTTACCCATGCAGTTTTGTTCGAAGTCCAATGGACGGGTAGCTGTTCTTTATTTTTTCCTTTTAATGCTCTAGGATTTTCTGAACGATACACGAGCATAGGTTTGCATTTTAAATTTCCAGTGGCGTTAACACAGAATAAGAGAGTAAACCTATCTTTCGCTACTTTGAAACCTGGCGCTCTCAATTCTTCTTTCGTTAACCATGTTCGAGATGGCATTCTTTTCCAAAAAAGTCCAGTCTCATCACAATTAAAAATTTGATCGGGAACAAAATGTTTTTCAGCAATAACTTCTCGAACTTGTGCTGGGAATACACGAGCAGCTTCATGATCCGCACTAGAACTTTCACCTAAATATTTTGATTTTCATTCTTATTTTCAAGTTAAGTTTTTATTTTTTATTTATATTTTATTTTTACATTCTATACCTGAGAATTTGACATTATGCAGCATGAATCTGGCTTTAAACCTTTCAAACCATCCTTTACTCGCGTTGAACTTCTCAGTTTTATTGTATTTTTCACACAGGTGAGTGTGAAAAACGATAGCTTGATCTCTAATTGCCGCTGTACTAAGAGGAATTTTTTTGTGTATAAGATCTTGAATCCAAATCATAAGCATCTCTTCTGCTTTTTCAATGAAATTATGACGAACAACTTTTGCTGCCTGAGCATGCTGGCCCAAAATTTGTGCACTTTCACGAATTTTCGCTTCGCTATCCCGAATCGTGCGAATGGTTGATTCATTTACTTCGAAACGTCTAGCAATTGCAGCAACTTTATCTCCGTCTCGAAGTGAATTTAAAATTTTTAATTTATCTGCCAAACTCATTACTTTTCGATTTTTCTTTAAAGGCGTTTTTCTTGGAGTTTTCATTGGAGTGCGTGGTGGTGCCATGATTTAAATTTGGAAATACTATTGACGTTATAAGAAAGTAGTGTGAACCAAATAGAAATGTACAATGTTAAAGGTTATGAAAATTTATAAACAAAAAAATTGAACTGAACATTGCGTCGAGTAAACCGCGTATAAGGCTGACTGTTACCGCGTAAAACGCGGGACGGTCACAAATCGCAATCCGCGTATAAGGGTAATCCGCGTATAATGAAACCGCGTATAACGAGGGATGCCTGTAGTTATTTTTATTAATGAAAGTTAGTCAAATCTATTCGTCGATTACGTCATTTCATTTTCCCAGTAGCTTAAGCAATTTGTAAAAGACTTTTAATCCGATTACGTCTAGAGGATTAAGTGGATTAGGCGTAAAGTCGCCCACCCCTAAGATTCATCGAGTATCACAAGGCACGTGACTTAAGGTGAGTTCAACTCCGTTCGATAGAAGACAATTAAGCGGAATCATCTGACGTAAAGGCGAATACACGTAAAATCATACGTGTTTAACGGAGCGGCGGTGAGCTCTGCACCGTGGGAGTTTGTTCTTAAATAAATTTCTCATTTTTTTAGATAGCCTCCCCCGTTATAAAATATATATTTTTTCTTTAAATCTCGATTATTCAGAGCAACAACAAAAATTTATGCTTCACAAGGCATTTCTTATGTATTCAAAATTTCTTTTAATTATTTTACCGAAACTTTCTATATTTTTTACCTTATTATTTTTGCTAATTTTGATTTTTCGCGATTCTATTTCTATGATTATAGATTTTCAAAAAGAATAAACATACAAAAAAACAACACATTCAAATCAATCTTTCCGGGGCCTTCAAAAATTTTTATGGCACATATGTGCGACTTTGTGACTTTTGTGAGCTGACTACGCGGGTCCACTCACGATTTGAACAAGCTAACCACGCGGGGCAACTTGTGATTTTAGCAAGCTAACCTCGCGGGGCGACTTGTGGTTTAAAAAAACAGGTGATGAGTCAAACTAATCTTCCTTGTTGAGTGAATAGCTGACTCAGAATCGGGAAAAATAAAAGGTGAAAGTTTGAAGGATTGAATTTAGAATTTTTACTTTTTTATTTATTGTTTTAATCTAATATGAGCATTAATCGGAACATACTAAAAATTAGAACTTTGCGCGCTTGTATGTATATATATATATTTATATTTTTTTACTTTTAAGAGCTTCTCTAAGACTGGAGGTTGATTCCCTCCCTTGAGTCGGTGGTTACGTATTGCTTGTTCAAGTTTCCTTCAAGTGGCTCATAAACTCGGAGGGCGGAGGGAGATGAAAAATCCTTTCCTTAGATCCCCGAAGCTTCTTGTTAGTTTTCGGATTGACTGAAGGATATTCTCGCTGACAGTGGCTCTCTTAAATAAGCTGGATGGCGTGAATTATCCGGTGGATGGAGGGCAGTACCTTTTTAGGTTTGAACCATTCTCTCCAGAAATGGTTCTTGATGTATCTTATTTTACCTTATTTAGTTTATTTATTTATTTATATTTTCGCGCAAAGCTCTTTGCAAGTTAATGAATTATTTCTATTAACAAAATTTAATTTTGTCGATATAAGTTAAAATTTAATATTTGTAATGAATATTTTTGAATTTATCGAGTATATATGAACGATAATTTTATTTATTCTTAAATATTAACTTGATTATCAAAAGTAGAGAAAACATATACTTGAAACATAAATTTCAACTTATATCTGATATAAAATAATTTAATACATAAATTAATTTTCAATTTGTGTTCTCTTGTTATTTATTTATTTATTTTTTGGATAAAATTATGCTTTTTAGATATTAAAACGTGCTACTTTTGATTGAATTTCGTAGATTATTATTAATAAAAAAAAACGTAAGATGATAAAACTGAAAACATACAAATGCGTGAATTTTGTAAAATAATTATTTTTGTCTAGATATTCTTGTGTAGCACAACCGTTTTCCAGTTTTCATAAAAAGCGTAAACAGGATGTCGTAACAATTTTATGGCTTTCACTTGCTCCATAGATATTCTTATCGGTATGGCGTCGAAGCCTAGACCTTTGTTTTTTTCCTTTTTGTTTGAAAGATGATGCATGTTGTAGAGGTTGAGTCTGTTTACGTTTCCATTTTATAGATTTTTTCAGAAAAACTCTAAATTCGTTTTAAAAAGATACAGATATTCAAAATAAAATCAAGGGTAAGGCGTAATTCATCGTATAATAAAAAAAAATAATTAAAAATATTGCGCGTCGTAATAACGGCTTCGATGAGCAAAAGTCAGCCTGACCTTTCACCTTCTAGACTGGAAGCATTCCCCGTGCACAGAAACCTGTTCAGAAACTGGCGTAAACGAAGTATTGACAGAGCATAAACTTTTCTTTTTTCTTCTTTTGGTCGACACGTAGCTTCTTTAAAAACATGAACGATAGTACTTGCGAGCCGCTTGCGGTCGCTGACTTTCGATATGCTCCTCACTTAGCCTACTTTTTAGGCAGCATGCAACTTTTCTTGTCCCCGTTCTCTCTCTCTCTCTCTCTCTCTCTCTCTCTTTCTCTCTCTCTCTCTCTCTCTCTCTCTCTCTCTCTGGTAAGCATCACAGCATCTTTTCAACGGCTTTTCAACAAATTCAGTTTATCTAATCATCTGGCATCACATCTTCGAGCAAACTGTTCCAGGTAGTTTATCTTCCACGGGGCTAACAAGTGTACGCTGTTTCATGCATAATTATTTGCATTCTGCCCTGGAATTTGCATTACTTGTGCAACCAGCATCACCTAACCTCTTTCACCTGGATCAACACTGCATACGTCTCTCTACTAACAGAATCAATTACTGAATCACAATTGCACCAGGACATCTCATCACCTACCTGGCCGTTCTAGCTCTACCAACAACGAATATCATCGCTAGAACAACTATTTTCTCGTCGGTTAAGTGAGGAATATTTTGTCCTACCTACATTTTGCCACTACTCTGTATTGTTCATTTTTCTTTTATTATTTGTTATTACTGCGAACCTGTAATCGATCATTTTAATTGTTAAGACTACATCTCACCTCGATTCATCTAGTGTAATTCACATCTTCATCTTTATTGTTATTTTCATAATCATTCATTTTAATCTTAAGTTGTAACGTATATTTAAGTCGGGTTGCGTCATCTTGCGAATTTTCCGCGCCAAATTTTCCCCCTAATTTCTATTTCGCGTTCCGCATTACTGTGAGCATCATCTTCGCGCGCATTTTGAATTTCCCGCCACACCCTCTGTGATAATTCGCTTTTCCTCGGTAGAGGTCACTCTACCGAGTTTATCATAGCTGGTTGGTTGCGTGCGCATCCGCGCCACTTGAAATTGCGCGCGAACATTCAAATTATTATAGACACTTCATTTCTTTCTAAACCTATCTCGCCTATTTATGTCAAGCCGCGTGTGTGCCAAGTGCGGATTGATCGTGCGACGACCTGATCAACTCCTCCTCTGCAACTCCTGTAATTCCCTGTATCACAACTGTTGCATTTCACCCAACTCAAGACCAGCCAATCACAACTCTGCAGAATTTAACTGCTGCCTCAACCGCTCGCCGAACGTTGATACTACTTTAGCCAATACCATCTTGGATATCTTCGCTACGCCAAAAGGACACTCCCCCTCCATTATCACACACGCCAGGAAACGTCTGGCCTCACCAACTCAGCCATCACCGCTGCCGATCACCAAAGCCTGCAGATCTGAGCTACCTCCGACTACAGGTCGGAACTCCGATTATTCGGCAATGTCTGAGGCACCTGAGTGGTTCCGCAGGGAGTCGCAGCTTAACGCGGAGCGGCATGCGAGGGAAGCCCAACTCAATTCTGAGCGCTTTGAGAAACTTTGCGGACTCTCGACTAAAACGCAGGATGAGTTTCGCGAGCGTGACGTCCATTTCGCAATAGTCGACGAGCCTGAAATCTTGGTCCATGGGTTACCAGCGGAATTTCAAGGTTCCCTCTTCCAGGCCGCTACTTCTGTCCTCATTGCGCTGGGCTTTGGTGGAGAGCACAACCTCCCTGCGATTATTGCGACAAGGGAGTGGAATCCCACCGCTGCCTCTCGCTCTACTGCGCCCACAGATCAGTCGCAGTCCTTCTCTCACTCGACCCAAGATGCACGAAGGAAGTCCTTCACCTTCCTGCTGGATTCGCCATCCTCTCGGGACAGAATAATCAAGCTTTCGTCCAGACTGAAGGGGCATACTGCCCAGACGATCTTTGGCTGTGGAGGTGGTTTACGAGTACTACTGCGTCCAATCTACCCCAAGCCTGTCTTCGAGCTGCTATCCAAGGCCAGAAAAGTGAGTGATGACCTCGGATACGCGTGGCCTGTGGTGCGAAACTTGCGGGTCTTCTGCCGCGCCACGCCGCAATCGGAGCTCATCCCTATTGTCTCTGAGGCTGACCTACGTGGTTTGCCGAGGCTGACATCTCGCCAACCAGTCGCATGCTCGGCGGGAGCCCCAGGCCACCCTCACCCTTCGGCCGCGCCTTCCGCTCCTCTTACCGGTGCCCGTCACGATCTCCGACCCCCTCGCTCTGATCTTCATATCCGACCGGCTGCAAATACACCAAGCTTCACTTTATCTGCCTCTTCTTTTCAGTCGCCAACCCGTAACCCAGCTCAAACTTCATGACATTCAACGGTCCCACTAAATAATTCTGTTACCACCTCCATCCCATCTCGATCTTCCCTCACCGTTGCGCACATCAACATAAACGGCCTAAACGTACCGTGGCATTTCTCTCTCCTAGAAGCACAGGCACATACAAGTTCATATGACATTATTGCCATCTCCGAAACCAAACTTTGTAATGTCATCTCTGATGACCACCTCGTACTAGCCAATTACAATTTTTTCCGACTGGATCGCGAGGGCAAGGAGGGTGGTGGAGTTGGCTTCTATTGCCGCAATAGTTTGACAGTAAAATTACTCGCTGCCTTTGATCCCACGTTTAACAACTCACCTGAATTCATGATAGCCGAAATCCAAAATAAAAGCCACCTAAAACTTTTATTTGCAATTGTCTACCGCCGTCCATCCGCCAAAATCCCATCATTTTTCTTCAACACCATCTCTTCCTTTCTTCCTCTCTTCAACGATGTCATTATCACTGGTGATTTCAACTCCGACCTTACATCACATCTTCCACACGTCCTGGCATTGCGCGATCTCATCGATTCACACGCACTTAGGGTTGTCTCCACCGAGCCTACACACCATCCCATTACTGAGAGTGGAGTGATCACACATACAGCGCTGGATCTTTTCATAATAAATCTCTCAACTCACATCCTTAGTTTCACCAAATCTCTCTCCCCATTTGTACCTTATCATGACCTAATTGAGCTTTCCATACTTTTTTCCTCGCCCCAAGAACAACCTAAAACCTTTGCCTCCCGCTCTCTCCATCGTCTTGATAAATCTGTCCTGAACTCTCTTATCACCACCAAGCTCTCGGTCTCCCAGGATTACCTGGGTGATTCTCTTCGTCGAGACACTCCCTCAGTCGATCAACTTGAGCGAACTTTCACCCTTGCGATTTGTGGAGCTTTTGACGAACTAGCCCCTTCTCGTCTGGTTACCATCTCCTCCAAAAAGAAGCCGTGGGTGACTGATAAGCTGCGTGTCCAAATGCGGATCCGTGACGCAGCCTACAAACGCTTTCGAGCCTCCAACTCATCCTTAGCCCTTCAACAATATCGCTCCCTAAGAACTGCCATTTTAAACGAGCCCGATACTGGGAAAAATAACCATATCTATGTATGCTTCATAATCTCACACTCATACTCCTTAATTATATTGTTTAACTTATGTTCATCTTAAATTAATATTTATTTGTATTACTTTATCGCTTATTACTGCGCTATAATTTAATGTATCTGCATTGTATTCTGCTCATAGCCTACGGGGTTATACCCCACGGCTTAATAAAGCTTATTCTATTCTATTCTCTCTTTCTCTTTCTCTCTTTCTCTCGCTCGTACTCACTGTCAGAACTCTTCGGGCCTCTTCGGCCGCTCCCCGACAATCATCAGCAGTTGATTCAAAGTTTGACTATTAGGCGTCTTATTCCAACGTGTCTAACACATATCATGCTGAGAGTAGAGGGGGAGGGTCAAACGAGAAACAAGCTAATTATTTGCTCTTATCACAACATTTTAAAATAAATCGCAACTAGTTGTAAATTTGAAAAAAATAGAAAACACTGCTTTCTGTCCCCAATATAATGGCTTCGTCTAAAGAGGCATCCTTGTCGCGAACTATTATTAGTACGAGGAGGACATTCATGAGTTTACTGGGCGGTCAAGCGATGCCACCGGATTTTTCAAGATACGCACTCACACAGAGTCCGATTTGGGATGGAGAGCCCTCGACCCCTGATGCGATTGCAAACTTTTAATGGCTCCATAGTGCGATGCCATCGGCATCAGCTGGAATTGACGTACCGCACTCCCGTGAGCGTTATGACCAGCTGGCTCGTGATTGGGAGCGTGAGTTAACGGATACGCAGTGAGACGCAGAAGTGGACCAAATCCTAAAATCGACGGATGGTAGACCAAGGGCCACGGGGGTCGTTCCAAGAACGAGGATGAGAAAGCCGCACGCGAAATAAAAGTCTGCAGATTCTCCTGCGAAGTGACGACGCTGGCAAGCGAAGAAGTCAGACAGCGGTTCCGAGTCTTCGGATTTGGACACGTTTGAATCAGATTACTGGCCGAGGAGAACTAAGGAGCGCATGACCAAAACAGTCAGAGTCTGCGTGATGGCTTATGGAGCGGCTACCGACACCGGCTGAATAGTAGACCAGTGGACGCGGTGGCAGCGTTTCGGGTTTAGGGCCTGGAATTTTCGGGGATATCCGGATCCGTGGCCGAGTGATTTTTGGGAAAATTGCGCAAGTGCGTGCAGTTTTATAACTTCTGCGAGTGAGAGGTCTTTCCGGTACTGGAGACAGTGCTCACCGAACGAGTCGAGGTATGGTTTCCCAATAATGATGGTGAATGGGAGGACTTTCTGGAGTTTGCAGAAGTTTTCCGACAGTAATTCTACCAATACTTAGACCTCTAGAACCTCTTTGACGAGTTGCTCCAACATATCCAGGCTGAGAACGAATCGATTGCCGACTACATCACCGCATTCCAGTGTGTCGTGCACTGGATGTACCCTAAACTACCAACAGTAAAACAATTAAAGTTGCTGATGCTGGATCTACAATCTACGTACCAGAACTATTTGGAAGATAAAGATATTGAGGATTTGCGTGTCCTTCGGTATTACAGCAACAAATTCGAGCGTCACCGTGATCGAGACCGGAAGTAGAGTCCCCCATCACCACAGCAGGTCATGTTAGTCCAGGACGCCGCGTATCAAAAGAATATATCGAGGAAGACGAAAACCCCGGTCGCACGAGTATCAGCAGCTTCGAAGGAAGAGATACCAAGCCATGGCGCAGTGAAAAGGGGGACGAAGAAAAAGCGGAAACGGACTAAAGATATCGATGGACAGGACTCATTCGGATCCGAAGGGGTACTGCTGATGAATGCGATTCACGCGTTGGCGCCGTCGACAAGCGCACCAGTACTTCATTTTTTTAAATAAATTTCGACAAGCATTGCCATTGAAAGAAACTTCCCTGTACCTTTTATCTAGTTGAACGTTATTTTTTTTAACTACGTACTTCAAGGTGTCTTCATTGTTTTCTTTCATTATATGATATATTGTGTTGTTGGACTATTTCTATCATAAGGTGCAGTTCAGGTGGTGTTGAAATTTCATGCAAGATATCACTTTCTGGTAATAAACAAATTGGAGGATTTATGCAACTGTAGAAATTATTTGCATCTTCCGTATCTGAACCTGCTTTAGACGATTCTTCGTACTTTTCTTTACAGCTGCCGTTAGTTCTTAATCGGGCAAGTTTGTCGAGATTTTTATCAGTTTCACAATAACAGCATGGATACATACTAGAGTGTGAACCAATACCAGGTAACACATTAATAAGTTATAAGTCGGCAACAATGGTGTCATAATTATTTTCCAATTTAAAAAAATTCTTATATTCAAAAATCGCTTACTTTTCTCAAAACTATCATCGCTTACCAAACTTTGCACTGATAGCCAAATTTTTAAAAAAAGAACTACCACCGTCAATTCAAACTTTTAATGTACATTGTGGACATTTTCTATTTCACTGTATTATGTTTATAATACCACTTATATCATTGCAATTAAAAATTAGCTACATTCGTTTTTTCTACATCTGTAACTGAATGAATAAAAGTATTAGTTTCTTTCTTTTTAAAAAAATAATCATCTAAGTACGTAATTTTTATCCAGCATAGTTTTTTGAAAGAACCAATAAAATTCCTATTTTCGCGTTTTCTATTTCTACAATCCTATTCCTACGTTTATGCAAAGAAGATGCTATTTTAAGAGTGTCAAAAAATAAATTGTAACGCTCGTCTAAGTTTAACTATATTTCAATTTCATTTCTGTATTATGAGCTCTACCTAAAAATAATAATTATTACTCATTTTACTCGCTATGGTTCATGAGATTTCAAATAAAATTTTTTCCAAAAATTAAAGGCGTTTCATCCTGTGCTATTAGATTCGCCTCATCAGTAAGGATCCTACAGCATTTCCTAGACGTCTAAGGAAGTCTTGTGTGTAAGGACATTAGCTGAGAGGAGTGGGCATTCTGAGAAATCGTATGCAAGCAATTCAGCGGACGTGCAACTCCATACAGACTACTTCTCCAGCGAGACCAGGAGACTAAACGAGGTTAATATGAGTGACGACACGGTTAAGAACTGCTCTCGCGAGGAGAGCTGGCCAGTATATAATAGTTTTGCGCGTTCGAGACAAAGTCGCCGACGATCTCACGTGAGATTTCAAAACGATAAAAGACGATCGCGCCTATACTGCGATTATATAATATAATGAAACGAGTGAGCGTGGCTCGTACACGGCAGCGGATAAGATGGCGGCGCCCATATATGCCACGTGTAGAAAATCGTGTAGCAGCACAGGCCTAAAATTTAAATATGTATGTCAAAACAATAAAGGACATCTTAGTGATAAATAGATTCTATGTCAGATAATCATTGACTGGTCCATTATTAGAATCACTTCTCTCATCGGTACGTTTGTTGTGGTAAAACGACTTCGTGCTTTCGTGCCCGTTTTCAGCTAGCTGAGTTTTCCCAAATACTTCCGAGCAAGGCTGAGTCTGCCGAATAAAATATCGGTAGCAACCAATGGGGACTTCGCCTTGAACCAAGTGCATACGCTCGAGGTAAGGTAGTGGTAGGAGGATTGTCGCAGGGAAGACGTTTGTAATTGCCCGTGGGGGCAATCTTCCAGAAATTCACAGAGCGCCGCTAAAGCGTATGCCATTATACGACACAGCAGCAAAGTTTACGCAATACACGCTCATTTGCGCACATACACAAGGCAAACTTGCAACCTGTACACGGCGTAGCCCCTCACAAATTCATACCTCGTTACAGTTTATATTAATAAGAGAGCAGCACTCTATCAAAAAATTAGTACATACTATGTAAAAAATGGTAATTAGACAAATGAATTGAAAATAAAATGATATTTAAAGTATATTAAATATAATTTTCCCTTTTTATTGATAATATATAAAAATAAGATTCTTTCCATAAAGAGTTATCATAGGAATTCATATCAATTTCTTTTCAGTTTATTTTCATGAAAAATAGGAGTTGCATCCATATAATTTAATTAAAAAGAAAAAAACTATTTAACTCTATTTTCTTTCTAAATACAAATATCTATTCAAAACTAAACTATTTTTTTACTACAGAAAATTATGTCAATTTTTCAATGTTTCGTATATCAAAAATAGGGATTGCAACCCTTAAGAGCCAAACACACCAGAATATGTTTCAATTTTCATAAGGAATATTATACACTTGATATTACTAAAAAATATTGATTAGAAGAAAAGTTATTAGAAAAAAAATATTTTTGGAGGTGAACTTTAAGGTTGGATTTCACCCCTTAATTATTAAATATGTTTAATATATTTTTATAAATAAATAAAAAAATACGAATCTCTTGCTTTTTAATATACTATAACATATACAAGAATTATCAAAATTGTTGAGTTCGGATTGGGCTACCTTCCTAGTTATTGCATTTATGTAATATTCCTAAATGTATGATTTTTAAAAACACAATATAAAGGATTTTATTGCATTTTTTTATTTACACGAAAATTTTTAATTTTTCGTTCAGCTGCTTTTCTGGTTATTACATTTATGTGATATTCCTATATGTTGTAACGGGGTAAAACCGTTTAATTATTTTATTCGCGCAATTATACTAAAAGGACGCGCGTAATTATTTATGCTCAATACATAAATCGGAGAGCATGTGGAAACGTGCGTCAGTCAACCAGTAAGTCCTCTAATCTGGGAAAAGTGAGTGGAAGCTATATGAAAAGAGTGAGTCAAAAAATACTTGTTAATAACACGGACGGAGCCTTTTATTACCATTCAAATACTACACAAAGTCGGCCCGCGCGTTTGTTTACATTGACGCTCGCTCATCGACAACACGTTTTGCCGGGACGCTCGCTGCTCTTTGTTATTAGAGTCGCCGCATGCACGCTTCGAATGTCGGAAATTAATAATTAATCATGCAACCGCGATCGCGAAATTAAGCTGGCCAGCTTACCTTATTATTGCAGGCGATCGAAGGAAGCACAGACAAACCGCACAGCGCGGAACAGTTTTTAATTGTTTGTCGCCGGTCGCAAACACGCGCGCACGGATATGGTTTCGCCCTCGATGGTGAAACCTCACACACACTCTCGTCCTGGCCTCGAACTGGTAGCTGGATGGCACCTGGGCGGCTACGATCACGGACGACTGGCTGCTGCTGCTCTAGCGTGTTGATGTTGATGGCTCGTAGATTGGCGATAGAGATAGCGAAAGCGGGCGGACTCAACGATAGTCGAAGCTTCACTAGTTCGGTTTCAATCGCGCGCGTTCCGTCTGCTCGGGTGCCGAATTCCTTCGTTATGAATTTCGTCCCCCCGGCAGGTGCTGCCCTCACAGGCAACAATTGAGTTATATTATCAGCGCTAATTTGACGTTTACCGTCACAATGTATGATTTTGAAACACAAGGTAGGGGATTTTATTGCATTTTTTTATTTACATGAGAATTTTTAATTTTTTTCTGACACTTAGTTTTTCATGTCAGTTCACATAAATTGCAAAGATACTCTTTATTATTTGTTTGCTTTGTAATTTTTATTTCACCAGTGAATTTTGATGTATCACGACTTATTATCTGCTTATATTCATTCTTGCGCACATTATTTTTATCAGCAAATGCAAAAGAAACTCGTCTTCTACAAAAAGAACACAAAGCAGTCGTTAGGCGATCACCGTCAAATACAATGGTTTTAAAAAGTTTTTTCACTTTTTCTTTTAAATCTTCGTTTATCAGATACATAATTTTTGTTTTACCGTGGAAAAATAGATAAATATTATATTAATTTTTACGATGTGATGCTGGAGCGGTCAGTTTATTTATGTTATTTATTTTAAATTAAAAATAATATTTAAAATTTACTTTATTATATACGCAAATTGTTAACTCAAAATAGAAACTGATTATAATAAGCATACTATCATACAGGTAATTTAAAATCATAACAGAAATTGAAAAAGGTAGGATAAAATAAAACGACACATAACTTCAAGGTGATACTCCTTATTGACCGTATGACCTTGTGGTAAGAATTCCTGATGAACTACGTTACGGTAATCAAAGAAGACAGTGAGCAAAACCTTGACACTTGATCGAACTTGGCGTGCTTTTTTGGGTGTTGACTTTTCTGGAGTCTTCCATTGGAATGATTGGACTTTAGTTTCGAGATCATAAACATATACCCACGATTTATCACCAATTATAACCCTTTTAAGAAAATCAATATCTTGATTGACTTCATTCAACATCTCCTGAGCGATGGACATGCGACGGTTCTTTTGATCAAAATTAAGCAATTTTCAAACGAATTTCGCTGACACACGTCTCATGCCCAAAACATCCGAAAGAATATCATGAAATGAGCCGATTGATATGCCAATATCTTCTGCAACTTCTCTGATGGTGATTCAACGATTTTTTAATACAATTTTTTTCACTGCTTCAATATTTTCATCTGTTGTTGAATATGCTGGGATGTTCAGTGCGAGGTCCGTCTTCGACATCCTCTCGGCCTTCTTGGGACAGCTTATACCACTTATACATATTTTTTTTTACTCAGAGTATAGTCACTATATGCAATTGTCAATATTTTAAGAGCTTTAGAGCACTGTATTCCATTTTCACACAAAATTTAATGTAAACTCTTTGCTCTATTCTTTTCGATAGAAGTAAATCGCCTAGCACACCAAACACTTCTAACCTCTAACACCTCTGCCAGAAAAACAACACATGCTATATAGTCAAAACTATGAATATACAGTGCCCGGCACGTACTTTTGCCCACCCTGTGCCGTACTATTCTTTTTATTAACAGTGATTCACATCGGGGGCCGTATATCGAGAACCGTACTGCTACAATAAAGTTGCATTTGACTGTATATAGCTCGACATCCCGCCCCTCCATTGCCTTCTCGTCAGCATAAGAAGCCTATACAGCCTAGACGATAATGTACGGAGCTTTTATACAGCCGAGAACATATAAAGTATAGACTGCCATCCCGTTTCATGTGTTGCTGCTTCTGGTTAAAAAGAGAAAGAACGAACTGAGTAAGAAATGATTTCTCTCTCTCTAACACTTTAAAGTATTCCTGCAAATCATGCTGAATAAAATCTCTATTGATAAATGAAAATTCAAGTAATCAAATAGCGTTGGTAAAATAATAACTAGTTTTATGTAGATACCTAATATAGCCGACTATACGGTTTTAATACTTTGAATAAATATTAATAAAAAGTGTCTGTCAGTTGAGCAGGTGTACTATTTATTTCTTTTTTTTTCTGAAATTTATTTATTTTATTTGTACCAAATTTATTTAAAATCCATTTTATATTTTAAAACAATGAGTAAATATTATTATTCTATGCAAGATATGAATTCTATGAAGATATTTTATGAAAGATCTACACGTGATTTGAGAGGATTCTCCAGTAAGTATTCTGTTTTTGTTTTAGAGTATAATAAATAAATTAGGATTTATTTGTGCATTCATGAGTTTGTTTTTTGAGTCTCGTCTTTGTGATGGTTGTCTCAAGGAAGTTGTTGATAAGTTTATTTGGGTCCTTTAGAAGTCTGGTGTTATATTTTTTCAAAAACTTTTTAATTTCTTCTTTAACTGTTGTTTTAATTAATGACCCGATGGTCAAAACTTGTAAATTTATTTTCGCATTCTAAATATTTATTTGTTATTCGGCTGTTTCCATTTTCTTAATCCAGCAGGTGTGATATTACGAAGCTATATACCCCGGGTTTTCCATAATGTGGTAGACAAACTCGACGGCCGAAGTAATTGCTAGAGATAAGGAGTTGTAATGTACTTATTTTTCTCATTTGTACTTTTCTTTTATTATATTTAGGTAAAGACTTTTTTTTTGAATCCTAAAATGTAATGTTTTTCTGCATAAATGAAATTTCTATTAAAGTATATAAAAAGGTCGTAAATGAGTATTGCTTGCTTTGTTTGTCTATCATTATTAAATAAAATATTAAATTAGGATCTTTCGTAAATAAAAAGCTTTCAGTGTTCGGTTTTTGTTAGAACTCTATTGCGGAAACTCATGTTTCCTGTTGCTGACAAAGCAAACGATACTTCTACAGTATTTACACTATACAGGGTGGACCATTTTAATCGAAGCACCCAGAAATCTTTTTCCAGGTAAGGATGCGTGAAACATGTTTCAGACAAAAGTTGCTGGACTCCGAGAGGGACATAATCGGGTGACCTTGACTCTGACCTTGAGGGTCATTTTCAAGGTCAACCGAAGGTCAACTTTGTTTTTTTAAATAGAAACCCCCATTTTTACCTCGGATTCAGAAAGAGCGGGAAATTCTACGTTCAGATGATCTATTATACGTGAGGTCTGGGTGACCACCAAGGTCGCCCCCAACATCACGTAAAGTTCAATGTTATTTTTTTCTTAATCTTTCCACCTAACTAACCTAAGATCGGTATAGTTTAGAGAAAAATGATGTAGACAAAAGTTATTGCATTTTGAGAGGGGCATCTTGTGGTGACCTTAACTTCGACCTTGAGGGTCATTTTCAAGGTCATTTGAAGGTCAAATTTGTTTCTACTTTTCTATTAGTAGTAACAGTAGTAGTAATTTCTACAATACTTGTTTTAGGAGTGTCTTGGATAGGGTAAATAAATCACACCAAAGTGTACAGTACACAAATTGATTTTATTTATCATGAAATAATTATCATATTTATTATCTTTTTTATTAATAATTAATCAGGAATCACAAAGCATTGTGAAGAAATCTTAATAATTACAAAAAATGTCGTTTCAAAATAATGTTACTCAAGTTAGAATTACGAACGGGTTTATGAAAAAGCTTACAACAAAAAAACCCTTACAGGAAGGGTCACCTAGATGCTACATGTGTTATGTTTCAAGAACGTCGAATTCTTTGTTGTTTCCGAATCCGTGATAAAAAAGTAGGTTATTCCGAGAAACAGAAAGTTAACCTTCAAATGACCTTGAAAATGACCCTTAGGTCGAAGTTAAGGTCACCACAAGATGCCCCTCTCAAAATGCAATAACTTTTGTTTACATCATTTTTCTCTAAACTATACCGATCTTAGGTTAGTTAGGTGGAAAGATTAAGAAAAAAATAACATTGAACTTTACGTGATGTTGGGGGCGACCTTGGTGGTTACCCAGACCCCACGTATAATAGGTCATCTGAACGTAGAATTTCACGCTCTTTCTGAATCCGAGGTCAAAAATGGGGGTTTCTATTTAAAAAAACAAAGTTGACCTTTGGATGACCTTGAAAATGACCCTCAAGGTCAGAGTCAAGGTCACCCGATTATGTGCCCCTCGGAGTCCAGCAACTTTTGTCTGAAACATGTTTCACGCATCCTTACCTGGAAAAAGATTTCTGGGTGTTTCGATTAAAATGGTCCACCCTGTATATTGTATCTCTACTAGCCGAAGTTACCTTATTGTTAGTGATTGGTCCTCTATACAATACATCATATTTATTTGGCAAACGATTTTCTTAGAGCAAAAATGGTCAAAAGGTATAACCTACTTCCACATCAATGCAACGTTGTTCTGAAAATTTACATACGGTATCTGATATTAATCTTATCTAAGAAATTAAGCTCCCTCGTAATTTTCTAATAAGGTAATTTTTATATGGCTCAATGGTTCTGCCATCATAACGTACACTTTCTTGGGCACGAGAGCTTACGATTTTTATGAAATGCAAGTAAATGCAATGCAATCTACAATAAAACATCTATAAGCAGCGAAACTTAAGTCAATAAAAACTATTCTATGTAAAATAGAAATACAGCGAACTGTTTAGATTTCGCTGGTAATGTACAGCTAAAATTTTAGTTAAGATCATCATATTCGGATAGATTTGGCACATGTAGCAATGCATTTGTCCAAAAGTTCATGAGAATCACCTTATTATAAAATGATGAGGGAGTTTAGTTTATTAGATAAGATTAAAGTCAGATACCGTATACGAGTTTTCAGAACAACATTACAAATAAATAGCAAAAAAAAAAAGAAATAAATAGTACACCTGCTCAACTGACAGACACTTTTTATTAATATTTATTCAAAGTATTAAAACCGTATAGTCGGCTACATTAGGTATCTACATAAAACTAGTTATTATTTTACCAACGCTATTTAATTACTTGAATTTTCATTTATCAATAGACATTTTATTCAGCATGATTTGCAGGAATACTTTAAAGTGTTAGAGAGAGAGAAATCATTTCTCACTCGGTTCGTTCTTTCTTTCTTTAACCAGACACAGCAACACATGAAACGGGATGGCAGTCTATACTTTATATGTTCTCGGCTGTATAAAAGCTCCATACATTATCTTCTAGGCTGTATAGGCTTCTTATACTGACTAGAAGATAATGGACGGGAGAGATGTCGAGCTATATATAGTCAAATGCAACTTTATTGTAGCAGTACGGTTCTCGATATACGGCCCCCCATGTGAATCACCGTTAATAAAAAGAATAGTACGGCTCAAAACATCAAAAATGCTTGCGTATCTATTTTGCGTATCTATGCGCATTCAGAAGCAGTAACCTTTTGTCTATCTTGGTTTATACTGCTTTTTTCTTATCGTAATATTACATTTGATTTGACATAGCGATTTTATTTTTTAAATTATTATTTAAGTGTTGAAAAATTTATGAAATATAAATATATTCATGTAACACTAAGTGTTTGTGATTTTGTATATAAAAATAATTAAAAAACTAGTAAATTTATGTACAAATGCATCATATTCGTTGACTGAGTATCATTAGTTATGTAACTCAAATATGTCTGTCAGAAATATAAAACTTTTTAAGCGTGTAACAGGTCTATTATTCGGAGAAATGGAATGTTGCAGAATACGTGACCGCGAGCGATCGGCTGAGCCCGACGGGCATATTATCCGTACGTAAGGTCGCGCGCACAAAGGGAACGATGGCTCAATGCTTTGCAGTTTCGCCGGCTATGTGCCTTAGCGAAAGCGTTCGAAGCTGCTCCTGGCCCGTTGAATGCTTTCTTGACGAGAGAAGTCGAGGAGTTGATGCTCGAAGAGTGCTAGAAGGGGGAGGGATCGCGAAGATTCTCGCAATCGTGACAGATGCACTTGGTGCTCATGGATTCGTCCAGTGAGGAACGAAGAAGGTTGGGTGGCGATGAAATGGCTAGGCTGGGTGGCGATGAGATGGCTAGGCTGGGTGCGATTCAGTACTTAGGCTTTATTGTAAGCCTATAAAACCAAGTGTATCGCCCGATGGGCAAACACTACAAAATAAGTTTAACAAAAATAAGCCAGGCCGGGCGAGAGAGAGAAACGTCAGAATTCGGCAAAGATGTATGGGCACACTCGCTCGCGGAAAGCAAAAAGAACAATGTATGCTACCTAATACGTTTTATCGCTAGCCAGTTGACAAAACACTCTGGTCGGCACTTACTGGGGACGCAGTTTTATAATTAGCTGGGAGGAAGCTCAACCTTGCGATATTTGGCTGGGTTATTGCATAATCTTGCCTTAATTGGCTAAGTAAATTATCTTGCCTTAAATGACTGGTTAAATACAAAACCTTGTCTTTTTAGGATCGGTAGATCCCTCACATAAACTTTACTACCTGTACGAAGCTAAACCTTGCCTTAAATAATTGGGTGGAAGTTTAACGCCTTATCTGGCAGGATGAATACATAATCGTGACTTAACTGGTTGGGTACAGAAAAGTGTTTAAGAAAAACATTGTATGGTTTAGAGAGGGCCAACTGTCAATGATTAAATGATCATTAACTTATTAACAGTGGTAGGATACAGCGAAAAATATTTCAGACATTTGCTAAACTTCAATGACTGTCTCTGATATTCCTTCACACCGCCTTATCTTGTTTGTTCGAGTCTTTACCTTGCCTTAATTGGCAGTGTTGAAGCTTAATTTTACCTTAGTTGGCTTTACATAACCTTGCCTTGAGTGATTTGGTTAATGCATAACCTTGCCTTAACTTCATATGAAGATACATAAAGTTGCCTTAACCAGCTGGGTAGAAGTCCAATTTTGCCTTACTAAGTGCCCCAACTTAAAGTTTATGGTCAAGGCCATATCTGAACCTAAAATTTCTTGGTCTTTGGATTACACGGATAATAAGTATGGGTTTCTATTTTAAAAAATACCCTTAATCTTTCAATGACCTTAAAGATTATGGTCAAGGTTAAAGTTATGGTTATGGTCATTTCTGAATGTAATATTTTATGCCGTTTTCATTCCACGAATAAAAAGTATGAGATTCCATTTTAAGAAATCACCTTGACCTCTAAATGATTTTGAAGGTCATGGTCAAGGTTATGGTCAAGGTTACCATTAGATAGCTATGGAAAAATCTTATAACTTTTGTTTGAAATAATTTTTGCTAAAATGCAGTCCTGCTGAGTTATTCCGCTATTCCGGGACTTTTGGATCACGCTGTATAAAGCAATTTATGTATCGCATTTCGAATAATAATTATCAAAATGCCTATTAAAATGGCCATATACATTTTTGAATATTGTTCTTAAATTGGTGAATATTATTTAAGAACAATCTTTTGTTAATATATAATATTTAATAATATTGTACTTTGATAAATAATTGAATAAATAAGTAGAAATTTAATTACTTATTTAAGCATTCTATAATGCTGTTTTTGATAAACATCTTTACTAATAATTATATCTTTTAATTTTATATTACAAAACATATTTATTAAACTTACTGTTCAATCCAAAGTGGGTTTTCAGTTGTATTAAGTTCGTCGATAATTTGTTGTTTAATGAGACCATCTTTTTTGCTTATGTCATTCGGAAATCGAACCACCCAGTGTTTGAAGTAGCAACAAACGATTATAATCGTAACTATGCCAATCAGAAGTACCATCATTAAAGCTACAAGTGCCACTAATGCGATATCAAATGAGTCTTCTTGAACACCTATATATGCTGGTATAACGTTCTCGATTGCTAAGCCAGTATAATAATCTTTCAAAAAATTATATTTTGAATCAATAATTTTTAAAACTTGCGGTATGGGCGAAATAGTTTGCGTTTTAGTATCGACTACATGTAGATATATGTCACACCTATGATAGAAAAGTTTAAGAATAAAAATTTGATGAATGTACATAGTTGTATTGCACGATATTTAAAATAGTATATAGCATTTTATGAATGGTTAGAAGATGATACAAAAACAAGATTGATTCATAGGGTATCAAAAATGTTCCTAAAAAATTTTATAATCATTTGAAAAATTTAGGCTTTGAACACCAATTTTTAATAAAGATAATTTTATAAATTAAAAAGAAATATTAAGAAAACTTTACTGATCCGAAAAAAATTTCAATGAAAATTTTGTATAAAAATTGTTTTAGCAATCATATGTGCTATAGTAAATTGGCATTGTAGAAATATTTTTGAAATATATATGTGTGAGTGTATGTGTGTTTTTCAATATATATACAGGGTGTCCAAAAAGTAACGATACACCTGAGAAATTTTCTAAGCCGGTTATTTTTTTAACCGGGTGAAGGTTGTTCTTGAAGTAACTTTTTACGAGGAATCCGATGGTAACCTTGGATTTGACCTTGAACCTTATTTTCAAGGTTATTTGGAGGTCAACCTCATTTTTTTAAATGGAAACCCCTATTTTTTATGGCGTAATCGGAAAGAGCGGAAAATTTTACGTCCAGATATGTATTGAGGTATGAGGTTGAGGTAATCCGTAGAGGTCAACTGGAGGTCAAAGTATGAATTCTTAAAAATCTCGCGAATTCAGTGGTTAAACAAAACAAACAAAAGGATAACCCCAGGTAACTTTCAACAGTGCTCTTTAATTTGTCCTTGAACCTCATTTTCAAGGTTATTTTGATGTCAACATCATTTTTTTTAATGGGTACCCCCTATATTTTATGGCGGAATCGAAAAAAGTGAAGACTCTCACGTATGGATGAGTTGAGGTTTGAGGTTAATGTGACCTCTAGGGGTCAGATGAAGGTCAAACTGTGGCTTTGTAATAGTACCGGGATTTTAGTGGTACAAGGAAGCAAATAAAGGTCATGGAAACCCCCATTTTCGACAGCGGCAATCGAAAGAGCGGAAAATTTCACATCCAAATATCTACTTAGATCATAAGTCAAGGGCGAACTTAAAGTTTAAGGTCAGTCGAAGGTCATCCAAACTTAAAGACGCCCTAAAATTTTTTAAAGTTTTTTTCATAATGGAGAAGGGTATTTATTTAGTAATTGCCCATCGGAGATCCGTGACCTTGAATTTAACCTTCAACCTCATTATCAAGGTTTTTTCAAGATCAATTTTTTTTACTTTTAGCGTTACCCAGGAACAACAACGTGGACGTAGTAAAATCTGTCCCTTTGGGGTGCTTTATTTTCGTGAGTTCCCCTCGCCTATCAACAATTATTTTTTACGCTTATTTTCTTAATAACTTGATTGGCCGGTTAAACTTTTTAAGGTTACTATCCCATACCTATTCATTGAAAATCCACTAACAATTTCACTTGGTTCTATCCTTAGGAAATGTACTATGCCTAACTTTATCGTTTTGAGCTTATTCTTCGACACAATTGCATTTTCAAAAATTAATATTTAAAAAAGCAACATATTTGAAAAGATTTTACCATTCGAAAATCTCCATAAAGCATTAGTGCATTAGTCAGACTGTAGTAGAACTTTTTTGTAAAAGTACTCAAATTATAATTTTCATTTTTTGAAAACATTTATTTGGGTTGCAAACTTTTTGTTTTTAATTCTGATTGATTGCCGCTGTCGAAAATGGGGGTTTCCATGACCTTTATTTGCTTCCTTGTACCACTAAAATCCCGGTACTATTACAAAGCCACAGTTCGACCTTCATCTGACCCTTAGAGGTCACATTAACCTCAAACCTCAACTCATCCATACGTGACAGTCTTCACTTTTTTCGATTCCGCCATAAAAAATAGGGGGTACCCATTAAAAAAAATGAGGTTGACCTCAAAATAACCTTGAAAATGAGGTTCAAGGACAAATTAAAGAGCACCGTTGAAAGTTACCTGGGGTTATCCTTTTGTTTGTTTTTTTTAACCACTGAATTCGCGAGATTTTTAAGAATTCATACTTTGACCTCCAGTTGACCTCTAGGGGTTACCTCAACCTCATACCTCAATACATATCTGGACGTAAAATTTTCCGCTCTTTCCGATTCCGCCATAAAAAATAGGGGTTTCCATTTAAAAAAATGAGGTTGATCTCAGAATAACCTTGAAAATGAGGTTCAAGGTCAAATCCAAGGTTACCGTCGGATTCCTCGTAAAAAGTTACTTCAAGAACAACCTTCACCCAGTTAAAAAAATAACCGGCTTAGAAAATTTCTCAGGTGTATCGTTACTTTTTGGACACCCTGTATATATATACAGGGTGTCCCATTTTAAAGGAACCACCCCGAAATTTTCGACGGTTGGCGTTGTACAAAAAAATTGTTCAGACAACAGTTATTTAGGACAATGGGGGCAACCTTTCTGTGAAATCCGATTTGACCTTGAAATTTATTTTCAAGGTCATTTGAAGGTCAAAGTGATTTTTTGAATAGGAACCCATATTTTTGATCCAGGATTCGGAAAGAGCGGAAAATTCTACGTTCAGATAACGTATTATGTGTGGGGTGCGGTTACCCCCCCCCCCCCCCCCCCCCGCCTAAGGTCATGTAGGGGTAAAATTTATGATTTGCTTCATCTATGTACAGGGATGATTGGGCAAGGGTATGGTTAATTGTAATAACCCAATAACTCCAATACCCAATAACTCGATAACCCCAATAACCCTAATAACCCAATAACCAAGAAATATTTTGAATAAGGACCCCCATTTTTTATACCGGATTTAAAAAGAGCGGGAAATTCTACGTTTAGATAAAGTATTATGTTGGGGGACCGGTTCACCCCCCCCCCCCATCCCACCGGGGCAAGAGGTTAATAAGATATTGATTACCCAGCCAGTGAAGGCAAGGTATTGATTACCCAGCCAATGAAGGTAAGGTATCGATTACCCAGCCAATGAAGGCAAGGTATTGATTACCCAGCCGGGTACTGCAGGTAATACCTTGCCGCAGCACGATATCGGCCTTGACATGCCCCGAGAGACAACAGAATATCAACAATTTCGTTTCTCGAATAATCCGGCATATTCCCTCCTTTTAAGTCAACTAAGAAAATTACACTTGAACAATCCTGAGAAGGACTGTTCGCGAATCACTATTGTCATAAACAATACTAAAAAAGTGTTATTAAACAATTTAGTTGAAACTTTGTAGGCTTGTCCGGATCCACACCAGAAAATAGAATGGAAATAACATGTTATCCCACAAAATGGAAAATGACACTTCTCATGAAGGCTTTGAATACATGAAGTTGACTTTGAAAATCAACCTGAAGCTTAAGCTCAAGGTCACTGTTGTTTGACCCTATAATTTTTTTGGGATATTGGGGTTATTGAATTATTGGGGTTATCGGGTTATTGGATTATTGGGTTATTTGGGTTATCAAGTTATTGGGTTATTACAATTAACCTTACTCTTGCCCGATCATTCCTGTGCATAGATGAAGAAAATCATAAATTTGACCGCTGCATGACGTTAGGCGGGGGGGGGGGGGGGTTAACCGCACCCCACACAATACGTTATCTAAACGTAGAATTTTCCGCTCTTTTCGAATCCGGGATCAAAAATATGGGTTTCTATTTAAAAATGACTTTGACCTTCATATGACCTAGAAAATGAATCTCAAGGTCAAATCGGATTTCGCAGAAAGGTTGCCCCCATTGTCCCAAATAACTGTTGTCTGAACAATTTTTTTGTACAACGCCAACCGCCGAAAATTTCGGGGTGATTCCTTTAAAATGGGACACCCTGTATATATGGGACGATCCATGTCAACCGGATCACTGCTGTGTCCAAAATTTGATGTGACCAAAAAAATCGTGCAACGACTCATTTTAAAGCTGAGGATATCTACTTTCTGATGCTGTGTACGCCTTTGCAAAATCCAACATGGCGGCTTCAATATAGCAGCTACAGGAGACAAACTCGTAAACAAAAAATTTTATTTTTCAAATTTTTCGTAATAAATGTTAAAAAAATTGATATTTCATATTTTTATATGAAAATCTGGCTCATTTCCTACATAAAAGTAACAGAGACCATTTTCGCTAAAATGAAAAATAAAAGTTATAATTTTTTGAAAATTTTCAAAAATAAAAAACTGCGATTTTTTTACTCATAAGGACATGACTGGAAAAAAAATTTAAGGAACAAAATTGTTTGAAATTCATCAAAACACAAGTGTGAATTTTTTCGAATTCCTTTGAGCGATCTTTTGCTTTTTGGATTTATCGGATTGTTTGAAAAATTAGAAAACTTCCCAAGATCTTTTACAAAAATTCAAAAAAATCGCTTAAAGGAATTCGAAAAAATTCACACTTGTGTTTTGATGAATTTCAAGCAATTTTGTTACTTAAATTTTTTTTCCAAAATCATTTCCTTCTGAGTAAAAAAATCGCAAAGTTTTTTATTTTTGAAAATTTTTCAAAAAATTATAACTTTTCTTTTTCATTTTAGTGAAAGTGGTCTCTGTTACTTTTTTGTAGGAAATGAGCCAGATTTTCATAAAAAAATATGAAATATTAATTTTTTTAACATTTATTACTAAAAATTTGAAAAATAAAATTTTTTGATTACGAGTTTGTCTCTTGTAGCCGCCATATTGGAGCCGCCATGTTGGATTTTGCAAAGGCGCACACAGCATTAGAAAATATATATCCTAAGCTTTAACATGAGTCGTTGCACGATTTTTTTGGTCACATCAAAGTTTGGACACAGCAGTGATCCGGTTGACATGGATCGTCCTATATATATATATATATATATATATTGTAACGGAGAATTTCGGCTAGGCCGATTTCGTCCGCCTGGCTCTCGCAAATATCCGTGCGCCGTGCCAAGCTGAGTGTGTGTGTGTGGTAAGCACATTCATGCTTTGTTTTGTTTACGAGGTGCTGAACACGGGCTGAGCTGACGACTGGAGCGATGCAGATGGCGCAGAAGAAAGGAGAGAAAGAGTGAGAGAGAGAGAGAGCGCTCGAATTCCGGATCACCGCGGAAAATTCGAGAGAGCCTCTGCTAGGCTGTGAGCAGAGGAAATCGCGCGTGCGGATCAAACCGAAAGGTCACGGTTTTTTAAAGTTGGCCCCGCGACCTCGTCGATGATTGTTCGTTTTCAGAGACACGCCCGGTACGCGGACGAGTATTAGAGCGTAAGGCTGGGTCGCGCCCAGCCGTGTCCCGAAGGATACCCGGTACCGGTGCGTGTGGGTAACCGGCGAGGTGCGCGGGTGCGCGCGCGAGCAGTTTTGACGTGCTGCAGTACCAAGCGACGGAGATGCGACGAAGACGACCATAACAGCAATTAACGAGCGAGTTTCGGATTAAGGCAGTAACATTGTGGAGCAAGCGAGAGGACGAGCACAAAGAGAAACAGCTACGACAACAAACATTAGTGAGACGGTCAGCATGGAGCACACCAGTGACGTCGCAGTGCAGAGCGCTCTAGCCGTCAAAGAGGCTGAAGGTCGAGGTCGGTGCCGTGTTTTTCTCTTGTTTCTCTCTCTCTCTCTCTTGCATATTTGGGCGCCAGCTTATGGGTGGTAGCACGGCAGACCTGCTGGCTACCCGTTGATAATTTAACGGCGGAAAGTGTTTGTTGGGCATTTGTTGTAATATTTAGTTTAGACAGGGAATCGGCAGGCTAACCAGCCACCGAGTCACCTTCACGTTCGCGTTTATTATTGTGTCGCTCGTAGTGTGTAAGTACGAAATCGCCGTCTTGTAACCTATTGTTGACGATTAAAGGATTAGTGTGTTAAACCGATGTTGTATTTATTCGCCGCTGTATCACTCCTCATCTCGTTTTCGAATCTGTGCATTTAACGTGTTTATGCTTGACGCGTTATTCAGTCGTGGGAACGTCTATTGCTTCCCGAATCCCCAAATAAATAATTTGTGCGGACGGCTACAAGTAACCCAGACGGGAACAGTCGCTAATTCTCCGTTGCAATATATATAGTCATAGTGTGTTGAATTTTAACATAGATAGCAGTATAAATTAACACTTTGCAAAGTACTCGGAAAGTGTTTTAGATAAAACTTGTATGGTTTAGAGAGGATCAACTGACGATAATTTTCATTTTCATTTTGAATTTGATTTTCAAGATCATTTCAATGTCTATCTTTTTTTCTTTTTTCTTTTTTTTTAATAGAAATCCTAATTTTTGTGACCATATGTGGACGAAGGTAATGTAAAGTATTCAAAATAAATTTTTTTTCCGTTTTGTCAAATGATCTAACAGTGGTAGGATATAGCGAAAAATGTTTCAGACAATTGCTAAATTTCAATAATTGTCTCTGATATTGAATTTCATTTTCAAGGTAATTTCAAGTTAATCTATATTTTTTAATATGTACCTCATTTTTGTCTCGAATTGGAGAGAACGTGAAATTGTACAAATGAGCTTTCGTGCTGTCAACAAAATCGTTTCTTTCACATCGTCCCAGCGTATGTTGGCTATTTGTTGCTTCGTACTGACCTAAGAAGTGAAGAGACTTGACTCATAACTTGCTGCTTATTTGAGTAACTAGAGGATCTATTACTTACGTAGCGTAAAAGCCTTACCCGTATTTGGTTCAATTCAGCGCTTAAGAATTCTCATCAGCTACAAGGTCTTACAATCCTTAGGAAAGGTTTAGAAGTGTAACATATGTATAAGTGTATGTGTGCAACTATAATTGAATATACCTTGACCTATGATCCAGCCAATTAAGGCAAGATCGAGTAAAGATCCAAACAATGCATGATCTTATAAAGATCTAGCCAAATAAGATAAAGTTGTGTAGAGATCAAGCCAATTATCGCAAAATCATTTAAACATTCAGCCCATTAAGGAAATGGTGTACAAACGTAACCATTTAATTATGAATCAAATACTCAAAGTGCCCTCCATTATATTCCAAACACAACAGCAATCGCTAACGAAAATAACTCTGCATAGATAGAAGTATTACAGAAGATATTGACTCAAAAGATTTTGTAATTCTATTCTTTATATTCAATAGTGTTGTTGAAGGTTCATAAAAAACAAAATTTTTTACACATTTCAACAAAACAAATCAAATAAATGTAAATCTGGTGATTTAGGAGGCTATGCTATTGATCCTCTTACCTATCTATCGATCTAAAAATTTCTAATCTAAAAACGATTGTATGATATGAGTATAGTGAGCAGAAGTATCACTGATTCTGAAAGAATGTAAAATACACGGGATAATTAATAATTCGTTCAAAAATATATGGCTCAATCACTTGAACATTGCTTGGCTGACAACGCTTACAAATAAGCCCTAACGATATTAATTGTGTATCGCACTATATACTAATGTGGATTTTCTGATGAACAATGGCGCTTGGCTAGGTGATATTACCGTGATCAATAGGAAGATACATAGCTCCGAGTACGCCCGTCTCGATGCATTCGAGAAACTGTGAATCTCGAATGACTTACTCTGCATGAGCCCTAACCATCAAAGTACGAGGGCAGAGACGACATAGATCAACAATAGTCTTGCCATCTTTCATAAACTTTACTGGGTACGTGTGCATCCTAATCGATCTTCGCAAACCATAAATCTTGCATAGTTGTAATCATATTGATGGGAGCGAGCCAACCCAATGGATCGAATAAGCGTGCGATGTCGGACAAAATAATCCTCTTTGTTAATTTCTCGGTCCTGCACTTAAGGTTTAAGGAGGTAAAACTAAATTTGTCCAATCAGGGAGTACAGTACAAATGAATGTTCTGATGGATTTCTTGCAGTCGATATCTTTGGTTCTCCATTCTCGTTCGGTTTCAGACTTGTTGATAACAAGTCAGCACGAGTGGCTGCCCAATTGTCTAGATTAACCGCGGCCGTTTTGAGTATATCAATTAGTCACGTTTGTTTTTGGCTAAACAAAGTGACAAGCTCATCCGCTCCTGCGAACGTACTATCGATATAAGTGTTTGTTTCCAGGCAAAAATACGCCTAGTGGGAAACATTTTCGTTTATCGCGGGGTAGTTGATGAATTTATAAGATCATCAAGCGGTAGTGAATTGGTTTCTTTTCTAACAAGGATGCTCACAAGATGCGTTGCTGATCCTCAAGAAAAATACAGATCTACCTAAACATCTTGATGATGTTCTCATAACGGAACCGATGTCAATTCAGCAGGATAAGTGCAAGATTGTTTTGAAAAGCTGGGCCAGGTATGAAAAAATTATTTAGGCAGCGTTTATTACTGATCTAGCGGCAAGATGTGAAAAACAACATATAATTCCGGCTGTAATGAGGTGGCTTTCATGACTGCGTCTGAGGTAAATACCACACGCGTGGATTATCTAAATTATTGGCTAGTACTCTTTCTATTTACTCGAGTTATGCGTTCATAAACTCGGTGTACATACAAGGTAATTAAAAGTCATGCGAAAAATTTTCAGCTAGTGACTAACCGAAGGTAATACCATTGGCCGACTCTCTGCGCTTACGTTTAGTATCACTGTTTTTATTAGAAGGCGCACCTTGAAGTATTTATCCGGGTCTCGCGTATGCGTGAAGAGTTTCTCACATACTTCATTAATTCGATTCAATATCTCGGCGGCAACCGAAACTTTTTCTATTATCCAAAAATACTAAAGCAATTCACTAAGATCTTTATTTATTTTGCACCAAAAAACCTTGACTGACGTGAGATTTGTGCCTACTATCCGCTGTAAACCTGTTTCGCGTCGATCCTGAAATTATATAGCAATATTTTAGGTTATTAAACCAGCATTGAGAAGGCGCTTGACATCCGCTCGAAGTAGTGACTGTAAAGATTGGCGCTGATCAGCAAATCAACTCGACTCGGTAGGTAGAGGTTGGTGTCAGCCAAAGTGGGCAGCGAAATATTTTGATAAACTCAATAAACGAAAACTAATTGTCTTTTCTTTATCCTTTCTCCTTTGCTGGAGCACCATGATGCAAACATTTTTTATGTTATAAAAAACATAGTTGAACTTTTAATGACCTTGAAAATGAAATTTAAGATCACAGGTAGTCACCAAAGTTAATCAGATGTCTGAAACATTTTTAGTTGTATACTACCAGTTTTAGATCATATGACAAAAAGAAAGAAGCTAAATTTGATCTTCACATAACCTTCTCGGATTTCGAATATATAATCTTTAACTAATTGTAGAAAAAAAAGTAAGATTTACATTCTAATGAACTTGAAAATGATGTTCAAGATCAAATTTAAAGTCATCGCTAGTTGACCATGATAAAATTTTTATCTAAAACTCTCTCCGAATACTTTGCAAAGTTTTAATTTATTCTACTGTCCACGTAAAAATGGAACATCATGTATATGTAAAAAATAGTCCAGGTAACCCGTTCACCTCTTCTAGAATTAAAAATACTAAATTATATAAAAAAATGGTTCAAATGACAATTATTAGTCTCTAAGCAGCACATGATATGATGACCTTGCCTTTGCACTTAACGATTAGGTTCAAGAATATTTAAAGACTGACTTAATTTTTTAAATAGGAACCCCTATTTTTAAACTAGGATTCAGAGAGAGCGGGAGGTTCTGAATTTAGGTGAGGTAACATTGTCGGAGTCCAAATTACCTTCTAGGTTATATAGAAGTCAGTTTTATTATTTTGCTCAATCTTTCAATCCGATTAACCAGATAAGAATTAGCTAAAAATGTTTGAGGCAAAAGTGCCTCACAATTAAGGAAACATATATGTATAGTTTAGTTTAGTTTATTTATTTACAACTTATATGTTACATTTGGTTTTCATTTCTTACATTACAATTGTGTCTCGTGTCCAGTTTGTGTAATTAATAATGTATGTGTTTTGTGTGTGTATATGTATGTGTGTGTGTGTTTTTTGTGTATATGTGTACGTATGTAGGTGTGTCTGAAACTCTTGCGTTCCTGTTTTCTGCTCCTGTCTGTTCAGCTTTTCTTCCAATTTTTCTGTTGATTAATCTTCTCTTCCTCTTTCTCTCCGAGATTTGCCTTTTCCGCTCTTCTGATTTTCTCTTTCTTGCTTATTTTCTTTCCGACTTCTTCCTTTGTTACTTTCTTTTATCTTTTCACCTTTGCTTTACTTTGCTTTTGCTCTCTTTCTTGCTAATCATTTCATCTGTCTTTCTCCTTATTAGGGCTTTGACACCTTTTTCTCGTTTCCTATTGCTCCCTCTGCCTTTCCTTTCCTCAATCTCACTTATTTTCTTTAGTATCTTATAATTTGTCTTCTTGTTTTCCGTTTTCTTTCTCTTCTTCGATTCTTCTTCTTTTCCATTTTTGCTCCTGCATCCAATACCTGCTTCCTCTCCCTTGTGTAGAAGCTAGTACTTGTGTTTTATGTGTGTGTGGATGTGTATGTGTATGTTTGCGTGTGTGTATGTTTTGTGTGTATCTTTGCGTATGTAGATGTGTCTGCGAGACTTGCGTCTCTGTCTTCTGTTTCCTTCTGTCCTTAGGGTCTTGAAATTTCGTCTTCTTGTTTTTCTTTTTCTTTCTCCTCTTCGTTTCTTCTTCTTTTCCATTTTAGCTCCATCATCTATGCTATCTTTTCTTAGCTTCCTATTATTATTTTTTCCAATTCTTCCCCATCCTTTTTGCTTTTTTCACATTTTTCTACTATGTGCTTCCAATTTTCTTTCTCTTTCATACACATTCTGCATTTCTTATTTTGTTTTTTTTCCCAATACCTGCTTCCTCTTGTTTCATTACCTAACCTAATCCTTTTCCTTATTTGTAGGCCTTTTATTCTTCCCTCTCCTTGAATTTCCTTTAATCTATACTTTTTCATTTCTTCTTTCAGTTCTTTCCACTCGTTTATGTATCTTGACTTTTCTAGCATTTCTTCTAGTTCTTTTTCTTCTTTTTTCTTTAGCTCTTCTCTTATTTCTTATCAAAGCTCTTCTCTCATTTCATCTCCCTCTTCCCTCTCTCTGTATATTTTACTTTTTTCTAGCCTTTCCTCTCTTTCCTCCTTCTTACCCTTTTTATCTTTTTCATTTCTTTCCCTTTTCTTTAATTCTCTCATGTTCGAATATGCCCGCGTGTATATCCGTTCTAATATTGTCATGACGTGAAGTTCACTAAACAACTTTTGTGCTTTCTCCCGGTGTATGCAAGTCTGTGTCATGCATACAGAGACAACGAAGTCTTCTTAACCGGTGGTGCATCTTCTATATCAAAGGCGATGAATAAGGTGATCTGCTACTTTTACCAAAGGAAGCAATCTTTATGAAGTATCTCTTACTCAACGACTGTACTACCCATCACAATGTCAAGTGGTGACGTAGCAAGGACTGTACCCGTCTCCGAAACGTCGGAGCTGCACCGCGTCTTTCCGACTGGAGAGACTTTCTTCTCTTTACTAAATGGGCTGCGCTGAGTATAGGTAAATGATTGTCGCGTTTGACCACTCGTCCATTGTATACGTAGGATAAGGTCTCGAACTGTCTCTCCTAATGAGCGGCGTTGACTACTGACTGATGCGTGAGAGCCGCTCTCTCTCTCACCTTCTCCCACCACTCACTTCCATCATTTAAGGAGCGCAACACTGCCGAACTCGGTTGGCGGTTGCAATCACAACGCTCTCAGGAAGCTCGATTATGGTCCGCTTCGCAAAAACATAGATGATGCACATAGTGAACCATATGGCAAGCCGCGAGGTTCGCCAGGTCACTTTGTGCAAAAATCTGTTGTTGAAGCGGCGGAAGTAATTGTCTTCCTCAACAGAGAATGGAGACATCTCAAACAAACAATTCGTTGTTTTGGGAGAGGATGTCGTAAACTTCTCTTTCCTGTACGGGCGTATGCAAATGCAAATGCTGAAGTACAAAATGCGTCACCGATTGCCCTCGACAAGCAACTAGTGCTAGTCGACCCGAAGTGAATGCAATGTGTATTTGAACGAAGACTTGCAATCACAAGTGCGGATGTGTGTACCTTCACGTGGTGGGGCTAAAAACGCTGTCTCTGTAAAGAAACAGTAGGAAAAACACACAATGCTTGCCCCTAGGGCAAAAGGCCAACCGGCCAAACAAAAATAAATAACACGGACCATGACAACACGTGGTGAGGTGCGGCCTGTAAACGCCCAAACATTCAACGCGGAGTCTACCACCCCCAAGTGCTCAACTCGAGCCCAGAAAAGCCAAAATCCGGGGTTCACTTGAGGGGAAATCTCTCGGGATTGTGGTACCGCGCGCCCTCTTAGAGGTCGGGAGACCGCTGCGGGAGTTAGTTGCAGAGGACCAATGATCCCGGCAAACCGAATTGAATTCGGGTAGATAACAAATTACTCCCTATCGACCGGCAATCGGTAGGTGCCACTACTGTGGGTAAAGAGTCGCGGCCGTGGTCATAGTAGCCACCCAAAGTTCTTTGCCTCGAGCTCCTGGAGTAAGGCCCGACACCATTGTGCGAGAGAACAGTCCAATGGGCTGAGTAACTCTCGATTATTAGAATGCACTACGGATGCCAAAACCCTCAGGAAAAATATTTCCTATTTCCACAGAAGGGCAGTCTCCTTCCTGCTAAGGAACTGTTTAAGCCCTAATAGCTAAAGCAATTTTACAATTGAAAGCAAAATTAGTGGCTGTCAGCTCTCTTTGAAAGCGGAAACCATGCACTAAATATCCATCAAATCCAGTGCTGCTAAAAGTGAACACAGGCTAAGACGATAGAAAAGGCGAAAACCCGATATGCTCACTCAAGTGCTACTTTAGTTACAATTCGTCAAAACACCTAACCCAGACCAAGACCAGGTTTGATTAATATCAAATCTAGCATGATAACAAACACGCCCGAACATTCGTAAGTAGTTTTAAGTTACATTATAATCAAATTAGTTTTAAGCAGTTAATAGTAATTTAAGCAGTAATTTAAGCAGTAGTATTAAGAATAAGAATAAAAGCTACCAATTAAAAATTAAAAATTAAGAAAAAGAATTATAGATGTAAAAATTAAAAATCAAAAATCAAATCAAATCAAATCATCAAAAATCAAAATGAAACAAAACAAAAATAAAATAGATTAACCAACAATAAGTTAGAAAAGCTAGGAAAATAGCTATCTCGATCAATTGTAAATAATAGAGCCATGGAAAACCATGGGGAAACTCAATAAGGTGACGAAGCTCAAGTCAACACGCACAAACACACTCATTGCTCGCACTCGAACGCTACTCGCGTAATTTGAACGCACACGTTAATGCTAAAACTAATAATCGAACGCCACACTTCAGAAACGCCACTAGCGATTTCAAGTAGACAAAATATAACTAGGTATTGCGTTGTACCTCGAAAGCGATAAGGTCAACCATTCTAGGTATAGAAAGGCAAGGAAACGTAAGCAGGAGGCGACTGTCGAGAAATCAGAGCATTGCTCTAACACTCCGGCGTCAACTCAGTTTCCTTCGCAACCAATCGATTTAGACGAAAGCAAAGACGATTGCCCACCAGTTAAGAGGTTTAATTCGAACGCACAACGAAATCCCAAACTGGGCCAGAAACTGAGGATCATATAATTGAACCTCAACAAAAGGCAAGTAGCCAACGATGAGCTTGGGATCATGACAGACAGAAATCTTGATATACAGGTGGCACTAGTGCAAGAACCATACCACTGGAATAACGCGATTTCAGGTATGGGCAGTATCGCGGCCATTCACGGAGCCGAAAAAGGCGAAACGATTCAAGCTGCGATACTCGACAATCCGCACAAGGTCACAGCTACCAAGATTTCTAATCTGTGTGACTCCTACTGTGTTTGTGCACAAGTAATCGGAGCCTTTGGTGAAATTTATTTCATAAGCGTCTACTGCCAGTTCAGCCACAGCAGGAGACCTATCTTGACAAACTAGCTGAGACTCTGAAACAATTGAAAGGCAAAAGAGTCTTGGTTGGAATGGATGCAAACGCCAAGTCAAAGATCTGGTCTAACACACAGGATAGGAATGGAATAGTCATTGAAGAATTCATAGACCGATATGGGCTAATGGTGGCTAACAGTTAGGGCCAATTCTCAACGTGCCGTAGTACGAGGGGAGAGACGAATATCGATGTAACTTTGCATACATCAAATCTGTCGAACCTCTTGGCTAGCTGGACGGTGAAAGAATGGACCACCAGTGACCACAGGCCCATAGTGATCGAAATGGATTTTGCCTCACAACCAGCCAGACTCATATGAACCGTAGAAACAATAGAACCAAGGTTTAATATAAGAAAAGCTGATTGGGAGAAATTTGGGAGACTTTGTAAATTCGAGAAAGAGAACGTATCTAAGATCCCTTGAGAAACCTCTGAAGACATCGAAACATATGTTTTAAAATTTGAAGAGATTTTAATAAGGGTAGCAAAGGACTCCATTCCATCAAAAATGAGAAGAACGCGCTCTCAACCCCGGTGGAATGCTGACTTGCGAAGTAAGAAGCGAGCGATACAAAGACAACGCAAAATAGTCGCTCTGAAAAACAAGGAAGGACCGAATAGAAAACAAAGGAAAGCCCTCCAGAGATCACTTGAAAAATTGAGTCAATTGATTTCGGAATATGCAACGGCTATTAAAAGAGCCACAAGCAAAATCTGGCGAGATTTATGCACTATTGAAAGCGAAAAGAATGCTTGGGCGTATCCATACAAACGAGCATCCAACAAAGTCAAAATCTCAAAAGCGATGTGCACGGTTAACCATAATGGTTCAGTTACAAAAGACTGGAAAGAAACAAGCATGGCTCTACTGGAAGGACTAATGCCTGACGACGACCCAAACTGCGAAAATGATGCACATGCAAAGATTCGCAGAGATATGCGGGAGGTTCCAGTAACCACCGAAGCAACGCCTTTCCTAACAAGGGAAGTTGAAATGGCCCTTAAAGCGAATAAGGCAGGGAAATCACCAGGCAAAGATAAAATAGTCAGAAATGCTTGTTAATGCAAAACCATTACACCAGGAACTGACACGACTTTTCAACGCCTGCTTAAAATGCGGAGTGTTCCCCAGAAGATGGAAAAGTGGAATGCTAATCACGTTGCTCAAAGGGGTTGAAAAACCCGAGAATGAGAGTAAATAATATAGACCCGCATGTCTACTCCCCATGGCTGGGAAGACACTCGAGAGGCTTATGATTCAAAAAATGTCCAACATTCTAAATAGTTCGGACTAGTCTTCGGAGGATCAATTTGACTTTAAAGCGAATAGATCCGCAGAGGATGTTATTAGAAGACTATACGAAATAGTAGAAGAGGAAGAATCTGATCCGTCGATCAAGTACTTAGCCGCTATTCCACTGGATGTCTCAGGAGCATTCGATGCCTTATGGTGGCCAAGTCTGCTCTCCCAATTGAAACAAAGAAATTACCCGAAGAACATCTACAAGCTCCTCCAGAGTTACTTCAGTGATCGAGAAGTGGGCGTATATGCTCACTTCGAAGAAACACTATAAACAGTGATAAAGGGGTGCCCTCAGGATTCAGTATTTGGACCGGTAGGTTGGAATGTCATCTTTGACAATCTACTTCTGGCAATCAGGGACGTAGGATATAAAGTACTAGCCTACGCAGACAATGTACTTCCCATCATTAAGGCGACGACACGCATTGATTTTGAATGACAAGCCCAAGAAATCATTAATATAATGACGGATTGGTGCAAGTCTGACAAAATGAATTTGGCAGTACAAAAGTCAGCACTAATATGGCTAAAAGGCCAACTAAGCGAGAATAGGAGCCCTACAGTCAAAATTGGGAAAGACAACATTAGAACGCACAAAACAGTCAAGTACCTAGGAATCACGATCTCGAAGGGCTTCCGATTGGAAGAACATATTCGAAACGTGGTTCAAGACTGCAACAACACCTACTTCGAGCTAAGTAAAATAGCAAAAGCGAACTGGGGCCTAAAGTTTAAATCTTTGAAAAAGATATATAATGGCTTCCTACTAGCGAAAATTATATATGCCTCTGCGGGCTGGTGGCAAAGGACAAACATCAAACAGCAATCTGTTTTAGAAAGATTGCAGCTATCAGTTCTTTGCAAAACACTCAAAACCTACAAATCGATCTCTCATGAAGCGGCGCACGTACTTGCAGCCACCCGACCAATAGCTCTCGAACTCGACGGGAGAGTTGCAAAGTACTGCGTCAGGAAAGGGAAATCGATAACACTGCATCAGAAAATAATCGGAGGAACTTCGATCGGGCAGACTACAAATCTCGAAAGCCATACAATTCATCAACGATGAAATCGAAAGGGTATGGCAGGAGTGATGGCAGTCAGACACAAATGTCAGGAGAACGTACTGTTATTTTCCAGTAATCAAGGATAGATTAAAGAAGAGGTGGCTAAACCCTAATCACTACACAGTACAGTTCATGACTGGACATGGTGCTTTTAAGTCATACCTCCATAAAAGAGGATTATGCGGAGACTAACTGTGTAGTTGTGGAGAAATAGAAAGCGAAAGTCATATTCTCTTTAACTGCGAAGAATTAAGGGAACTAAGAAAGACATTAATAGAGGCCGTTGAAGAGGAGGGCTACACATGGCATTGCCCGGAAACGGCCCTAGTATCTAGTAGGAAAATCTACAAAGTCTTTGAAGACTTTGCTAGAAAAGTTATAGAGCCCAGGGAAGGAGCACCTATAACAAAGAAAAAGCGCAGAAAAGTAGTTACAAACTACGGTAGAAAAACGCCGCCTCTTACAAGGTCCCTAACCAAAGGACAAAAACTCGCACAATAACTAATCTAATTTTTGTACTTTGGCAAGCTAATAAAGCTTGAATATTGAACGATAATTTTTGAGCATCGAACTTCAGAATTAAACTCCGAAGTTCGATAATTTGAACGCGAGTTAGAATATCCAATTTAGCCTAATATCGGAGCTTGATTCGAATGTATGGCATGACTGGCATGAATATTGAAAACTACCCGGGGAATCGCCTTGTCGGCTAGACGAGACCCCGCCCTGACCTAAAAGTCAAAAATATTAAATCGAAAGAGCAAACATCAGTATCAGCCAGTCATAAAAGCCATTCCATAGAAAGTGAAATCCGAAATTAGAGCGAAAACCGGGAAACAACTTTTTCAAATAACGGATACTATCAGCGTGAGCGGGGACGACCGAAACGCAATAGGGAGACGTGCCACGATACGTCGAAGCGATGGACCTGTGAGTCGTGAGAGAAATCCCTTAATACAGGTACGCAGGGTGGGATGTTGCTTTTTAATAACCCAATAACTTTGAAAATAACCTTAAAATTCAAAAGTAAATATCTCATTTTTCAAAATCTGCAATGACTATTAAAAAAAAAAGTTGACTTTAAAATAACCTTGAAAATGACCTGCAAGGTCAAATGCATGATTATTAGTTTGTTTCCTCATTTATTAGCCACTTTTGTTTTTAACAATTTCCGCTAATTCTTGTCTGGTCATTTAGATGGAAAGATTGAGAAAAATAGTAAAACTGACCTCTCCACAACTTAAAGGGCAATTCGAACTCCGACTACCAGTGAACTCACCTGAACTCAGAACTTGCCGTTCTTTCTGAATCTGAGGTCCAAAACAGGGATTCTATTTTTAAAATTAAGTTAACCTTCAAATGACTATAAACCTAATCGTTAATCTCAAAGACAAGGACGTCATATCATATGGCGTTCAGAGACCAATAATTTTCATCTAAGTCATCTTTTTGCATAATTCAGTGTTTTTACTTCTAGAATTAGTAAATAGGTGGTTTGGATCACCCAATATACATATAATATTTCAAAAAGTGTTTATCGATACATAAATTTTTATAAAGTGCTCTTTGATTTTGGATATATACTACTTAGCCATACATACCATTCACGACGAATATGACCAGAGGAGTCAACATGATAACGTATATCATCTACTACTACTTTATTACGAGTAGCATTGGACAATTTTAATATTATTTCATCTTTATTACGATTTACTTCTTCCGGTGATCGAGATACTATGACACGTATAAGTTGACGTGGCTCGAATATCCATATCTAATGTTGAAATATATCATTATTCAATAAAATCTTAATTATGATATTTAAATAGAAAATGTAAAGGTGTAAACTTACGTAAACTTTGGCTATTACGAATCTCTCAGGTGAAGCAATTTCTTTAGCAACAATTTCAATAATGAAACGGTCTTGATTATATTCAGCCATGTAACTGCTTGTTACAAGTTTTCCGTCATGAGTAATATTAAATGGACTTGGTACAATTGATCCACTTGATGAATACGATCCATGTTTGTAAAGGTTAGCACTCGCAACATAAAATTGAAGGGTGCCGTTCTCACCTAAATCAGCATCTGATGCTGTAATTTTAGTCACTAATTCATTTATATTTGCTACAGTATTAACGCCAGCATAATAGGTACTTTGTTGAAAAATTGGAGGATTATCGTTCTCATCCAAAATTTTAATAGTGACATTAACGTATCCATGTTCTGGATTCTTACGCAAATGATCGAAATCTTTTGTTTCGATATAAAGATCTGGATCATTTGCTGCAAGAATTGTAAGCAGATAACTGTCGTACTGTTCACGATCAAACGAACAATTTGTATAAATACTTCCATCTGACTTATTGATGTAGAAAGATTTGTTCTTATTTCCTAAAAAATGAAATATGTGTTAGAAACTTAGAACCTGTACTTGTTCATAATAAATTGTACTAATCGATGGAAATATATATTAATCTCTATTTACCAGACTTTATATAGTAATATACTTTAGCATTTTTTCCCTCATCTTTATCTTCTGCAGTGACTTTACCGATATAATAATTCTTAAGATGATTTTCAGGAACGCTATAATGGTATTCTTCAAAAAATTCTGGTGCATTGTCATTCGCATCAATGAGAACAATAGTCAGTAGGCGAAGCGTTTCATAAGCGGTAGGAGTTCCATGATCAGCAGCGACCAGAACAATCTGGAATAAATTAGATTTATTTTTTAAGATTTGCAATTGCTATCACATAACAGACGATTTTAGTAAAACGTCAAATTTGTACCTCAAATTTATTTTTAGTTTCGCGATCTAAAATTATTTTAGACCGCAACTCTCCAGTTTCCTGATTAATTGAAAATTCCTCAGTTTCTTGGACATTTCTATTGCCAACTTTCATGTGATAACTAACTTTTCCATTGTCACCCGAATCTTTATCAATGGCTTTGATCGTCATTACTAAGTAACTTGGCTCTTCATCATTCTGAAATGTACAATACACAAAATATTTAGAAGAACAAGTAGATAATTAAATTAACAAGGCAATTCAAATTTCATGAAATATTGTGAGCTTGAGAAGATGCGAGTAAATAGTTAAGGGAAACAGAGAGGGATATAGAGTTATAATATGGAAGATACCACGTGAACGCAATTAAAAAAGTTTGTGCAAGCCGCTGCTACATGACTCTTACGTGCTCTCGTTCGACCAAAGTACGACGCTGGCATGATATTAGGATATTCGCGAACAATATTATCATAACGATGGAATCCTTTCACTACGTTGGCGACTAACAGGACTGCATACATGTAGCTATTGGGATCTGATACCGAGACTGATACGAGGGTGATCCGATAAGTACTTAGCCTACAAAAGAAAAACGAAAATTTTGGAAACGTGGCGTTTTATTTTTCAATATAGTCTCCTTTTAGTTCGATACACTCGGCCCAGCGATGCTCCAACTTCTTTAACCCGTCTGAAAAATACGTTTCCTCGAGGTCTGAAAAGTAGGCTTCCGTGGCAGCGATTACCTCCTCATTCGACTTAAATTTCTGCCCGGCAAGTGACTTTTTCAAATTGGGAAACAAAAAGAAGTCGCACGGGGCTAAATCTGGAGAATACGGTAGATGGAGCAGCAGTTCGTAGCCTAATTCGACCAATTTGGCCATGGCGACGGCGGAGGTGTGAGCCGGTACGTTGTCATGGTGGAAGAGCACTTTTTTCTTCGCCAAATGGGGTCGTTTTTTCTGTAATTCGACGTCGAATCGGCCCAATTATTCGGCATAGTAAAGCCCTATGACCGTTTTGCCCCTCTCCAGGTAGACGATGTAGATCTCACCTTGTGAATCCCTGAAAACGGTGGCCATCACCTTTCCGGCCGATAGGGCAGTCTTCGCCTTCTTTGGAGCACTTTCGCCGGGTAAAGTCCACTGTTTCGACTGTTCCTTGGTCTCTGGTGTATACCAGTGGATCCATGTTTCGTCGACTGTCACGAAACGACGTAGAAACTCCTTCGGATTGTGCTTAAACAGCGTCAGACATTGCTCTGAAGTTTGTTGTCACGGTTGCGCTTGTTGTCCGGAGTGAGCAAACGCGGCACCCATCGCGCCGACAGCTTTCTCATGCCCAAAATTTCATGCAGGACATGACCCATACGGTCTTTTCAGATACCTACGATCTTAGCTATCTCGCGTACCTTCAATCGTCGATCTGCCAATACGAGATCGTGAATTTTTGTCACGTTATCCTCCGTGGTAGCCGTTTTCGAAGTACCTGGACGTGGCTCTTCAAAAATCGACGTGCGACTACGTTGAATCTCGTTAAACCAATTTTTGACGGTCGCCATCGAAGGAGAAGAGTCACCGTACACAGTATCCAAGCGCTTTTTGATTTCGCTGCGCGATTTCCCTTCCAAAAACAAGAATCGAATCACCGACCGACACTACTCTTTTTCCATTTTTCAAAAATCAACGGACACACTTGCTTTCACACGCTCTCAAAAATAAACTACAACTCCGATCCGGCTGAAATCTTGATAGTAACCATCCAGAAGGTTGTACTACGTGATAGAATATTTCTTTTGCGAGAGTGGCGCCATCGGGCGGTGAGGCTAAGTACTTATCGGACCACCCTCGTACAACTTCTTTTGACGCGAAATAAAAGTAAATAACCACATACTTTAATATAGACACTATAAGACAAAGTAAGATTTTTATGTAACATATTGATGATAATAAAAGATATAATTTTCATTATGACGCCGGGAATTAAGAAACTACCCGACACCTCTACAAGTGTAATCCGAATATTAAAATTGGTACTATGGTGTATATTGTGCATGGAAATTTTTATCATACAAATGAATTCAAAATAAAATGCACGATAATTTAGAAACTTAGCTGAAACACCAGCTAAGTTTCTAAATAAGACATTTGCTGTATGTTCAGACCACAAAAATCTTGCATTAACCTCAAATCTCAAAATTGTAGAATTTTTGAGTGTACGAAATAGAAATTCATGTTTCAAGTGTTCATATTTCAGTCACAGCGACAAAAAGTGTCTTAACCAAATTATGTGTTTCATAAAAAACAACATGGATATCATTTTAATATATAAGTCAGCATCTGATCACCGAAGTGTGCAGACGTACCAACACTGCGCTCTACCCGAAAAGCTAAAGTATTAACTAATCAGTAAAGTGACAGTTGAATTCAAAGTTTAATTTAATGAGCTCGAAAAAAAGAAAACAACGGCCGAAATGGCCACACAGTCAGAAGATGACAAGATCTCTCCTTATAAAAACAACGAAAACTGAAAAATCGTAAATGACAAAAAATAAAGAAACAGCCTAGAAAACCATACTCAAAACAAAAAACGACAAGTCCAATTATCGGACTACTGGCTAAGTAACACAAGTAACAAGTGCGAAATACAACAATAAATTGAAGAAAAAAAAATCATAGTGAACAAGAAAACAATGAAGCAAATAAGTTGAAAATTAAATCTACTCCGACCCTTGTTTATACTGTAGAGAATATTAAAGTGTTAAAAAATCTACTGAATACAATATCTAAACAAAAAATTACACCTTAAAAGTGATAGGACAAAACAATTAAAATTCAGCTGACAACTTAGGAAAAGTATTTGCCAATTATTACTGCATTTAAAGAAAAAAAAACGCAATTTCATTACACTAAACAACACAAAGAAGAAAAAGATTTCCAAGTTATATGAAAAAGCGTTCATTCGTTAGTTGATATAGATGAATTAAAAGTAGCCATTGCAGAACATGGATATAAAGTGACAAATATTTATAATATAAGGCATCGTATCACAAAAATACCATTGCCGCTTTTCACAGTTGAAACTGAATATGATTACAAAAGCCAAGAAAATAAACCGACTATTAAGCACGGTAAGCAAAATTTGAGCCACCGAACGTTAAAAAATAAATTTTTCAATGTCAAAACTGCCAAGAATATGGGCATACAAAAAACTATTGTTACAAAAATGCTCTGTGTGTGAAATGTGCTAAACTAGACGAAACTAAAGAATGTTTAATGAAACAAAAAATAAAAGAAGTAACTTGTGCAAACTGTAAAGGAAATCACACCACAAACTATAAAGGATGCCCAGTTCGTAAGCAATTACAGTAAAGACTATTTTCTAGACTAAGAGAAAAAACGTTAAATCAAAACAGTATTCAAGTTCATCAAAATTCAAATTCAAATTTAAATGCTAACGTCAATAAAGTTAAACCAAATATAAAATATGCATAGGTAATATCAAAACAAAACGAGCAGAGTTAGATAGAAATATCAAAACAAACATTTGGTTAAGCAGAGCTCAGAAGACATACACGAAATAAACACAAATAATAAACTCGAACATATGATGGAACAACTGATGCAAAGAATGATACTATGTTAAATCTTTTGTCTGTAATAGAAAAAATAATGGCATAATGAGCAGTCTAAAACTCGTTATCTGGAATGCAAACAGTCTTATGCAGACGCATTGAATTACAAGCATTTTTAATCTATGAAAATATAAACATCATGTTGATATCAGAAATGCATTTTACAAGTAAAAACTACCTTAATATACCAAACTACGCTGTACATAAAACCACCAGTGTAATCATCAAGGATAAAGACGGAGCGATAAGAATATTAGCTGTTTACTGTCCTCCAAATAAAAAAATTACAAAATAAAACTAGACTAACTTTTTTAATACTCTAGAAAATCATTTTATAGTAGGAGGCGATTGTAATGTGAAACATCCGTTGTGGCGATCAAGATCATCAATTCCAACATGAGGCAAAGTAATCTATGAAATACTACAAAAAAATAACTAAATTCCGATATTCACTGAAGAACCAACATACTGCTGGCCTACATATATATAAACAAGCTTCCAGATTTTATTGACTTTGCTACAGTAAAAGGTATAAACAAAAATGATTTTGAAGAGTCATCATGCTTTGATTTATGATCAGATCATTCGCTGATACTTATTACTCTACATCTCCAAGTATTGAATAAAGTAAATAATAACATAAAAGTCAATTAAAAAAATATACACCTACATAGACGAACGCATAACGTACAAAGTTCCTCTTAAAACAGCTAATGTAGAAAGCAGCATCAACTCACTCAATGTAATTCTAAATGACACTATTAACAAATACTCTAACACAATAAATAAAAATTAAACACAGTCAGTTACGTCCACAAAATAACCCAAAAAATCAAAGAAAAGAAGATTAACAAAAAGGTATCAAATAACTAGATCGAGGCAAGATAAAACTAAAGTAAATAAAGCATTTAACGATTTAAAGAAAATGTTACATGAAGAAAGGAACACACAAACGCAGAATTGTCTCAGATCACCGAGTCCTACAGAAGCAACAGATTACTCATTATGAAAAGTTACTAAACGACTTACAAGATCAACTACATTTATACAACTTATCAGGAAACCTGGTAGTAACTAGGCAAGATCGGTCGAGGAAAAACCTGAAACGTTTGCAAATCATTTTATTATAGTATTCAAGCCTCACCAAAGAATAATCACCGAAGAAGAAAAAATCTTACAAGAAGGATCTGACGTTTAAGATAGTATACCGATCAAATCAATGAAAATAAAGGAAGTATTACAATTTATTAATAATATTAAGAATAGAAAAACTCCTGGTTCTGATTATATCACAGGAAAAATGATCAGAATATTACCCTCTAATGCACCAAGATATTTAACAATTGTTTTTAATGCATGCTTGCGTCTCTTCTATTTTCCTTTCCAATGGAAACTAGCAGAGATTATTTTAATATCTAATCTATTAAACTACCGGAACTGGTTACTTCATATAGAACGATAGCCTTTAATCAGTACTTTCTAGAATTTTTGAAAAACTAATCCTAGCTAGAATTCATCCAATAATACTAAATAGAAAATGTATCCCTGACTACCAATTCGATTTCAGTTGTAACCATTCCACGATTCAGTAAGTAGATAGAATAGATTTTTTTTATTGACGGAAAAACATATTTAAGAGGTGAAATCCACCCTCAAAGTTCACCCCCAAAAACATATTTTTCAAGTAATTTTTCTTCTAGTCAATATTTTTTAGTAAAAAAAAGTGTGTAATAATCCTTATAAAAACTGAAACAAACTCTGGTGTGTTTTACTTTTGAGGGTTGCAACCCCTATTTTTAATACAAAAAAAATTGAAATTTGACATCATTTTCTGCAGTAAAAACTTTTAAAATAGTGTAATTATAACCAAATTTTTATATTTATAAAGAAAATAGAAAAAATAAGTTTATGTTTTCCAGCATTTTTAATAAAAAATATTTTTAGAAGGTAAAGCCACTCCTATTAATAAAAATTAGAACTTTCGATATTAAAATTATTTAAAAGTGAATTTTTTAATTTTTACTGCTTTATTTTTTAATTTTTACTGCTTTTAACAAAGTGGGTAATAATCCTTATAAAAAGTATAACAAATTCTGGTGATATTGACTTTTGGGGGTTGCAACCCCTATTTTTGATAGGTGAAAAATTGAAAAATTGACATGAATTTTCGCAGTGGAAAAATGGTATAGTTTTGAGTAGATGTTTATGTTTTGAAAAAAAATAAAAAAATAGAATCCTTCAATTTCTGAATTATCAATAACAAATAATTGGAGAGGTTAAAACTACTCTTATTAATAAAAATTAGTATCTAATGAGTAGATAATGCGAAAGTTTTTAATAAATTTTCTAATTTTCAGTACTCGATGGCCGTCACCATACTAAAAATATTAGAAAGAAATGAATAATTTAATTATAATTATAATATTATTTTAACTTTTTCAAACGCGAGAGGTCAAATATTAAGTTTTAAATAAGTATAATATGAATGGAATAATAATGAAGAAAATAACATTCGTTTGTTTATTAGTAATGTAGAATATTATAGTGTGATAAAACGTTTGTGTACAAAAGAGTAAGATCTTTTAATTATCAAATTTAATTTAACGTATTGGAAACAAATGTCAAAACTGACCCAATGAAATGATGTTATTAAATTCTTAAATGTTATTAAATACCCAGATATGGAAAAACCATTCATCATTACAACAGACGCTTCAAACTACGCGCTAGGTTGTGTACTCTCTCAAGGAGAGATCGGTGACGACAAACCAATAGCATTCGCATCAAGAATCTTAAAATCAGCAGAAAAAAAATACCATACATACGAAAAAGAAGCACTTGGCATAGTATTCGCAATAAAAACATTTAAGTATTACATATATGGAAACAAATTTACCGTCGTTAGTGATCACAAACCATTGTTATCCTTTAAATCAGCAGACAACAATTCAAGAGTACAAAAATGGAGACTAAAACTGGCAGATTATGATTATGATATTATCTACAAACCTGGAAAAATAAATACAAATGCCGATGCACTATCACGAAATCCGATAGAAGATATAAAAATAAACGCAGTTACCAGAGCACAAAAAGCAAAACAAGAATCAAAAGAAATAGTAACAAATGAACAAGAAAAACAAGAGGAACAAATCAAAATAATAAGAAAACAAGACAAAGAAAAAAGAAATAGAAATAAAAATATTACACAAACACAAGTACATATGGAAAATGACGAAAATACAACACAGAAATAACATAACATTCGATTTACGAAAAAACCCATCGAATCAAGAAAAGACAACATTATACATTTTATCGATTACAAACATCAATCATTAGATAACGCAACAGAAAATCTAATGAAAACTAAACATATACAACCAGACAAAAATCTACAGCCCCAAGAAATTGAAATAATACAGTCAAGAACAAAAAACATCTTCATAGCCTGTCTTGACACAAGACAGTCCGCTATGAGGATAAAGGAAAATCTCAAAAGTCTCTTCAAATTATTAAGAACATTAATAATTCGCAAGAGAATAAAAACATTCAGCATCTCAAAAGACCTACAATTAAAAAACATACACTGGACCGAAATAGAAAACATTCTAGCAACAACATTCGAAAATTCTAAAACTAAAATTATCATTTGCCTAAATTACATCGACTACGTAAAACTCACAGACCGAGACAATATATTCGACCAATATCACTCAAGCGCACTAGGAGGACATTCGGGAATCAATAGAACATGGAACAGAATAAAGAACAAATACTATTGGGAAAATCTGAAAACTGATATAGAGAACCGTATTAAAAATTGTGAAATTTGTCAAAGAAACAAACTAAAAAGAATAAAAACTAGACAACCAATGATAATAACGGATACTCCCATGAAAACATTCGACAAAATCGCAATGGACATAGTAGGACCTCTAAACGTTACTAATAATCAAAACAAATACATTCTTTCTATCCAAGACCTCCTCTCAAAATTCATAATATTTGTTCCACTCAGTGATCAAACGGCAGAAACAATTGCAGATGCCCTAATTAAAAGATTTATATGTATTTTCAGTTCACCAAAAGTAGTCCTCACCGACAGAGGAGCAAACTTTACAAGTAAAATTTTAAAAGCCATTGCTCGTAGATTTAAATTTGCAAAAATAGAAACCACCGCATTTTCACCACAATCAAACGGCTCCCTAGAAAGAGCACATCACCCCCTTTGTGAATATTTAAAAAATTTTTCTAGTAAAAAAATTGAATGGGACAATTTATTAGAATTAGCCCAATTTCATTACAATACAAGCGTTCACAGCGCACATAGATTTACTCCGCATGAACTGGTCTTCGCTTATCCACCACGATTACCATCTAGTGAACCGTTAAAAACTTCAGAACAAATGCCAACATTTAATAATTATCTATCCACACTTATACAAAACATGCAGGATATTGCATGCTTAGCGCGGGAAAACCTCATAATAGCAAAAGAAAAATCAAAAAAATATTATGATCGCCACATAAACCCTTGCAATTTCAAAATAGGAGATCAAGTGTGGCTCATTAAAGAACCTAAACCAGGAAAATTAGAAAAGAATCAAAACCTGGGACCATTTGAAATCTTAAAAGTTACAGACAAAAATAATGTTATCATAAATAAAGGTGGAAAAGCAAATACAGTCCATGCAAATAAATTAATTATGCACAAGGAAAAAATCTAACAATAATTTATGTTCTAGGACCATTTCAATATGTATCAAAAATTCTTAATAATAATTACAATTATCAAAACAACATCAGCCATCATTGGATACGACTGCGGGACAACAACGCCAAACATCACGACGTACTCCTTAGTAGACACGGGAGAATGCGACTTTCACAACACTCCCGTAAATAAATCAAATGTATATATAGAATTAATACAAACCGCGGAATTCCGCGAAATTTCCGTACTACAATGTAAAATAGAAATACATAGAACTGTCTCCACATGTGGAATATTCGGGCACTTAATACCCACACCAACTGGAGAACAGGAATACATTTACGAAATAAGTCATGAACAATGTAAATTTATCCATGAAACGGGAACTTTCGTATTTGATAATATTCATAAAATTGTTAATCTAAAAATAAACGCAACTACTTCAAAAAGTATCGATTTCGTGGGTAGCGCAGAAGGAAACTCCTGCTATGGAGCAGCCTACGCTGATAGCTTCGGATCATGGAATAAGGTATTTGTTCATGGCTTTATCAAAATAACATTAATACAAAGTAGAGCTAAAGTAAACTTAGATAACGATAAATTAAGACTAAACACAGGGACCGTATGCAAGTTCTCTGAGAAAACATGTATAGACATGGAAGCAGGCTATACCTTCTGGGATATTTTACCAGGAGAAGAATGCTTCAAAAATGAATTCGATGTACTATTTAAAGGCATAGCAACGAAATATTCTAGTGACTACGATCATGAAATAATTTACGCATTAAATCATAGTGAAATAACATTTGCTCTAAGCGCCAGAAACAAAATACAACGCTGCAACAGAGAACTTGTAAGAACGGAACACCCGAAACTATTCATCGTAGAAAAAGACAATTACATAAACGCATACCAACTAGAAAATGACTTAGTAAGCACAAGAAGCACCGTAAACCTAGACCTATTCACATATGTCAATTCAAAATTTGTATACGTAGAAAAACATTTAAGGAGTCAATTGAACAAATTATACTTAAATTTAATAACAGAAAGATGCGAAGTTGAAAGAAAGGTAATACAAAATGCCCTATCCATTGCCACCCTCTTCCCTGACGAATTTGCATACGACATCATGAAAAAACCAGGATACATCGCAAGAGTTGCAGGAGAAGCAGTACACTTAATAAAATGTGTACCAAAGACAGTAAAAATAATTAAATTAGAAGAATGTTACAACGAACTCCCAGTAACCTCTGGAAACGAAACATGGTTTCTGACACCAAAAACACACATCCTCAAAAAGAAAGGGGAACAGATAAACTGTAACGCACTCGTCCCAACGTACTACAAACTCGAAGAAGAATGGGTAAGACTCACACCCAAACCTCAACCATGCGCAGCACCAAACACACTTAGACCTAACACAAAAATAGGATGGAACTTCAAATCAATAAATTCATTAGCAACAAGTGGAGTATACTCTCAAAACGAACTAGACGAACTACAACAACAAATAATGTTCCCTATGGAAAGAACATCAATACTCAATGACATAGCAAGAGAAATAACGGGAGACGTGACAACGAGTGGAAGCATCTTCTCAGAAAATACCATAAAAAACATTGCAGTCAGCACCTGGAATATAATCATAAACAAAATGATCACTTCCGGATCAATCTCTTCAGTTATAATTATGACATTGATCTTAATAAACACAATACAATTAATAATAGATACAATAATTAGAGGATACGCACTACACGCAATCTACGGCTGGTCGCTCCACCTACTCGGAGCCATCTTCAGCTCTATTACACACCTCCTCATCAAACTCGAGAAACCAAGCAAAAACAGAACAGACAACGACAAAGAAAAACACATAGAACTGCAAAAAATCAAGATTATCCCCACAATACCTATCTCAACACCTAGATGCATATCGCCACCTCCTTTACCAAACAGACCACCTTTTACCTTCAACAATCAAACCACTCTTTCAACTACAAATAAACATTTGTTTTCACTAGAATTAAATTAATACAAACATGACACTCCTCAAATGTTGCTACATTTTAAGCGGGGAGGGAAGCGAGATGTTCGCTTTAGGAATCTAAATTAAAAACAAATTCCTTATCTAAAAAACAAAAGAAAAAAATATTTTTACAAAATTACAATTATGTTTATAAATATAATTACACTTATATACAATTACAATTGTATCGATGATCTACACTTGGACCTATGATTACATTGTAAAACTCACTAAGGCTCCAGGCAACTCACTCCAGGCATACTCGACGAAAACCATTACAATACACTAACAAATCATAAAAAAATAACTCGCGAAGATTCCAAGTATCTTCATCTGGACCATACTCCCCCAAGAAAAAGGCCGTCTGCGTCACTCGATCGCAATGCCTCAGAGTACGCACTAACTGCCATCTCTGAAACTAACAAGCAAATAGGAAACAAATTAATCAGACATATCAATATACCAATATACAAACATACATTGTAAAACACTTACATCTATTCTCACATATTTTCGGGTCCCGGGCTTAGGTGCGACTTGTAAAGGCAAGCCCTCCCGTCTGGCTTTCTTTACCGCACGGGAATACTGCCAATACGCAAACTAGAATAAAGAAATATAATGATAATAATAACAATGAATAAGAAATCAATTTGTAAAATACTTACGCAGACCATCGAATGACGCTTCCTTGGAAATCCAAACATTGTAAAAATTGAACTGTACAAAGTCGAGCAACCGCGCTCCTCATATACTAAATAAATGAACACACCGCAAAAATTTCTGTATAAACCGCTAGTAGCTTTGAATTTCAGAAGTATGCAAATATTGCAATATCTTAGGCCCTGGGGTGTTACGTCTTACGACGCATCCTTTTCATAAAATAAACATTTGCGAAATTCAAAGCTACTAAACTATTCGCACGTCAGCAAAAAGCTAATTAAACGCGAGGTAAATGACTCCCCGAAATTAAGCCTTACGACGCATCCTTTTTGTAACATATGCACATTCAAAACTGCTAAGCTATTCACACGACAGCAAAAAGCTGTCGAAACACACTCCGAAACTAAGTCACCAAAACGCAAGAATTTATAATCAGCGAAAACAAAATGTCACACAATATCGCAATACTGACCTGAAAAAGAACTATAAAAGATATAAAAATCAATGAACAAAACACACTCAGGCAGTTGATCAGTAGTCCGTCAGTCAGTCAATAAGCACCTGTAAGACTCAACTCCGTACACACCGGTCCGACAATTGGTGATCATATTTCTTAATAAACTCGCGACTGTTACAAAGTAATATCGTGCAAGTATTATTCAAACCTATCCTATTCAATTCAACAAGCAGTTAGAGCCTGCTACATTTATTCAATTCAACAAGCAGTTATAGCCTGCTACATTTATTCAATTCAACAAGCAGTTAGAGCCTGCTACATTCATACAATCCAACAAGCAGTTAGAGCCTGCTACATTTTATCAACAATTAAAGGCTACGATTATCAAGGTAGTACAATTATCAGACATACATTTCCACATATATTTATTATAAGTGAGACATATCCGACCACTAGTCAACATATTGGAACGTCTCTTTCATTAGCTATTCGTAGTTGTTGCACGAGACGTAACAGTACGTATCAATCACACTGAATAAAGACTCTATTACTATCTTATCGTTACGATAACGTCTACTTTATTTTCTCCTCACGTACTTCTCGGTCACCTGATACATAATACTCTAATACCTTTTTAATCTTTTTTTATTATTATATAATATTCCAGTTTTCCAGATCTAGATGATCCACCTCCATTATGGACAATCAATTTCATATAAAACTTACAGCGATGCCTTGAAAAAGTCATCTGCGACTGCCTTTTTGAAACATATAGTTTTCGACATATGGAAACTGGAGACTTATTACACTGGCTGTGGATTTAGAAAGAGTGCACAATTCTGGAGAGAGAGTTTCATTGCTAAAAAAATATTCGAGAGAGTTTGAAGCTCTTCGTAGTGAGTATATATTTTCATTATACATCTGACCTTTCATAGATTAATTGTGAGTTGATTACGATTTTGATTTTAGGAGCTTGCGTGGAGAAAGCCAACAAATTACCCCCAGAAAGCGATCAGAAAAAAAAATGAGAGAACATTAGCCTTAAACAAGTTCAAACGAGAGTTAGGGGTGGTTATAGATCAGAAAAGGCGTAAGTACAAAGAAAAACTTGCAAACGAAAAGAGAAATTATGTCAATTCAGACGAGCTCAGCGGTGACTTGGGTGACAACGAAGATGATGCCAAAGAATGAAAAAAAAACAAGTAATTATTTAACATATATGTATAGGATCTGAAAGAAAGAATTATTTATTTTATTTTAAGTACTGAGATTTGAAAGTTTTATCAATGTTTTTAAGTTAATACATGATTTAAACTTTGCTTAATTCTTAAAATTAATTGCTAAAAAAGTAGATTAAGCAAAATGTCTTAAGTTTTAACTTTACCATTATACACAGTGTGAGTAGTGTAAGTTTTGATGTAACAGAACTATATTGATAGTAACTTATATTTAATCTGTAACACGTTCGTTTATTTAATTCCCGACTTCGCGATTTGCGTATCTAAGACCAGCCCAAATAATGTCGTGCTACTAATTATATAAAGGAGGAAGATACGGAAGACACATTTATTTCGCCGCGGAAGGTGCCGATGGGCTTTAGTCACCCGACAATCCCAATAATCGCAGTTAGCAACAACCGAGAGAGAGGACAGGAATAATCGTAATGATCTTGCTTAACTTTCTTTATTTTGGAATTCTCTATTAACATTTCATGGTGCGGTCCTATGCATCGAAGAAAACTCCGTGGTAGTTTGCCTCCGTGCGAGTTTATGTACCGAAGACAAAGCATCGCCTATTAATCACTCGATGATACGTTCTGGCGAATGCGGTGTGATTCGTATGCACACACACCCGTCCGTCCGCGTCCCACCGATATTTGCTGAGAGAGAGAAAACGAAGTGGCGCACAAAGGAGGAGAGGGTACCTGACCTGAGGGAGAGGGTTTCATCGGAGACCTGGTAAACTGCTGCTGTTGCCCTGGTGCTGGTTGATACTTCCGCGATCACCGTCGCTCAACCTCCTCTCACCGGTTGCAACTCCTGATAGCGGAGATGGCTGCGGTTCATCGCAGCCTTTCTCGATGCTTTTAATCGGGTGCGTTCTCCAACAAGGAAATGGATAGCTACAAAAGTTCCTCTTTGCACTCCAGATGCTATACTTGTAATTTTCTTTCTTTTCCACTCGCGTAAAGTGTCGCATGGCTGGTCAGGCCAGTACTACACGCGCTCTTTCGCTTTCCGCGGCATTGTTGCCCCTCCCCCCAATACTTAAAATTAGCCGAGCGCCGCCGCCTATGCACACATGTGCGGATCACACCGTCGACACTATTTCTCTCTCTTCTTTTCTCTCTCTTTGTTCTTTTCTCACTTGTTGCCTTCAGCCGCTTCGACCACCAACGTCGATCAGGAATTAGATTTGGAACAAAGTCACATCGAGCTTCGATACTTGGTTCGAACTACCAAGATATCGATGTGGTAGCGGCGAAGGAGAAGGCACACGGAAGAGAGGGAGGCGAACAGGGCGAGCGATCTCAGCGATCGCCTTATCTGTCATAAATCTTGATATTTTTCTGAGTAATAAATGAATTAATCGCAAATTGTTCAGAATTGAAACAGAAATTCATTGAAACAAAAATTTTTTTTTAATAACATGTATGCTTTGACTTATTAAAAAAAAAATATAGCCCTGTAAAATAGATTGTCTTTTTTTTCGGTAATACGTTATTTGATGGCAAAAATATGACGTCTTTTACTAGAAAAACGTTTTTTATCAACAGGAAAAAATTTTGAGTAAAGATGTCTTTTTACAACAGTAGTCATATTAATCGCTGGCCAATAACGTCTATTGCTGTAAAATACGTAATTTTATCTTCACTGAGACATTTTTCGATGAGTGAAAGACGTCATTTCAATGGCAGACCAATGAAGTCTGCACTAAAAAATACGTCTTATCGTCGCCGGCTGGGAATAGTTTCGTAAAATAAATGTTTTTTCTATCGGGCTCAAGTTCGCTCAGCAAAAATGACATCATTATTTCTTTTATAAACTTTATGTTTGGGGAAATAACGTCATTATTGTTACGTGACGTACCATTTGTTATATTTTACGATTACTATACGAACGGGCCTCAAAATTATATATATATATATATATATATATATATATATATATATATATATATATATATATATATATATATATATATATATATATATTGTAACGGGGTTGCTACCGTTTAGTTAATTTTATCCGCGTAATCGTATTGAAAAACGCACGTAATTACCTATGTTCAATACGGAAGTCGGAGAGCAAGAGGGAACAGGTGTCAGTCAACCAACTATCTACAGGAGTGAAATCAATACGGCGTGAATAAGGTTAATATCGCTGACGGAATCTTTTATTATCTCTTAAATGCTACACTAGAATTGGCCCGCATGTTTATGTTTACATAGCGCGACGACATACAGAGTCGGATCGCTCGCCGCTCTTCGTTAGCAGAGCTATTACATGCACGCTTCGCCTCGAGTACGGAAAATTGATTATCAAGCATGCAATCGCGGTCGCGAGGTTAAGTTGGACAGCTTACCTTTTTAGCAGTCTTGCGGTGAACGGATGAGCAACTCGCACTCGCGTAGCGGTAAAGTTTATCTGTTCTTTATCGCGGATCACGAATTCGCGCGCATCCGGTTTTCGCCCTCGATGGCGAAACCACACATACACACTTGATTCCGCAGGGAACGATGATGCTTCAGCTGGCTCAGGTCGACATTCCGTATGACAATCAGTTGATCTCTGGGACACGTTCGGGCAATTAGGTCGCGAACCTCGATTTTTGTGGCCGCCGTACAGGTAGCTGATTCTTCACTGGTTTGTTTTCAATCGCGCGCGTTCCGTCTCCACGCGTACCGAATTCCCTCGTTATATTTTTCGGCTGCCGGTAGGTGCTGCCCTCGCGGGCAGCCGCATGCATGGGCCGTTAGCGCTAATATGACGTTTACCGTCACAATATATATATATATATATATATATATATATTGCAACGGTAATCGATTAAGTGACAAACCGTTCGCGATTCGGTAGCAATCGAGGCGCGTAAGCTAACTATTTGGAGAGTTATAATAAGTTATAATAAAAGTTATAATAAGCTAACTATTAGTTTCGTCTGAGACGATGCTGAGTGCGTTTTGCTACCTCCTTTCGTGTGCATAGTCATTGGTGATTTGTGAGTATCCGAAAGCATATAAACGACAGCGGCAATTGTCACAGTGATTGCATCAACGGTAACCCAGGCAAGCAGCAGCAACTGCAACAGCGACAGCAGTGGCAACAGCAGCAGTACCGTCTACAGCGACTAGAAGCAGGCCTAGATTATCGGTTGCACTAACGGCTACGGCTGATCACCGTCATCGCAACGAAAGGTAGGTGCATCTAGTAGCAGAGTGTGGTTACTCAGGCTTTATCTTTTCGCTTTTCTTTCGCGTTAATAAAATTTTTAATAATTTATTGAATAACCTCATAAAATTATTACATATTGATTGATATATATTGATTAGCGCGTGTATTAATGCTATAACGAGCCGAGTCTCGTTATGTCTCTCTCTCCCCTTAAGCCAATCATAATTTATTAACAACCTATGTATTCTTCTTATGTGATTTTGTCTTGCCGCAGCTGTAGATGCGGCACGAGGTAAGTAAGAGAGCACCGAGTAGAGAGAGAGATCCGCGTGTATGTGTGAGTGCGTGGACGCTCGAGTGTCGCGCACGTTTGCCTAATTTGGCTGATACGGACCGCTGCCGAATAGCCAGCGCGAGAGAGGGGGACCCCTTCCACGTGCGAGACACAATCTGCTGCCCGCCTTCGCGACGAAAGCAAGCCCGGCTATCACCGCGACGAATAAGTGCCTTGTGCTACGCAGCTAGTATTTTTCGCCGATAAGGACCGAGGGTGTAGACTGCGTGCGTGCGTGCGTGCAGATAATTGTCGATCAGCCTGAGAGAGCTGCCTCGTGGCCGAACACCTGCGCGTGTCAGGAGTAAATCCGAGGCTACTGCGAACCCGTCATATAAGTGCCCGCTCGATCATAAGACTCTCTCTCTTGCTTGCTTCTTGCTTGCCTCTCTCACTGCGAATGCTACTTGTATGCTTCCCTTGTTATCTTCGTTTTAATAAACACTCTTTCTGCTAACCGCTGCGTCTTTCCTCTCGGCATTTCCCTCTCCCGTGCTACGCGTGCGCTGGTTCGCACCGCCCGCTGCTACCTGACCTACGACGCTCTCCGCGGGCCGAAGACAAGGGTGCCTTCGAGGGGCATATTTGAGCCACTGGGCTGAGTCTCGCGTGACCCCATAACGAGTTACCCGCAAGTCGAGTTGCTACTCAGCATCACTCTTAACATGGTAGTAAGAACTCCGTTACAATGCAATTGGTATTAATACGCTATACGTGTTGATTAATGTGTAAAAGATATATATTATTACATAGTGTTAGTATATGTTGATGCGTATTAATTAATATTGATACATATTAATTAATCCCCCGTCATTATCATTATTATTGATATTTTATTTTTTATTTCATATATTTATAATATAATTAATATTAATATAATATTTATGTTATACTTAATTATAATCGCGATCAGAAATATATAATTTCTTTCCTGTGCTGGTGAAACGCGATACGGGTGAATAAGACGCTCGTTTCCAAGCAGACTAAAGGCCACGTCGGAGACGAGGAATTCGGCGGAGTTTCGTTTTTGGTCGCGTAAGCGTAATTAGAGTTTTTGCTTCTGAGATTGGGTGCATGCTTCTTCCATTCCTATATTTTGTGCTTAGTGGACCGACTAGTATTGTCAACGTGATTCTTTTGCTTAAAAAAAAAAAAATACATATTTGAAAGTCGAAACGCGGCTTAGCAAAATTTCTTTGGGGTATTATTTCATGAACTATCGTTTGAAATTTTATATGCGCATTTGCAAAATATTTCCCTTCTGTGAAATAGACGAATTTTTTTTTTATTATTCTGTTGTAATAGGGGATTGATACTTGGCATTATACCGTACCATCCTGCTATTAAAATTTCTCTTAACTATTTTATATTTTTTTTTCATTTTTATTACTAAACGATAGGTCTATATTATTAACTATTAATAATTAGTATTTTGTTAATAATTATTATTTCAATGAATTGATTGAATTATTAATTAGTAAATTAATCATGAATAATTAATTGATTAATTATTATTCGAATAATTTAATAAGCTAATTATTTACCTTGTTAGGAATTATTATTATTATTTTTTTTTATTGACAACGAAAAATTTTATTGTATTGTCGCCTTTACTTATTTTTTTTAATTTTATTTTATTTTATCTACAATATTAAAAATAAAAATAAGACCCTGGGCCACATATAATCCATAAACTACTGCGGGGAAAATTTAGTGCGACCTTATATGAAAAAGAAAGCAAGATACAAATGTACATAGGACAATAACGAAATGGAGTCGGCTTTTTTACAGTTATTGACTAGTATGTCGGCCAGCTTTACCCTATAAAATATAGTACAAGGAATTACGGAGTTCGATGGGAAAATGTGCCGCTTAAAGACTTCATCCAGGATATTCGCAACGGAAGAGCATTGATATCAGATACACAGGAACAAAATTTTGTCCGGTTAATAATTGCTAAACTACGAGGACCCGCACGTGACTGCATTTATGGAAAATCCATTAAGGCAGTTGATGACTTAATCAGAATCTTAAAGGAACAGTTCGCACCTTGCAAAGACTTCGCATACTATAATTCTAAAATCCATAGTCTGCGTATGAAGCAAGGGGATACTCTTGGAGACTTTCACGACAATATAATCATTCTGTTGAACTGTGCACAGAATGCGCTGAAAGAAGAGCTCAGAGAAGACTACACCAAGAAGATGATGACTCCAATGCGCAATTCAATTATTAAGACTTTTATAGATGGATTGCTAAAAGAAATTGGAGACTTAGTGGATATTAAACAGCCTAAAATCTTGGAGAATGCTTATAAGGAAGCATTGTGTATAGAAACAAGAAATAAATCAAGGGCAAAGCATGGGGAGTCGAACCCTAACAAATGGGCAAATTTTTTGCGTAGCTTCAATGTTAAATTCGTACAAGACCAATAAAATGATCAAGAGGAACAATTAGAGGAAGAGTAGGAGGAATTACCCGCAGAAATACAACAATTGTTCGTGCAAAGAAATAACAGACAGCAGTCGTATACGAATAACCAGAATAACCAAGGACAGCAACAGAATCGATCTCAAGGACAGAGACCGTACCAAAATAGGAACTGGAAACCTCGTTATAAAAATTATTAGGATAATGGACCGCATGTGCAGGACGGTTATATAACCCGGACACAGACTCGTATCACCATCCCTCTGGAAAACGTTATGGAACAATAGCCTATGACCAGCAGCAAAGAGGTGAGTTTAGATACAATCCAAAGTACTAGCAACATAACAACGCAAATAATTTAAACTCGGATGGGACTCGCCCATCAGCGATTGGAACGGGCCCCTGTCAGACGTGCCGCCAGAAACAAGACAAAGTTCAACACCAACAACCAAATGCGAAGACGATGTTGACCGATATTCAGGAAGTATCAACGTCCGAAAAACCGGGAGTACCTCCGGCAAAAGTGATGACGATACTAAGAAATCCGCAATCATTAATGAACCAGTCATCGCAGTTGCCTCAAATTGGGGACTTGGCACAGGAAATAATCAGATCTATGCACCAACAAGAGTAAGGTTTCGTTACCGGAGACCTCTAAAAAGTGGACCGTGTTCATGGTTGACAATGGATCGGCCGTGAACTTAATTAAGTTTAGTGCATTAAATTGGACTACGAGGTTTGATCCGAGGGAGGTCACTACCTTGAGTGGTATTACGGCACACACCGTTCCAACCATAGGTACGGCAATATTAACCATTAATGGAAAATCCGCTAAATTCCACATAGTATGGAACAATTTTCCTATTGAAGAGGGTGGAATGTTAGGCAGAGATCATTTGATCGAAACCAACGCAGTGATTTCGTATTATCATAACAGCCGAATGGTAAATAGTGATGTAATGAACCCGATACCGTTCTTACCGAATGATGTTCCCATTGACCGATTACAAGATGATCTGATACAAACTATGAGTATTAGAGCTCGTGAGGATGAAGTTTCGGATATTGAAACTGCAGCGGACCTAGATCGAGGAATAGAACGACTGGCCTGTAAAGAAAATGCAAGTAATGAGATTACAAATAGCAAAAAGAGACTGGCGGTTAGCACAGTACGATATATATTAGCACCAATGACTCGTCAAGGTATACAGATTAATTTGCTGAAGAGTACGCTTGCAGAAGGGTATCTATCTAGAATAAATATGGCTGATGATAAAGTGTTTCTTGGGGAAGGCCTAGTCATTAATGATCATGAGAGCTGCAAGATTATGGCTATCAATACCCATGAGAGAGAAGTAACAATAGAAGTGGACTCAAAGGAAATTATTCCGTTTGAATATTACAAATCGGAATTCTCTAGTGACACGAATTTAGATCAGAAAGGTAGCCTTCAGGGACCACAGACTATGGATTAACATGAGAAATGGCGTAATCAATTATTGTAATTGATTAGAACAGAACACCTTAGCTCACATGAACTCAAGAGTGTTAAACGTTTATTGAAGAAATATCCGAATGTGTTCTTACTTCCTGGAGAACCTTTACCGTGTACTAACTTGATGGAACATGAAATACACTTAGAGGACAGAGTACCAGTTAATACCAAACAGTATAGGCATCCTCCTGTGCACCGAGAATTTATATCGGAGCAAATTAAAAAACGTTTAAGGGAAGGAATAATCGAAGAATCTAATTCACCTTATAACTCGCCGCTCTGGATTGTCCTTAAAAGCCCGGCAATTGATGGCACACCAAGGTGGAGGACGGTTATCGACTTTAGAGAATTAAATAAAAAGACTATTGGTGATACCTACCCTCTACCTAATATTACTGATATTCTAGATCAGTTGGGAGGTTCGATGTATTTCTCAACGTTTGACTTAATCAGTGGATTTCAACAAATTCCCTTAAGAATAGAGGACGGGGAGAAGACGGCGTTTTCAACCTTTGATGGACATTTTCATTATATCAGAATGCCAGAAGGACTAATGAAAGCACCAGTGACCTTTCAACGAATGATGAATGCGTTGCTGCGAGGACTGTTGAACGTAGAAATATTAGTGTATTTGAATGACGTGATAGTTTACGCTAAGAATTTACACGAACATGAAATTAAAGTAGGGAAATTGTTTGAAAGACTTACCGACGCATGATTAGTCTTACAACCGGACAATGTAAATTTCCTATGTCGAGAAGTAAAATTCTTGGGACATATTGTTAGTGCGCAAGGAGTTGAGCCGGGCCCTAAATTGGTTGAGGCCGTAAAGAAATTTCCAACGCCCAATGGAGTGAAAAGTGTCAGATCTTTTCTTGGACTCTCCGGATATTACCGTCGGTTTATCCAGGACTATTCAAAGATAGCCAAGCCTCTCAGTAATTTAACGAAAAAAGACCAAGCATATAACTGGGGACCGCCACAGGAAGAGGCTTTCGAAAAGATGAGGCAGATGCTTTGTAAGGCTCCTACCCGAGCTTTTCCTGATTTCGAGAAAACCTTTACTTTAATCACAGATGCTCTGGACTATGCAATAGGAGAGGTTTTATCACAAGAAGTGGATGGTCATGAAAAGCCTGTAGCGTGTCTTTCAAGGTTGTTGAATAAAGCGGAAAGAAACTATACTGCCACGGAAAAGGAGTGTGTTGCAGTTTTATACGCGATGAAACAGTTTAGACCATATCTCTTATGCAAGAAATTTACCCTGATTGCTGATTACGAACCTCTAAACTTTATGCATAATCGCAAGGACCCAGGACAAAGGCTAATGAGGTGGATGTTTAAATTCACAGACTATCAATATACATTCAAGTATAAATCCGGAAAATTAAATTGCAACGCAGATGCACTCTCAAGGAACCCGATTAACTTGCAAGAGTATTTAGACGAAAAGGTTCAGAAAGAAAAAGAGCTGAATGAAAATATCCCGAAGATTCAGATAATGATGCTAAAGCGTAAAACTTGAGGAAAAGAAACAGATGAGAAATAGAAAGTAGAGCCACAGGAATCGATTGGTAAACGGAAGAGGGCTCATACTATCTCGAACGAACCGAGGACAAAAGAAGGCCTGTTGGGGCCAAGACAAATAAAGAAAAACCAAATTTAGATCATAGTACCATTGCTGAAAGAACTCGAAGCAAGAAGTCTGTGAAAACCGCAGAAAAAACTCCCCGACTACCGAATAAACCCAGACCCAGGGCTTCTAAACTTAAATTGGAGGTTGAAAAAGGAACCAAATTAGACAAGGATAAACTCTTACCCAAGAGGCTAAAGACGTTACGAGAAACTACATCGGATGCGGCAATAAATGATACCGGATTGAAAACTAGTGAATTGGACAAGGAAACCCCGCCTCACGTTACAGAGCGGGAAGGAGTAACGTCGATTGATGAATCTGCCATCGAAGTTGCCGTTAAGGAGGTTGATAGCAACAAGTTCGTTAAAGATTCGTCTTTTGGACAATATCTGCTAAGTGATCGACACAAATGGGTACAGGATATTTTAGATCGACTGGAGAGGGAAAACATTAGTGCCAGTGTTTCGGATTCTGATAGCGAGACCGGAATGAAACAGGCAAGCTCCTTTCGGGGACCCTTGTTATCCTTAACTAGGATGGAGGATAAAGATCCGAAAAATATCCAAGACAGTACGGATGACCGACCCCCGATAGAAGATCCGCGACATAGTGGGCTGAGAAAAGAAACCGAAACGGAAGGGGACAACTCAAGCGATGAAGTTCAGAGTGATAAATTAGAATTTACTGAACGAATAAAGTTAGAACTTAGTGGACCTCAAACCAGCGGGAACTCTGGAGAATACGATGAATTAACAGAAAACGAAAGTTCCACTAAAAGATGCAAAGAACGAGCCCCGGCACAGAGGACTAGTTTATCGGCAAACGAAGTATGGAAATCAGCAGAAAAATTCGAAGCCAGTTTGCGAAGACATAAAAGTTTAGATAATGAATCGTACTATTGGGATGACATGGGCCTTGCGCGAGACAACCGAACCATAGAAATGCCTTCTCATTTCTCAGATGGAGACGACCCCCCCCCCCCACGCCCTAGAAGCTACAAGAGACACTATGGAGCCTTGATCCATATGATGAAATAAATGATTCTGATGAGGTAATGGCGAATAGAATAACGAAGTTAGTGGATGATTCGCAAAAATTAATGGAAACTCATCTAGAACACGACAGAGGCTCGGACACAGATCGCCCAGACGAAGATGAAAATCAACGTCTCTCGGATATGACTAAAGGAGCAAGTCCTGAAAGAATTAAAGAAGCTGAAGAAACTTTAAGGCAGCCACGATATCGAGAGATATCAGTAACCCCAACTATTAAAACAGGAATACCGGGAGCCAGAAGTACTCCTATGGTTAAAGGACCTCGACTTATGGTAAGATTCGAAGGGCTTGAGGGCATACCCGAAGAGTCAGATCTTAATAACAAGAGCCCTGTAGAATTACACTTTTCAAAAACACCTGTAGATGACGAATTATTCTTCTTGTTACCGCCGACAGGATCAATTAACCAATATCGAAGACCGGAAGATTATAAGAACCCAAGCTCAAGCAGTGAAACCGGCAGCAGAAATTCTTCAATAGGACCTGTAAAATATATCTTACAAAATAATGTAAGCATGAGCCAACAATGTTTAACCTATCGACGAGATAACATTGTACATTTTATATCGCGAGACTATAATGACCAAACTGCTATTTCGAAATTATTAAGTGAAATTGGGGCTATAGACCTACGCAATATGAAATCTTTGAAACCTAAGGTCGGACAAATACTAACGACCAGATATAAAAACCATAATATTTTCTCTGTAGTCATAAAAGACAAATATAATGACTCCAATACTATAGAGGCTATAAAAGTCAGACTTACAAATTTAAAGAATATACTGATTAAAAGAAATGTAGTAAGTTTCCGGATTGATAGGCGAGGGGACTATACCGATGACCTTGGACCTGGATTATTAACAGAAATATTAATAAGAATTTTTGAGAAGAGTCCTATAAAAGTAATTGTTTGTTATGGGAACATGATTCTCCCACCGACAAACCAGCGGACCGAAATAATTAAAACACTACATGACTGCCTAGTGGGTGGCCAGAAGGGTATTAACCAGACATATCAGAAAATTCGAGAAAGATATTATTGGCCAGGACTACGAAATGACATATTACATTACGTACGAAAATGTCCGAGTTGTCTTGAGAAGAAAATTGATCGTCACAAGACTAAGGAACCGATGCTGATTACGGACACACCAATCGAGGCGTTCGACAAGGTATCGATAGACACCGTAGGAAAATTACGAACCACTCCTAGTGGACATTCTCACCTTCTGACCATGCAATGCAATCTGACCAAATACTTAATTGTAGTATCAATAAAGAACCTTAGAGCAACCACTATCGCTGACGCATTAGCCAGACATTTAATATGCCAATTCGGTGCCCCTAGAGCAATATTGTCTGATCGCGGGACAAGCTTTCTTTCGGAGATTGTAGAATCACTATTACACTTATTCAAAATTCATCATTTAACAACTTTCGGATATAGACCTCAGACTAATAGGTCTCTTGAGAGAAGCCACGCACCATTAATCGATTTCTTACGGATTCTTACTTAATATATTCGGAGCGATTCGACGACTGGAATCAGTTAACCCCCTTTGCCGTTTTCACATGTAATACAAGTATACATAATGGAACTGGTTACACCCTCTTTGAACTAGTTTACGGACGAATCGCTCGTTTTCCCATGAAGATACATAGGGAGGAAAAATTAGGGACCTATAACCAATACCTACACGATCTAGTCTTACGTTTGACAGAACTAGCGAAAGAAATAGCGACGGGTGATAATCAAATTCGTAAAAAGGAAAAATCTAAAAACCAATACGATAAACATGCTAGACCCTTTAAAGGGAAAGTCGGTGATTACGCCTGGATATTAAACGAACCTTGGATAGAAAAAGCCGATAGTTATTATAAAAAACCCCTAAAAATCGTCGAAATTTTAAATCATAAAAACATTTTATTAGAGTTACCCAATGGAAAAGCAATGCGGAAGCATATGGATAAACTTAAACTTCAGGCGTAGCTATATAAATTCAATTACTCACTTATCTTATCTATTCTACATTCTTCGTCTATACTATTTACTTTGTTCTGTTCTTTTAGGTACTATTTCTTTTAATATACTTCCTTTCATTAAATATGTATCTAAACTTACTCTCCTTTGTCTCCGTATTCACCCCGTCTATTATAGACCCCCAAGCTTATTCTATAGAAAAGCTAGACAGCAACCCAGGAATTTACTACGAAAGAATATATCCAATGAGAATAAAAAGGGCAGATTGGAAAGTATACATATCCATCGACCTCAATTTGTTCCTGGCGATGACCACTGCTATAATTAACCTACGGTCGCTAGTAAAAAATTGTACTGGGCATCTCGATGAGGAAACTTGCAGTAATATAATCGGCAAGGATCACATTGATCTAAAGACAATCGCTCTTGAACAAATACAAATGAAGATTCAAGGAGCTATTGAGAACATGAGACATATTCAATCACCTGATGTCCAAGGACCTAAAAATATCAGGACAAAAGACTGGTACCTTTTGGAGGCATAGGAAGACTGAGTCATAGTTTATTTAGATTAGTGACTATTGACGAAACCGATAAAATAGAAGCCAACATAAATCAATTATATGCGGACCAAAAGGATATTATTAAACTGTTCAATGATAAGACCCATATAATCACCACAAGAATGGAAAAACTATATAAAATGATGGACGTTCACGGGGACAGAATTTATAATTTAAACCTCAAAATGCGACAAAATTTCAGGAAAATAGAAAATGAAAATGCCAGACTGGAATATATGATTTCAGTACAATCACTCGGAAGAATGCTAGAGGCAAAATTAGATCATTTTATCAAAAGCTCGGAAAAACTTCTCGAAATTATTCATGCGTTAAAATGGGGCAAAATACATCTGGACCTTATAGACCCTAACATGTTGCACCAGATAGCAAATGATATAAAATTCATGGTAACGGACCTCGATTTCCCAATTCCAACCGAACACCTTAGAATTAAGGAAATTATTAAAATTTCCAACATTGACGCAATCCAGCGATAAAGGAAGATATACATTGTCATTCATTTACCTCTAGTTGTCAGAAATTACTATAACCTATACCGTCTGCACTCAATATTGATACCACAATCACTGAGTTCAACTGAAAAATCAGCATATATCGTATTAGACACAAATACCCGTACTTGGCATTAAGTTCGTATCAAAAACAGTATATACAGATAGACCACCATTCATTACAAAGTTGTGTGCGAACACACTATACCTTTATATGTCCGGTAGGAGGACCTGTCTTAGACGCTAATTTGAATAGAAAATGCGAATTAGGACTGTTATTACAACCATCCAGTCATGAATTATACCATTGTGACATAGTTTTGAGAATACAACGAACTACCAGTTGGAATTATATATCAACGGATGGGTCATGGATATACTCAGCTAACCAACAAGATACAGTCCGTATTGTCTGCCTGGATCAAGTGGACCAAAAAACCGAAATACAAGGGGTAGGAATACTAAGAATTGCCTCGGGGTGCATCGGTATACCAAAGATTCGACCTTGTTTACGGCAATGGGCAAAGACAATACAAACGTTTGCCTATATCAACCAAACTTAACCCTTAACCTAACGAATCTTTACCCGACACTAACCTACTTATCTGAAACGGATATTAAATTGGAGGAATGGGCCCCACAAGCTGAAACCTGGACCAGCCAAGAAAAAACATTAAGCGACATTATGGAAAGGACGGAAATGATAAGAAATCATAAAAAAATCACAGCAACGCAATCAGGACTAATTTATGTAGGATTCAGTATTAATATCCTAATCATAATAATTATCAGTATAATTTATAAATGTTGCATCGTACGCATAAAAGCGTTAAATAATACCATAGTACACGAATCACCTCACATACATACACCAAAATCATCTCGACACAATTCACCGGATCCTCAACACAGATCAATTCTTCATAGCTTCGGACTGACCACGAATAAGCAAAAGCCTGCCCGGATGTCTGAAGAACGATCTAAGAAACAAGTTCAAACCGAAACCCTTCACATTCAACCCTCAAAGAAACCAAAACCCTCTGCGACTATACCTAATCCGTTGATAAAATCTGAAAATTCTTCGGGTTTACAAATCCAGACAGCGGAGTCTGTATAAAAAATTTTTTAATCAATAAATTATCGATCATTTGTTTCAGTACTCAATATCATCATGAGTGACATGTCCGAGCACTTGATAATAGACCCGACTTACATCAAGATACGGTACTTAAAACATAAACCCCTAAGCGAACTCTTGACACGATTAGAGAGTATCGGACCCATAGAAGAGTTTCATTCACTACAAAATCTCACAAACAGCAGTACAAGAATTATTCTCTGCAAATTTACTAGGATTAAATATGCAGTTGAAGCAAGAAAAATAAAAAATTGGAACATAAACACGATTAATCGTACCCGTATTAGAAAACCGAAACCGTTACGAACAAACGATTCTAGACCCATGGAGAAAACCCGACTATTTTATCGACTTCCCTGGACAATCGAAGAGAGCTATAGGGAAATAATATCATTTTTCCAACACTTCGTACAATTCGGACCCTTATTGTATCATAAAGTGGTGCGAGATAACAAAGGAGCCCTGGCTATAGGTTCCGCTCAGTATTACAAAGCTTCTGATGCCGTAACAGCCTTAAAAGAATGCGACCCTATCTACGGCGCTAGATATGCTGACATACGGAAATGAAAATGGAACCAGAGTAATGAAACTAGGCACCACTGGCTTTGCGACGAATGGATAGACACATCAATCTATGAGGATCACGATACCACCTGCAGGTGGCAGCACTAAAATAAACTCAGGGAAGGAAAAATGAAAAGACAATACCCTAAATCAGAAGTGAGAAAAGTATATAATGTGAATTCTACCAAAACAAGCCGACCTAACATTGGATTAGACAAAAATGAACCATTTACAGATCTTGTTACGCTCACGGAAATTAAATTAATGGACCATACTCCTAATACACGGGCAACCTTACGAAAAGCCCGACGAATTGACCGAACAGAAGATGACGTGATAACAGGAATTGACCCTGAAGATAGAAGATACTTAGATTCAGCTGTGTAAATTATAAGTCATAGGATAAAAATTATTAAACCTTTCAATTGTATTATTATTATTTTACTTAGCCGACCCATAACTCTTTAATCTTTGACCTATTTCTTCACTCTTGTCTATGTCTAGTCTTAAATCTATGTACTTTTTTTCCTCTCGACCACGCAACTAACTGGACCATATTTTTACCTTAGGATGGAAGAAATTAACGGAATTCGCCTCCGAGCTTTAGCACCAGTAGATGACTCCTCCACTGCAATTCACGTCAAATTTAATGACCCTCAACAAGAAGCTGCGGTCATCAAATTATTTAGTACTGTAGGGACCATACACTATACTACAACGATAGTATCCCCATCTTCCTCACATCATGGAGAAATCATTATAGAATTTCTCCTTGAGGATGATTACCTTGCAGCGGTCCTAAGATTCTTCCCTTGTACCGTCGGGAAATGGTCACCTTATACTACAGACGACCATTCTTCGAAAGACGAAAGCGAGGAGACAACGGACCCAATTGGATTCACGCCACGACCAACTACACCGGCCTATAAAAAAGGAGGATGATGCCGACCAACGACTGCATTTCCTCATACCGCACCGCGATAAACAGGGTAAACCATGGCCAGAACAGCGGGTCCACGACGACTTCATACAATTTGGACCAGTAGATTATATTAAAACATGGCAAAGTCCTTGCAGGCCTATGGAAGTAATCAAATACGTATTTAGTTCGAGTGTCACTTCGGCATTAACCAACTTAGATAGACGTTATAAGGCGAAACATTCGCCACCTCGACATGTGACAGCCAAACTCCGGAACAGGTCCATTTACGACTATCATAGTGCCTGCAGACACCATGTTACCAAAACAGAATTAGAAGTACATAGGACCATTTGCCAGTATCAAAACAGAAATGTGCTAAGAATACATTGGTTCTGTGGAAGAGCGGTGTATCTTTCCAATTGGGACCAACATTTGCAAGATTGTAATCTAGATACCTATGATTACAACGGGTCTCCCTTTGATAGCATAAACAAGCTGACCTTGTTTTTGCAAATTCCCTCAATCAAACCAAAGGACCAAGACTTGTTACTCCAGGACCAAACTTCCTGTCTACAAGACTTAGAAGGGCTAGATCTAACAACCGGACAGGATACCCGCCAACTTGCGATTGCGCAAATAAAGATTGGACCAAAATCACGAACTTTTGCCTCCTTCCGTTAACTATTTTGTTTATATATCAATAAAGAGGACCATTAATATTATTTTACTATTATTATTTATCATTATATATATATTATTATTTTCTTTCTGTACTACCCTAATTGGACCCTTCCAAAACGTTACCGAGGATAACAACGATTCTAAGGGGGGAGGGATGTTATGTGATGTACCATTTGTTATATTTTACGATTGAAATTTCGCTTTCGAGAGTCCCGTTCGTGTTATGCTAAGACCAAGGACATAGCGATAAAACACCATAGCTAGCAGTATTCGTGTGCGCAGCTCGATGGGAATGAGCGGGAGAAGCTGATTCACGCTGCTGCAGCATGCTGCGACAGTATGCTGTAGTCAGCGTGCTTGGCTAAGTAATACGAGCCGATTAGAAACGCGTGAACGTCTAAAGCGTATGCGCTAGAGAAAGACGGAGTGCGAGGGACAAAGGATATATAACAAACTGGTGAAAACAACGACGGGGATTAGTGAGTCAGGACTGAGCGCCAGAAGAAGGCCGCAATATTTCCGAATTCAGAGTTTATCTCGCCAACTGAAATTTAAATTTAGTTTGGTTTAATTTATCCGAGTTATCCGGTATTACTCTTTTACTTAATTAAAAGTTGAGTTCAGTTTACTTCATCAGAGCTTGAGTGTTAATAAAAGGCAAAGAAAGACAGCAACCATACAGGCAATTTGTTCATGCCGCTAGGACCAAGAAAATATATTCATCTACAGTATTAATTGGACATATACAAATATACGCGTACATTTAACATTCCGTTTAAAAAAACAAAAGGAAGGAAGACCACATAAATAGAAAACAATAATAATACATAAAGAACCGAACGCCAATAACTTTATTAAAAATAAGTGAATACCATTTGTTAATAAATAATAGACAACGCGAGGCGAAGAACACGCGTCTATATATATATGTATCTTTTTCTATTTCCGCTTGATTATTTATTCATGTACTTGAGCTTTATAAAATAAATTTTATAAATACTATAAAACGCGCTTGAGTATATCCATATGTTTCCCCGTTATTGTTTATTTTATATATAAGCGATTGCGGATAGATATATACGAATACGTCCGATCGAATATCTCAAGATCGCGGTATCGGGAACCCGGATTCAAATTTACGAAGATTTCGTTATTGACGCGCGAACGGGGCGGGGTGCCCGATAGCCTGACTGACGCCCGAGTCAAAGGCCGCTCAGGTGTTGAAAGGCCTACACACGGGACAATTCGCTTCACGCGAATTGTCACCTATTATTATAATACCAATAATGATATCGCCAAATGTTCCAATTTCAGACAACAATGACGTCAATAAATTATGTCTTTAAATGACGTCTACCAAAGATGTCTGAAATATACGTCTTTTTTTCAATAGGGTACGGTTAGATAAAAATAAGTATAAATTAGTGGAAAGAATCGACAATGTTTATAGATTTTATTGTAAACAATACCCTATAGTCTTTGTGTGGACATAAAAGATCGTTAGGTACGGGAGTAAATGAACACCAAAAGAATTGAAGGCGAAACTACAGTTATGCTACATAAAAATTCGTTTTTCCACGATTTTGACTGGAGCAATACAAAGACATTACATTATGAAAATAATAATTAAAAGCGCAACATTTTTGAAATGTTACATATTGGTTTGTCTAAAATCATGTTAAATAGAAAAGAGGGTGTTTATTTCTAAGTTAATTTTATGGACTTTCACGAAGCTATCTTAACAGAATATCCGGAACTACCTGGGACGTAATACAGACAATACATTTTAATCAAACTATTTTGAAAAAAAAAATTCTTATATTTCTCTATTTTTTTGTTACAAATATCTTATAATATATATAAGATAAAGTAATCTCAATGGCGCAAAATTATAATTTCTTATTTAACTTAATATAGCCAATAATGCAATACTGTTAAGAGTGATCTCTGAAACCTTCGTTAAAAATCATTAAATTAATTTTGATTTCTTATTCTATTAAATAACGAATAACATTTATATCCAAAGCATTTTTTTCATATTTTTTCATATTCTCATGTTCTGCACTGCAAAATAAGAATGAACCCGTTTCTTCCTAATCGACCATTTTACAGTCAATTGGTTTTTGCCTATAAAATTGGTGAAAAAAGAAATAATAATAACCCATAAAATAATAATAATAACTCATAACACTTTTCCGAAGTAAAATTGTCCGATCTTTCTAATTCTGTAGTCAGAATGTTAAAATTTTCATTGGAAAAATTTAAAAATTTATAAATAAATGTTTCAATTTTTTGACATGTATGTTTTGAATAAAACCTATTCAACAAAGATTTCAACATGGATTTCTCTTACAAATGCTTTATCGAGATTGCTCATAATGCATCTGACATTGATTTTGAAAAATACAAGGTTGTGAATTCAATATGGCGAATCCAATATGGTCGAACTTTTTTTCAAAAGTAAACCGATTAGGGCTAAAATTTTATATATAAGGATTTGAAGGTTCTTAGAAACGAATCTGAAACCAAAAAACCCCGCAAGACGCCTATGGGAAAAGTGGTTTCGGTTAATTTGGCTGCATTTTTGATATGTTACTCATTTTGGCGTCCTGAACAAATATCTCAATGGGCATAAAGCTCAAATCTGAATTGGTTCCAAGATAGGGCCCGCTGAAGTCAGTATAACAGAGTACCAGTGCTATATACTTTTTGTTCTACTCAGTACTGTGGTTTCCATTAATATGGCCCGATTTCCGGTTTAACATGTCTCAAATAAATACTTTAATGGGCCCGAACCCTACAATTCAATGGGCTCGAAGATTACCTCGGGGTCAAGGTCAAATCAAGGTCAATACAAGGTTATCGCATTAATCTTGGGCTAGGGACCGTTTCACTCGAGTAGGTCAAGTTCAAGGTCAGGTCAAGGTCGAATCCATAAAATTCATTGCAAACAAAGTGAAAAAGTACATTTACATGTTTTTCGGATTGTTAAATCCGAATCTGGGGTACGTTTGACCCGAAAGAGTTGTTTAAGATCAGGTCAAGGTCAAATCACAGTGAATCAACAAAAGCATCTGAAAAAAATCAGATGTATATTTTTTAGATCGCAGAAACAAACTATATTTGCTCATACCTCCTGATTAACCACACCCGCGTGGGGTTTATTAGGGGGTGAGGCTAATCAGGGTTGGGTATACTAGTGGGGTTTATCAGGGGCTATACGAGTGGAGTATGCTAGTGGCGTTAATCAGGGGGTGAGGTTGATCAGGAGGTATACGAATGAGGTATATCGGTAAAATAATTGAACAAACGAAAGAAGCAAACTCAAGCATATATACGCCCATACATACAACAACACGTAGTCATACATACTCATCAAGTAACACAAAACTCTTAGGCACTCGCGCAAACAAACATAAAGAAAAACACACTTGCACAAACACGCACAAACAAAAAAACTGACAAACAAAAGCGAGTATAAACGAAAAACCATACGCGCAAACGAGCATAAACGTTTAAACATTCGCACAAACGAAAAAGTACTTGTGAAGACGAGCATAAAGAAAAAAAAATACGCACAACGGGGGCCGACCATTGTAGTCCTTAAAAGCCCCCCATTAGCCGAGAAATATAGCTCGGTATATAGCTCAGACCGAACTCACATGGGCATATCATTTAGATTGTTCTAATAATTTGAATTTCACTTACTGCAATCCACATTTTTTTAACTAATTTTTTGATTACATAAACGGAGATCACAATTTGAAAAAATACAAAAGTATAAAAATCGTAATGTCATATTTAATTTTATCCTACTTCAGTTTTTGTTTTCCACATCTGATACGTGTTTCAGTTGATTTCCAAGATCAGAAGTTCAGTGGATTTATTTCATTCGATGCGTTGAAGGCATAGCCTTCTTAGTCATCGTTTTCGTTATATATCAAACCACTCTGATTTTGTACGATTCTAAAATCTAGAAGTATATTTTTTTAGTGATTTAATAAATATATTTCTAATATCAAAATATAGTAGTCCGATTACTTAATTTTACGCTAGTTTTAATGTATTTACTTAAATATTTCTTGATCTTACACCTGTATATTTTATATTTTTTCATAATAAATATTTTAAAATAATTTCAAATATTATTTCACTTCTTACCCCAATGTCCATTTTACCACAAATAATACTGTATTAGTTAAAATTACCAGGAAAAAATTGTCCATCCTACCTCTATATAAAACATGACGGAACGTGTAGTATGTTATATATGTTATGAAGATTTTACTTCTCGCACCATGCGATTTATGCGAAACTTCAATCATGAAAAAAGGCGGATCGCTATAACGTACCGTGAGGAGCTTAACCATCCAGCTCTTGAGATAAATGATTATCTTTCGCGTGTGTGTTTCAATTGTGACTTATTACTTACACATGATCAAGAGGCCTTACAAAACCCTGAGCATCTTCGGTTGCAGGTTCTTAGACAAAGATCTACCGAAACATGTATGATTTGTAATGGCTTAAATAATAATATGCAGCGGCTTAGTATTGAGGCACGCGTAGAAATATATTTGGATAGAAGCATTTACATTCCACTAGCAACCCGAATCTGCTTGCAACACCTTGATGAAAATGGTTTCTTTTAAGTGAATACTATGCTCGCTTGCAACCTTTAAATCGTCCTATAATTTTACCTGGAATAGAAGTTAGTAGATTTTTTACGCTATTAAGAGAAGCGGCTGTAAGAGGTCGTGAGAACAACCTTGATCCTGACTCTTTAACCGACAGAAACTATACTTATCTAACATCCTTATCGAAAGCTCAACTTGATGATTTGCATGAATCTTGTCTTCCTGTACCTGGAGGTGTTAATTTCCACCGAATAACGAGAAAATCTCTTTTTATTTTTTTATGTAAAATGCGTCATGGACTTGCTGATGATTTTCTAAAGATTTTATTTAACTATGAAAGTAGACAGGAAATTAGTGATTTAATTAGAACAGTTAGAACAGCGATGATGATGCGATTTGTACGCGAGAACATTGGTCTTGAAGCGATAAATCGTGAGGATTATATCGCACGGTACGTCACTCCATTTACAAATGAATTGTACAATGATAATCCAAATGATTTAAAAGCCATTTCAATTGTAGATGGAACGTATAGTTACATCGAAAAATCAGGAAGCTACCGAAACTTAAGACAAAGTTACTCGGTACACAAGGGACGTCATTTAGTAAAGCCTGTTATGGTCACTATACCTCACGGTCACATTCTTGATATTCAAGGACCGTATTTTGCAAATGGTAGAAACAATGATGCCTCGATATTAATTGATCAGTTTCAAAATGATGTCAGTAATATTAATGAGTGGTTTCAAGATGGAGACATTTTTATTGTGGATCGAGGTTATCGGGATGCAGTCGAGTTCTTGCAGAATCAACGATACAACGTCCACATGCCACCTGTTACTGAAGGCAATCGTCAACTACCCACTGAAATGGCTAATCGCGCCCGCATGGTGACCATGCAACAATGGGTAGTTGAAGCCCGAAACGGTCATGTAAAATCCATTTACAAGTTTCTAGACGGACTTATTCCAAGAGCTCATGTTTTACATTTAAGAGATTTTTACTTAATTGCTGGAGCGTTGATAAATAAATATCGAGTACCGCTTCTAATGATAGATAAGACTGTTGCTCTAGCACGAGAGATTAGAACTCGATTAATTATGTAAACGTAGTTCAAGCGTTAGTTCAGGAGCATAATCTTGCTAGAAGAAATACCATGTGGGAACGTTTAAATCAAGAACACGTTCCTGAATTTCCTCGATTGGATTTACAATATTTACGCCGATTGATCCTCGGTCCATATCAACTCGAATTAGCTCCATCGTATGTGCAAGACAAATACGAACATGAAAGTTCTGATGTCTTCGAACTTGATCTAAATAGAGATGTACCAGGCATCTTAAGAATTAGAATCTACTCTCAGTTTAGAAATGCTACTCGCTATCAATTATGGATAACTTTTCGAGTAGACATTGAAGATGATTGAATGGTAGATGAAGATGAAGGTGATATTATACTAGGATATTATTGTACCTGTAAGGCTGGGGCAAGGACTTTAGGTTGCTGTGCACATATTACAAGTATTCTATGGTTTTTTGGGTGGGCTCGATATGAACAGAACATACAGTATCCTAGTACGACGCTTCTTAGATACATTCTAGATGCCGGCCACAGAAATAATGATGATGGTGCACATCAAGACGAATTAATAATCGATAGTGAAGAATAGAGATTTGTAAAAGATTATAAAAGATTAAAAAGTTCAGTACCTATATATTCTATACCTATATTAAATAGACAACAAAAGTAACGGTAGAATAGACAGATTCGACAAATACAAGACTTAATAACTATAATGACTGACAGACTGACGATGACCAAGGAATTTAAGTCCAACTTTGCAGTCTCCACGTGGTAAACTCTGGGTAATGCTAATGCAAACGGCAAGAGTCCCTCCTTTTATTTTGACTAATACGGATTTTGATTATTTTGTTTTCTTTTTGCTTCTATTTTATCTGTATGTGGAATGATTTTACAAATATACTTAATTGCGGATTCAATCACTATATAAATAGGTACAAATGTATCAAGGTTTAAGGAGGGGTTAAACGTACTCCGGATTTGAATTTGGCGACCCAAAAAACACGTAAATGTACTTTTTCACTTCGTTTGAAATGAAATTTATGGATTTGACCTTGACCTGACCTTGAACCTGACCTGCTTGAGTGAAACGGACCCCGGATTCTGATTTATGGACCTCAAAAACATATAGAAACGATCCCTAGCCCAAGATTAATGCGATAACCATGATTTGACCTTGATTTGACCTTGACCCCGAGTTAATCTTCGAGCCCATTGAGTTGTAGGGTTCGGGCCCATTAAAGTATATATTTGAGACATGTTAAACCGAAAATCGTGCCATATTAATGGAAACCACAGTACTGAGTAGAACAAAAAGTGTATAACACTGGTACCCTGTTATACTGACTTCAGCGGGCCCTATCTTGGGACCTATTGAGATTTGGGCTTTATGCCCATTGAGACATTTGTTCAGGACGCCAAAATGAGTAACATATCAAAAATGCAGCCTAATTAATCGAAACCACTTTTCCCATAGGCGTCTTGCAGGGTTTTTTGACGAATTCAAGATGTCAATAAAATTATATATATATTTTTTTTCTTTTTATTTAACCTCGCTCTATTTATGCTCCATCAGTGCTAATCAGCGACGGAGGCTTGCATGTGTTTGAGAACAAAGCACATGAAACTTTTTTCAGTGGTGCTTGTATCAATCAGCAGGGACTGGGAATCGAACCCGGGCCTACAGTGTGCGAGTCCGTCGCCCTACCGACCGAGCCATTGCAGGCCTCAAAATTATATATATATTGCAACGGTAATCGATTAAAAGTGTCGAACCGTTCGCGATTCGGTTGCAATCGAGGCGCGTAAGCTAACTATTTGGAGAGTTATAATAAGTTATAATAAGAGTTATAATAAGCTAACTATTAGTTTCGTCTGAGCCGATGCTGAGTGCGTTTTGCTACCTCCTTTCGTGTGCATAGTCATTGGTGATTTGTGAGTGTCCGAAAGTATATAAACGACAGCGGCAATTGTCACAATGATTGCAGCAACGGCAACCCATGCAAGCAGCAGCAACTGCAAAAGTGACAGCAATGACAACAACAGCAGTACCGTCTGCAGCGACTAGAAACAGGCCTAAATTATCGGTTGTACTAACGGCTACGGCTGATTACCGTCACCGCAACGAAAGGTAGGTGCATCTAGTATATTCGCGGCATTAATTTGTATTTGTATTGCGTGATAGGTAGAGTAAGCGCCGAATTGCTTAGTAAATAGTCGCACCTAGTGTTAGTTCACACCGGTGTGATTTCATGTTTTCTTTCTCTCTCTCTCTCCTCGCCAGAGATTGTAAACCTATACGCGTGTGAAAGACTTTCGGCCCGCATTAGTTTATTTTAGTACTAATCCAATTAGAAGGGTTATAGTTTTAATTCACCAATTGCATTCTTTCTTTACCTTCACCTACAGTGAGCTCGTTTCCCGGAAATATTTGAACAATTTGGTCTAGGGGATTGTAGTAAGTAAATATCAACATCTACATACCATACGGAAAACAAGTATCGTAAGTCAGCTGACTTAAGGTGAGTTCAACTGAGGGAGATACGTGAAGTTGGAGCTTGAGTTAAACGTAAAGGCGGGATTACTTATACCCCATTCGTACTTAACAGAGTGGCGATTAGCTCTACACTGCAGGATTTCTCACAAATATTTTCCCCGTTTGTATGGCTTATTCTCCCTTGTTATAATATATATGGGTGGTTTTCTGTCAGATTAATGAGTAAAAAACTGTTTTTTCAGTGAGAAAGCGTTTTAAAAAATTAATATCTAAATATCTTGAAAAAGACCATTAGAGAAATAAGCACATTACCAAAATGAAATTTCACGAACCTTTCTGAAAAGGACACTTACAATGACACCAGAAAAAAGTGAAAATACTATAATTATCTTAAAAAAGACTGTTAAAAATTACATAATTTTCCAAAAAGAAACACTCGCTAACTACGAGGTGTGATCAAAAACTGAGGTGAATTTTTATTTTTCTCAAAAAATATTTATTTATTCATCAATTTTTATTTTATCTCCTTCAAAGTAATCCCCCTCGGATATAATGCATTTGTGCCAACGCTTTTTCCAATCCTCAAAGCATTTCAAAAAATCATTTTTTGTGATCTTGTTTAGTTCATCCTTCGATGCCGTCTTTATCTCCTCAATCGTGGTAAAACGCCGTCCTTTCATGGGCCTCTTCAGTTTTAGGAACAAGAAGAAGTCACAGGGGGCCAGATCTGGGGAATACGGTGCCTGTGGCATCGTTACTGTGTTGGTTTTAGCCAAAAATTCGCGCACAAGCAACGATGTGTGAGCAGGGGCGTTATCATGGTACAAAAGCCAATTTTTATTTTTCCACAAAATCGGACGTTTCTGGCGGATTGCTTCGCGCACATTGCGCATAACTTGCAGGTAATATTCCTTATTTACTGTTCTACCCTGTGGCAAGAACTCATGATGCACCACGCCCCTGCAGTCAAAGAAAACTGTAAGCAAAACCTTTACATTTGATCGAACTTGGCGTGCTTCTTTTGGTCTTGGTGATCCAGAATGCCTCCACTGGGACGATTGAGTCTTAGTCTCGACGTCATAACCATATACCCATGTTTCGTCACCTGTTATAACCCTGTTGAGTAAATCTGGATGATCGTTGACGTCATTCAGTAGCTCTTGGGCGATGCTCATGCGACGTTTCTTTTGGTCGAAATTGAGCAATTTCGGAACAAATTTCGCTGACACACATCTCATGTCTAAAACACTCGTCAAAATTGATTGGCACGAACCAAATGAGATACCAATATCATCAGCAATTTCTCTAATGGTAATTCGACGATTTCCCAACACTATTTTCTTCACTTCTTCAACATTCTCATCAGTTGTTGATGTGCTGGGGCGTCCAGAACGAGGTTCGTCGTCGGTGTCTTCTCGGCCTTCTTGGAAGAGTTTATACCACTTGTAAACATTTTTTTGGCTTAAAGTAGACTCACCGTATGCCACTTTCAGCATTTCAAGTGTTTTGGAACATTTGATTCCATTTTTCACACAAAATTTAATGCAAACTCTTTGATCCATGTTTTTAGACAGCAGCAAATCGTGGAGCATGCAAAACACTTCTAACCTTGATGCCTCTCACAAACAAACCAAACATACTACAAAGCTGAAATTTGGAACGTATGTTCTAGACGAGTGTACCGACATAACCAAATAAAAAAGTCGAAGATCGAACGGACGTAGCCCGCTAAATTTCAAAATTCACCTTACTTTTTGATCACACCTCGTATTTCGTAAAACGCTGTTGGGAAAGTAGCCAAGGAAGAAAGTTCCAAAATTTATTGTAATGAATGTGAGGAGTGGAAAATTCCAACGTGGTAAAATTGTTATTTCTCTAATAAGTCTTCCATGACATAGAGGATTTTCACTATTTTTGGGTACCTCCTTAAGAGTTATTTCTAAGATAGTTAGGGACATTTCCAATTTAGTAGTGTGTTTATTTCTTAAACAGTACTTTTCAAAATAAATGGAGGATATCTACTTGTAACTATTCAGTTCAAGCTAGCAGGTTAAATGTTTCCCACAGTTAGTTGTTTATTACACAGGCACACAAAAAATAAAAAGTGGTCTGTATCAAAAACAACACACATATATTCCCATGTATTTTGCCACGCTGAATCCGAATCCGCAGTCAGTTTGACCCCAGCACGTCAGGATAAAGGTCATTTGAAGGTCAAACTCGAATAAAAGTAGTATAAAAAAATGTAACTAGTATTTCTATGGTTTCGAGGGTCGCTGAACATAAATCCGTCATCCCCTTGACCCAAGCACGCCAGGTTCAAGGTCATTTCAAGGTCAAACATAGATATTGCACGAAAAGTTGAATTCTGACTACAGATTTTGAAAGTACGGAAAAAATTACGTTCAGAGACAATTTTTTCAATTTTTTTTATCGTGAATCCAGCGGTCATTTCGAGGTCATTGTATTTTGATCCCATGAAAATCAGTATGACCATTTTGAAAAAACAGAAGTACGTCTTCAATGAATAAAAAAACTCTTTCCATACGTTTTGACGGTTGCTGAATCCAAATCCGTGATCTCCGTGACCCAAGCACATCAGGTTCAAGGTCATCTGGAGGTCAAACTCAAGAAAACGTTGTTTAAAAAAATGTAACTACTATTTCTATGGTTTTGAGGGTCGCTGACTCCAAATCCAAAATTAGAATTGCTCCGACTACTCGAGTTTGGTTTGCAAAGTGATAGAATTTATACTTCTCTTCTCTTGTAACGGACCCTTTTATCTTCAAAAGATCTATGCAGCGGTTTTCTTTTTCTTTTTTCCGTTTCTGACTCGTTTTCCCTTTTAAGCATCCAGCAAAAATCTGCCATCATATTTACATCCCATCTTCCTTGATACCGGCGTTCCATCTCTTTGATATCTTGATGAAACCGTTCACCCTGTTCTTCGCTATAGTCTCCGAGATTTTCTGGGAAGTAATCAAGATGAGAATGTAGAAAGTGCAATTTTAAATTCATTAAGCATCCTAATTCTTTGTAGCTATTTAATAAATTTTCCACCAAAGTTTCGTAATCTTCACTTCTCTGATTCCCGAAGAAATTTTCTGCTACTTTCTTGAAACTTGACCATGCAGCCAATTCTACAGGGGTCATCTTTGTGATAAAGTCGTTATCTCTGAATAAAGTGCGGATTTGGGGATCATCAAAAACACCTTCTTTTAGTTTGGCATCACTTATGCCTGGAAACTTCTGTCCTAAGTATTCAAAACATTTTCCATCCTTGTTCAGAGCTTTGACGAATTGCTTCATAAGACCAAGTTTGATATGAAGGGGTGGGAGCAAAATTTTTGAAGGATCTATTAAAGGATCCCGGAGAACGTTTTGTACGCCTGGATTGAAATCAGTTCTTTTTGGCCACTCTTTCTGTACATAGTGATGCTTTCTATCTCTACTATCCCACAGATACAAGAAACAGGGATATTTTGTAAAACCTGACTGCTGACCCAGAATCAGAGTTGAAATTTTAAGGTCACCGCACACTTTCCATTTGTGATCCGAGTAATTGATTTTTTCTAATACAACTTCCAAATTCTGGTATGTTTCTTTCAACTTCGTTGAATGAGCTATCGGAATAGGCGCAAAAGAGTTTCCATTGTTCAAAAGTACAGCTTTGAGGCTTCGTTTAGAAGAGTCAATAAATAACCTCCACTCTTCATCTTTATAAATATTAGGTTTCAATTCATTCATTAATCCTCTCACATCTGTACAGAATGTCATCGAGTTCTCTGAATCTTTGGCAAAGAACTTACGAAACTTCTCTTCTTTATTCCGATAAACATAAGCCTTGGTCCCCTTGGACAACAAATTCTTCTTTTTCAATACCGCGGCCAGATACTCGGCTCCATCTTTGGGTAATCCCAAATCTCTTACGAGATCATTCAACTCTTTTTGATTGAAAGTTTCGGGGGTATTATTCGAGACAACGCTTGGTAAATATTCATCTTCTTTGCTATCACTTTGACTGTCACTTTCCTCATCTGAGGATTCAACAACTTCCATTTCCTTTGGTGCAAGTGATGTATCAACTTCCATAGGTTCTTGGTCAGTAGCTTCCTCTTCTAACGGTATTGGCTTTTTTACTGATGCTACTATACTTCAGCGTACACGATTTTATTTTTTGTAGTTGCGTTAAAGCCAAAAGTCTTGGTCATACAGAAATAGCAATCGTCTCGACATAAAGATTCAGACCATATCATAGGCTGTGAAAATTTGAGCTGACTACGAGTCCGACATTTCTCCCATCGTGATAATATTGTTCTGCAACAATTGCAAATCATATGAGGTACCCAGACTGTATTTTGGCTGACAACCTTTAAATTAAAACATTCTTCGTAAATAGTTATAAACCTATCTGATAACAGCCTTCGATATTTTGGCACTTCAAATTTTCCACAAACATAACAGAAATCATCTGTTTTTCCATCACACCTATGAAAAGTAGATTCTATTCTACTAGACTTGCGGTCACTTGATGACGACGCTTGCGGGCCCGCTTGCTCACCCTAACCAACCGCCGATACTAGGCATCCGAAACCCTGCATCGTACCTTCTCGTGTGCCGGCCATGACGGCATCGTGCTTTCACTCCAGAGATTTGCCGGAAAACAAAAAAAAGAAAAAAAGCCGTAACCGCCGTCACCACGTGGAGGTGCCCTGGGTTCCGGCACACGAAAAACGTAGGTGTGATATAAAATCTTACGCTTTCAGGCTATAGCGAATAACAGGGTGAACGGTTTCATCAAGATATCAAAGAGATGGAACGCCGGTATCAAGGAAGATGGGATGTAAATATGATGGCAGATTTTTGCTGGATGCTTAAAAGGGAAAACGAGTCAGAAACGGAAAAAAGAAAAAGAAAACCGCTGCATAGATCTTTTGAAGATAAAAGGGTCCGTTACAAGAGAAGAGAAGTATAAATTCTATCACTTTGCAAACCAAACTCGAGTAGTCGGAGCAATTCTAATTTTGGATTTGGAGTCAGCGACCCTCAAAACCATAGAAATAGTAGTTACATTTTTTTAAACAACGTTTTCTTGAGTTTGACCTCCAGATGACCTTGAACCTGATGTGCTTGGGTCACGGAGATCACGGATTTGGATTCAGCAACCGTCAAAACGTATGGAAAGAGTTTTTTTATTCATTGAAGACGTACTTCTGTTTTTTCAAAATGGTCATACTGATTTTCATGGGATCAAAATACAATGACCTCGAAATGACCGCTGGATTCACGATAAAAGAAATTGAAAAAATTGTCTCTGAACGTAATTTTTTCCGTACTTTCAAAATCTGTAGTCAGAATTCAACTTTTCGTGCAATGTCTATGTTTGACCTTGAAATGACCTTGAACCTGGCGTGCTTGGGTCAAGGGGATGTCGGATTTATGTTCAGCGATCCTCGAAACCATAGAAATACTAGTTACATTTTTTTATACTACTTTTATTCGAGTTTGACCTTCAAATGACCTTGATCTTGACGTGCTGGGGTCAAACTGACTGCGGATTCGGATTCAGCGTGGCAAAATACATGGGAATATATGTGTGTTGTTTTTGATACAGACCACTTTTTATTTTTTGTGTGCCTGTGTTATTGTAGCAAATTTTGCAAGGAAAAATTAAATAATTCTTATAAAACTTTCGTAAATATATCGAAACATAAGTCTATAAAGAAGGGTGGTTTTGATAGAAGTTTTGAAGATAACATTGTTTATGATCATGAAAGTGAAATTGAACATACCGATGAAGAAGTTCTATTTGTTCCAAACGATAATATGAGTGACATAGAGGGTTTGAATAGTGATGACGAAATCGATCAACGTCATACTCTCACTAATGCAGCAGTGTCTTCTTACGAAGAAGTACATCGAAATTTTTCCCCGAATGATAAAATGTTAAAAGAGTCACACTCTTATAAATGGTTAAATAATTAAAAAATATACAATTCTGAACTTGGCTTAGATATATTTAATTTTGATGCAACAAAACAGAAAGTTCTAGACAAAAATTCTCGAAAATTATTTGAAATGTTTTTTTGTAATGAAATGAAAAATCAAATTACTGATGTTATTAATGAAAATGATTTGGATTTAGATTCAAATGATTTTAACCAATTTTTAGGTATAATTATATTTTCTTTTTTTAATAATCACAAGAGTTATAGATATTATTGGGTGAAAGATAAAATGCTGCACCCTGATATTGTTACAAATACAATGGAAATTCGTCTAATTTAATTTCAGATTCACTTTCAGCGACCTCCAAAATCCAACCACTATATATAAAATTTCAGCACCAATTGGTTTACTTTTGAAAAAATGTTAACCATATTGGATTCGCCATATTGCCGTCATATTGAATCCACCACCTTAAATTTTTCAAAATCAATGTCAGATTCATTATGAGCGACTTCGAGTACCCTAGAATAGTAAATTTGGGAAAAATTAAAAGATTTTTCAGGAAAATTAGGATACATTATATGTTTGAACAACAACAGCATTTGCAAAAGGAATCCATGTCGAAATCTTTATTGAATACGTTTTATTCAAAACATACATGTCAAAAAATTAAAACATTTATTTTAAAATTTTTATCAGATTCAAACCGTCATTTTCAAGTTTTTTAGATTAGTGAACAGCTAAGAATATTGACCATAAACTCAATAGAAATCTCATGTATTTTTCATTGAGAACCTGACAAGAAGCATCAAATAAATTTCAATAAAGATGAAGATGTTATAACCTCCAAACGTACATGCTTTAGTCGTGTTTGTAAAATGTCAATTTTTATAATTTCGATCAAATTAAATTACTAAAAAAAATATATGAAGTGTTTAAACATATTTTTTTCTGTTATTGTTAGTGGATACTGATATCTGATATTTTTGCATGTATCTGATATTTTTCTCGTAATATAGTCCTAAATACACATTAATAAACAAATAGCCAACTTTTCAGCGAGATGTTGGCGAAGAAGTATGACGCCGCAAGCGAATTTCTGCCAAGAAAGCTTAACGATGTTCTCGCGATATAACGGTTCTTACTTCAAAGTAATCATTAACTTATGGAAATCATGAAATATTTTAAAAAATGTACCAAAAGATGTTTATCAGAGTTTGAGAAAAAGGATTTCGGAGATGACAGGCTTTGAAGATGACGTTGGATTTTTACTTGGAAATTATATTTTTTGTTATAATATAAAAGAGTACATAAATAAAATACAATATAAAACAAATTTTCTAAAAGCAGTAATGGATAGTTTCTGATATCAACTTTACTTTGACGTTATGAAAATCACAGTAATATGCGTAAATGGATGAATTATGTGGGTGAAAGTCGCGAATCGTAATGTTTTGTAAATATTGAGAAAAAAATTAAAGATGATTTAAAGAAATTCAATCACCCATTAAAAATGTTAATATGTGTCCTTTGAGATACTTCAAAATATGTATTTCAATTCTCATTTATTGGAATACCGATTAAAATAATAGCTTTAGAACTATAATAATATTAAAACTTTATATTAAAAAAATAATATTAAAAAAAAAGTGTCATCTTCGAAACCTTTTTTCGAAGATGACACTTTTTCATTTGCCATTTTGAAACTATATAATGAACTATTTCTATTTATTTCTTTTTTTCTTTGAAAAGAAAACATTATTTGATAGAAATTCACGGTATGAAAGGAACGAAATTAATATATTAAATACTAATAGTCACTAAGAACATTAATTTGTGTCTTGTCAGTAGAGTGTCGTATATAATAGTATATAATAGTCGAAACGAGGTAGAATTTCTCCGTTATAGTTTGACTGGTAACGTAACATTCTTTAGCCTACATTTACTCATCAAGCGATTAGGTGAATAAACATACTATTCTTTTAATACTGCGCTGTAATAATTGAATGTCATTTTTTATTACTTGAAATATTGATAAATGCTGTAGTTGATTGTAGAGGCAGATTAAAGAAAAGAAAAACACAAATTGACGTTCCGTTGACAGATTTTCTAACCTCTTCAGAACTTTAATAAACAAAAGAAACAACAAACAAAATATTTATTTAATTTAGCTCAGGTCACTATGATTTATTTATTAAACTTACCTAATTATTAACGGCGGAAAATGGTTCTATCGGAACAAACGTCGTCTGACATAGAAAGTGATTTTCACTTATACATTACATTAGCCCTTTCGGAGAGCCGTAGTAATGGAATTATGTATTTAATTAAAATGTCGGATATCATCTTGTTTGTTATTACTGTTACTTGTACTTTTGATAATTTTGGATATAAACCATTTTATTCATTGCGATTCTAAATCCAAAATCTCAACATTATTCTTATCAAACTAATAAGAAAACTCTCTTATGTAAATATTAATCATCGCAACAGTATTTTTATTCTTTCTATGTTCATCAATTTGGACTTTGAACACTCGTTTCGTCTCACTCACGTAAGTGGCATTACAATTTCTGCCTGTAATTTTATATACAACATCAGTATTCTCCAGTTTTAGAGTGGGGGCTTTACACAATTTCATAATTGTAGACATTGTTCTTTTTATAACTGGAATTGTATGAACATTACATTGTTTACCGTTCGACTCAATAATGTGAAAACATTGATTATATGGAATTTAAACGGTATCCGTTATTTGTCGTCTGCTATTATCATTGATATTGTAATTTCGTGTGTTCTGTTTTATGTATTCTAATTTTTTAATAGGTTTGCTTATATATTATGGAAATATTATTATTATGGAATCGTTTGTCATATAATAAAATGGCTTGTTCAGCGAAATTGTATTATCTTTTATTTTATTTTAAAACGAAATTATTTTACAAATGAATAGAAATTATCTGACAAATGTTCTCTTCGTAATAATAGAATGGGAATCGTGAAAATATTGCAAAATAATGGCTACTCTGTTAACTTTATAGAATGATATATGAGCTAACGTTTTAAAAAAATTAGAATACATAAAACTGAACACATAAAATTACTATATCAATGATAATAGCAGACGACAAATAACGGATACCGTTTGAATTCCATATAACCAATGTTTTCACATTATTGAGTCGAACGGCAAACAATGTAATGTCCATACAATTCCAGTTATAAAAAGAACAATGTCTACAATTATGAAATAGTGGAAAGCCCCCACTCTAAAACTGGAGAATACTGATGTTGTATATAAAATTACAGGCAGAAATTGTAATGTAACTTACGTGAGTGAGACGAAACGAGTGTTCAAAGTCCAAATTGATGAACATAGAAAGAAAAAAAATACTGTTGCGGTGATTAATATTTACATAAGAGAGTTTTCTTATTAGTTTGATAAGAATAATGTTGAGATTTTGGATTTAGAATCGCAATGAATAAAATGGTTTATATCCAAAATTATCAAAAGTACAAGTAACAGTAATAACAAACAACATGATATCCGACATTTTAATTAAATACATAATTCCATTACTACAGCTCTCCGAAAGGGCTAATGTAATGTATAAGTGAAAATTACTTTCTGTTAGTTAACAATTCACGTTTGTTCTGGCATGGCGGTTTTTCACTGTCAATATAATGTCAATTCAATCAACAAATGATTGCAGCGTGCGAAAAATTAAATAATTATTTTGTTGTTATTTTTTTTTTGTTTATTTAAGTTCAGAAGAGGTTGGCTAATCCTTTAACGAAATGATGTTTTGTGTTTGCGTTTGTTTAATTTGTTTCCGCGATCAAGTACAATATTTATCAATATTTCAACATACAACTATGGAGTGCGAGTTACAAAATTTTGAATTATACATTTTTTATTACTGTTGTTGTTCATTTTTGTTTCTTATTAATTTAATGAATCTCGATGAGATCAGCGAAATTTCTGATAAAATTTTGTTCACTGAATTCATTAACTAAAAGTTACCAACTAAAAACATTTTAAAAATAAACGTGTTTTTGAAGTTTTTAAAGTTTAACAGCTTTAAAAACATGCGTACAGTCGATGAGATTTTCATATAATTACAATTGATCTTCATTTCTTTTAATCATATAATTATTATTAAAGATAATATCTGGATGGATTATTGGCTATACACTGTAACGGTCCTGTCTGATTTGTCTCCTATTTTCCTCTGCAAAACGGCAACCCGTCATACTCGAGACAATTAGAGAAAATCGGTAATTGAGCGTAGGCGCTTTTCACACGTATATGCAAATGTGTTAGGGCAACTCTGCGAAAACATTACCATATAAGGAGCGTGACGTCACGACCGTGGGAAAATTTATTGTTTACAACAGAAAATCGTTAATTATAAGCTTTTTTAAACGAACAAAAGTATTTCTTAGTTAAATTTGAGGTGCTGATCCTGAATTTCATGTTAATTTAACTCTCAAATCGATATTTGTTAGTCAAATCTAATTTACAAGTTAACATTGTTAGTTATTTTGCAATAAACAACGATATTGTTATTTCAAGTACGCGATTACAATCTCGACATATTAAGACAGAAAAGCAAGAATTTGACACTTTAATAACCCATTATTAACTGAGTTATCAATAAATAAACAATTTAAAAATTTTTTAAACAATTAAAATGACACGGTTAGATAGAAAATCGATCATAAGTATCTGTAAAATTGATGATTGTGATTGTTACTAATTTGCTGATTTTTAAACCGCTAAAAAAGAAAATTGCAAATCTGTTTTTTAATTATCATTCAAAATTGGAGAGCAACATTAATCATTTTTTATACAGATAACAATCTTCTAACCACAAGCGATTTTTCCATGTAAAAATTTTCTATAATTTTATTGTAAAAATGGCGTAAATTGATTATTAAATTGTATAGCTTATAACTTTAAGATGCGATTTTTCCTAGAGATGCAATTTATACTAAAAAATTCATCTTTTCCAGATTAATTTTTTAAATCGCATAATTGTAAATTCGTTCGAGCCATTTTGCGATAAAACGTGTATAAAATTTGCGTCAAAAACAAAAATAGCGTTGTAGGGGCTACCAAGCGTAGAAAGGAGCCCAGTTCGCATGTATAAATTCGCTCGTCGCTGCGGCAAAAGGACTCACTTTCCTACCTTGCTTAGCAGCGCGAGCACTGTTATTGAAATAAAGCCTCAGCTATTTCTTGAGACGAATTTCTTTTCAGTGGTTAGCCTGTTAAACTCCTTCCTTAACGATCTCTAAGAGCTCAACTCATGAGACTATTTCTCTCATGAGAAAAAAGCAGCCTTAGAGATCTTCCCTTCCGAAATACACTTGCTGCTAAGAGATCGGATTGAGCAATAATTGCGGCGCTGTCGGGCCTTTCCCCGATAGATGCAATTGCTCTCAATCGCATCTAGAAAACAACTCATCGAGTTGGAAAGCCTCGTGGTTTTCCACTCGAAAGATTTCTTTTTTGATCATTTAGATTGCGCGCGTGTCAAATTCTTGCTTTTTTCGGAAACGTTATTGCGAATTTACTGTAAAGAGTCCGAACTTTTATTAACGTGAGAAATACTCAAACTTTACATTTGGCGCCCGAACGGGGACTCTCAAGAGTTTGTAAATAGTTTTCGAGCGAAAGATCTTTTATTTGTCGCGTGCGTATTCGAATCTTTATTATGACGAATAGCCGAAAATTGAAGTCAGCGAAACGCAAAAATGCTGCGTTGCAAAAAGAAGTTCAGGAATTGCGAGAACGAATTAATATATTGGAATCGCGATTCGAGACGGTGTGCCATGTAACGGCGACGAATATTCGTACCTTACACGAAGACCTGTTGTTTGTACACAATATGTGTACATTCATGGTCGATTCGCTGCCCGTTCCAGCAGCCTAATGACTAGTGCTTGATATAAACATGCTTTACTTCTTACTCTATTATTCAAATGTATTCATGTAGTTAGAAAATATAGCATAGTCTTTCATCGGTTTATTGTTTATTAAATTTGAGTAATTAAAGCACGATCTCTTATGTTTTGACTCTCTCATTATTTCTTTGATCAAGGCGACGTTTTAAGCTAATTTCCCAAAATGTCGGGAAATAAACGACGCTCTATTTTCACGTCAACTGAAATCACTTCAGAAGCGATCCTAAACGAGTTAAATAATGACGTTCTCGATGATGATTTGAACGATCATGATAAGAAAACTCGAGAATGGGAAAAAGCGGTTGTTGGGGAGTTAAAACAATTAGATTGTGAACAAACGAAACTATTTCATGATTTTGCTACTATGTCTGAAACTATCAGCAAACTTTGCAACAAAGTCGAAAGACTAACAAGCAAAGTGAATGAACAAGAGACATTGATCTCTGCATTAAAATCAAATTTGAATGACTCGAATGAAATTATCGAACAATTGAAAGAACGTTGCGATGAAAACTTAAATGATATTATCCGCGCTAAGGATAATATTATTGACGAAATGAAAGAGAATATTTCAGAGCTTAGAGTAGAAGTAGAGAAATCAATAGTAAATGAAAATAGTAAACATACGGTTAACGAGACGATAGTAGAGACTTTCAAACAGCCCACGTTGACGTGCCCAAAGTTTGATGATAGCTACAAATATCGTCCCATTAAATATCTAAATGATTTCAAAAGATATTTACAAGCAAGCAATTGTAACACGGCTCAGTTGCTCTCTTTAATTTCCCAATCAATAGCCGGTGTGAATTCTGCTTGGTATGATCTAGTACAACGGGAAATCAATAGTTTTAATGATTTTGAACGTTTGTTTAGAGAAAAATTTTGGAATGCAGATATCCGTAGAAACATTATGCGGGAAATTGAATTTGGAAAGTATTACCCTAGTTGTAAGATATCTAGGTATAATTATGCAATTCGCAAAATAAATTTAGCTTATGATATTAACGAGAGCTTAGAGGAGGAAGAACTCATCGATAAACTCTCACGTCATTTTGATAAGGACGTGCGCTTACTAGTGCAAGCTAAAAGCGTACGCAAAGTTTCTGAATTTATTAGAATCCTCTCTTCATTTGATAACGACGATTATATGAGTAATCGTAACTCACCCAAAGAGAATGCTAACGAACACCAAGTCAATAGCATTTCAATCAATTCCTCGGTTCAAAAATCTCAAAGTAAACGGCGAGAGCGCAAGCCCAAAGCTTCCATTGAGGAGATCAGTGAAGACTCAGTAAAGATAGAAAACACTGCATCCTCGGGAAACGAGTAAGCGTTGCTTCTCGCAACTCGGATAAGAAAAACAAATCTCAGCGAGTAGCAACGATAAAAATTTACGATTCGAGTAAAGATTCGAAAGATAGATCAATATGCACTATATTTGATGATCCACGGGATGAGATTAAGGATGAGCTAGAAAACAATAATGATAACAATTATATCAGAAAATGCCCTGAAATTAAAGTTATTATAGAAGGTATTTCGGTTAACGCGTTGATTGATTCGGGTAGTGAGATTTCAGCTATCTCCGATGAATTTTATAATCGAAATGCATCCATTTTCAATCTAAAACCGACCTTGCCTATTAGTGGACATGTAATTAAAGTGGCCACTGGACAAAAAACGGTTAAGTTGAAAAAACAAAGTTATTTAAATGTTAAATTAGGTGACCTTTACATAGATCTAACCTTTCTCATTATTCCACATTTAGTAAAGGATTGCATCATAGGCTATGATACTATGAGAAGTATAAGGATGAAAATGGATACTGAGCAGGAGAGTGTAACTTTTGAAATAAATAATGTAGTGGGTTGTTTGAGATATAGTGAAACGTCTTTAGATGAAAAAACATATCAGTCTGTCGATTTGGCATGAGTATGACCAGAATTTTAGCGAAGAAGCATCCTTATTCGGAAATCTGACCCAAAACCACATAGACGTAGGAGCCGCAAAAGACGACGATACGAATCTGACGTGGACGAAGATTAACGAAAAAATTAGCGTATGCTCAAGCTTAACTGAGAGTCAGAAAAACGAATTAGCAGCATTAGTAGATGAATTCAAAGACGTATTCCGCAAAAAACCCGGACTATTGAAAATTTACACTCATAGGTTAGTACTCCAGGATGAAAAACCTTACTTTTCGAAACAGTATCCGGTGCCTTTGAAACATCGCGAAAACGTGAGAATTGCGATCAAAGAAATGTTGAGAGATGGTATCATACGTAGGTCAAAAAGTAATTTTATAAATCCAGTTGTCATCAGCGTGAAGAAAGATGGATCCGTTCGATTCTGTCTCGACGCTAGACAACTGAACAAAAAACTGATTAAAGATTATGAAACTCCATTACGAATGGAAGACATTTTTCAGCAATGTTTTGGAATTAATTATATGTCGAGCTTTGATTTAACGAGTAGCTTTTGGCAAGTCCCATTGGACGAAAAGAGTAAGAAGTATACGGCCTTTATAATCGAAGGAAATACATACGAATTTAACGTCGTACCTTTTGGAACGTGTACTAGTACTGCCGCTCTGGTAAGGGCTTTGAATCTATCCATTGGCGATTTAAAACAATTTGTAATACCGTTTGTAGACGACATTCTTTGTATCTCAAAAACATTCGCAGAACATATGTATCACCTCCGTGCGTTATTCACTTGTTGCCGTAGGGACAATTATACTTTGAAATTTTCCAAATCGAAGCTAGTACAAAACGAGATGGAATTTTTAGGTCATGTCATTACACCCTCGGGCATCAAGCCCCAAAGGGAAAAATTACAGCTTTTAAAAGATTTTAAAGCTCCTAAAAATCTTAAAAGCTTGCAAAGCTTTCTCGGTTTTGTCAATTTTTATACTAAATTCGCTAAAAATTATGCGGCCGTCTGTAGACCTCTAATGGATTTGTTGCGGAAAAGCAGTGGTTACCAATGGTTACCTGAGCACCAAGTGGCTTTTGAGAAAATTAAAGAGTTATTCATTGAAAATATCACTCTGATATATCCAGATCCTGAAAAACCATATATCCTAACCACTGATGCCAGTTACCATACTGTAGCTGTAGCTCTTTCGCAACTGAATCAGGAAGGCGAAGAAGAAGTCATAACTTTCATTTCGCGAACATTAAAGGGAGCTGAGCTGAATTATTTTACTACCGAAAAGGAGCTTTTAGCTATCACATGGTCTTGTTCAAAATTAGATACATATTTAAGAGGCGCGAAGAAAATTGTCGTTCGTACTGATCACGAAGCTCTTAAATTCTTGTCTACTTGTAAGTTCACTAACTCGCAATTGATGCGTTGGTGCCTATTCCTACAAGACTACAACTTGACGTGCGAGTATTTGCCGGGAAGTCAGAATAAAGCAGCAGATTTTTTATCCAGATATATACTGAACGATAGCGACGATGAAGAAGGCGTGATTAGTATAGCCAGTCTGATGAAAAAACCATCACAAGCTCTTATAAAAAACTTTATCAATCTTCAATATCTTCAAGAACAGGACGCTTTCATAAATAGGATCAAGAAACGAGGAAGTTTTCACAACCGATTTGTGGTCCAGCAGAATTTAGTGTTCAAAAGGGACAAAAGTAAAACCAAACTTGTGCTCCCAGAACACATGATTAATGATTTAATAACTGAACTTCACGAGATGTACGGGCATGTAGGGTGTCGGAAAATCTTCAAGATGCTAGAAGAAGACTTCTACATCCCAAAAGTACGGAAAAAAGTTAGCAGCATAATTAAACGCTGTGACTTGTGCCAACGTACCAAGTACTACAATCAGAAAATAGATACAGTGATGCAACCAATTCTAGTGAACGAACCTAGAGAACTATTGTCGATTGATTTTTATGGTCCCCTGCCTACTTCAATTGGAGGAGTCAAGTATATTTTGACTACCATTGATGTTTTTAGTAAATACGTCGTAATGTATCCTATGAGACGTGCTACTACCCATACAACCATCAAAAAGATTTTTGAAGACTATGTGCCAAAATATGGGAAACCAAAATCAATCATTAGCGACCATGGTACTCAATTCACATCAAAAAATTAGAAAGAAAAACTGCTATCTACAAACATAAATCTGATTTTCTCCAGTATACGCCATCCGCAAAGTAACTCAGTAGAGCGTATACATAAAGAGTTGGGACGCTTCTTAAGAGCATATGCCCATGAAAATCCAAAAGGCTGGGCCTCGTTAGTCCCAAAAATACAGGATATAATGAATTCTGTTTACCATGATACAACCGAATATACACCTATGGAAATCCACCTAGGAAGGAAACCAGATCGCTTTTGGCATCGCTGGTTTTCCCCAAATAATTCAACGGTATCTAACAGAATCATTAATATCCGCGAAAAAGTTCATGAAAAGCTAAGCAAAAGAGCTCTAGAACACAACATGAATTCCGAACATAAACCATACAAAATAAACGACATTGTGTTACTAAAAAGTCACAATGCTACAGATAAATCCGAAGAACGCTTCAAAAAATTTATGAGGCTGTACGAGGGACCATACATCGTACAATCAATCATAGGTATGGATACATACGTACTCCGTCACAAGAATGGAAAAATTCGGGGCAAATTTCACACCTCGCTATTAAAGCCGTATCACTATTAGTCGCTAGAGGTCGATTAAATATATGCAAATAGATTCTCCGAACTTATGCCTATATACTAGCCTTCGCCGAGAAGATTTCTGAATAATTTTTGGCTATGGCCCTCTGGAATAAAAATCAAAGTACCCAGACCGACCTCTCGGATTTGAGGGACTTTATCCCTCATCCGCAGGGTCGGCCCTTTATACCTTCTTCCAACCTGGTACCTTGGCTGGAGTGCAAGAGAACGCAAACTCCAGCCAGGTTCCCCCAGGTGGATTCCCCTATGGTGAAGCCACCAAAACCAAGGGTGAAGGATGCCCCCATCCCTTTCCTGCCCTCCAGCGTCCCCCGACCTGCTAACACTGAGCCTGATGTGGAAGAGAAGAAACCTTCCAAACAACAGCTCCGTAGGGTGAGGAAACGCATCGCCAAGCTAGGGGCAAGGATAGCGGAAAAGGAGGAAGAAATCAAGCGGCTACGGGAGGAAGCAACCACCAGCGCAAAAAATAAAAATAAATTGTAAATAAAATGAAAAAAAAAAAAAAAAAAAAAAAAAAAAACAACAAATCAGACACCATTAATCACATTAGAATGGCTCGTTCGATTCGCCATTCTAATGGGGGGGCTATGTAACGGTCCTGTCTGATTTGTCTCCTATTTTCCTCTGCAAAACGGCAACCCGTCATACTCGAGACAATTAGAGAAAATCGGTAATTGAGCGTAGGCGCTTTTCACACGTATATGCAAATGTGTTAGGGCAACTCTGCGAAAACATTACCATATAAGGAGCGTGACGTCACGACCGTGGGAAAATTTATTGTTTACAACAGAAAATCGTTAATTATAAGCTTTTTTAAACGAACAAAAGTATTTCTTAGTTAAATTTGAGGTGCTGATCCTGAATTTCATGTTAATTTAACTCTCAAATCGATATTTGTTAGTCAAATCTAATTTACAAGTTAACATTGTTAGTTATTTTGCAATAAACAACGATATTGTTATTTCAAGTACGCGATTACAATCTCGACATATTAAGACAGAAAAGCAAGAATTTGACACTTTAATAACCCATTATTAACTGAGTTATCAATAAATAAACAATTTAAAAATTTTTTAAACAATTAAAATGACACGGTTAGATAGAAAATCGATCATAAGTATCTGTAAAATTGATGATTGTGATTGTTACTAATTTGCTGATTTTTAAACCGCTAAAAAAGAAAATTGCAAATCTGTTTTTTAATTATCATTCAAAATTGGAGAGCAACATTAATCATTTTTTATACAGATAACAATCTTCTAACCACAAGCGATTTTTCCATGTAAAAATTTTCTATAATTTTATTGTAAAAATGGCGTAAATTGATTATTAAATTGTATAGCTTATAACTTTAAGATGCGATTTTTCCTAGAGATGCAATTTATACTAAAAAATTCATCTTTTCCAGATTAATTTTTTAAATCGCATAATTGTAAATTCGTTCGAGCCATTTTGCGATAAAACGTGTATAAAATTTGCGTCAAAAACAAAAATAGCGTTGTAGGGGCTACCAAGCGTAGAAAGGAGCCCAGTTCGCATGTATAAATTCGCTCGTCGCTGCGGCAAAAGGACTCACTTTCCTACCTTGCTTAGCAGCGCGAGCACTGTTATTGAAATAAAGCCTCAGCTATTTCTTGAGACGAATTTCTTTTCAGTGGTTAGCCTGTTAAACTCCTTCCTTAACGATCTCTAAGAGCTCAACTCATGAGACTATTTCTCTCATGAGAAAAAAGCAGCCTTAGAGATCTTCCCTTCCGAAATACACTTGCTGCTAAGAGATCGGATTGAGCAATAATTGCGGCGCTGTCGGGCCTTTCCCCGATAGATGCAATTGCTCTCAATCGCATCTCGAAAACAACTCATCGAGTTGGAAAGCCTCGTGGTTTTCCACTCGAAAGATTTCTTTTTTGATCATTTAGATTGCGCGCGTGTCAAATTCTTGCTTTTTTCGGAAACGTTATTGCGAATTTACTGTAAAGAGTCCGAACTTTTATTAACGCGAGAAATACTCAAACGTTACAACACTATACGTATACAGTGCCGCTCAGCCACTTTTACCCCCCACGGGCAAAATCAGTCTAACTTCAAAGTTTTATATCTCTGGTAGAAATTAACGTACCGAGACGCGCGTGGGTGCGTTTGAAAGGTCTTTCGGAGGGCTTTCAAATGATATTACTCACGGTTGCCATCGATTGTTTTTTTAAATTTTGCAACAATTATGCAAAATTGAAAATTCTGAAATTTTTTTATTATTTTTGACAATTAGTCAATTTTGGAAAAAAAATCGTACGAAAATTTGAAGTACACCATTTTTTAGCTATTACCAAGCCCTATCTGAATCACTCATCAAAAATTTATTTTCGTCAAATATGACGCGCGCACGGGCATTTTCTCCTGGAAGTGACAGTTTTTTTCAACATTTTTTATCTCCGTCAAATTGTAACAATCGAAAAAAATTTATAGGAGAAAAAATGTTTGTTTTTTCACGTAGAATACTGCAATAATTTTTTTTTCGGTTTTTCGAAAAATTTTTTTTTTCGGTTTTTTTCAATTTTTTTTTCTCACAGTCGGTACGCTAAAAAGATGAGAAACCACAAAAAAAAAATTTTTTTCAACCATTCAATAATACTACATAACAAGTATTGTAAATTACATCAAAAAAAAATCTTTTTTTTTTCGACCTTGAAAAATAATTTAAACCGAAAAAAAAAATTTTCGAAAAACCGAAAAAAAAATTATTGCAGTATTCTACGTGAAAAAACAAACATTTTTTCTCCTATAAATTTTTTTCGATTGTTACAATTTGACGGAGATAAAAAATGTTGAAAAAAACTGTCACTTCCAGGAAAAAATGCCCGTGCGCGCGTCATATTTGACGAAAATAAATTTTTGATGAGTGATTCAGATAGGGCTTGGTAATAGCTAAAAAATGGTGTACTTCAAATTTTCGTACGATTTTTTTTCCAAAATTGGCTAATTGTCAAAAATAATAAAAAAATTTCAGAATTTTCAATTTTGCATAATTGTTGCAAAATTTAAAAAAACAATCGATGGCAACCGTGAGTCATATCACTTGAAAGCTCTCCGAAAGACCTTTCAAACGCACCCACGCGCGTCTCGGTACGTTAATTTCTACCAGAGATATAAAACTTTGAAGTTAGACTGATTTTGCCCGTGGGGGGGTAAAAGTGACTGAGCGGCACTGTACATATAGAAAGAAATCCAGTATTAACTTATTTATTGTCATAGGAATACTATCGTGTTTGTGTTTTTCAAACATAAGTATTAAATTTGTTACATACAATAGTATGAGATTGATTTAATTTCGTGTAAACGTTTGCTATTAAAAAAATTTTGTATAAAAAACTTTTATTAACCATTATAAAAAATATACTCGATTCTAACACGTAAAATGTACTCTTATGGAACGTGCTATTTTATACTATAGAAATGGATAATTTTTTGATTGTAAAAATATAATATGTCGAATCTTACTTCAGGAACTTCAACAGTGGTATTAGGCAATTCTGGTATAATAAACTGCGGTTTATGCTGATTCACTGTAATTACCCGGATGTAGATATTACACGTGTCTGAGTGGAGTCCCTTACCGGCCACATCTCTAGCTTCAACTTTAATTTGATAAGATTGAGCTCTATCCAATAAAGAAAGTGCTGGATATAGTATTCCGGTTTCAGGATTTAATGTGAAAGAATCGTTATCGTTTCCTTTAATTATTTTGTACCATACTGCTCCATTTATACCTTCATCTGGGTCAATGGCGCTAACCTAATTTACAAAATGTTTTAGTTAACTAAATAAATGACTTTGAATAAGAAGAGATTATGTACTTAGATAGAATCATGAAATATGTTTACTTGTAAAATTGGCGCTGGCGGATTTACAGATAAATTTTCAGCAACCGATGCACGATAACTGTGCTGTGTAAAGATTGGTCGATTGTCGTTAACATCTATAAGTCTTATGACAACACGAGTTGATGTAGATCTACGTGAACTTAAAGGAGCTTTGTCATTTGCCATGACTGAAACTGTTATTTCTGGTATGAACTCACGATCCAAAACTGTAGCAGCAGCAACGGTGATTTCTCCGGTTTCATGATCTAATTTAAATCAACAAGTATATTTATGATTTTTAAGTGAAAATTCTTAGATAGCTTGTTTATTTCTATGAGTAATAATCATATTTTTACCAATATTAAAGTCTGCTACATGATCTCCTATTAAGCTGTAAGTAACTTCTCCGAAACTACCATCATCTGCATCATATGCTTTGACTACAGTAATTCGAGTGCCCGGGGGAGAGTTTTCTTTAATTGTAGTATTGTAGAAATCTTGTTCAAATTTTGGATCTTCATCATTAATATTAACAATCATTACAGAAATATTCGCTTTCGAAACAAGCTGTGGTACTCCTGTGTCATAAGCGACGACAGTGAACTGTAATTGTTTAGTTTCCTCGTAGTCAATGATTTGACTGGTTCGAACAATACCTACAAATAATAATTGGATAATAGTTCTTGGTTTATATAGCAATTTTTATAATAAATAGATAGCTTCAAATTGTTTCACGGAAATACATATACATATATATATACACACATATATATAGAATAATAATAATAATGGTTTACCAGTTACATTATTAATATGGAAATAAGGACTGGGTGGTTCAATTGCATAACTGGCAATATTATTATCTACATCAGTTGCAGTAAAAGCCCCGACGATTGCTCCAATCGGCTGTTCTTCCTGCATTTCTATGGAATATCGTGGTTGTTGATGTGTCCATGGACTATTGAACTCCGGGGGGAAATGATTAACGTCTATTATTGTTACAATCAGATAGCCTGTATAAAAAAACCGTATAATTTATAAGAGAAAAGCTTATCAAGAAAAGAAATTAGATTAAATCAGCATAAATTTATCTATATACCTTTGCCTTGTTGGAAAGTCGAAGCAGAGGTATCGCTAACAAGTAGTGGAAGGCTAATTGTGGCAGCGACATTTCGATTGAGCTTTTGGATTACAGATACCTGGCCAGTTTTCTTGTCCACGGCAAAACAATATTTAAAGTTAGCGCTCGTCTTATTTGAGAGAGGTTGGCCATGACGGTTAATGGCAGTGATTGGTTCAGATATAGCGAAATTGAGCGCTTCGGGATTACCAATGTCAGGGTCAGAGGCTTGTAACAATGCGATCACTGTACCGATAGGAGTATCCTCCGTAACTTCAGCTCGTTGGACCTCAGGCTCAAAGAAAGGCGGTTTATCGTTGCTATTTTCTACACTGATCATAAGAGTCGTTGTTCCAGTAAGACTAGGTGAACCTATGAAACATAAAGTTGACGATTATATTGATGAAATAAAAGTCTCAAATTATTCATGATTCAAGTCCAGATTCTGATTCTATTTATTACTGAATTTAGCTAGATAAAATTGGTTTGATGATAATCTGAGGTTGATTCTGGTACAGATTCGGAAAGAGCGGAAAATTCTACCCAATTTTTTGTTTATGCATCATGTGTGCGGTCTATTTTGCCCTATTTATTCAAGGTAATAAATAAAGAAGATAAGTGATTAAAGTATTTTAGCTTTATTATTTATTTATCAAAATAACATTTATTACATTTATTTACCAAATTAGTCAATTGTTACAGTAAGTGTTCAAAAATATTTCCATCTCCTTAAATGCATAATTCGATTCTCCGATGAAAATTATCTACTGTCCTCAGTAGTACATCTTGCGGTATGCTCTGACATGCGATCCTGATCCTGTCCATCATGTCTTCTCGGGTCGTTGGTTGTTCTTGATAAACGACATTCTTGAAATATCCCCATAAGTAAAAGTCAAGATATATTAAATCGGAAGATCGTGGTGGCCATGCAACTGGTCCACTACGACCGATCTATCTACCGTTGAATCTGATGTCCAGGTAAGCTCTAACATTTCTATGGAAATGCGCAGGAGCTGCATCTAACTGCATCCACATTCTCAGTCTTGGTTGGAGGTCTACTTTTTCCAGTAGTCCATCTAGTTCATTTTGTAAAAATTGAGAAAAGTTTGCTCCATTGACATTTCCCTCAAAAAAAAAAGGTCCAATCACATGTCCATTGATAATGCCACACCACACGTTGATGCTCCAACGATGCTGATGATCTATTTGTCGATGCCAATGAGGATTTTCAGCTGACCAATAATGACAGTTGTGCCTGTTGAGCTCCCCATCATTTTTGAATGTAGCTTCGTCAGAGAACATGACATTATGGAAAAAAGCCCTGTCGTTTTGAATCATTTCTTTTGCCCAACGACAAAACTCCAGTCGCCTTTCCATGTCATCTGGTGTGATGGCTTAAGTGAGAGTGATATAATATAGTCGGAATTTTCGTTTTCTCAAAATTCTAAGGATAGTTCGTTTTGGTATTCCAGTTTCTCTTTGGATCTGTATACTACTAATATGAGGATTCCCATGAATAATTGCCAATATCACAAGCACGCGAACATCAATCTCATCGTAAGTATGATGTTTTCGCGTACGAACTAAATGTCCTTCTTGAACTTTTACATGAATCCTTCGAATAGTGTTATGATGAGGGTGTCTTCGGTACGGGAAATGTTCCTGATAAAGTCCTGTAGCTCTATGATAATTCCCTCCGGCTAGACCAAGAATGAAAATCATATCGACGCGTTCACGTGCAGAGTAATCCGGCATGGTCCAAAAAAAAGGCTTTTGATTTAATTTTTAATAAAAATTTGTAACTACAAAATTCTCTTCAATGAACACAAAATCGCTATTCAGTGAAATAAGCGAATAAACTAAGCTGTAGTATCGAAAAACAATTTTTGTTTTGTGGAAATGAAAAGATTCGATATGCCAAACCAGACAATGACAGGTACACGCATGTTAAAGTACATAAAGACACTTTACGGTAAATGTTACTTTTATTGGATAACATGGATGGTTAAGTTAGAAAAATGTACGACCTTGCGCCTACACATGATAAAAGGAGTGAATCAGCTCTTTCCAAATCCGGGGTCAAAAATAGGGGTTCCCATTTAAGAAAACAAAGTTGACCTTCAAATGATCTTGAACATGACCTCCAAGGTCAAAGGTAAGGTCATGGAAATGTGGCCCCGTCGAAGTTGAGCAACTTTTGTCTAAAATATTTTTCGCTTAACATTACCCTTACCCGGTCATTCGGGTGGAAAAATTAAGAAAAAAAATAAATTGACCTTTACATGACCTTGGGTGGTGAATCGGACCCCACATATGTTACATCATCTGTAATGGTGTAGGTTGGTCATGGCCTACACCGTGCGTCCCTTCTCACTCTCCGACATCGGCAAGGGCTTATGGCGGACATCTGGTGCACGAATGTTTCGTGCCTGATGCCAGTCTTTTGTTTCAGCATCGGTTTCTCTCTTCATCAAGAAAGGAAGAGAGAGCAGCAGCAGTATTAGTGTGTAAGAGCGCGGAACAACATGCGCTCTCGACAGTCGCTGAAAATGAAAGAGAGAGAAAGAGAGAGAGAGAAAGAGTGCAGCTATAGTGCGGCTAGGCGCGCGACACTGGCCACGCTTGGCGGTGCCGCGTACTGCCGATAAGGTAAGTGAGTGGGGAGGGCGTGAGAAGCAGTCTCTCACGCACTATTGCGTCGTTTCTCGCGATCATTAAGGAAGTAACCCCGCGAGCGAGAGCATACCAGCTAACGCAGCAGCACAGTATTCTCGAGAGCGGCCTTTGTCTACCAGTCACGTCATATCCCAGAAAGTCACCAGCCGGCAGAAATAAGATCAACGTGCCAGCCAAGTGGACTTCGCCAATTACGAGGTATGCTCGTACACAGGTCATACTCTCTCCTCTCGTTTCTCTTCCTTAAACGGTTTTACCCTTTTTGCGATAGCCTTTCCTCTTCTGTCTTGCTGGGAGCGATACACCGCCTCCTTTTTTTGTCTGAAAAATATTTCGCTATCTTTCATAGTTTCCAAGAAAACCTACTGGTCCACTTAAAATGGCCCACCCTGTATATATATATATATATATATATACATTGCAACGAAGTGGAATAGCTGGAACAAAATGGGTTTATTAAAGAACAAACTCCCACTATGCAGAGCTAATCGCCGCTCCGTTAAACACGTATGAGTATACGTGTATTCGCCTTTACGTTTGATACTTTCGTTCAAATGTCTTCTTTCCAACAGAGTTGAACTCATCTTAAGTCACATGACTTGTGACACTCGATCTATCTTAGGTATGATTGACCTAATGTTTATTCCAACTATCCCCTTGATGAAATCGGTTTAAAATTTAACCGGTGACGGAGCCGTTATACAAAAAGGGAAAGAATTAACGTAATGCGACAAATAAAATTGATATCGTTTATAACTAAAAAACTACAGTCTTCAATGGGCCGAAAGACTTACGCATGCGAATAGGATTTACAATATTCAATGATACAGGGAGAGAGAGAGGATTCAAAATTCGACCGCGAAAACTAACGCTCGGCGCGAATACAAAAAATTACTGTCGCGATAGACAAAATACTCTCGCTAGTATTTTGTTGCGCAGAAAAAGGGAGGTGCACCTACCCTGTGGTGCAATGACGGTCATCAGCCGTAATTGTTGAAGAGAAATAACTAGTGCTCCTCTGGAACCAGCTGCGCTGCCTCGCTCATAAATCTGCTGTTTGTGCACTTAATGCTGCTGCTCGCTTGCTGCTGCTGTAAATTCTGCTGCTGTGTTTGTTGCTTGCAACACCTCGCGCACGATCAAAAAACCCACAAAACTTTTGATATCAAAAGGTAAAACACAGTGGAAATCTATTTGGCGGTACTCTCACAAGCAACAGCTGAGGCTTAACTGAAACTTTGAACTCTCGCGAGCCCCCTCTCTCTTTTAGACAATCGTTCTAGCATCGCGAATGCTACCGAATCACGAACGTATCGATTGATCGAATCGACTACCGTTGGAATATATATATACATATATAGGTTGTCCCAGACCACCCGTTCACCCCTTCTAGTTTTACAACAGCGCATTTTTAGGAAATGTGAAACATACAAAATTTCAGTAAATCGGTCAAGGATTTCAGCGGTGACCTTCAATTTGACCTAGGAAATGATATTCAAGGGCATCTCAAGGTCAACTTGGTTTTATTAAATAAGAACCCCTACTTTGATTTTGAATTCTTAAAGAGCACGAAATTTTGAAACAAAAGTGTTTTTATAATTTTTTTTATTAGAAGCACAGTTTCTGAGAAAAAAATTCATTACCATTTGCAATTTAACATGTGAAGCCATTCAGGTAATTGCAAGCCATAGGTTTCACGAGTTAAATTACAAATGTTAATGAACTTTTTTTCGGAAACTATGAAACTTGTATATCTATTCGAATGATGTGGCTTGAAGTCAATACCTTAATGAAGAAAAAAATATTCCTTAATTTAACTTTGCATTACTTTTAATTAGTTGGTTAAATGGTTATTAGTCACGGAGTGAATAATGAATTGACGGAGAGAAATTAACGGAGTGAATTTCAATTGTGGAGTATCTGAAACGTCATTGACCCATTTTGATATTATACCCATTTATGTTTATTTATATTATTTATCAACTCTTGTTTCTTAATGAGAAGTCGTCACTTACGCTACTTATATTCTGATCCGCACAAGTATATTAGTATTTGTACTGGTTCTTAATTCCAGTCATGGTTTATTCCAACGAAGAAGCTGTTCAGATGATTCAAATACTGGGAGAGTGTGGGAATGTTTTTTCTGCAGCTGAGCAATTGTGGTAACAGCGATTCCCAGAAGCCTGATTTATATCGATTCTTCTAAAAAGATTTTGAAGGTTGTTCTCCTTCACAATCCTAGTTGCTCATACAGCACAACTAAAAGAATCCTATGAGAACATGCAGAGTCTTTAAAATAACCAGATATGAAAAATATAAATGTTTTATATATGATGATTTCAAGATCATAATTATACTTAATGGACAATAATTAGGGAATACAAAATTTTCTTGAAAAAACAAAGTTTACCTTGAAAATACCTTCAAAATCAAGTTCAAGGTCAAGTTTGAGGTTATCATAAGTTGACCCCCTCCAAACCATACAACTTTCGTTTGAAACATTTTTCGATTACCTTGCCAAGTTTCGAGATATCCTACTAGGTAAGTTAAAATGGGACACCCTGTATATACGTATATACAGGGTGTCCAAAAAGTTTCAGGACACCCCAGTAAGTCCTGAGAATAACTATTTCCGAGGAGATTAAGGTCATTCCTGTAGTAACTTTGAACGAGGAATCCAATGGTGACCTTGGTTTTGACCTTGAGCTTGACCTTCAAGGTCATTACAAGGTCAACTTTTTTTTCAAATGTGAACCCCTATTTTTGACAACGGTAATCGAAAGAGCGGGAAATTTTACGTCCAAACATGTACTCAGGTCATAGGTCAAAGATGACCTTCAAGTTCATTTAAACTTCACGACGGTCTGACGTTGTGTAAGGTTTTTATCATTTTGGAGGAGATTCTTTAGTAACTTTTTACAAGGGATCCAATTCCTAGACTATTTTCTGTGGGGTTATCTCAAAGATCGAGTGTACAAAACCAAACCTTAAAATTTAGAAGAATTGCAACAGAGAATAATTGATGAATGTGCTCTAATTCCTACCGAAATAATCACAAAAAGTAAGAGGCAAGGGGACTCACTCTAATCAAGCACCCCAATGGGAATAGATTTTACTACGTCCACGTCGTTGTTCCTGGGTAACGCAAAATGTAAAAAAAATGACCTTAACATGACCCTTAAGGTTAAATCCAAGATGACAATTGGATTCCTTGTAAAAAGTTACTAAAGAATCTCCTCCAAAATGATAAAAACCTTACACAACTTCAGACCGTCGTGAAGTTTAAATGACCTTGAAATGAACATGAAGGTCATCTTTGACTTATGACCTGAGTACATGTTTGGACGTAAAATTTCCCGCTCTTTCGATTACCGTTGTCAAAAATAGGGGTTCCCATTTGAAAAAAAAAATTGTCCTTGAAATATTCTTGAAGGTCAAGCTCAAGGTCAAAACCAAGGTCACCACTGGATTCCTCGTTCAAAGTTACTACAGGAATGACCTTAATCTCCTCGGAAATAGTTATATTTCAGGACTTACTGAGGTGCCCCGAAACTTTTTGGACACCCTGTATATACGTATATACAGGGTGTCCCATTTTAACTTGCCTAGTAGGATATTTCGAAAATTGGCAATTTAATCGAAAAATGTTTCAAACGAAAGTTGTATGGTTTGGAGGGGGTCAACTTATGATAACCTCAAACTTGACCTTGAACTTGATTATCAAGGTTTTTTCAAGGTAAACTTTGTTTTTTTTAAATAGAAACTTCTATTTTTTATCCCGGATTCGAATATAGCGGGAAATTTTACGTTTAATCATGAAATATGTGTGGAGTCCAACTGACCATCACCCAAGGTCATGAATTTAAATCTGCAGCAAAAAATAAGGGGTCCCATTTAAAAAGTAAGATTGACCTCGAAATGACTTGGTGGGGTTGGAAACCCCCACACATATTGCATGATTTAAACGTAAAAGTTCCCGCTCTTTCGAATCCGGGATAAGAAATAGGAGTTTTTATTTTAAAAAACAAAATTGACCTTGAAATATCCTTGAAACTCAAGTTCAAGGTCAAGTTTGAGGTTATCATAAGTTGATCCCCTCCAAACCATACAAATTAAAATTAAGCAAGTTAAAATGGAACACCCTGTATATACGTATCTATATGCATAATTTTTCAAAATCAATACGAAAGCGAATTGTTACTCATTAAGGCGATAACCACGAGAGTACGAACAATATCAATAATAGGTTATATCAACATCATAAATGTATATTCTTCCAATTTCATCAGCTTTCTTATGCCTGGGCCTGCGGAGATTTCTTCTTCGATCACTGCATTAGATAATCCTGGTAATTAAAGAATTTTCCATTCTCATTTAGTACTTTGACGAATTGCTCTATCAATCCTGATTTCACGTGCAAGGGACGTAAAAGTATCTTTTTTTTGGATCACAAAACGATTTCTTGAAATCATTGAATGATCCTGGATTAAGAGATTTGCGCAATATTTATGCAATGGCCAACCAGACTTTTCCCAATAATCTTTAGTAGCTCTATTATCCCACAAACAAATGTAACAAGAAAATTTTGTGTACCCTAATTATTGTCCATTGAGTATAATTATCATCTTGAAATCACCACATATAAAACATTTATATTTTTCATATCTGGTTATTTTAAAGACTCTGTATGTTCTCATAGGATTCTTTTAGTTGTGCTGAATGAGCAACTAGGATTGTAAAGGAGAACAACCTTCAAAATCTTTTTAGAAGAATCGATGTAAATCAGGGTTCATTTTGTCATTAAGCCATTTACATCATAGGAGTAGCTCATAAGGGAACTACCCCAACCCCACCTCACCGATTCGAATGATTTTGAGATATGTTGTAGTACTTGAAAAAAAATTAGATACGTGTTTTTTTTATCGGCCCACAAGGACTTTTAAGGGGTGAAATCCACCCTGAAAATCAATCCTTAAAATCAGTTTTGTTAATATTTCTCAGCATCAAATGAATATTTTTCAGTAAACTCAACGTTAAAAAATTTCTTATAAAAAGGCGCTTTTAAGGACATAACATTTATACCGAAGGGTTGCAACCCCCTTTTTATAGGGGTAAATACACTATTTTTTGTACTATTTTACGACATGTAATATAGTAAATCAGCTCGAGTGATTTAAAAATCGCACTGATAATGAGAAAATACCAAAATTAAATTGACATGTTTCCAGATTTAAAAAAAAATATGTTTAAGGGGTGTTTCATCCCCGAGAAACCACCCCCGTCAAACTATTAGCAGGTTAATCCATCTAACCCTGGGATAAAAAGTTTAGTCGTTTATTCTTTCTTGAAATAATTTATACCTATGCATGAACGAGGTACCTCAACTAACCAACCTGCCTCTAACCCACCAAACCCCCATAAACTACCCTTACCGAACAACATGCAGGCTAACCTACCTAATTCTGGGAAAAGCAACTTTAGTCGTTTGTTATTTCTTGAAATAATTGAAATTTACCCCATAAGCGAGTTATCCCAGCTGAATCACATATCTCTTATCCACCTACCCCTAACCTATCTAACCCCCACCCTTATAAATCACCCTTACCGAACCACGTGCGGGCTAACCTTATATAAATAGCGAAAAATAAATGTATTTCTTGAATAACATTCATGTTGCTGTTACGTGACGTCTTATTATGTTACAAATATATACTATCGAATAAAACCTTGCTCTCGGGATTTCCGTTCGGACATAGCATAGCTAGCAGTATTCGTGTGCGTGACTCGGTGGGAATGAGCGGTAGAGGCTGATTCACGCTGAGCCAGCATGCTGGGACTGCATGCAGCAGTCAGCGTGCTTAGCTAGGTAAGACGACCCGCCACGAGAAGCGTATACGCGAGAGAGAGACGGCATGCTCGGGACAAAGGCTATATAATAAACCAGCGAAAGCAGAGGAGAGCAGAATTAGTCAGTTACAAGCGAGCGCTCAATTAAGAAGGCCGCATATTCTTTTCCTACTGAAACTAAAACTATAATAAAAGTCTGAGTTGTTTTAATTGTTTTGAGTTATAATCAAAAATTAGAAGTATCGAGTGCGATTGCTTCAATAATTTTACATAAACAGAAAATCACAGGAATTATCATTTTTATTTTGCGTGTTACTACGTTATTAGATAAAGAAGATTTTAGACAAATAAAATCATAGCAACTATCATTGTCTTGCGCATTACTACAGCATTGTAAAAACATATTGGACCGATTGAATCTGACCAGATTGAAAGGAAAGGTGATTGGCCATATCACGAACCGAATAATAATTTGGACCAAATTATATTTACTGTAATAATACGAAGTGAGTAATACTATTATATTTTTTTTATGTAACCAAAAAAAATATTAGATATCGCGACGCGAAAATTACGCGTCTGAGGATATATATATATCTCTATTCTGCTTAATTCATTTATGTTATAAAAGAGACTAGAATAAATATTATAATTGTAAACATCTATAAGTGTATCCATATGCTTCCCTGCTATATTAAAGAGAGTCGCTATTACAATTTTGCTTTTAATAAATAACCGAAGAATGTTATAAACGTTCAATTATCTATTTTACAAAAACGATATCGAGTGTCAAATTATAATTAACACGGATTTTATTATCGACGCGGGAACGGGCCGGGGTGCCCGAAAGCCTGACTACCGCCCGAGTCTAAGGCCGCTCGGCTGTTAAAAGAGCCTTCGTACAGGACAAACTGGACTCGCGCGAGTTGTCACCTATCAATTGGTAGCAGAGCGTGGTTTTCAGGCTTGGTCTTTTCGCTTTTCCCTCGCGTTAATAACATTTTCGATAGTTTATCGAATAACCATATAAATTTATTTATATATTGGGTAGCACGAGTATTAATGTAATAAGTATTAATACACTATACTATTAGAATAATGTATTATTGATTAGTGTGTAATATATAGTATTACATAGTGTTAATATATTGACGTGTATTAATTAATACTAATAGATATTAATTAATCCGTCGTCTTTTTCATCATTATTAATATTAATTTTTTTCTCTCTCTCTCATATCTCGAAACGCGATACGGGTAATAGGACGCTCGTTTTTGAGCGAGCTAAAGCCACGCCGGAGACACGGAAAAATTTTTTTTTTTTCTCACACGATCGGGCGCTCAGGAATTCATCGGAGTTTCGTTTTCGGTCGCGTAAGCGTAATCAGAGTGTTCGCGTCTGAAACCGGGTGTGTCTCTTTTTCCGTTCCCACATTTCATGATTAGTTGACGGAATAGCATTGGCAACGTGATCCTTCGCTTACAAATGTTTGAAAGTCAAAACGCGGCTTAGAAAAATTCCCTTGATTTATGAACGATCGTTTATAATTTTGACGTGCGCGTCTGCGAAATATTTTATTTCTTTTTATCCTGTTGTAATAGGGGACTGACCCTTGGCATTGTCCCGTGCTTTAATAATTTTAATAACCGTTTCGGTTATTAAAATTTCCCTTAATTATTTTTATGTTTACTTTTGCTACTAAAAGTATTTATTAATATAATTTATTCATTGATTGATGGATTGTTACTGATTGATGATAATAATTGGTATTTTATTGGTAATTATTATTCGAATAAATCATTAATTGTTAATTATAATTAATCAATAATTATAATTGGTATTTTGTTAATATAATGATTATTTGAATAAATTATAATCATTGTATTATCGGCTTTCTCCATTTATTATAAAAAAAATTAAAATAAAATAAAAAAAAAAATGAAAAAAAAAATAAAATAAAAGAAGAAAAATATAGGACCTAGGACCATAACGAAATGGAGTCGGCGACCCTCCAGTTATTGACTAATATGTCAGCAAGTTTTACCCTACAGAATATAATACAAGGGATTACGGAGTTCGATGGAAAAAATGTGCCGCTTAAGGTCTTTATCCAAGATATCCGCAATAGAAGAGCGTTGATTACAGATCCAAAGGAACAGAATTTTGTCCGCTTGTTAATTGCTAAGCTACCAAGGACATCTTAACTCTCACGAGCTCAAGAGTATTAAACGGCTATTGAGGAAGTATCCGAATGTGTTTTTACTCCATGGAGAACCTTTACCATGTACTAACTTGATAGAACATGAAATACACTTAGAAAACAGAGTACCAGTTAATACCAAACAGTATAGGCATCCTCCTGTGCACCGAGAATTTATATCAGAACAAATAAAAAAACGATTAAGGGAAGGAATAATCGAAGAATCTAATTCACCTTATAACTCGCCGCTCTAGATTGTCCCTAAAAGCCCGGCAATTGATGGCACACCAAGGTGGAGGACGGTTATCGACTTTAGGGAATTAAATAAAAAGACTATTGGTGATGCCTACCCTTTACTCAATATTGCTGATATTCTAGATCAGTTGGGAGGTTCGATGTATTTCTCGACGTTTGACTTAATCAGTGGATTTCAACAAATTCCCTTAAGAGTTAAGGACAGGGAGAAGACGGCATTTTCTACTTTTGATGGACATTTTCATTATATCAGAATGCCGGAAGGACTAATGAACGCGCCAGCGACGTTTCAACGAATGATGAATGCGTTGCTGCGAGGACTGCTGAACGTAGAAATATTAGTGTATTTGAATGACGTGATAGTTTACGCTAAGAATTTACACGAACATGAGGTTAAGGTAGGGAAGTTGTTTGAGAGACTTACCGACGCAGGATTAGTCTTACAACCGGACAAGGTAAATTTCCTACGTCAAGAAGTAAAATTCTTGGGACACATTGTTAGTGCGGAAGGAGTTCAGCCGGACCCTAAATTGATTGAAGCCGTAAAGAAATTTCCGACGCCCAATGGAGTGAAAAGTATCAGATCTTTTCTTGGACTCTCCGGATATTACCGTCGATTTATCCAGGACTACTCGAAGATAGCCAAGCCTCTCAGCGACTTAACAAAAAAAAATCAAGCATATGACTGGGGACCGCCACAGGAAGAGGCTTTTGAAAGGCTGAAGCGGATGCTTTGTGAGGCCCCTATCTTAGCTTTTCCTGATTTTGAGAAGACCTTTACCTTAACCACAGATACTTCGGATTACGCAATAGGAGCAGTTTTATCACAAGAAGTGGATAATCATGAACGGCCTGTAGCATATCTTTCTAGGTTATTAAATAAAGCAGAAAGAAACTATACTACCACGGAAAAGGAGTGTGTTGCGGTTTTATACGCAATGAATCAGTTTAGACCTTATCTCTTATGCAAGAAATTTACCCTGATTGCTGATCACGAACCTCTAAACTTTATGCAGAATCGTAAGGACCCAGGACAAAGGCTTATGAGATGGGTGTTTAAATTAACAGATTACCAATATACATTCAAGTATAAACCTGGAAAATTAAACTGCAATGCAGACGCACTTTCAAGGAATCCGATTAACTTACAGGAGTATTTGGACGAGAAGGCTCGGAAAGAGAAAGAGCTGAATCAAAATATTCCGAAGATTCAGGTAATGATGCTAAAACGTAAGACCGGAGGAAAAGAAATTGACGAACAAGAGACAGGAGAGCCACGGGAATCGATTGGTAAACGTAAGAGGGCTCATACGATTTCGAATGAGCCAAGGACAAGAGGAAGACCTGTTGGGGCCAAAACGAATAAGGAAAAACCAAATTTAGATCATAGCACCATTGCTGAAAGAACCCGAAGCAAGAAGCCTGTCAAAACCACAGGAAAAACTCTCCGACTACGAATGAGCCCAGACCCGGCACTTCTAAACTCAAATTGGGAGTTGAAAAAGAGACTAAATTAGACAAGGATAAACCCTTACCCAAGAGGCTAAAGGCGTTACGAAAAACTACATCGGATGCGGCGATAGACGATCCCGGATTGAAAACCAGTGAATTAGACAAGGAAACCTCGCCTACAGTTACAGAGCGGGAAGGAGTAACGCCGACTGATGAATCTGCCATCGAAGTTGCCGTGAAGGAGATCGATAGCAACGAGTTCGTTAAAGATTCATCTTTTGGACAATATCTGCCGAGTGGACGACACAAACGGGTACAGGATATTTTAGATCGACTGGAGAAGGAAAACATTAGTGCCAGTGTTTCAGACTCCGACAGCGAAATCGGAATGAAACGAACAAGCTCCTCTCAGGGACCCTTGTTATCCTCAACTAGGATGGAGGATAAAGATCCGAAAAATGTCCAAGACAGTACGAATGACAGACCCCGATAGAAGATCCTCGACATAGTGGGCTGAGAAAAGAAACCGAAACGGAGGGGGACGACTCAAGTGATGAAAGTCAGAGTGATAAATCAGAATTCACTGAACGAATAGAGCTAGAAGTTAGTGGACCTCAAATCAGCGGGAACTCTGAAGAAGACGATGAATTATCAGAAAATGAAAGTTCTACCAAAAGATGTGAAGAACGGGCCCCGGCACAGAGGACTAGTTTGTCGGCAAACGAAGTGTGGGAATCGACAGAAAAATTCGAAGCCAGTTTACAAAGACATAAAAGTTTAGATAATGAATCGTACTATTGGGATGACATGGGTCTTGTGCGGGACAACCGAACTATAGAAATGCCTTCTCATTTCTCAGATGGAGACGAGCCCCCCACGAGAACTACAAGAGACACTATGGAGGCTTGACCCATATGATGAAGTAAACGATTCTGATGAGGTAATGGCGAATAGGATAACAAAGCTAGTGGAAGATTCGCAAAAATTAATGGAAACTCACCTAGAACATGACAATGGCTCGGACACAGACCGCCCGGATGAAGGTGAAAATCAAAGTCTCTCGGATAGGACTAAGGAAGTAAGTCCCGAGAGAACTAAGGAAGATGAAGAAACCTTAAGGCAGCCACGATATCGAGAAATATCAGTAACCCCGACTATTAAGGCAGGGATACCGGACGTCAGAAGTACTCCTATGGTTAAAGGACCTCGTCTCATGGTAAGATTCGAAGGGCTTTAGGGTATACCCGAAGAGTCAGACCCTAGAAACGAGAGCCCTGTAGAGTTACACTTCTCGAAAACACCCGTAGATGATGAATTATTCTTCCCGTTACCGCCGACAGGACCAATTAACCGATATCGAAGACCGGAAGATTATAAGAACCCGAGTTCAAGCAGTGAAACTGGGAGCGGAAATTCTTCAATAGGACCAGGAAAATATATCTTAAAAAATAATGTAAGCACGAGCCAACAATGTCTAACCTATCGACGAGATAACATTGTACATTTTATGTCACGAGACTGTAATAACCAAACTACTATCTCGAAATTATTAAGTAAAATTGGAGCCATAGACCTACGTAATATGAAATCTTTGAAACCTAAGGTCGGACAAATATTAATAACCAAATACAAAAACCATAATATTTTGTCTGTAGTTACAAAAGACAGATATAATTACCCCATTACTATAGAAGCTATGAAACTTGGACTTACAAATTTGAAGAAGGTACTGATTAAAAGAAATATAGTAAGTTTCCGGATTGCTAGACGAGGGGACTATATTGATGACCTTGGACCTGGATTACTAACGGAAATATTAATAAGAATTTTTGAAAAGAGTCCTATAAAAGTAATTGTTAGCTATGGAAACATGGTTCTCCCACCGGCAAACCAGCGGATGGAAATAATCAAAACACTACATGACAGCCTAGTGGGTGGCCATAAGGGCATTAACCAGACATACAAAAAAATTCGAGCAAGATATTATTGGCCAGGACTACGAAATGACATATTACGTTACGTACGAAAATGTCCGAGTTGTCTTGAGAAGAAAATTGATCGTCACAAGACTAAGGAACCGATGCTGAATACGGACACACCAATCGAGGCATTCGACAAAGTATCGATAGACACCGTAGGAAAATTACGAACCACTCCTGGTGGAAACTCTCACCTGCTGACTATGCAATGCAATCTAGCCAAATACTTAATTGTAGTGCTGATAAAGGACCTTAGAGCAACCACTATCGCTGATGCGTTAGCCAGACACTTAATATGCCAATTCGGTGCCCCTAGAGCAATATTGTCGGATCGCGGGACAAGCTTTCTTTCAGAAATAGTAGAATCATTACTACACTTATTCAAAATCCATCATTTAACAACTTCCAGATATAGACCTCAGACCAATGGGTCCCTTGAAAGAAGCCATGCACCATTAATCGATTTCTTACTCGTATACTCGGAGCGTTTTGACGATTGGGATCGATTAACCCCCTTCGCGGTTTTTACGTATAATACGAGTATACATAATGAAACTGGTTACACCCCTTTCGAAATAGTTTACGGACGAATCGCTCGTTTCCCAATGAAGATACCTAGGGAGGAAAAATTAGGGACCTATAACCAATACCTACGCGATCTAGTCTTACGCTTGACAGAACTAAAGATAGCGGCGGGTGATAATCAAATTCGCGAAAAGGAAAAATCTAAAGACCAGTATGATAAACACGCTAGACCCTTTAAAGGGAAAGTCGGTGATTACGCCTGGATACTAAACGAACCTCGGGTAGGAAAAGCCGATAGTTATTATAAAAGACCTCTAAAAATCGTTGAAATTTTGAATCATAAGAACGTTTTATTAGAATTACCCAATGGAAAAACAATACGGAAGCATATGGATAAACTTAAACTTCAGGGGTAGCAATATAAGTACAATTACTCACTCATCTTATCTGTTCTATATTCTTCGTCTATACTATTTACTTTGTTCCGTTCTTTCAGGTACTATTTCTTTTAATATGCTTCCTTTCATTTAGTATGTATTTAATCTTACTTTCCTTTCTCTCCGTATTTGCCCCGTCTATTATGGACCCCCAAGCGTATTCTCCAGAAAAGTTAGACAACTACCCAGGAATTTACTACGAAAAAATAGATCCAATGAGAATGAAGAGGGCAGATTGGAAAATATACATATCTATCAACTTTAATTTATTGTTGGCGAAGACCACTGCTATAATTGACCTACAGTCACTACTGCAAAATTGTACTGGACATCTCAATGAGAAAACTTGCGGTAATATAATCGGCATGGATCACATCAATCTGAAGACAATCACTCTTGAACAAGTACGAACGAAGATTCAAGGAGCTATCTAAAACATGGGACATATTCAGCCGCCCGATGTCCAAGGACCCAACAATATTAGGTCGAAAAGACTGGTACCTTTTGGAGGCATAGGAACACTGAGTCATAGTTTATTTGGATTAGTGACCATTGACGAAACTGATAAAATAGAAGCCAACATAGATCAACTATATGCAGACCAAAAAGATATCATTAAACTCTTTAATGATAGAACCCATATAATTACCACAGGAATGGATAAACTGTATAAAATGATGGACGTCCACGGGGACAGAATTTATAATTTAAACCTCCAAATGCGACAAAATTTCAGGAAATTAGAAAATGAAAATGCCCGACTGGAGTACATGTTTTCAATACATTCACTTGGAAGAATGCTAGAGGCAAAATTAGATCATCTTATCAAAAGCTCAGAAAAACTTCTTGAAATTATTCATGCGCTAAAAAGCGGCAAAATACATCCGGACCTTATAGATCCTAACATGTTGCACCAGATAGCAAATGATATAAAATTCATGGTAACGGACTTCGATTTCCCAATTCCAACGGAACACCTCCGAATTGAAGAAATTATTAAAATCTCCAGCATTGACACGATCCAGCGAGAAAGGAAGAAATATATTGTCATTCATTTACCCTTAGTTGACAATCACCAAGCTCGACTGGAAAATCTACATATATTAGACACGAATACCCGTACTTGGCATTAAGTTCGGATCAAAAACAGTATACAGATGGATCACCATTCATTGCAAAGTTGCGTGCGAACGCACTATACCTTTATATGTTCGGTAGAAGGACCTGCTTTAGATGTTAATCTAAATAGTAAATGCGAACTAGGATTACTACTACAACCATCCAGGCATGAACTATTCCATTGTAACATAGTTCTGAGAATACAACGAATTACCAGCTGGAATGATATATCAACGGATGGGTCATGGATATACTCAGCCAACCGACAAGACACAGTCCGAATTGTCTGCCCGAACCAAGTAGACCAAAAAACCGAAATACAAGGGGTAGGGATATTAAGAATTGCCCCGGGGTGCATTGGTTATACCAAGGATGCGACCTTGTTTACGGAAGTAAGGAAAGACAATACAAATGTTTACCTATATCAACCAAATTTAACCCTTAACCTAACGAATCTTTACCCGACACTAACCTACTTATCTGAAACGGATATTAAATTGGAAGAATGGGCCCCACAAGCTGAAACCTGGACCAGCCAAGAAAAAACATTAAGCGACATCATGGAAAAGACGCAAATGATAAGAAATCATAAAAAAATCACAACAACGCAATCAGGACTGATTTATGGAGGATTCAGTATTAATATCCTAATCATCATAATTATCAGTATAATTTATAAATGTTGCATTGCACGCACAAAAGCACAAAAAAATACCATAGTACACGAATCACCTCACGTGCATACACCGCATCCTCGACACCGGCCAATCCCTCATAGCCTCGGACTAACCACGAAAAAGCAAACGCCCGCCTGGATGCCTGAAGAACGACCCAAGAAATAAACTCAAATTGAAATTCTTCACATTCAACCCGTTGGCAAAATCGGAAAACTCTTCGGGTTTACAAATCCAGACAGCGGAGCCTGTATGAATTTTTTTAATCAATAAATTATTGATCATTTGTTTCAGTACCCACTATCGTCATGAGTAACATGTCCGACCATTTCACAATAGACCCGACCTGCATCAAGATACAATACTTGAAGCATAAGGCGCTAAGCGAACTCCTGACACGATTAGAGAGTATCGCACCCATAGAGGAGTTTCATTCTCTACGAAATCTCGCAAACAACAGTACAAGAACTATTCTCTGCAAATTTACTAGAATTAAATATGCGGTTGAAGCAAAAAAAATAAAAAACTGGAACATAAGCGAGATAAGTCGTGGCCGTATTGGAGAACCGAAACCGCTACGACGAAATGATTCTAGGCTTACGGAAAAAACTCGACTATTTTGTCGACTTCCCTGGACAACTGAATAGAGATATAGAGAAGTCTCATTTTTCCAACATTTCGCACAGTTCGGACACCTAGTGTATCATAAAGTGGTACGAGATAACAAAGGAGCCCTTTCTATAGGTTACGCTCAGTACTACAAAGCTGCTGATGCCGCAACAGCCTTAAAAGAATGCGACCCTGTTTACGGCGCCAGATATGCTGATATAAGGAAAAGAAGAATAGGACCATAGTGATGAAACTAGGCACCATTGGCTTTGCGACGAATGGATAGACGCATCAATCTATGAGGATCACGATACCACCTGCAGGTGGCAACACCAAAATAAGCTCAGGGAAGGAAAAAATAAAAAACAATACCCTAAATCAGAAGTGAGAAGAGTGTACAAAATAAACTCCTCTGAAACAAGCCGCCCTAATATAGGATTAAACAAAAATGGACCCTTCACGGATCTTGTTACGCTCACAGAAATTAAATCAATGGACCCTACTCCTAATCTACGGGCAACTTTGCGAAAAGCCCGACGAATTGACCTAACGGAAGAAGACGGGATAACAGAAATCGACCCTGAAGATAGAATATACTTCGAATCAGCTGTATAAACTATAAGCCATAGGAAAATTTATTGACCCTCTCAATTGCATTATTATTATGTTATTTAGTGGACCCATAACTTATAATCTGTGACCTATCTTTTTTTACTCTTATCTATGTTTAGTCTCGAATCGTACCTTTCTCTCTCTTGATTATGCAACTAACCGGACCATATTTTTACCTTAGGATGGAAGAAATTAACGGAATTCGCCTCCGATCTGTTGCACCGGTAGACGACTCCCTCACCACAATCCGAGTCAAATTTAATGACCCACGACAAGAAGCTGCGGTCATCAAACTATTTAGTACCGTGGGAACCATACGATCTGCTACAATGGTAGCAGGCCCATCCTTCCCATCTTATGGAGAAACCATTATTGAATTTCTTCATGAGCATGATTATGCTGCGGCAATATTACGATTCTTCCCATGTACCGCGGGGGAATGGTCACCTCACATTTCAGACGAGAACTCTTCGGAAGATGAAGATGAAACAACGAACCCAATTGGGTTCACACCGCGATCGACCACCACAGCCTACGCGAGGGAGGATGATGCCGACCGACGATTGCACTTCCTCATACCGCACCGAGACGAACAGAACAAACCGTGGCCAGAACAACGGGTCCACGATGACTTCACGCGGTTTGGACCGGTCGATTACATTAAAATATGGCAAGGCTCCTGCGGGCCTATGGGAGTAATAAAATATATATTCGGCTGGAGCGTCACTTCAGCACTAAGTAACCTAAATAAGCGATATAAGGCGAAACATTCGCCACCTCGTCGTCTCACAGCCAAACTCAGGAACAGGTCCATCTATGTCTATCATAGTGCCTGCGGACATTACATTACTAAGACAGAACTGGAAACACATGGGACCATTTGCCGATACCAAAATAGACATGTGCTGAGAACACATTGGTTCTGTGGAAGGCCAGTGTACCTTTCAGATTGGGATCAACATCTACAAGAGTGCAATTTAGGGACCTACGATTACAACGGGTCCCCCTTTGACAATATCAACAAGCTGACCTTGTTCTTACAAACTCCCTCAGCCAATCCAAAGGACCGAAATTTATTACTCCAGGATCAAGCTTCCTGTCTACTAGATTTAGAAGGACTAGACTTAACAGCCGGACATGATAACCGTCAACTTGCGTTGCGCAAGTAATAATTGGACCGAATTAACAAGCTTTTACCTTCTTCTTAATCATCTTGTTTATATATGAATAAAGAGGACCATTTATATTATTTTACTATTATTTATCATTACTATGTATATTGTTATTTTATTCTTGTACTACCCTAATTGGACCTAAAACGTTACCGAGGACGGCAACGATTCTAAGGGGGGAGGGATGTTACGTGACGTCTTATTATTTTACAAATATATACTATCGAATAAAACCTTGTTCTCGGGATTTCCGTTCGGACATAGCATAGCTAGCAGTATTCGTGTGCGCGACTCGGTGGGAATGAGCGGTAGAGGCTGATTCACGCTGAGCCAGCATGCTGGGACTGCATGCTGCAGTCAGCGTGCTTAGCTAGGTAAGACGACCCGCCACGAGAAGCGTAAACATCCGAAGCGTATACGCGAAAGAGAGACGGCATGCTAGGGACAAAGGCTATATAATAAACCAGCGAAAGCAGAGGAGAGCAGAATTAGTCAGTTACAAGCGAGCGCTCAATTAAGAAGGCCGCATATTCTTTTCCTACTGAAACTAAAACTATAATAAAAGTCTGAGTTGTTTTAATTGTTTTGAGTTATAATCAAAAATTAGAAGTATCGAGTGCGATTGCTTCAATAATTTTACATAAACAGAAAATCACAGGAATTATCATTTTTATTTTGCGTGTTACTACGTTATTAGATAAAGAAAATTTTAGACAAATAAAATCATAGCAACTATCATTGTCTTGCGCATTACTACAGCATTGTTAAAACATATTGGACCGATTGAATCTGACCAGATTAAAAGGAAAGGTGATTGGCCATATCACGAACCGAATAATAATTTGGATCAAATTATATTTACTGTAATAATACGAAGTGAGTAATACTATTATATTTTTTTTTATGTAACCAAAAAAAATACTAGATATCGCGACGCGAAAATTACGCGTCTGAGGATATATATATATATATCTCTATTCTGTTTAATTCATTTATGTTATAAAAGAGACTAGAATAAATATTATAATTGTAAACATCTATAAGTGTATCCATATGCTTCCCCCCTATATTAAAGAGAGTCGCTATTACAATTTTGCTTTTAATAAATAACCGAAGAACGTTATAAACGTTCAATTATCTATTTTACAAAAACGATATCGAGTGTCAAATTATAATTAACAAAGATTTCATTATTGACGCGCGAACGGGCCGGGGTGCCCGAAAGCCTGACTACCGCCCGAGTCTAAGGCCGCTCGGCTGTTAAAAGAGCCTTCGTACTGGACAAACTCGACTCGCGTGAGTTGTCACCTATCAGTTGCATAACAATGTCTCAAGTATTATAAATTTTACGTAATAATTATTATTTTCTTTTCATTATAAATACATAAAAGATAAAAATAATTAATAATGGCTTATTAATATAAGATTTGAGATTAAAATAAATTATAAATAATTAAAACTATTTTGTTTTTTCGAAATTAATAATAACAGTTATAGTATCAGTTTTTTTTTAAATATAATTTGCATTGTATTACATACAGCAGTGTATAAAAGAGTAATAATAGTAGTTATTATTTTTTAAACGTAAAGTTAATTCGTAATAAAGAAAAATAACAAGTAATAATAGCTAGTTAAAAATTATTAATTTCAAAAGTGGAAGTTTAATATTGTTATTATTTCTTTTTTAATCATTTACAATTTGTCAATGAGAACAGAAATTATAACAAATAATTGATTATATTAATAGTTATAAATAGTTATTATAGTCTCAATTCCTATACTTATAAACTGTTTACTTTTTTCAATTTTTACTTGTGGTTTAATTTAATTTTTGTTGGTATTTTACTTTGCTATACACTTTATCTTATTTACAATTTTGTCTTATCAATGGCACGAAGAAGATAAGTTATATCAAATTTACGCTCCTTACGATAATAAGACATCCGATACATATTTCATTATTCATAGTAGTTGAAGAAAAGTCAAGTATTTAAAAAGTTGAAGTTTTTTTATAGTGCTGGATTTATAAATAAACTTATTTCTATATTTACATACAAATTTCCCGAACACGAAAATATAGTACATAACAAGAAGAAAAGTTTTTGTCTACTACGTAAGTATTTATGTCACTTATCATATATAATTTTATTCAAATATTTTGATTTTTAAACATGTGAAATATAACTGTTAAAAACGTATGATCGAATTCTATCTATAGACTAGGTTTTCTTTTGTCTTTTGTAAAATTATTCAACTACAAAAAAGAGTATTTATATCTTGATTTTGTTTTAGATTAAAACATGAAGATCAATCCTTTAAACGTATTCAATTTATTATTAGCATATTTTCAAAGTTTACAAATACCAGATAGCGTGATTAATTTGAAAGAAATTAAATTGTCAGACAAGTTGAAAGAAATATTAATAGATGCCGCGTATGAGTTTAATGATATTGATATGGTTGTTGAAAAGACGTTAGATTTTCATGAAGATAATAAAGATATTGATGCTAAAATAATTGAAGATGAAGTGCAACATCACTTTCCTGATCCTGATTTTGCACCAACAAATCAGTGCACAAATGATGATGAAGAAATCACATTTGATTATAAACAAAGAGCCGTAGAATTTTGAAGAAGCAGAAAAAACAAAAACTTAAAACTGGATACTGTACAACATAGATTCAAAAAAGTTTCATCTATAAGTCAACTTAAACGTTGGGCGAAAACAATTAATAAAAATGGAACTTACCGAGAAAAAATTGCGCAAATTTGCCAATACACGTTTGATAATTTAAAAGCCGCTATTGCAGCTGGTACGATAGTGCATGATCGAGATATACGGAAATGGGCATTGCAAGCTCAAAAAATTGTTGGCCATGAAGATATAAGATTTAAGGCTTCTCCAAATTGGTTACTAAAATTTAAAAAAGCTCATAGTCGTAGAATAGTATCTAGAAAAATAAATAAATGTATCACCAAAAAAACATTAGAAAGTAAAGAAGAACTACAAACTAATGCTGATGCTTTTGTAGCTGATGTTAAATCATGTATACCAGAAATCGGCATTGCAAACTTTTATAATTGAGATCATAGTAGTTTCCAATTAAAAATGCACTTAGGAAGAACATTAGCAGTTGAAGGAGAAATGCGGGTGCAATGTCTGGTACAGTCGGTTTCATCGAAAACGCACAGTTATACAATTCAGCCAACTATATCAGCAACCGGGAAACTTTTATCACCACTTTTGATAGTATTAAAAGAAAAAAGTGGTCAATTCGGTCCCATAGTGGAATCTTCATTATTTAGACCAGAAAATGTGCATGTGGAAGCATCTAAATCTGGAAAATTAACGACAAGTTAGTATATTTTTATTTATTATAATGCAATGTCATAAAAAAATGTTGACATTTTTTTATTTTAGATTATTTTAAAATCTGGTTGAAAGAAGTTTTTTACCCAAATATTCGACCTCAATCTGTACTTTTACTCGACTCTTGGAGTGGACATTGCGATAAAGCTGTAAGGGAAACGATGCCGACAAACAAAATTGTTAATATAAAAAAAATTCCCACAGGAATGACAGGGAACATCCAACCACTCGATGTTTATGTATTTCGTATCTGGAAAAACTTCATTCGACGTTTATCAGATCAAGTAATTTTGATGGACTATGAAATGAATCTACAGTTAAGAAATGACATCATAAAAATGCAGTCTCTTGTCCATAACCAGCTTTCTTCACCAAGATATACAAATATTTTTAAATACGCTTGGTATAAAAGCGGCTACATTGCTGAAAAACCAGCTTAAACAGATAACCCTGTTGATTTTAGTTTTGGAGATTCTTGCAATATACATTGCGAAATAGAAGCATGTAAAAATGTTGCTATAATACGGTGTGGTTGGTGTAAAAGATCACTATGTTTCAAACACTTTTTCGATGATTATTATTTCTGTAAGGAATTCGTTGAATGATACATGTTAATTGTTATTGTTATTGTTATTGTTATTACTTCAAGAACTACATCCACGTGGAACGCTGCAGAGGTAAACTAAGTACCTGTACGCATTAGTCTTGGTTCCCTATAGTCATGAATATGCAGACTCACCTTCTCTATCATTTTTTTAAATGATGTAGGAGGATAAAGTTGAACACAATCATGACTGGACCTACAGTTTAAGGTGGAATCCGAACCACCGGAATCACAGTATCACACAAATGAAAATTTCATTTCTGAAAATCTTCACATATCCGGGGCTCGAACCCGCGACCTCTTACACAGAAGCCTGGGCTCTTACCCACTGAGCCACCGTGACCCCAAAAATAAATAAAATAAATTAAAAAAATTAAAAATTTACCAATAAATAAAAAAAAGAAAAAGATGAAAATTATTATGAAAAATCAAAATATATGTAGTATCGCGTACGATGGCTGTTACGTAAATATATTTATGTATCTACATACGAATATAAATATATACTCTTATGTAAAGATCTATAAATGATAATTAGACCTCGTGTTATTCTCGTATTTATTTTTAAGAGATATTTCTCGCCATTTTGGTACTATTAAAATAAAATGTATTAAACATATTTTTATTTGTCATCAATTATGTTTGAGCTACAGATATATTTTATCAAAAAAAATGGGATAACCCACGTACGGTGTAGAAATCAATTATTTTAAGAAAAAGCAACTGATAAACTCAATTCTCCCAAAGTTAGGTCTATTAGCCTACATTTGGTTGGGTAAGGGTGGTTTATGGGGGTTTGGTGGGTTAGAAGCAGGTTGGTTAGTTGAGGTAGCTCGCTCAGGCGTGGGATTCAATTATTTCAGGAAATAACAAACAACTTAACTCGTGTTTCCCAGGGTTAGGAGGTTTAGCCTGATTGTCATTCAGTAAGGGTGGTTTATAAGGGTGGTGGTTAGATAGGTCAGGGGTAGGTGGATAAGAGGTATATTATACAGCTGGGATAACTCGCTTATGGTGTAAAATTCAATTATTTCAAGAAATAACAAACGACTAAAGTTGCTTTTCATAAGATTAGGTGGGTTAGCCTGCATGTGGTTAGGTAAGGATGGTTTATGGGGGTTTGGTGGGTTAGAGGCAGGTTGGTTAGTTGAGGTAGCTCGCTCATGCATAGGATTAATTTATTTCAAGAAATAACAAACGACTAAACTCGTTCATCCCAGGGTTAGGTGGATTAACCTGCTGATAGTTTGACGGGGATGGTTTCTAGGGGGTGAAACACCCCTTAAACATATTTTTTTTTAAATCCGGAAACACGACGATTTAATTTTGGTATTTTCTCATTATCAGTGCGATTTTTAAATCATTCGAGCTGATTTATTATATTACATATTGTTGAGGACGCAAGCGCGCGGCACCTTTATATTTTTTTTTTTACTCGGCCTCTTTCTGTTGCGCATATGGCAGCGGAGTGCTTCGTACGGCAATCCGTGTTTCGTGTTGGGAACGGCGGGCGCTTTGTCGAGTATTTGGACATATGACGGCCACATGCTAATTTTGTTTTGAACGGTCAAGATTTTCGATGGACCGTATAGGAAAAACGAGAGGGAACGTGTTGCGAGCTCGCACCGTCCACGACCAGGCGGCACCCTTCTTCCAAGGCCTCGCTCGGATGACGCGCATGGCTGCTGTCTAAACAGAGCCAAGGCCGTACGCCTCAGCTCAAGAAACGCAAATGCCGTGCATTTCTTGAGGCTGAAATAAGAACGGATGGCCAGCAACGATTACGGTTCGGCGATGGCACGAGGGCTATCCCGAGATCGTCCGGCGATCCACGAGCGGGATGGAAGTTTAAGGGAGGAATTGGTCGCGGAGGGGTGATGAGAGGTTCGAAGGGCGAAGGGAACGGCAGAAGATATGTGCGATAACATTCGTGGCCATGAGGGTGACATTTATTGGGTATTGAAGGCGAATTGTTGTCGTGCACATTTATCGAGCATTTGTTTAATAAAAAATTGATAGTGTAAATGCGCGTCAAGTTGTTTTATACATAACGACGAATGTTATTTCCATGGTTACGAGTGTATTTAAAAGGGGAGCGCAGCGCGTCTCCGCTCGCACTCTCTTTTTTGAATCGTTATACTTAGGTCTGTAAAACATTGTGAACTATAACATTTCGATTCTCTTATTGTGAGCTGTAACATTTCGATTGTGATTGTTTCATTGTGAGCTGTAACATTCGATTCTATTGTGATTATGAACTGTGAATAAAAAAAAAAAAAAAAAAAAATTTGGTGTTTGTGTTGTATCTTCGCGAATAATAAATAAATAAATTACTCCTGCTGAACAATCCCTAACACATATCGTAAAACAGTACGAAAAATAATGTATTTACCCCTATTAAAAAGGGGCTTGCAACCCTTCGGTATAAATGTTATGTCCTTGAAAGCGCCTTTTTATAAGAAATTTTTTAACGTTGAGTTTACTGAAAAATATTCATTTGATGCTGAGAAATTTTAAAAGAACTGATTTTAGGGGTTGATTTTCGGGGTGGAATTCACCCCTTAAAAGTCCTTGTGGGCCGATAAAAAAAACACGTATCTAATTTTTTTTCAAGTACTACAACACATCCCAAAATCATTTAAATCGGTGAGGTCGGGTTGGGGTGGTTCCCTTGTCAGTGCATCATTCTCTCAGAAGTATCAGATATATTCATTCTCTCTATTCCTGTACCAAGAAGGAATTATCTCTGGAGCCAGAAGATTCATTTCTTTCAACCTGGAACGTAGCAGTTCAGATTTACCTTGGGCAGGTCCAAATCTTCAACTAAATTGTTCGAGAAACTTTGCGTGAATAATTGCGGAACTTTATCTTAATCGAAATATACTATTATCATGTGACTTATGACCATCTTCTACGTTTACATTTCTCATTTGCTCCGGGTTTTCTGAAGAATGCTGGAGACAGATTTCACTTCCTTGAAGGGCAATGATTTCTTACCAACAGAAGATTTATCAATCAGTAAAACTGGTTTAGTAACAAACGAGACGTTAGGATAAGAAATTGAATTTTTATTTTTACTATTAAAAACTTGCAGATTAATTATACAAAAATAACAGTCGGTATGCTGCGTGGCTCATGACAGCTGCAATGCAATGGAACCATCCTGTAAAGGACTGTCGGCAGAAAGTGCTGCCAGAAGTTCAAATCAAGTTGAAATAAAAATAAAAGTTCAGAATACGAGGTGTGTTCAAAAAGTAACGAGAATTTTTAAATTTCGCGGGTTTGGAGAGTCCGCTTGTATAAAATTTTTTTTTATTATGTTGGTACACATGCCCCTGAAGTACGATAAAATTTTCAGCAATATTCATTGCTTACTTTTTAAGTGGCAGCCGCTAACGTTTGACGTGTTTTTCGAGCTCGGCGATTTTCGTTTGTGAAAAAAAATGGATCAAAGAATTTGTATTAAATTTTGCGTAAAAAATGAAATAAAGTGTAGTAAAGTTTGTCAAATGTTAACAAAGGCATATAGTGAGTCTGCTATGAGTAAAGCAAGGATTTATGAGTGGTATAAGCGTTTCCAAGATGGCCACGAAAACGTTGAAGATGACGAACGACCCGGACGCCGAAGCACATCAACAACCGATGAAAACGTGAAAAAAGTGAAAGAAATGGTTATGAACGATCGCCGAATCACAATCAGAGAAGTCGTTGATGATGTTGGCATATCAGTTGGCTCATGCCATCAAATTTTTTCGAATGTTTTGGGTATGAAACGTGTGGCAGCAAAATTCGTTCCAAAATTGTTGAATTTCGAACAAAAACAGCGGCGAATGGAAGTTGCTCAGGAGTCGCTAAATGAAGTCAATAACGATGCAGAACTACTAAAACGTGTTATAACAGGTGACGAAACATGGGTTTACGGATATGATGTCGAAACTAAGGCTCAATCGTCCCAGTGGAGGCATTCTGGATCGCCAAGACCGAAAAAGGCTCGACAAGTACGGTCGAATGTGAAGGTTATGCTCACTGTGTTCTTCGATTTTAATGGCATAGTGCATTATGAATTCTTGCCACAAGGTCAAACAATCAATAAGCAGTAGTACCTACAAGTTCAACGTCGTTTGCGTGAAGCAATCCGAAAAAAACGCCCGGATTTGTGGCAAAACAATTCATGGCTTTTGCACCACGATAATGCGCCTGCTCACACTTCATTGCTTGTTCGTGAATTTTTGGCCAAAAACGAAACTGTAACGATGCCTCAGCCTCCATATTCGCCAGATATGGCTCCATGTGACTTTTTTCTATTTCCAAAAATAAAGAGAACATTAAAAGGCCGTCGTTTTACAAGCATAGATGACATTAAAAGCGAATCGCTGAAAGAGCTAAAAGCTATTACAAAGATCGAGTTTCAAAAGTGTTTCGAGGATTGGAAAAAGCGTTGGCATAAGTGTATTGTATCCGAAGGGGACTACTTTGAAGGCGACAACATTAATGTAGATGAATAAATAAATATTTTTTTGATAAAACAAAAATTCTCGTTATTTTTTGAACACACCTCGTACTTTATTTTAGTTTCATACCCGACTAATATTCTGAAATATCTATTCCAACCCAACCTATCATCTATTCGTGGTCGATGCATGAGTCGTAACAATCTAAAGGCTCTAACGTCCTCTATCTCCTTTGAAAAAAAGAAAAATTTAAGTGTATTGTACTATTTTATTTTCAATATGTAAATGACACAATTATGTTTATCAAGAAGGAATTCGTACAACTTACTTTAGATGTTATTAATAGTTTTAATACCATTCAATAAGTTGTTAGAAAATCCCAGAGAGGACACAAAAGATGTCACAACTTATGATGCCACATCATGCGTTACTTTGATTTAAAGTGATACCGTTTCAGCCACATCCATCATCTGGTTCTATTTTTATTGTCGATTCAAGTGAACAACTTTTTTTTATCGTTGATAATGGAAAAAAGTGAGTTATAAAATATTTCTGTTCGAAAGGTTAAACACGGAAAAAATTTGAAGTTGAATTGAATAAAGTTCATAGTAAATTTACTCCTGTGTTAACAATAATTTAGAATTAGGTAATGACTTTAAATATAGCCGTACAGCCACAAAAGTGGAACATTGTTCGGGACGCCATATGGAAGTGACTATTTCTGAAGTGATTCAGAAAATCCATGACATAATTATAAGTGATTAATAAATTAAAGTATGTGAAATAGTTGAAGCTACAGGCATGTCAGAAGATACAAGGTCTGTCCCAAAGGTATCCAACCTCCATCGATTTCTCGGCGCTTGATTTAATCTTTGTTATTCGGAGTATGGCATGCTTCAAAGCAGTCCTCAATTAATTAAATAAGATGCTCATATCGATGTTTCCACTTATCAAAGCACTCTTGAACTTCTGAATTACCATTAGTGCATTTCTCGCATTAGTTTCAACAGTCACTTTATCGTCGAATCGGTATCCCTTAAGCGGAATTTTCAAACGAGAAAACAGCAAAAAGTCGCAGGGAACTATATCGGCATTGTATGGAGGCTAGCGGAGCTGAGCAACACTGTGTTTCAATAAATACTAGTGCACAAGGTTTGATACGTATACTGGAGCATTGTCGTGAAGAAGAAGCCAGTCACTGGTTTCCCAAAGTTGCGGTCGTTTTATCCTGATTGTATCACGTAATATTTTAAAAACTTCAACGTAGTACTCTTTGTTGATTGCCTGGCCTGTAAGATCATATTCACACAATGCCCTTATAATCGAAAAAAACAATCAATATTGACTTGATATTGCTTCGACTTTGACGGGCTTTTTTCGTCCGAGGCTCGGATGGAAGCTTCCACTCTAAAAATGGTTGTTTTGTTTGCAACATTTCAATAGTTTCTGCACAAGTTTTATCAAGATTAAAGTAAAATTTTATGTAAATTCGCTGTTCGGTTCGTTCTGCCATTTTTAGCAATAAACGAACTGCGAAGAACACAAAATGTTGTTGTAAACAAATAAACATTGCGCGAGAACTAAGACGTTACATCGGTATCTTGGGCTACTGTAGAGAAGATTAGAAGTTGCTGGTAATGTTTGTACCATCCACAGGTCGCTTGAGTCTCTTCGTGCGAAGATATGAACGTAGGTCAGATACTTTTGGGACATACCTCGTATAGTCGCGTCAACTTTGCATCCAAATTTTGTGTGCAAAAAATTTTTGCAATATGAGTGACACGTTTGCTTTGAGTGAAGAATAAACCCAATCGTATAGTCGACTCTGAGGATATTGAAGAGCGTTTTTATCTTAATCCTGAGGAGTTTTTACGTCGACATGTAACGGTTGATGAGACATGGATACAGTACATTACTATACTTCAAAGACAAAAGAACAGTAAAACATTGGCCTTTCAAAAGGTAAACAGACTCTGAAGAAGTCAAAGACAATGAAATTAGCCGGCAAGGTGATAGCCACGGTCTTTTAGGATGCACGCGGTATTATCTACATCGATTACTTGGAAGAAAAAAGACGGTAATTTTAAATTTTAATTCAAACCATACAATACATCAGAAGAAAAACATTGTATCAAATTGAATTGATAGGGGAATGAAACGTAAATGGTTTATAAATTCAACTGTATAGTCATCGTAACAGTATGTATATAGGGCCGGGCTGGTCCAGTGAGTGATTATACCTCACTGGGCAAATGTTAACTTCCAATATCCTCGACCGTGCCCGATAAAAACGATGTCCGTCGCGTCAATGCTCTGGGCAACAACGCTATAACGAACACGGGGAAGAGGAAGATATGGCTCACAAATGACGCAAAAGATAATGGTATTATGTCGATGTGCCCAACCATTAATCCAATTAATAGATCCAAGATGTGATCTGGGAAGTGCGTAGTATCAGGCGGGAAGCCTCCATTGTCCAATTGGAGATAATGGATCTGGACTGCGCTACGACTCCGGAAGACGTAACGGACGCGCTCAGACGAGAGTCGGGACGAGATGCGAACTTCCGGATCCATATTTTTGGTCCAAACCGCGCTGAGTAGTATATGGCGGTCTGCGAACTAGAATCGCGGAAAGCCGGGGCTTTGCTTCGGCGTGGTCGGATTGGAATTGACTGGGTGTACTGTCGCGTTCGGAATAGACTGACGGTGATGAAATGTTACAGATGCCTGAGGTTCGGCCACGTGAAGAACGAAATGCTGCCACAAATGTGCCTCATCCAGACACTATGCAACGGAATGTAAAAGCAAACCGGTCTGTACACAGTGCCCCGAGGCCGGTTGCAAGGATGTCGTCCATCTCGCCGGAAACGGCAGGTATGCCATGTTCTGAGCCACGTTGGAGGAGTACACCAGGTGGGCCGTAAAACGGACAAAATAGTTCAGGGAACCCTCAACCAAAGTAGGACCATAGACATGCCCCTACTTTAGATAGCCGACGAATATGACGCGGACATTCTGATCCTATGTGAACCATACAGAAGAAGGATAAGCCAGACATACATCACGAATGAGACAGAGACCACAGCTATCTAGCTAAGGGGAACCACCTAATCTAGAGTCTCCAACCGCGGTGTCGGAGACGACTAAGTCTGGGCTACAGTCGGCGCTGTCATTTATCTTAGCGTCTACTTGACACCTAACTGCACCATGATGGCGTTCGAAAGGAAGGCGGCACTCCTAGAAGATGAGATCAGAGACCTATCCGGGAATGTCATCGTTGCGGGGGATTTCAACGCGAGAGCGATCAAGTGGGGAATAAATAAAATGAATCTACTATCTAAATCTGAAGAATATGGTGGATGGGGCAGCAGTTCGTAGCATAATTCGACCAATTTGGCCATGGCGACGGCGGAGGTGTGAGCCGGTGCGTTGTCATGGTGGAAGAGCACTTTTTTCTTCGCCAAATGGGGCCGTTTTTTCTGCAATTCGACGTCGAATCGGCCCAATAATTCGGCATAGTACAGCCCTGTGACCGTTTTGCCGCTCTCCGTCGATGTAGATCACACCTTATGAATCCCAGAAAACGGTGGCCATCACCTTTCCGACCGATGGGGCAGTCTTCGCCTTCTTCGGAGCACTTTCGCCGGGTAAAGTCCACTTTTTCGACTATTCCTTGGTCTCTGGTGTATACCAATGGATCCATGTTTCGTCGACTGTCACAAAATGACGCAGAAACTCCTTCGAATTGCGCTTAAACAGCGTCAGACATTGCTCTGAAGTTGTCTCACGGTTGCGCTTGTTGTCCGGAGTGAGCAAACGCGGCACCCATCGCGCCGACAGCTTTTTTATGCCCAAAATTTCATGCAGGATATGACCCACGCGGTCTTTTGAGATGCCTACGATCTTAGCTATCTCGCGCACTTCAATCGTCGATCTGCCAATACGAGATCGTGAATTTTTGTCACGTTATCCTCCGTGGTACCCGTTTTCGGAGCACCTGGACGTGGCTCTTCAAAAATCGACGTGCGACCACGTTGAAACTCGTTAAACCAATTTTTGACGGTTGCTATCGAAGGAGAAGAGTCACCGTACACAGCATCCAAGCGCTTTTTGATTTCGCTGTGCGATTTCCCTTCCAAAAACAAGAATCGAATCACCGACCGATACTGCTCTTTTTCCATTTTTCAAAAATCAACGGACACACTTGCTTTCACACGCTCTCAAAAATAAACTATACCTCCGATCCGGCTGAAATCTTGACAGTAACCATCGAGACGGTTCTACTACGTGATAGAATATTTCTTTTGTGAGAGTGGCGCCATCGGGCGGTGAGGCTAAGTACTTATCGGACCACTCTCGTACGCTGACGTACAGATGGCCAGGGATCGGAGACTCCATTCTTGACGTGACGATGACGATGAACAGAATCCAGCCACAGCTGAGGGGGTAACGAGTGATTGAAGACTGTACAGTCAATGATCACCAGTACATCGCCTTCGAAGTGGCGGGACGGACAGAAACAGGGCGAACGAGAATTCACTAACCCCCGAGATAGAACCTATGTAAACTCGACGAACAAAAATTTAAATTTTTGGAGGATTTGATGGCAGCACCAGCTCCAGGGGCAGAAATTCCTCCCGAGCTAAAGGACCGGCGAGCACAATGCCGAAACATCGACAAATACAAAAAATACAATCACAATACTGGTGGACTGATGAGATACCGAGTTAGGCAGGATATGCTTGGCAAATCGGCGACGAAGAACGAGAAAGCAATACCGGACAGTAAGATGTGATGCTGGAGGAAGCCCGAGGAGGAGGGAGGATCCCAAGGGAACCGGGTATAAGATTGTGATCGGCAAACTAGGGACTCGAGTTTCACCGAAACTCAAAGATGCCGAAACAACAGGACGGATTGTTGACAGATTGTTTCTGACGCATCCGATTCAGACGAACGTGACGGACGACGTGAACGCACCGGCGCCCCCATCTTTGCCTCTGAGGAGCTCACCAGAGCAACGAATACGATGAAGACGGGCAAGGTGCCGGGACCAGACGGAGTACTGACTGAGATTCTCCGACTCGTGGCTCGTCTACGGATGGAGATACTTCTCGACCTGTACAATACGTGCTTGACGACAGGAACGTTCAGCGATCGCAAGATCGGGGAAACGGCAACTGTTAATGGCAATAGTTCATTCGATCCTTCTATACGGCGCGAAAATATATGTAAACTCCCTGAAGATAAAGAAATACTGTAAGACGATGATGATGGTACAGAGACAGGATGCACTGCAAATCGCTTGCTCCTACCGAACAGTTTCTTCGCAGGCTGTTTTGGTGGTGGCTGGCGTAATACCCGTGGATCTCCTGGCTTTTGAAAGAAAAAGGATTTACGGGAGCAGCGCGGACAAAACGAAAGAACGCGACAATCGCCGAGCGTGATAGGACGATTGACATGTGGCAAGGCCGATGGACAGAAGAACGAGCTGATAACTGGACGAGACGACTGATACGGGACTTGAGGCTGTGGCTCGAAAGGAAATTTGTCAATGTAAATTATTACGTCACTCAGCTCTTGACGGGTCACGGGTACTTCCGACGGTACCTTCAAATATGAACAGAGTACGAACACTATACTGCAAGTACACGTAGACACAAACGAGACAACACGGAACACACGTTTTTCACGTGTGACCACTGGACAAGACTCAGACGAGAACCAGAGACAGCATCACCTCCGATAACATTGTGGAGATAATGCTGCATGAACCCAAATGGTGGCGCTTACGGAAACGATACTGAGATGTAAGAACGCGGACGACTGCTTGACAGATGACTGAGCAGACGGAGTAATGCAACGTAACGAGATACGGTGAAACGACATGAATGGACGAACATAGACAGAACCTCAGTCAGAAGTAATATCAACATAGTCACTGGCTGGGGGAAAGACATCAAGAAAGTGGTGGTTTAGTGGGTAGACCTGTTCTGTTTAGGAGTCCAACATACCTCTTTAGTCAGCAAAACTAAGGGGAATCCGTAAAAAGGATTCCGCAACTCCTTGTAAAAAAAAAGAGTATGTATATAGGAGAAAGCATAAAGTCATCTAGGTATGGTGGCTCAGTGGGTAATGAGTACATGTGAAAATTAAAAAAAATGAAATTTTCATGTCTGTTACCATAATTCTGGTGATTAAGATTTCACCTTAAACTGTAGGTCCCGTCATGATGCGTGTAAAAGTTCCTCCTTCTGCACTATTTAAAAAGATGGTGAGGCTGTGGGTTTACATACTCATGATTATAGAAAACCAAGACTAATGCGTACAAGTATCTAGTGTACCTCTGCAGCGTTCCAAGTGGACATAGTTCTTAACGTTAAAATAATAATAACAACAAATATTTAGAAGCATAAGAGGTCGTTATTAAAAATTAATTTTTCACAGAGGTCAAGTATAATAAATTACAACCAGTTTTTAAAATTACTTTAGAAAATCCGAATCATATATTTTATTAAGATAATACATTAATACTAGAGAGAGAAAATAATTTTAATGAAAGAAGGAATTGTGAAATGCTAAAAATAAAAATTTTAGCAACACTATTTACATAAAGGAAGATATTTTATTTTTTAATTTCCAATGAAACATACTAATTTTAAACATTAAACGGATGAATAGTAACAAACCTGATTTACAAACCATTTAGGCCGCACGTATTTCGTTTTTATAAGATTAAGGAAGGCATAAAAACGCAACCTTAACCTTAACCTCGTCTTCTAAATAATATTTTTAAGTAGAAAATTGTTAAGTGACAACTTATTCACTGTTGGAAGTTTTCATTTCTTACTTCATGCTCTCTCCTATTCAGCTGCATTTTACTTAGAATTACGAGCGAGATATAATCATGTACAATCGTATTTTAAGCATTTATTGTTTCTCAAAGACAATCATTCAAATATTTAATAGCCTTTATTTTAATCATTTAATCGAATTACTGATACCAATAAATAGGGTAGATTTATAACAAATAATGAAATATGCTTGACTTGTCGGAGAATTTATTATTACGAATTACATATTGGACTTTCAAGAAGAATTTTATGTAAATATAGGATCTAATAAATATATTGGGCAATCTAATAATATTATATCGGACCAAAAAAAAGAATTTTGGCCCTATTAATAACAGTAAATTAATTACATATAAGTAGTTTCGAATTAATTTATCTCATTAATATTATTTATTTATTTCCATCATTTGACGAAAATTTCAATGATTACGAGTTTGCGTATTCTCTTCATGCATTACAAATATCGACGCTACGCAGCGTTTACGATTCGATTTAAAGTATTTAATATCGTGCATTCTGATAGGAAGTCAAGTGAAAATATTACTAACCACCCGAGATCGAAGCCACTCGGAGTTAAAAAGTGTCTCGTGCTTATGCGCGACTGCGCCTTTCTGACCCTCCGCTTATTTAAAAAATCTTTTCTACAAAAAGTCAAAGATATGAGGTACATTTATGATCCAAGAGGTAGTAATCTTTATTTTGTTTTGAAACGAATGATCAAGTAGAGTATAAATTAAGAGACATTAAATTTTTTTCGTTAAAATAAAAATAACATTTATTATAGTGTATACAAATGTAAAGACGTAAAGACGTAACATGCTCATTAGAATTAAAAAATAAATTGCTATTCAAGCAGACAGTTTGTAAATAATTTAATTTTAATAATCCTTGCCTTTTTTCCTAGCTGCTGTGACGGTAAACGTCTTGTTTGCGCTACCGTCTCGATCACGCGGTTGCCTACGAGGGCAGCACCTACCGGCCGAGGAAAACGGAAAACGGAAACTCGGTACGATACGGGAGGGAACGCGCGCAAAGGTGAAAGAACCAGTCGAGGATTAGCCATCCGAGCATCAAAAGCGCAGAGGAGCCAGACATTCGTAAATAATTGTTAATTCGCGTTAGAAAGCCAGCGAGTTCATAGATATTTGCCGTTATCGTTATCGTGCACAGTGAGTGGAGACAGTGCTATCGTAGGCCAACCACAAGGTTGTGGAACCCCTCCACCCTACAGATTAAACATTTTATAGAGAGAGAGAGAGAGAGAGAGACGGCAACCTGAGATACCGGAGGCGATAATAACCTGCTTCCCCTGATAGTGCCACCATACATTTAAGGTAAGCTAGCCAGCTTTGCGTCGCGATTTATGTCAAACCACCGCGCTTGATTGCTTTCCCCTCGTACCGCCGATTATGCGAAAATCGGTAGCGTGCATGCAAATGAATGTCGCGAACAAAGGATTGTGAACGAACCGGCGATACATGATATTGTCGCGCGCGCCGTATAAACATAAACACGCGGGCCAAGCGTATTGTAGAGTTTATTGAAAATAAACTAGTCCATGTTTCATCGAAACGATAATTTACTGTTGTCATTGTCATTAGTAGTAAGTTGGTTGACTGACTCCTGTCCTCTCCTGCTCTCCGGTTAGCAAAACGTGAATATTTCGATCTCACCGCGCGCATTCCGGCACGACTGCGCATCGCGTGAGATAAAGAAAATAAAACGGATGATACCCCGTTACACTGCATATTTTTGAATTATTTTTTCAAAATTTATTGTACTTAATAATTCACATTCAATTTTTAACCTCGTTAATGCTGATGATTTCTCATCAGACATTTTTAAGTGATAAACATTTTTAACTCTTTTTAATATTGAAAAAGTACGTTCTACTTCGCAATTAGCAATTCGGATTGTTACGTATATTTTATTTTATACGCTATACAGATATTTGGAAATACATCAATCATATTACACTTAACAATTCAATTTGAAGCTGCCAAAGGGTTCCAATTTTCACATCTTTCGCCGCCATTGTTATAGAGAGAATCATTCATTTTTACTAATGGTATGAATTGTTTGAGTTCATTTGAAATAGTCATATTTAATAGTCTTTTGAATATATTTCAACCAACCGACTAGCCTATCTATTACCGCATTTTCCATTTCGTACAGTTTTAAAAAAAAGTCGAATGTAGACACTATATGCGAATAAGCTTCTCTTCTTTTCCCTAATTCTACATTAAATTTATCAACTAATACATAAAAAATATCAACCCTAAATTTGTTAGCTCTCGTTAGATGTTTTAGTTTGAATAGACCTATCAGCTAATTTTTTTGTAATTTGTCTCTTTTTTTTTTTGAATATTGTACAACAACGAATGTATCCAAATTTCTTGCTTCAGTTCCATACTTCAAAAAATCATTGTGCAAATTCTGAACAAGCAAAAATAAGAGCATATCGTATATTGTATATAAATCCAATTTTACTTTTTAGAGATAATTATTCACACTATCAAATCTACTTAAAACTTAATGCCAGAACACAGTCATAAATGCATTTTCAAATAGAGTCAATTTTTTTAGCAAAAAACAAAGCTTCTAGGCGGACATCGGCGCTTTCTGTGATAAATCTTGAGTTAAATAAATATTGTTTGATAAATACGACTGTAACTATTCTTCATATATTTTGTTGTATCGCTATGATGTGATCAATAGGTAGTAGATAGACTGTGCAAGTGAGCTTTGCCTTGTACTTGTAAAACTTCCCATCGATACGTAGAACACGTAAAAAAATTATAAATCAGTTGCAGTAAACAAAAAAGTTAATAAGGATTATATAATTTTCAATACTACACTCTCCAATCAAAATAAGTGAATACCTGGTACATGGAACGTAAAAAGCCACTTCATTCTCCTTTACTATATGTGCTTACAAGCCTTCATATTGCCCGGACATATTACGAGCGTTATCATATGATTGAACTCTATAATCATTTATAAATATGTTATGTTCTTTAAATCTGATAATTCATTTTTCAAAGATTTGCTTGTACGACTATGTATTGGAATAAAGCACAGAAATCTTTCATAAACATGTGAGTTAAAATAATAGCGAAATATTACCGATAGGTGATCTGCATGGGCTATGTCAGATGTAGAATCCATAATGAAGTCCTAGTATTTATCATTCTTCTTTTCACGTTTAATACATTCTAGTAAAATATCTCCCATTAAAACGATCAATTTTTCTATCACAGTTTTTGACAAATATGAGATATTTCCTCTTTCTTTATTGCCATAATTATATGCTGTTGCCAGAAAGGATCAAACTCAGTAATCAATTCTAAGACGCCAAGTAGTTTCCAATGTTAGGCGAATTGAAAAGCTTATCTGAGCCGCGAAAAGTTAGGCCTCTTTCATGAAAAAAATGAAGATTTGTTACAACTCTTCTTCAGATTTCTGCGAAGTACTGTGTTTCACTTTCCAATCCATTTATCATATTTTTATCGACGTGTTCTTTTTTCTGTATGAACTGCAAAAAATCAGTCGTGTATTTTCTGTGCTTTACTAATTTCGTGAGATAATATTGATATGTCAATTTTTTTCCAATTTGAAAATTCCTATTTCACAAAGACACTGGTGTAGTTTGGCTCATTAGCAAATAATTTACAGTGATAGCAGAATATTATCCCAGTCGATTCAGAATACATAATCCACTTTCCGTCAGTTTTTTCACCGTTCTCTAATATTTTCACAAAATATTTCAATGAAAAATATTTGTTTTCATTATTATATGTCCGCTGGGAATTTCAAATAGTCAAATGTTTATATTAAACAAATTTGTATTCTTTATCTATATAATATTGACGTTCATTATCAGAAAGATATAGGGGCCAGAAGGCAAGATCTTCTTGCTGTTCAATAAACAATAACTTTTTATCATGATATTAAGAGTTTTCAATTTCATCATATTTGTATTATTTATGATTGAAAAATGAAAATAAAAATGGCTTTGATATTAAAAAACTATTTACCTACCTACAACTATTTCAATTGATTTTTCTAAACATAACTCATCATTCTCAATCTCAGCTGTTGCATGTTTAGTTTCTTTATCGCTACGAGTATTGGCCGAGATAGGATTTACATCAATGGAAACATCAATCAAATCACTTGTAACCACATTCGAAAGTTTATCGTCAGTCACTGTAGTGCTATTATTTTCAAGTGGATTTGATTGAGATATTATTTCAATAACATTTTCAATGTCTTCACATAATTTCTGATTAACAAGAACACTCTCATTTGATGCATGCTCGGATTCATGAACGTTACTTTCTTCATTTTGTTGATTAAGCTCAGTTAAAAAACTGTAGTTAACTTAGATAAGGATTTTACGAATGTTTCTTTTACTTTTACTTTCTTTGTTTTTGAGCATCACCCTCAAATTTCTTGTGCATCTTAATTTCAATCTAACAACAACGTAGACTAAACGACGTATACTTGAGTGCCATGCGTGGCGCATGTTTACAAGGAGGTAGACAACTGATATTTGTTGCACGATGAACAGGTACGCGCACGTCAATTGTCAACTGTGAACAGACGCTTTTGTTTTTACACGAAATTGTTAAAGTCGCGAGACGTGCATATATAGCTATGCGTCTCCAAGAAACGATTGTACACAACGCAGCAGTCACATTTGTGACGGTGAGCTAATACTCTAATGGTAAAACTTTTTTTAATTCTTAGAATTAAAACCAAAAACGGTTAAATTAAAAATAATTAAATTAAAACCAAGAACCTGTTGCCCGTGAGAAGGAGGGACTAGGTTGAGCGTCACAGCAAAAATTTTTCTATATAGTTTCCAAATGGCAATAAAATGTAAACCGGACTTAGTTTCTGGCTTAGGCACCCTCTTTTTATATTTCTTCGCCCGTCGCTCTCTTTCGCTCACATGCAAAGAGGATGCAGCCTCCGTGCACGTATCTGGTAAGCGTACACATGTCGATTAAAGGAGAGGGCCATAAAACTGCGACTACATCCTATTCTCTACTTTTTCTAATGAATTTTTCTTCTTATAAGATGCTCAAATGTTTATCATTAGAATAAAATGAAAATCAAAAATTGTCCAAATTCAAATATTAAACTTACACGTTATTTAGCAAATAATTATGACTCCTTAAAACCTCTTATTGAATTCTCGCTCTGGGCTAGGTTTAGCCAGAAAACAAAGAAGAAAAACGAAATTTTTTTATTTTAATAGGGATTTCTGCGATTTGACGGATTAATATCCTATGAAATTAGATTAAAAATTATTCTATAAATATCTTGTCGAGATGCGTAAATTTTCGAATATAGTTTCCGTTTAAATTCAATTTAATTAAAACAATATAATTAATAAATAATAAAATTTTATATTTAAGATAACAATAACTTGTAGTAAAGATTTGTAATGAAGCTTGCGAGCTTGCAAACTCTTCCCCTTATTTTTGTATAAACGATTACTTATTAATTGTATTTTACAGCGAATTTAAGTTGTATTTTTGTTGTTAGTATAAAATAGTCTATAAGTATCGTTATGATTAAGATTAAAACCGTAAAATCTTGCGCATCAACATTTATAAATAATAAGCGTCATTAATGCGCGCAAAGAATATTTTAAGAGCCATCTCTTGAGTCAAGGCCCGCACTCCGATATCTGCGTCCACAATTTTCCCCATTCCTCCGCTCCAATTAGGGCCCGGAGACTAAACAAGGGAAAATCGAAAGAGCTTATCAAGCCAATTAGTAGGTGACTTCCCACTCCACTCTTCTAAAAAATGAGGGGACGAGAGGGACTTGCCTCCCAACCACCCTCAGGATATAAAAAGGGCCGTATGAGACAAAAATTCATTCGTGCCGCCAACAAGAAGAACCCAAGAGAACCAAGAAGCCGCCAAAAAGCAAGTGACAAGCTAAAAAGTCAAAGAGCCAGTTTCAACTAGAGTGCCAGATCGTACCCGAAAGAAAACAAAATAAAGTAGTAAACCAAAAAAAATATATATAGAATTCAATGAGAGGTTTTGGGGAGTCATAATTATTTGCTAAATAACGTGTAAGTTTAATATTTGAATTTGGACAATTTTTGATTTTCAAAAATGTATATAGTTTGTCTCTCTGTCTCTTTTCTACCTCTCTCAAATAGCTCGCAAACCTCTAAAAGAATTATTTTCTTTGGTATCTAGAGAATACTATTGATAGGCTCTAGATACGATCCTTATAGAAAAACCGGATTCTACTATAGATAGGACTCTGGATACGTCTTGTCTTTGGATTACTACCATCTATTGAAATCCAAAAGATAGAAGTATAAGGAATAGTGGTACTTTTCCTTTCCGAAAAGTTTTTGATAGTGATCCATGCTAGTTTAGGTAAGAAATAGCAGTTCTGGCAACAACGGAACCCTGAGGCTGCGCATACCTGAGCTGTGTCGTTGCCACAACGTCACACATTTTAGTTATAAATATTCGCTTTTTCTGTTACGGCACTCATTTTCATGATTTTACATTAAACAAATATGATGCTGAAAATATAAGCTTCATACTTTATTATTTACTAAAACTTTATTATTTGAAAACCTTTTCATATTATTAGCTCTGTGTCATAAGAAAACTTAAAACGGTTTAAAAAAAATTAAATCTTTTTCGGAAAATCCTATCATGTTTGATAAGCTAGCTTGATCCGGCTCTGCGTTTACGAGTGATTGCGTCCTTCTGGTCCTCCGCTCGTATCAACTGATAACAGAGCGTGTTTTTCCTTACTATTGATAGTCTACAATTATTTAAATAAATTTTTTTGTATTTTATTTCATTAAACCGTTTTCTTTGTAAAACTATTTCAAAAACGTGACGGTAAATTACGAGTATATCAAGCGTTTAGAGCTATAGATCGCACCGACCTTTAACATTTTCCTTTTCTGGTAGTCTTCTCGCTGGGTGAACATAAAAACTCGATATGTGTGTGCGTGTATATATATATTGTAACAGGCTGCCATTTAGTCCGTAATCTCGTAAACGTACCTTTATTTAAGACTAGACGACGCCTAGTTATCTCTGTGCTCAAAGCACAGCAACCTACCTTGTCTCGGAGTGCGCCTGCGCAGAATCTCTTTACTATTCCGAGCTGGGTTCCCCCAACTCGCCGCTTGGCGGCGCTGTCGCCCTTACTAGTAGCGCTCGTGCGGCCGCCGCTGGAACCTAGGTTGACGATTCCCGCCTACCGATATTCACGTGATTCGTGCTACGCTACCGGCGAATTCGAATCGACTGTAAACAAATACTGACGCGACCTCCGGACAAAGGAATGACACAATAACGACTATTTAATTTGAAGATGACAATCAATATTCACTTTATTTATGCAACTTAGTTACACGAGGGTTTTGCCGAGAGACTTACGCACGCTTGCGCGAATGACAACACACGCAGATTGAGAGAGAGAGAAAACCGCGATTACCGCGAACTAACCGCTCGCACGCAACAACTAATTTTCCTCGCGCACGCTGCGCGGGATCGCACGCAAATTACAACGGTAAAAAGGGGAAGGTGCACCTACCACGAGAACGATGAGGATACGGTGGCCAACCGTATCCGAACGACAAATCGCTAGAACGCCGCTTCGCTGCTCGCTGCACCGCCTCGAATACTGTTGCTGCTGTTGTTGTTGCTGCTGTTGTTGCTGCTGTCACTGCTACTGCTGTTGTTGCTGTTGCTACTGCTGCTATTGCTGCTGCTACCGCACCCAGCGCACTGCACCAAAGTTCGCTTTGTTCTCGCACTGTCACCAGGAAAACGTACCGGCTCGGAAATGGAGGTTAGCTCGACGCTGACAGACTGAGTGGCACAGTCATACTGCCGGTCGGAGCCTCCCCTCTCGGTCATTGCCCCTACGCGCTCTCTCTCTCTCGCGAACCGAACGCGGCTCCTCTCGTTTAGCCGCTCATTAACCTCGCGCGAGTCTGACGATTTTCGGTAATCGTTGCAATATATTGCAACGATTACCGAAAATCGTTTCGACTCGCGTAGGTTAAGAAGCGGCTGAGCGTAGCAGCCGCGATCGGTTTGAGAGAGAGAGGGCGCGTAGGGGCAATGACCGGGAGGGGAGAGTTCGACAATCAGTATGACTGTGTCACTCAGTCCGGCTACATCTAGCTACCGTTTTTTTGAGCTGCCACGGGTTCCTTAGTTGTGAGTGAGATCCAGGAAGCGGACAGAGTTCGAGTGCGGAGCGTGAGTGAGGGCACAGCCCCGGCAGCAACGCAACAGCGAGCGGCGGAGAACAACAGCGGCAGAGTAGCGAGCTTGGGAGCGGCTAATCCGCAGCTAGTGCGTCGGATACGGTTGGCCACCGTATCCCCAACAACTCCGCGGTAAGTGCACAAGATTATTTGTTGTAATTGGCGTGCGATCCCGCGCAGCGTGCGCGGTGAAATTGTTTAAAGCGTGCGAGCGTTTAGTCCGCGACGATCGCGAGTTTCTCTCTCTCTCTCCTCGTTTACATTGTCAGTTGATTTAGCGTGCGTGAGTCTCTCGGCAAATTCCCCTTGTAAAAGGTTAGATTCAATAGATCGGTCAGTGATCATTCCTAACAATAGTATTGTTTTGTCTTTCCTTTGTCCGGGGTGCATGTTATTGTTTACGTCCGATTCGAATAAGCCGGTAAGATAGCACGGATCGTGTAGGCATCGAGAGAAGCGACTTGCAAACTGAGTTTCCAGCAGCGGCCGACGGAGCACTGCTAAGCAAGCGCGACAGCGCCACCAAGCGGAGAGTTCAGGAACCCAACTCAGATCGGTAAGGGAACTCTGTGCAGGCGCACTCCCGGACAAGGTAGGTTAACGTGCTGACGGCACGTAGATAACAAGGCGTCGTTTGACCGAACTAACGAATAGGTTTAATAGGTTGAAGGTTAAATGGCAGCCTGTTACAATATATATATATATATATATATATATATATATATATATACACACACACACACACACACACACACACACACACACACACACACACACACACACACACACACACACACACACACACACACACACACACACACACACACACACACACACATTTGTATGTGTGTTATTATAATTTATAATTTAATATTCAATTTGATATTTGAACCTAAACTAATGATTTCTTTGTTTATGATTAATTTACCTGATCGTTATAAATCGAAATAAAAACGATGGAACAACCGATCTTGAAAATACTGACCAGTGTGTCTGCCAGCTTTACGCTTCAGAATATTATTCAAAGAATTTCCGAATTTGACAGTAAAAATATTCCCTTGCAGGATTTCATACAGGATATACGTAATAAAAAATAACTCGTGAGAGGTTAAGAACCAAATTTTTTCCGGTTAATTATAGTGAAGTTGCGGACCAGATGGAGACTGTATTTATGAAAAGATATAGCAAATACTATAGAGGAATTAATTAAAATATACGAGGTCTGTCCGGAAAGCATCGGGCCTACGTTTATATCTTCGCGCCACAGTGTTCGAGCAACCTCTACCGGACAGAAAAGTCAAGAGTAAAACCTCACGAATCTATTGGTTACTTACTAATACCTGCCGGACGTAGAGTTCATGCGTAGCGTGTCTTTGTTTACAGTGCCTTTTTCACGTTCGTCGGATTTTGATATTGTCAAAAATGACTGAAAAACGAGATCAACGAATTGGCATCAAATTTTGCTTTCAACTCGGAAAAACGAGTTCAGAAACTATTAAAATGATGCAAAAGGCCTTCGGAAGCGAATGTATAAGCAAAACACGAATAATAGAGTGGTTAAACAGTTCAAGGATGGTCGCACTTCTGTTGTTAGTGATTCTCATTCCGGCCGACCTTTGACGACAAAAACCGCATATAATATTGAACGGGTGCGACTTGCAATCGAACAAGATCATCGTGTGACTGTGCGAGAACTAGAAGAAGACCTTGGGATACCAAAAACTATCATTTCAGAAATTTTAACCGAAAATTTAGGAATCAAACGCGTGTGTGCGAAATTCATCCCAAAATTGCTCATAGCAGAGCAGAAGAACATTCGCTTAAAAATCGCTCTGGACAATCTGGAAATGGTCAATAATGATGATAATGTGCTTAGAAAAGTTATTACAGGTGATGAATCATGGGTTTATGGTTATGATCCTGAAACAAAACAACAATCTTCACAGTGGAAGCATTTTGAATCGCCAAAACCAAAAAAAGCACGTCAAAGTCAGAACAACGTTAAGTCAATGTTGATTGTTTTTTTCGACTGTGAAGGTGTTGTACATCACGAATATGCACCAACAGGTTAGACAATCAATAAAGAATACTACGTTCAAATTTTGAAACGTTTGCGTGATGCAGTAAGAAGAAAACGGCCGCACTTTTGGAAAAGTGGTGACTGGCTTCTCCATCACGATAATGCGCCAGCGCATTCATCCAATCTTATGCAGCAGTTTTTGAGCAAACATAATATCGCATTGCTTCGACAACCTCCATACAGTCCCCACATAGCCCCTTGTGACTTTTGGCTGTTTCCAAAACTAAAAAAATCACTCAAAGGACAACGATTCGATGACAAAACAACGGTTGAAAACAATGCGACGAGTGTACTTAAGGCTATCCCTAAAAGTGAGTTCCAGGACTGTTTTGAAAAGTGGAAACATCGATGGAACCATGTTATTCTATCAAGTGGGAATAACTTTGAAGGATGCCACCCACCAGATGATAAAGAATAACGCTAGCATGAAAATATAAAGGTAGGCCCGATACTTTCCGGACAGACCTCGAATGTAGAAATACGGTATCAGTAAGTGAGGTTACCTCGTAGTTCATTTCTTACTGTTCTAGTTTGAAATATGTTTTGTAAATATGTAGATTTGGTAATTTCGGCGTATCACGAAGGATCTCAAGCGGTTAATATCTTTTGAATCTAGAAAAGAATAGCCCAAGAAAGTGTTTTAAACGCCAGACACTCAAAATCTATTCGAACCAGTAGAATAGCGCTGTACATGTTGTGATGTTAATATCACCTATTATTTATTATTTTGTTCATACTCTCGTGGTTCGTCGCGTAAATGAGTAAGAATTCGTTTTAACTTGGAATATATATATATTGCAACGGTAGTCGATTCAATTAATCGATCCGTTCGCGATTCTATTATTTGCGTGTTAGTTCGAACAATTAAGAGAGAGAGAGAGAGGGCGCGCGAGAGTTTGAAAATAGGCAGTGAAGCCTCAGCTGTTTTCGCAAGAATACCGCCAATTCGTTTTGCACAGTGTTTCGCCGTTTTCATAAAGTTTTTTGGGACGATTTTTACGTGCGAGAGTGCAACCTTATAGTGGCAGCAAGCAGCAGCAGTATAGCAGCAGCAAATTGCTGCAGATTGGAGAGTGAGGCAGCGCAGCTGATCAATTGGAGGAGCATCGACAGTTGAATTCCTTCATCAACAATTACGGCTGATCACCGTAATTGCACCGTAGGGTAGGTGCACCTCCCTTTATTGTTGCGTGACAAAATACGTTCGAAAGTATTTTGTCAACCGCGAATTTGAATCTGTTTGCATTCGCGCCGAGTGTTAGTTTTCGCGGTAATTTTCAAATTTCTCTCTCTCTCTCTCTCTCTCTCTCTCTCTCTCTCTCTCTCAATAATTGATTGTAAATCCTATTCGCGTGCGTTAGTCTTTCGGCCCATAAAAGACTGTAGTTTTTATTGATTAAACTTAGTTAATTTTATTCGCCGATTACGTCATTTCATTTCCTATTAGTTTAAGCAATTTATAAAGGCTTAGGTTTTAATCCGATTTCATTCAGGGGATTAAGCGGATTAGGCATTAAGTCAGTCACACTTAAAATAAATCGAGAGTCACAAGTCAAGTGACTTAAGGTGAGTTTAACTCAGTTGGAAAGAAGAATCGAAATCATCTGACATAAAGGCGAATACACGTATAATTATACGTGTTTAGCGGAGCGGCGGTCAGCTCTGTATCGTGGGAGTTTGTGCTTAAATAAATTTCCAATTTATGTTAGATAACCTCTCCCGTTACAATATGTGTGTGTGTGTGTGTGTGTGTGTGTGTGTGTGTGTGTGTGTGTGTGTGTGTGTGTGTGTGTGAGCCTTAATTACAATAGGAAAGGAAAGAATCGCTTAGTTAATCACTAGAGAGAAATAACTTAGGTATAAGCCAAGTTTATTCAATCTCGTGCGCTCACTTTGAAAGGCTAGAAAAGAATGCTAGTCTATGCGAAAATCAGCGTATTTATACACCGATTTTCCCGTCTATTTTCGCAGGACAGCCCTCTTCAAACTGTTAAGCAAGTGTGCAAAATCATTTTCTCTTGTTTACAATAGAATAGACAGTACTAACGAAATTCTAAAGCATGTTAAATTTACAGAAGTAGATATGGATCATTTAAGTATAATTTACACTTATCGCAAAAAGTAAAGTCAAAAGTAAAAACTTCATTAGTTAATATAATAGCGCAATATTTACAATAAAATAATGATAAAATTTTACATATAACAATAGTTGTAGAAGTAATTCCAAAAAAGAACTTCTTCAATTAGTTAATAACATTTGAATTATAATCAATTAACGAATTTTTGCAAAATCTTATAATGCAAATATTAAATCGGTTAATTAAGATTAATAAATTATAACAATGTTGTCATTATGTAAAAAATTAACGCTTTCGATTCATATACAATTATTTGTTTAAATAAATTATTAATTGTTTATTTATTGATAACATTAATAACTAAGTTGTTATAAATGAAACGAATTCTTACTCATGTTTCTCAGATAGTCATCTTGATTTCAGAGTACTCGCGATATTATAATAATTAACATTTATAATGTAATAAACAAATTAAATTTGCGCAGTTAAATTCAATATAATTTACACTTCTCGCATAAATTAAAGGAACAAAAAAAATTTCTAATTTTTTTGGCAATTTTCAACAGGCTGTATTTCAGTGAAAAATTGTCGTACAGGAAATAAAAAAATACAGCTTTTAAAGCTCGAAGACTCTAGATTTCGAATTTTTTTATTACAAATTTTTTGGAACATCTGTAGCCATGCGATTCTTGGGTAAAGCACAAAAAAAAAATTTTTCCAAAATTTTTATCTTATTATTTTACTCTACGGGCATGAAAAAATTTGTTCGAGCTAGACCAATGCATAGGTCGCATAGCCTGTTCATTCAATTTCAATTTACTATTTACGAGAGTCAGATAGGACCATTTGTCTTCGAGATATCAAATTTTGAATGCAAAAGGATCCTTTTTTACTCAACTGCCGATATCTCTAAAACTACTGGTCGTCCAGCGAACGGACAGGAGGTTTCGGTTTCTGCAGAAGATTTCATACAAAAATCTGTCATGGTTGATTGGAAAAAAATTTTTTTCCATAGTATTATTTATAAAATATTAATCTATGCTCTGAAATCTATATAAAAAATACTGAGTTATATTGAAATTACTCTTAATTAATGCATTTTAATTGAACAATAAAAACTATTATATCTATATCTATAACTAGAATGACGTCACGCTTCTTATATGGTCATGAAATTTGACTCTAGCACTAATACAATCATATAATATGTGAGATGACGCCGTTTAATATACTAATTGAAGTAAGTAGATTCACGAATTTAGCGGGTTACAGTAATCCAGTGAAAATAAGAGAAAAGCTCATAGATAGGACCATTACAATGTTTACTTACATAAAGCGCCTCTAATAATACGAGTACATGATTCCTTGGAAGAGGGACATAGATTTCTCTTTCATCGATCGGCTTTACCGTGTTTTTCCATTCGCAGAGGAACGATACTTTGTCTATCAAGATACGTTTTAACTTTCTTAAATAGAGTTAAAATATAATAGAGTTAAATAGTCTTTTTAAATAGAGTTTAAATTAAGTGTATGAAAATTGCATACTATGTAGTTCGCATTTGAAACAAGAAACATTCTCTCTGACAACTGTGCCAATATCAAATCGAAATTTCATTCTTTTTGTTATACGAGGTGTGTTCAAAAAGTAAGGTGACTTTTCAAATTTCACGGGCAACGTACTTTCGATTATCAATTTTTTGATTTGTTATATTGGTACACTCTTCCCGAACATCTGTACCAAGTTTCAAGTGTATAGCATTTTTTGTTTGGTTGTGAGAGGCGTAAGGGTTATAAGTGTTTTGCGTGCTCGGCGATTTCTTGCTATCGAAAAATATGGATCAAAGGATTTGCATCAAATTTTGTGTAAGAAATAAAATAAAGTGCTCCGAAACACTTGAAATGTTGACGGTGGCATACGGTGAAACTGTTCTGAGTAAAAAAAATGTTTACAAGTGGTACAAACTCTTCCAAGATGGCCGGGAAGATGCCAATGTCGAGCCTCGCTCTGGACGCCCAAGCACGTCAACAACTGATGAAAACGTTCAAGCAGTGAAGAAAATTGTTCTGGAAAATCGTCGAATCACTATCAGAGAAGTTGCTGAGGATGTTGGTATATCGCTTGGCTCGTGCCATGAAGTTTTTTCTAACGTTTTGGGCATGAGACGTGTGTCAGCGAAGTTTGTTCCAAAATTGCTAAATTTTGACCAAAAGAACCGTCGCATGAGCATCGCTCAAGAACTGTTGAATGACGTCAACGACGACCCAGATTTACTCAAAAGGGTTATAACTGGTGACGAATCATGGGTATATGGTTATGATATCAAAACCAAAGTCCAATCGTCCCAATGGAAGAGCCCAGATGAGCCAAGACCGAAAAAAGCACGCCAAGTTCGATCAAATGTCAAAGTTTTGCTCACTGTTTTCTTCGATTACCATGGCGTGGTGCATCAGGAGTTCTCACCATATGGACGTACGGTCAATAAACAGTATTATCTTGAAGTTATGCGCCGTTTGCGAGAAGCAATACGAAGAAAACGCCCAGAATTGTGGAAAAACAATTCATAGCTTTTGCATCACGATAATGCCCCTGCTCACTCATCTTTGCTTGTGAGAGATTTTTTGGCCAAAAACAACACCACAATCATGCCTCAGCCACCATATTCACCGGATTTGGCCCCATGTGACTTTTTCTTGTTACCAAAACTAAAGAGACCTATGAAAGGACGGAGATTTGCAACGATTGAAGAGATAAAGACTGCATCGCTGGAAGAGCTCAAGGCTATACCGAAAAGTGCTTATGAGAAGTGCTTTGAGGATTGGAAAAACCGTTGGCATAAGTGTATTGTATCTGAGGGGGATTACTTTGAAGGGGACAACATAAATATTGATAAATAAATAAATATTTTTTCTTAAAAATACAAAGTCACCTTACTTTTTGAACACACCTCGTATGCGCTATCTCATCAAAAATAGGATAAAGCAGTCGCAGATATTTTCCTTCACTATCCAAAACGACTGATCTCGCTCCTCTCATACTTTGTAGTCAACACTTCACATCCACACTGAATCATCGTAACGAAAAGTACAAAAGAGTGATAAGATGATATAAGCAAATTCATACATCATAATTATACGTTTTGTGCGTCAATAGATATATCAAATAGGCCAATAGAAATTTAAAAAAAAAAAAGAGAAACATCTACCTAATAATGAGTTCTTAAACACTCGCTGTTGAGTAAATATTCAGGCACCTAAGAAATAAATCATTTTTACAAATCAAAGCAGATATAGTTAGTTAGATAATATTTTGAAATAGGTATTGTATGTAAAGATTGTGTAATGTCTACTCGCCGGCTAGTTTTTAACTTTCTTGAAAAATGTGTGGGGGCGTGTGAGGAGAAAATAATTCATTAAAGGTACTAATGTTTAAGCCAAAAATTACGCTGTAAAAAAAAAGCTATGTATATAAAAATAATATGACTATGAATATTTCAAATTTATTAAATAAAATAAGAAAATAAAAAAAATTATTATCATAACATGAACATTACAACAAGACACTATTAACAAAAAATACTATATTATATTACATTTACCTTGATATAAAATTAAAAAATTATATAATCAAGAGTTAAATTAAAAATAAATTAATTTAAATTAATATACAGTGCCGGTCAGCCACTTTTACCCCCCCACGGGCAAAATCAGTCTAACTTCAAAGTTTTATATCTCTGGTAGAAATTAACGTACAGAGACGCGCGTGGGTGCGTTTAAAAGGTCTTTCGGAGAGCTTTCAAATGATACGACTCACGGTTGCCATCGATTGTTTTTTTAAATTTTGCAACAATTATGCAAAATTGAAAATTCTGAAATTTATTTATTATTTTTGACAATTAGCCAATTTTGGAAAAAAAATCGTACGAAAATTTGAAGTACACCATTTTTTAGCTATTACCAAGCCCTATCTGAATCACTCATCAAAAATTTATTTTCGTCAAATATGACGCGCGCACGGGCATTTTTTCCTGGAAGTGACAGTTTTTTTCAACATTTTTTATCTCCGTCAAATTGTAACAATCGAAAAAAATTTTATAGGAGAAAAAATGTTTGTTTTTTCACGTAGAATACTGCAATAATTTTTTTTTCGGTTTTTCGAAAAATTTTTTTTTTCGGTTTTTTTCAATTTTTTTTTCTCACAGTCGGTACGCTAAAAAGATGAGAAACCACAAAAAAAAATTTTTTTCCACCCATTCAATAATACTACATAACAAGTATCGTAAATTACATAAAAAAAAAATCTTTTTTTTTTTCGACCTTGAAAAATAATTTAAACCGAAAAAAAAAATTTTTCGAAAAACCGAAAAAAAAATTATTGCAGTATTCTACGTGAAAAAACAAACATTTTTTCTCCTATAAAATTTTTTTCGATTGTTACAATTTGACGGAGATAAAAAATGTTGAAAAAAACTGTCACTTCCAGAAAAAAATGCCCGTGCGCGCGTCATATTTAACGAAAATAAATTTTTGATGAGTGATTCAGATAGGGCTTGGTAATAGCTAAAAAATGGTGTACTTTAAATTTTCGTACGATTTTTTTTCCAAAATTGGCTAATTGTCAAAAATAATAAAAAAATTTCAGAATTTTCAATTTTGCATAATTGTTGCAAAATTTAAAAAAACAATCGATGGCAACCGTGAGTCATATCATTTGAAAGCTCTCCGAAAGACCTTTCAAACGCACCCACGCGCGTCTCTGTACGTTAATTTCTACCAGAGATATAAAACTTTGAAGTTAGACTGATTTTGCCCGTGGGGGGGTAAAAGTGGCTGACCGGCACTGTATTAATAAAGTATCGTAATTTTATAAACTTGATATAAAAAAATTCATAAAGTTATCGTAACAGTGCTGTTTTCTTTCATTTGATTTCAGAGTTTGACGGAAGTAACGTAAAATGTAACGTAATATAAACGGTATTTTGATGTATACCTGGGAAGAATTATTATATATATTAATTATTATAGTTTGACAAAAACCAAAAGAACTTTTTCTTGAATAACTTTTAAAAAACAGCAATAATTAGAATGAAATTTTTTTGAGGCATAGATCTTATCATTAACTTTTGATTTGACTAATAGGAAATCAGAAGGTTTACAGGGAAATAGAAAAAAAATAAAAAGATTCCAGTTGGCTCGAGAACAGCTATTTTACTGTATAAGTAGTGTCTGTTGGATGGAACTTCTGACAAATTCGCGTCTACACTCCTGCGGTTGTCGACCGAGATCATTGATCCCAAGTAACAATAGGCAACTAAATTCGAGTTACAAACGTAAAAAAACTATTTCGTACTCCTCTTTACATTAATAAAACAAATTTTATCTACGCAGATAGGCAGCATATTAACGTAGAATAGTTGAAAATAAATGATTTCATGAATAAATCTGGTTATTATATTAACTTGAATCACGCATTTATGGTTTTGCATAATTATTGATAGTACACCAATGGAGTACCATATGTAAGAATCGAGACCCATGGATTCATCAATTTTCGTAAAACAACATAAAAGACTCTCTAATCCCATTAAGTACTATAAGAAACAATGATATCCGTAGAATGCCATAAAACACCCATGGCATACAATAAGGAACAATCGAGAACCATGAATCTTTAATTATTTTATTCATGAACAGTAAACGTGAAATACGTAAAAGACGTAGAGACGTATAAAAATAAAACAAAGCATTAGAAGAATCTTAAAATGGTGGAAAAGCAACATTACTCAAAACTTCAAACTCAAATAACTTCCTTAAATCAAAAGTTATCGAAATAAATCTTTTCTCTACCTCTCTCCTTCTCTTTTCTGCTCTCGGCGGGGTACAGTGACCAGTGTTGGGCGCATTATAAGAACGCGTCAAACTATTGGCCCCCTTTATTTTAGCCATCGCTGACCGGTCTAGAAGTGTCTGAGGGGACCTGAAAAATCCATACGGCAGTTAGAGAAAAAGAGAGAGAGAGCGCATAATACGAACTATGTAAGTCAAGCCCATTAATGCTTAAACGGACGTTTTTTAAAGCAGTTTCTTTCGTGTCAAAATTCACCATATTAAAATTTTCGGAAAAATCTAAACATTAATTTTTCTTTCGTAAAATTTTCTGCTCTTTCAGAATCCAGTATTAGTTTTTAGTAAAATTCAAGCCATTATAGTTATAAACAATTTTCGTCGAAGAAAACGTAATATTCTTATGATGAATATTTTTAAGTCAGTGATAGCACATGAAAATAGCTAGCTAGAAACCTCAGGAAGAGGATTCTTGCGTCCATGGTATATAAACTTTCAAAATTATCAGGTGAGTTTTTCGAATTCAAAATAACAGAGTCTAAAATGGCGGTATAAAGGTAAAAAATTGGCTTATTTTCTTTTTATGTTCTCGAGATCGTTCACTACAAATTCGTTATCAGATTTGCGAAATTTAAGACAGCGGATCTAATATGATGGCTAGATATGATTTCAATGTGGCTGATGAAATTTCTGAAAATACAACAAAATCAAAAGAAATACCTATTTAGGGGTTTTGGAAATTACTGAATACGAATTCGTTATTGGATTTACGAAATTCAAGATAGCGGATCTAATATGATGGCTGGATTTGGTAAAAAACGTTTAATTCAAAAAAAAAATCCTACTTAAGGATTTTTGGGATCACTGATTACGAATCTAAAATTTCAAATATTCAAAATGGCGAATCCAATATAACTGTTGTAATTGTGTTGTAATTGACAAAATTGAAAGTAAATGCTTATCCATAGTTTTCGGAAATGCTAATTACAAATTTATTACAAATTTATTATAAAAGATAGTGTAATATCTTATGGTAATCTCTTCAACTATTTGAGTAACTTACTGCAAACTTATGGCCATTTTCTCACAAAACACTATATGGTTGATCATTTTGAGAAAAATAAAAGAAAATACATAATAAAATCAGTTGAAATTGATCACTCCATATTTTCGTATTCATTAATAATATTTTATTTTCATAAAAATCTATTACGATATTTTGGCAATTCTTGCAAACTTCAACTTTTTGTGTTGCTCTATATTCTACGCTGATTAATCGAATTCAGGAATATGTGTTCCTAATAATAAAAAAGTTATGAAGCCTCAAAATGGTGTAACTCCATTTTTAACATTTTAATATTTATAACTATTATGCCGCATAACTATTAGAACGAATCAAAAATTGATATGAAACCGAATGTATAGTATTCTAGAGCACTAAAGATATAAATCTAGTCGTGGTAGAAATATGTGCTATTTTAATAAGGTAGTCAAAATACAATGTTTACTGCAGGAGAAAAAACGTGCAAAGAAGTAAAAAAGCATATTTTTTACTTGCACACCGTCATTACTTTGAAAATTCAACTACTAATAGTTGTGCTTTTAAAAATATTCGTCATAAAGAAATCACGTCTTTTTCGGTAAAAATAGATTATAACTATTACAGCTTGAATTTCATTAAAAATAATACTGAATTCTGAAAGTGCAGAAAATTTTACGAAAGAAAAATTAATGTTCGAATTTCGGCAAAAATGTTAACATGCTCAATTCTACTACTAAAAAAATGCTTTAAAAAGCGTCCGTTTAGGCTTCAACAAGACACGCGATGCACGACCGACAATAGCTGCGCTGCATGCCACCTTAAAAGGGGGGATGAAAAAGAGCGCGAGGGGATGACCGCGAGTAAGCTGCAGCTAGCAAGCAGTATTCTTTTATGCCTTTTTGAGCTAACTATACTATTTAAAGTAAATCTTAAGCAATGCGAAAAATAGTTGTAAATAGTATACAACTACTATAAACAATGTTCTATTTCTAACATAGCAGACGGGGTTTTACCTACGGTTAAATAAAGCTAACTCTCCTCTCTCTCTCTCTCTCTCTCGGTGAGTAGCGACACACTGGTCTTTGAGGCTCTCTTCCTTAATAATCATTTTCTCAATTTTGCCACTTCCTCGAGTGGCATATTTTTGCAGGCGAGTTCGTCCAGCTGGCCACTGCGCTTCCTGCTAAAAATTCTTGGCTCTCAGTCAATTTTTTGGCCAATGGATGAATAAACCGCCTGCCTGGTTACAACATAACCTTCATCAATTCTCCAAATTTGAACGAGTTTTGATCTATACACTTCTGCATACAACACAAACAACAACACAGCCTCCACTCCAGGACCGCTACTCTCTACACACTACACACTACACATCTCACCGAATGCAACACTTCCAACATTTTTGCTGCTAAGTACCAGTGTCAACTATTTTTACCGTAATCCACATATTTGAATCTTTTCGGAGAGACTCCTCATAGCCGGTGCTATTTCTTCGCCGCATCACTTCTCTTCATTTAATTTGTTCTTGCGCTCAGTCATCGCGATGGCTGTTTTAATTTTAAGCTTATTTTAATTTATATTTATTTTACAACATCTTGTTTTGTTTTATTTAGTTTAATACTGTTGTATTTTCATCTAGCGCTATCTACACGCTAGACAATTTTATTTTTAATCTTAATTTTAATTTTATTCTATCGACTGTGTCAAATCGCGTTTACTTTCTTGCTTTTTCACGTAATTTGTAATGTAATTTTTCTGCGTTCGCATCCTCAATCATTTTCTCTCATTTCATTCTTGCGTCTAAGTTACTCATTTATTTTTGCGTTTCAATCATCTCTAGGTTAATTTGCGAATTCCCTTACCGTCTCTTGTAAATGGCATCATTTTACTCCCGTGTCTCCCGCCAATTTTGATCCTTAACTAACTGAGTTGGTGCCACTAAGGCGCCAATTTTCAAATCTTTTAAATCCAGACTTTTCACAACTACCGTTTATGACTGGTCAGTGACTCAAATTTTCGCACGAAATTCAAACTGCTTAATTTGTCGTGTCGATCGGTCCTTTAAACTATCTCACTTGTTACAGTTTCATGCGTAGTTTTGAGATCCGGAGAGGAGATATGAGAAACTTTTTGACACAATCTATGAATTTTTTTTTTAACTAGTTTTAAATTTTCAAACCTTTCACTTTTATCAAATGGTCTTGTCTTCATGCGCCGAGTGTGGTGAAGCGCTGAGTGATCTGGGTGCTAATATTTTGCGGTGCGAGTCCTGTGTCAGATCTTTCCATCGTCACTGTTTCCACTTAACCTCAAATCCTGATCTTGTGACCTTTACTTGTCGTGCCTGCTCTTTTCAGTCCGCGGTTTTAGCCAACTCTCGTTAGTCCGGTGGCGTTTTTTTGGAATCCCCTTCTTCTACCCAATTTGACTCTGCTTCTGCTGGTACTTTGCCTTTTATCGAAACCTCAGGCCGTAAGAGACAGGCATCTCCTTACGAGGTTTTCCCATCGAAGACGTCGAGAGTGGAATCCCGGAGTGACTTCCGTAGTGCTGACCGATCGGCCGTCCTTCCCACTGTTTCTCCCTCCAGTGAAGACCAAACCCACTTGCTGGATAGTATGGCATCTACCACGGGCGACAAACCACCAGCATGGTTTTCTGGCTTCGTGAATAATTTCGGAACGAGATCAGAGCCACCCAGACTTCCATTCTGACTAAAGTCAATCGTGTTGCCGACGAGGTGAAGAGCCTCAAGTCCGTGGTGGGTCTCAAAGATCGTTCCGAGCTCCTTATTATGGGCCTACCGCAGGAGTTCCAGGGTTTGCTGGAGGATGCCGCCGGGATGCTTTTTGAGGCGATTGGCTGTCCAAACGCTGGTGGTCGCATAGTGGCCACCAGAAGATGGACTGCCACTCGCTCTCGTCCAAATCCGACCGATACGTCCACTTAGGTCGTGCGTATCGACTCAACGGTGGTGCGTGATGTCATACTGGAGCGCTCGGGCAAGCTCGCTGGGAAGACGGCGAGGGACATTTTTAAGTGCGGTCACGGAAATCCCGTCTTCATCCGCCAGCTGTTACCGCAGCCCATCCACAATCTCTTTGTAAAGGCACTCGCGCGCAGTCGCGAGCTGGGTTTCGCGCGCCCTTTCGTCTCGGGCATGGTCGTCCATATGCGGGAGAACACACGTTCCACCCCTATCCCAATCACGTCGGAGAGTGACCTTGACACCTGCGCGCCTGTGCCTCCTAGTCAGCCTCCTGTCCAGGCCGCTCTGCGCTCTGGTGCCATGTCAGTGGCTGCCACTCCGATCGGCACTCGCAGACATGCTCCACTCAACCTTAACTTCGCGCCCCAGGTTGTCAAATCGCGACCTACTGCCTCCATCCCAAAAAATCCGGCTCCGCAACTTAGCAAAACAGACGGTTGTTTCAGCCTGACTGTGTCTGTCTTTCCGGCCCAGCTATCTCAAGCCATCCCAACTTCATCTCCTCCAGTTTCTGGCCCATGATGCCAACTAATCCGGGACCATACCCCGCCCTCTGCTTCCTTCGTTGTCGGCTACATCAATATAAACAGACTTAATTCCCCCCGTCACTTTGCTCTTCTCGAAGCACAAGCCATTTCTACACATTTTGATGTCATAGCCATTACCGAAACTTTCCTCTCACCTGATATCTCTGACTCACACCTCTCTCTGCCCGATTTCAATTTTTTCAGGCTTGACCGAATTGGAAAGCAGGATGGCGGTGTTGGTCTGTACGTCAGATCTCATTTTAAATTCAGTTTCCTAGCTACTTCAGATCCAGTTTTTGATAACACGCCTGAATTCATCCTGGGTGAAATAAAGTCCGACAATACCAAGCTTTTGATGGCGGTGGTTTATAGACGTCCCTCTGCTTGCTCTCCCACACACTTTTTCAACTGCTTGGCCACTTACCTCCCTCTGTACGGAAGTGTCATCATTACCGGCGATTTTAACGCAGACCTAGGTTCCAGCTCTCTGCCAGATGCTTGAGCTTTGAGATCTCTCGTTGACTTGCACAACCTCCACTTCGTATCCACTGCTCCCACTCATCACTGTCTCGATACAAATCCCCCTTCCCACACCACTCTTGACCTCTTCATAGTGAAAGACCTAAATGCTATCCAGACATTTGGAAAGTCTGATACTCCTTTTATTGCTGGTCATGATTTCATCTCGCTCACCTATCGTTTCGCTACTAACAATCATATCACCAGAGTCATTAGGTCCCGCAGTTTGAATCGGGTGGACGAAGCGGCCTTAAATGGGACCCTCAGGGGCCTTCTCTCGAATCTGGTCGACATTTTTTCAACACGACTGCAGCACTCTTTCGACCCGTCGATCGAAGCCGACGTGCATCCCCTTGACAACTTAGTGCACTCTCTCACTGAAGTCCTCATAAAATCCTTTAACGAGGTAGCCCCTCTTAGGTGCATCAGGTTGTCTTCTAGGCGTAAACCCTGAGTGACTCCGAGCATTCTTGCGCTTATGAAAAAGCATGACGCTGCCTATAAACTGGCATCCTCCACCCGCTCGGGCAGTGACGTCGCTGGGTATCGAAGACTACGCAACGATGTCTCAAATGCCCTCGACTCTGCAAAAAATTCCTGCATTTCAGGCAGACTGTCTTCCGCAGCCACCAGCAAGGCCAGATGGAGAGAGTTACGAAACTTGGGAGTCACAAGGCGCGCTCTTCCATCCCCGTTTCAATTTTTTTCTCCAGCCGTACTAAGCGCCCACTTTGCCAACATAGTCAACTCGTCCCCTCCATTGACACTTGATTTTTCGGACGCCCTTTTAGCGAGACCCCCAAACGTTCCTCACGTCTACTCCCCATTCAATTTTCGTGAGGTCACTTGCCAGGAGGTCATGGATGCACTAAACTCGTCCACATCCAGAACATTCGGTCCTGATGGTTTGTCTGTCAAGATGCTTAAACTCGTCTCCTCTTCTTGTCTCTCATCTCTCACGCATCTTGTCAACAAATCATTACTGTGCGGCGTCTTCCCTACCTCCTGGAAACGGTCTCTCATCACCCCTCTTGCCAAAGTACCTTCGCCCGCTCTTTTATCGGACATCAGACCGATAGCAAGGTTATCTGAGGTATCAAAGGTGCTTGAGAGGCTCGTTCATGTACAACTCTCGTCTTACCTGGACCGCCACAAGCTGCGTGATCCACGGCAGGCGGGTTTCGTGCGGTTTCGCAGCACCCAGACAGCTCTCCTGGGTGTCCTGGATGACGTCCGCAGGGCTATTGAGGAGCGTAAAATTACAATCCTCGTCCTGCTGGATTTCTCCAGGGCTTTCGACGTTATCCCCCATGGTCGTCTGATGGTTAAGCTCAGGGACCTATGCCTGTCTGACACTGTCCTGAGATGGTTTTTTAGCTATCTGACTGACAGGTTTCAGGCTGTTATGGGGGAGGATGGCAGGGTGTCGGATTGGCTCAGGGTTGCTACTGGAGTACCGCAGGGTAGTATTCTGGGACCATTGCTATTTGCAATCTTTATCTCGGACCTGCCCTCTGTTCTCTCCTTCATGAACTATATGCTATATGCCGACGACACGCAGGTCTATCTTCACTGTCATCCCAGCAGCCTTGCGGAGGCTTTGGGGAGGGTGCAGCTTGATGTGCAGGCTATAGCGGATTGGGCACTAGGAAACGGTATCTCCCTGAACCTCACCAAGATCAAGGTCATGATACTGGGCAGTGAACAGTACGTTAGGGCTATTAACTTGAATGACATCGTGAAGATCACCATCAACGAGGTTCCACTCGACTATGTTACCAGTGCTCGTAATCTGGGCGTGACACTTACTCCCACATTAAACTGGTCCGAACATGTGAGAAGTGTGACGAGGAGGGCATACAGCTGTCTGGCTTCACTTCGTTTCCACAGGAAATCTCTCTCGACTACTCTCAGAAAAGTTCTTGTCGAACAACTCGTTTTCCCACATTTTGATTACCTCTTAGTGGTTTGTATTCAGCTTGATGGAGAGCGCTCGTCTAAGCTTCAAGTTGCACAAAACGCCTGCGTATGCTTCGTAATAGGATGGATCCCTTTTATACCTTCTCTATCCTTAAACAGCCACATCACGCACCATAGCCCTGGGCTGGCTATCCCTCACCCCAAATAGGTATAGAGCCCTTGCCGTTCTGGCCTACTCCGTTGTGTCCAGAAAATCGCCGCATTACCTGGCTAAAAACCTGTCTGTCCTGCTCGATGGTGTCATTATCCGGCGCTCGATCGCCACCCGCCGTCGGCGTTTGAATACAAGGCCCCTCGAACTGAGGCATGGAACCATATCCTTGCTCAGAGAATACTCAACTCACTGAGCGTGACCCTGTTCTCCACCGATCGGATCCCTAACTTCAGGGATTAGACCCGTGATCTATTCTTGAACTACGAGGCGAGAAGTTAATGCCGGTACCGGCACTGTCCGATTATACTCGCATACCAAATAGGGTCAATCCAGCCGCGTTCTTCCAAAATTATCCATCGTCCCACACTTACCCCTCAATCAACCTATGGTTCATGAAATAGCTAATTGAATGGTTATTTTCTAGCCGAACGCACGTCGATTCACCTTTATACCTTTCCTCTTTTCAGACCTTCCTTCTGTAAAACAGGTGCCATTCGCGTCTTTACTACTCTTGCTATTTTTATTATTTTTTACTACTTTTAGTATTTTGTTGTTGTTACTATTTTTATTGTTTTCTATTACCTTTATTGTCTTTATTATCTTAGTATTATTTTTCATCTTTTATTATTGTTAACTTTGTCGTTTTATCTGATAACTCATTTATATTGCTTTTATATATTTTATTTTACTATATTTTCATATTTAATTCTATTTTTATTTTTACATATATACTCTTAGTGTTTACTGTTAATGCCATTGGAAACTCGCTACTCACCGTATATACTACTCACACAGTTTCACGTAATTCATCTCCTTCAAATAGTCAAATGCGTCACTTTTCATCCTTGCATCTCCTCATTTGTCATGTTTAAATTTTGTTATTATTTTGTTATGTATATTTTCCAAACTGCCAGACGGGGTTCCACCTCATTGGCGCAATAAACGAACTAATCTAATCTAATCTAATCTCTCTTCGGTAGGCATCGCAGCATCTTTTCAATGGCTCTTTCATCTTTACAGTTTATTTAACCATTCTGCATCACACTTTCGAGCAAACTGTTTCAGGTAGTGCATCTTCCACGTTTTTGCTTTACCAACGATGAACATCATCGCTTAAGCATCTTTTCTTTTCTTCTTGTTTGTTAAGTGACGGAGATTTTTCTTTGTTTTCATTTTGTCACCACTCTGTATCGCTCATTCTACCATTTCGTATACATCATACCTGTTGCGAATTTGTAATGATCATCATTAATTTAAGACTAAATTACTGCGTTCTATTTAACCTCATCCTCATTTTCATTTTCATTATCATTTTCATTATTATTCATCATTAATTTTAAATCGTTAGCGATTCCAAAGTTAAGTTACGTCATTTTCCGAATTTTCCGCGCCAAAATTCCTCTTAATTCAATTCCGCGTTCCTTATTTTTGCGAGGAACACTGTCGCGTGAATTTTCATTTTCCCGCTACACCCTCTATAATAATTAGCTTTTCCTCGGTAGAGTTCACTTTTCCAAGTTTATCATAGCTGGTAGGTTGCGCGCGCCACCGCGCTATTTCAATTTACGCACGCCCCTCGGCCACTTGAATTTGCGCGCGATTTTTCAAATATCATAAGCACTTCCAAACTATTTTAAATTATTTTGCCTATTTATATCAAGCCGCGTGTGTGCCAAGTGCGGATTGATCGTGCGACGACCTGATCAACTACTCCTCTATAACTCCTGTAATTCCCTTTACCACAATCTCTGTATTTCACCTAACTCAAGACCAGCCAATCATAATTCTGCCGAATTTAATTGCTGCCTCAACCGCTTGTTGAATGAAGACACATCTCTAGCTAATACCGCTTTGGACATCTTCGCCATGCCTACAGGACACTCCACTTCTATCATCACACTTTCAAGGAAACGTCTTGCCTCGCTAACGCCACCATAACTGCTGCCGATCACCAAGCTTCACAGATCTGAGCTGGTTTCGACTCCAGGATATATGGTGCCACCACCAAATTCTTGCACCTCGCAGACGCTCACCGGTTCATTACAGACTTCCTTGACTGCGCATAGACAGAACACTAGTTACTCTGCTCTATCTGCGTCACACGAAGGAAGCGGAACTCAACTCTGAGCGGTTTGAGAAGCTCTGTAGACTCTGGACCAAAACGCAGGAGGAATTTCACGAACGCCCAGTTTGCGGTAGTTGATGAGCCTGAAATCCTGGTCCATGATTTGCCTGCTGAATTTCGAGGTTCTCTCTTTCAGGCCGCAACTTCTATTCTCGTTGCGCTTGGTTTTGGTGGAGAGCACAACCTACCTGCGATTATTGTGACGAGGGAGTGGAGTTCCTCAACTAATGTTCGCTCTGCTGCACCCCCAAATCAGCCGCAATCATCCTCTCTCTTGAACCATAGCGCTCGGCGGAAGTCGTTTACCGTCCTGCTCGATTCACCATCCTCTCGAGACAGAATAATTAAGTGTTCGCCCAGGATTAAAGAGCATACTGCGCAGACGATCTTTGGCTGTGGAGGCAACTCCCGAGTCTTACTGCGACCAATCTACCCTAAGCTTGTTTTTGAGATTTTGTCCAAGGCTAGAAGAGTGTGTGAGGATCTTGAATATGTATGACTTGCGGTTCGAAACTTGCCGGTCTTCAGCCATGCCACGTCGAATTCGGAGCTCATTCCCATTGTCTCCGAGGCTTATCTGCGTAGTCTGCTGAGTCTGGCACCTCACCAACTTGTCTCACGCTCAATAGGAGCTGGTGATCGACCTCACCCTGCGGCTGCACTATTTGTACCTCTTGGTGGTATCCACCACGATCCCCGACCTCCTCGCTCTGATTATCATTCCCGATCTCTCACAGATCCACCGAACCTCACTCTACTTACAACAACTACCTCCTCCTCTCAGTCGCCAAACCTTGACCCGGTTGAAACCTCATGACATTCACCGATCCCGGTGAATAATCCCCCTAACTATGGTGCACATCAATATAAACGATCTGAACGTGCCATGGCACTGCTCTTTCCTGGAAGCACAGGCCAGGCATATATAAGTGCATATGATATTATCGCCATTTTCGAAACGAAACTCTGTAACGTCATCTCTGATGATCACCTCGCCTTAGCCAATTATAATTTTTTCCGCCTAGATCGCGAGGGCAAGGAAGGTGGTGGAATTGGCTTCTATTTTCGCAATAGTTTTACGGTAAATTTAGTTGCTACTTCCGATCCTATATATGACAACTCACCAGTATTCATTATAGCCGAAATCCACAATAAAAGCCACTTAAAACTTTTATTTGCAGTTGTTTACGGCCGTTCATCCGCTAAAATCCCAACCTTCTTCTTTAATACTATCTCATCCTTTCTTCCTCTTTTCAACGACGTTGTAATTACTGGTGACTTCAACTATTATTTTACCTCAGATCTTTCTCATGTCCTGGCTTTGCGTGACTTGATCAATACACACACACTTAGGGTCGTTTCTATTGAGCCTACACATCATCCTGTCACTGAAATGGGTGTCACTACACATACAGCGCTTGACCTTATCATAGTAAATCCTTCAACTCGAATTCTCAGTTTTACCCAATCTCTTTCGCCATTTGTACCGTATCACGACCTAATCGAGTTTTCTATACTCTTCTGCTTGCCTCAAGAACAACCAAAAACTCCTGCTCCCTCCATCGTGTTGATAAAGCGGTTCCGAATTCTCTTATCACCAGCAAACTCTCTGTCTCTTCGAGCTACTCGGGTGGTTTATTACATCCAGTCACTACCTCAGTCAATCGACATGAGAAAATTTTCACCTTGGCGGTTTGTGCTCCTTTCAATGAGCTTGCTCCTTCTAATCTTGTCACCATCTCCGCGGAAAAGAAGCTCTGGATAATTGATAAACTACGTGCCCAAATGTGAATTTGTGATGCAGCCTACAGACGCTTTCGAGCTTCCAGCTTATCCTTGGCCCTTCAACAATATTGTTCACTCAGAAATGCTATTTCAAACGAGCTTGACGCAGAGAAAAATATCCACATCCGCAATAACATTGAGCATGCCAATAGCTCAAAACCTAAGTGGAGGACCCTTCATGATATGGGCTTAGCCATTCGGCATGTATCATCACTACTGCTCTTTTCCTCAGCTGACGAACTCAACAAACACTTTGCCACAGTTGTCAACAGATCTTCAGCACTAAATTTGACAATATTTGTAATTCTCCCCTGCACATCACCTTTTCTTTTCCTCCTTTTGTTTTCTCAAAAATCACACAATCTGATGTTGAGACCGAGATCAAAGCTATGCGTTCTAGAGGAAAAGGCTGTGATGGACTCACGGGAGGGATGCTTCTTCTTGGACTAGACACTTTAGCCTGAAACCTTACCGAAATTTTTAACAAGTCTATTGAAACATCCACCTTCCCCTCCACGTGGAAGCCCCTCCACGTGGAAGCGTATCCTCATTCGTCCTCTCTCCAAAGTCAGATCACCCCAGTCCCCTTCTGATACTAGGCCTATCGCGCAGTTGTCTGAACCCTCTAAAATCTTCGAAGGACTATTACACCAATTCTCTAACCATCTAGATGCAAATAATCTTCTAGAGCCTAAACAGGCCGGTTTCCGGAAGGGACACTCTACTGAGATCGCCTTGGTGGGTATCCTCGATGACATAAGGTTTGTCATTGATAAGAGACAAATTATCATCCTTGTCCTCTTTGATTTCTCAAAGGCCTTCGATAATATAACATAACCTGCTTGTTACTAAGATGAGAGCTTGTCATATTGGTGATTCCGTCCTTCGTTGGTTCTTTAGCTACTTAGCCGACAGAGTGCAGGCAGTTATTGACTATGAGGATTCCGTTTCTCAGTAGTTACATGCACAGACAGGTGTCCCGCAAGGAAGCGTCCTTGGTTTGCTATTGTTCGCCATTATCATTAATGATCTCCCACGAGTGCTTTTTTTCTGCAAGCACCTCATTTATGCTGATGACACCCAGATTTACCACCACTGCGTCCCTTCCCAGATTGTTGAGGGGCTTACGAAGGTCCAATTGGATGCTCAGGCGGTTGTGGACTGGGTGCGAGCAAACGGTCTCCAATTCAACGTTGCCAAAACAAAGGTCATGATTGTTAGAAGCGAGCTTTATGTTATCTCTATATACCTTAACTTATTATCTAGGCTTAAGGTTGATGATGTTGAGATACTATTCTCATCATCAGTTACAAGTCTAGGACTTACTATCACCTCAACTCTTCAATGGAAACCTTACATCTCCGACATTGTTAAGAGAGTTCACCTTGGCTTAAACTCCCTGAAGTTCCATAGAAGGTCACTCACCATTGAGACAAGGAAATACCTGGTGCAAGCACTAATATTTCCCCATTTTACATATGTCTCCATAGCCTTCATGAAAATTAACAAGTCCATAACTCTAGCCCGTCAAACCGCTTTCAATTCTTCTCTCAGATTCATCACAGACTTCATACCATTCATTCCCACACCAAGCATTGACTCCCATGTCACCTTTCATAGATTGCGTCTGGGCTGGCTATCTCTTGAGAGTCAGCGCAACATCTCTCTCATCCTTGGCACATACGAAACTGTATGTTGACAATATCCGAGCTACCTTACAAAACTCCAAATCCTCCCAACCTGAAGCCTTCTTCTTGTAATCCACCTATGGCCTTCTCATATTCTGCTCCAAAAACTGAGGCTTGGAGGTTTTCGGCAGCGACTTATGGTATGTACCTCCTCAACCAGTTGGCCATCACCGAGTTTGATATTACTCGCTATGTTGATCTCAAGCGCTGGTTGTATGGCTACTTCATGGTGATGAAACAGCTCCTTTTTCGCCACAGGACTGACGCTGAACACCTCATTAATCTTCCATTGCTCCTGAAACTACCATCTATCCCTCTTCCTTTCAACGTTTCTGCCTTTGCCTCATCATCAAAGTACCTCCTATCACCTGGTCTTTAACTGGTCTGCAATTTTCTTTCATTCAACTCTTCAGTGTAATACTTATCCTTACATCCACTCTTCGATCCATAGTCTACATTCACTATCACCTTTGCCTCTCACCAGGCTGAACGAATTCATTCCTAAATCGAATTTACCTGACCACCACGTATAATAACTTGTACGCTAGCTTCATTTATCCTCTTTGACTGGTGATTTAATTTTGTGCTCGGTCTGCTCTCTTGAGTATATTGTATTGTATTATGTCCGCCTGTTTTCATCTAGTTACTTAAATTTACCTTATTTCATTTTGTACCCCACGACTTATGATCTCACCTCATCTCATCACCTAATCTTTTCTCAATTAATTTAGCTCTATTCTCTCTACCCCGTGCGAATATTGTATTATTTCTTTTTTTATGTATGCATCATAACTTCACTCTCACATTCTTTACATATTACGCTTAACCTAATTTAACCTTAAGTTAATATTAGTTGTGTAATCTTACTGCCTATTACTGCGCTCTAATTTATTGTATCTATTTTGTATTTTGCTCAAAGCCTACGGGATTATACCTCATGGTTCAATAAACCTTATCTATCTATCTATCTCGCATATTAAAATTACAATTGTAGTGCAAAGTCTCGACGAATAGATGGAAAGATTTTTTGAATCATAATTGAATTTTGGCCATATGAATTTATATGTGATCTATAATAAGTTAATAGATTAAATGAATTTTGCTAAAACAGTATTTTTCCACGTTTCTAGTTGTGAAGTGATGTCTTTACTTACTCAAATCCAGTGGTCTTAGTTAGAAAGATTTTCACACATGCATAGCTGCAATTTCTTTTGCTATCGCTTACTCCTGGAGAAAAGTCATATACACCACCAGCGGATATTTTGGTATACGGAAAAATTATATGTCCTACTTGGGAAGAAAACTGGATGATACTTTTCATGGGTTAACACCTAAGGTAAAATCGAGTTACCTAATTACTCAATGTATTATTACAAAATCAGTGAGAAAAAAGAGATGTCCATTCGTGTGATCTTTTGACCGGAACGAAACGAGAAATAAAATGTAAATAAAAAAATATAATAAAAAATTCCTACAATCCTTTTTTGCAGAAATTAGTTACATGATTATTTTAATTCCAAATAAAGATATATTAGAGAGAGTCTTTTGAAATGGTTCCAATTGAGTACTTAAACAAGCAAAAATTCACATATTGTTTACGAAATTTTTAAATCTATAAGTCCGACTAAACACAAGTAATTATAAATATTAAAGACTTTAATAGAGACTATTAATAATAGTAACCTAATAATAACAACGTAAGTAAATTTAATCACAAGCTAATACTAGCAGCAATTAGAGAAAGTTTGGCACTGACAATAATGATAGTAAGTTCATAGTATACCTTGATCGGAAGCTATTATTTCTAGATGATAAACACTTTGCTGATCATAGTCCAACATACGCGAAATGTAAACTGCACCATTCGTTTTGTTAATAACAAAGTCATTGAAGCCGCCTTTCTGAATTCTATAAACTAACTGAGCATTAAGGCCACTGTCAGCGTCTGTGGCTGAGAGCTCCTCCACAATGTTACCTGTGAAGAATGAGTAGTTATCTTATTAATATAACAATTAGCTTATTGAAAGCGGTACGCACAAAATTATGGAAAAAACCATAAGAGGATTAAATAAAACCATTCATTATCTACCTAAAACAATTGCATCAATTTATCTGTATGATAATTACACTTTACTTAGGGAAAATATAAAACATTGCGATGGAAATAAAATTCCTGGTTCACACACATACGACAAAATAAGTTATTTTAGTCTATGGATCTGAATATGTTACAAGCTACGGTATTTATAAAAAAATGCTTCGGATAAAAGATGATTAGAACAGAAGAGATCATTTAATTGTACTAATAGTTTTGATCTTGAGGTCAATGTTGAAGTTTACTTCAAGAACTGCCTTTCAAGTTTTACCTTTCTTTCATTAAACGCGCCCAGTAAGATATTTCTTCCGATAGATTTTGAGTTATTACTTATGTTGTTGAATATAAAATTGTAGATTTTATTCCTCTGAATTTAGCTTGATTGTTATAATGTAGAAGGTTTTATATTAGTACATACATTTTAAAGCTTATAAAATTCTCTGAAGTTAAAATTGATAAGGAGATAGAAAAAATAAAGAAGAAGGAGGATAGAAAAAATAAAGTATTTGAACTTTGATTTTTTATTTTGAACAATTACTTAAATTTAAGCTAAACTTAAGTTAAATTTAATTTAAACAAGCACCTTAAAGGAAACAGAACTCACTAGTCCACGTTGTTGTTTCCGTATAACGTTAAAAGTAATATGAAAGTACATTTGACCTTAATATAACCTTATAAACTCCAAAAGGTCAGATCGAAAAACTAAAAAGTCCCTATGCTCATATAAAAAGTCTTTCTTTCAAAACGAAAAAACTGGTTTTGCAATCGAATATAAGGTTTACCAATTTACTAACCAAAAAATGCGTTATAACCATACAACCTTGAAAATTGACCTGAAGGTCAAGCTAGTCAAAGAATTTATACTTTTACAATACATTAATTTGTTTCAAACAATAGTGTTATCTGAAAAACTATGCCATTTTAGCAAAAGTACATCATATCGTTTTTCAGGTATGATACCTTCATTTTGCCCTTTCCAAGATTGCAAAAAGAATTTTTTGAAAAGTCAAGTTTGATATAAAAGTTTTAATTCTATAAAAATTTGCAGTCAAAAATAACGTATTCTACTTAAAAAACTATTATGACGTTGAAATAACCTTTACAATGAACCTCAAAGTCAAAACTATTGACACAATTAAATGGCCCTGTTTGTCCTCGTTAACTTTTATCTGAACTATTTTTTGTAGATACTGTAGTTTGGAAGATAGTCAGGTCCATAGATTAAAAAACTTGTCCTATATATCCTATTAACATATAAAATGATGCAATTACACGAGAGAGTTCTACCAATAAGCGTGATTAGACTGAAATATATATAATAATCAACCCCGAAAAGTCTACTAATAAATTTTTTGGAGTAACTTGTATATGAATAACCGGTTGGTTAACAAAATCCAATATAATATTAATAATAATTATAATAATAAAACAATATTGTATATTTGACTGCTCACTTTACAAAACTAAATATTGTACTGATTAAATTATAGAAGTAGAGTATAGAATTATTAACTGAAAATTATCATAACAAAAAAATTTTCTTATGACATAATCAGTTCCTGTCTCTAATTAAAGATAGAGGATTGTTGCAAGTTGATTCAAACCTGGAGCTGATAATTCGGAGATACTGGCAGTATAGAAATCGTGTGCAAAACGAGGAGCATTATTGTTGACGTCGCGTACAGTGATACTAATAACGGCTTCATCAGCAAAAGTTCCATCGCTTGCCTGGACCGTGAGTGTAAGTACATCATCACTGACGTTAGTTGTAGCGGTGAGAAGATTATGTTTGACAATCGTGATTTCACCTGTAGTTGGATCGACTTTAAAGACGCCAAGATCATTTCCTTCCACTATCAAGTAATGTATTTTAGAGCTTTTGTCTGGGTCGCACGCCTGAATGCGCAATGGTGGCTCGAACACATCAGCACCCTCGTCGATTACTGCTCTCCAATTTGATTGTATAAACTTGGGTGGACTATCGTTTGCATCAGTTAGATCTAACCGTAGCGGCACTGTTGTTATCTGTCCTTTACCATGGTCATCTGTGGCCTGTATTTTACATTAAATATATAATTATATATTCTTGATAATTTTTATCTCCCATTCCCTCTTTCTTTTAGTTTACTTATAACTTTCACAAAAGGTGAAATCCAGGCGAATAGCTATTCAAATCATATTAATATATACATATTTTTCAATATGTACTACGTCAGATACATTTTATTTCATTGGCCACGACATGCCTTTTAATATATATATTAGTTGGATATATCAGTGATGTTATAAAATAAATAAAAAATAATAATCATCTGTATAAGCCGATATAGTAATTTAAAAAATATAGATTTTGTAACGGGACGCGTAAGACCCCATCAGTCGGTAACGAACCGACATTACCCCCCGCAAGAGCGGGAGCCGCCAACCGGCTCCACTACCAAGTCGTCTGCCTTAGCCACAACACCTCCGTACCTAACCTGCCGATCCGCTCCCGCGCTCGTGTAACACGTGTTTCTTCGCCTGTGACTACGCTCTCCGCCGACTCGTTATCTAGTCGATCTCTGACAGCAACAGCCCGATCTACCTTCTCGTCGAAACATCATCGCAGCAGGCGGACACCAGCACCGACTGCCCAGAAGCTGCAGCTAGTGCATACGCGATTGCGACTAGACGGAGCGCCGTGAGTACTTCCCTTTGTGTACACCGTTGCCCGTCGTGTCTGCAACTTCGTCGAGGCACACGACGGGGCGCGTGCCGAGAGTGGAAAGTGAGTGTGAGTGCGCGTGAGATTGTCCGCGAGAGTAATTGCGGCTCTCCTCGTTCGTTCGTCCGCGCTAGCGTCTGCGGCTCGACCTCGGTAATTTTCCTTTGTTCTACTTGGTGATAATATACGAGAAGTTCTACCTAATCTCCCTCGCGTTATTATTTCGATTCCCGCTCCCTGAATGATACCTAGCAGTGCGGCAGAGCGGGTGTAAAGTCGGAGCCGGTAAGTGTTCCGACGTTATAATGGCCCCCGCCTCTCTAAATAAACGTAATAAACCCGTTATAACTGGCGCCCAACATAATAGAATAATCAATTTCGGTTAAACACAAGGTCGAGTCGTACCGTTTCAAACAGAGCCTCGAAACGTAAACAAACGCGAAAGTAGGAGAGAATATAAACATTTCTCCGGCAAAGCACGAACAGCAACGGAAGCGCCTGAGCACAATCGAAAGCGAAAAACAAGCAAGACACGCGTAAAAGGACGCGATAGCGGCGCGCACTTTAAGACGTGCACGTGAAGCCACAGTCCGTAAAAAGACTCGCAGGTACTTTTAGAAGCTGAAGGGCACTTCTGCATTAGTGGTGACGCATTGTGAGCATCAAAATTAAATAGGTGTGCGGTATGCAAGTATGAATGATCTTTCTTTTGTTATTTTTCCACATAAAAAATTATTTTCATAAAGTTCGCGACAAGAGTCTATATGTTACTAAGTGTTGATGCGGAAAGGTCATTACTGTTTCAAACTCAATGTAATCGAAAATTTGTAAGGTCGAGCAATCTTTACTAATACTAATATAGCATATAAAAAACAGTAACGACAAACGAAATATTGACAATGTAATGTATATAAACCAAAAGAACGCAATTTCTTTCAACTAATACTAAAATTACAACAAAGAATAAATTGTCGATATTTAGTTTTCTTTCGGCATTAACTATATTGATACTTTAATTACAATTCTCAACATATAATTATTATTTTCACCCAACGTTACTCGAAAATTTGCAACAACATACTAACAATAAGCCGTTGACTAACGTTCAGCGAATAATTACAAATAACAACAGTTAATTATTATTTATAACTAATTATACAATTTTCACAACACCTGGTGAAATAAATTAAGTAATTCACCTCATTTTATAGATAAATAGATTTATACGCAGAAGGCTTGAACGTCTCTAACGAATCTCGCGATTAGTAATAAGAAACTGAGAGTCGTTCAACCCTAAAAAAGTAAAATAATAAAAAGTAACATGGATAGAATAATCAACGCAACCGAAGCTTGGTTACTGGATTGGGACGAGGAAACCCTCAACGAACGACTCCGACAACTGGAAATGCGAAAAGACGGGAGACGGCTATGCAAAATAAACAGATTTCAACAATGGATGTTAGGTAATCATACAGCATCCGACTTCGTCGACGACGCAAACACAACAGAAGCAATGTCCAGGAGAGTCACTCTCCGTCAAACATTCCTTGAAGAACAAGAAAAAGAAGGCTCAACTGAAGCTTCACTTGATGGAACACTAACCCTGATAAAACAGTTGTTAGAAGACGAATCAATAGAGGAAAACCTGAACAAAACAACAGCACCAAGAATCGAGTAAAATGAAACACACAACTCATTAGGCTTACAACAGATCACCAAAAATATGCAACAAGAAGCACATAACAGCACGAAAAACCACGAAGCGGACGAAGATATCGTCATACTGCACGACGAAAACAACCGCCCGTTCCAAATCCCAAGAACATTCGGAGCCCTGATCAATACAATCATCAAAAAGATTGGCGAGCTCCAGAATAGCTACAACGGTAGCAACAGGGAAATAATCGAGCTACGGAACAATATCGTGCAGCTGCAACGGCAAACTGACGATAGACGCCGAGTGGAATTCCAAACGTTCATGACGGAAGATACGCACTGACCCCTAGGAAGTACGCCACACCCAAGCATGTCTGGTCCACATAACCTACCACGGTGGACACACCAAGAGGGAGGAGCCCGTCGAGCTCCAACTAATACGAACGATAGAAGACCTGCTCGAATTGGCGATAGAAGCAGAAGAATCACTGTCAGCGGCGGAACTATACCGACAGCCACCAGAACCCTCCAAAGCCCTGCTACCGGAGCTAGCATACAAAGCTCCCAAAGAGGACTGCGAAGCCAAAGTAACAGCGGTAGGACAGGGATGGCTGCCAAAGCCACAGCACGAGTTACTTCAAGAGCTGACCAAGTTATGGCAAACTAACCTGGATAACTTCAAAAATGATGTAAGGAAGGAACTCAAAAACATGTGCGCTGATAACAAAACCGCCGCCAATGATAAAGAGGCTATAAAAAACAAAAAGCCCGATAAAGAAACAGGTGGTAAAAAATCACCACCATCAAGGAGACACTTCAATGGCCCCCTCAAATGTGACAATTGCGGAAATCTGGGCTATAGCAAATATTCATGCCCAGATTGTAGGGAATCAAAAAACCAAAAGAAGAGCGACTAGACAGGAACCCTAGCGCTCTGACTCCGACCGAGGTCCCAGATAGTCAGCCAACCAAGGAGAAGCCAACGGCTACGAAGACTCTCTCACCAAATATTTTCTCTTCTGAAGCTGATACAGTCTCACAGGAAAAAAGAATCCTCGAAGACAAAATAATTAAAGCTATCAGTGACGTAGAAAAAAACAGAAAATGGGAAAAAACATAGCCGGCCATACAATCCCGAGGATCACACTCGTTGGTGGCTCCCCGTAAAAATAGGCGACTTCAAAATTAGAGCGTTGTACGACACCAGAGCCTCCAGCACAGCCATGGGCAGCATGGGACTCCTCATCGCATCGCATCTCGGTCTACGACTCCAACACAAACAATCGTCCACAGTCCAAGTGGCAGACGGCAGCCAGTGTACATTTCTAGGCTACGTCTGCTTACCCTTTACAGTAGCTAGCGTTACCGAACAAATCCGGGTAGGAATAGTACCGGACATAAACGAACACTGCTTGCTCGGCGTTAACTTTATCAGAGCCTTTCGCTCATACATAGACCCAGACTCGGGCCAATTGAGATTCAAAAACTCGCGCGCATTCTAGGAGAAACAGACGTAGAACTAGGCTGTGTGAAAGGTTTCGAGCACGTCATTGACGTCGGCGATGCAAAGCCTATAAGGCAGAGAGGATACCAAGTATCCAAGAAAATTGAGGAGATCATCCAACAAATGGTGATGGATATACAGTTAAAAGGGATAGTAGAACCATCCAAAAGCGGATGGGCTAGCCCAATAGTATTAATCAAGCGAGCAGAAGGAAAGTACCGCCTCTGTATAGATTTCCGCAAAGTCAACACCATCACCAAAAAGGATGCCTACCCCATCCCGTTTATGGACTACATACTAAAGAAGCTAAGTCAACCCAAATTCATCTCCACGATTGACCTAAGCTCAGCATATCACCAGGTCCCACTGTCTCTGGAGTCACGTCACATAACAGCATTCCCCGTACCAGGAATGGGCCTTTTCCAATACAATAGGATGCCATTCGGGCTGTGCAATGCGGGAGCAACCATCCAGAGAATAATAGACAGTATAATAGGATTCGAACTCGAACCTAACGTTTTTCGATACCTAGATGACGTTATAATAGTCACCGAGAATTTCGAGGACCACAAAAAATACCTCGAAATAGTCCTTCGAAAATTAAAAAACGCCAACCTCACAGTGAACCACGAAAAATGCGAGTTCTGCAAATCGGAGGTTAGATACCTAGGACTGTTGGTGAATAGGGACGGGATCAGGCCGGATCCTGAGAAAGTTGCACCAGTCGTCAACTATCCGGCCCCGAAAACCCTTCACCAATTAGAACAGTTCATAGGTATGACCTCCTGGTACCGTAGGTTCATAAAAGACTACGCGGTAATAGCAGAACCACTCACGGCACTAAAAAAGAAAGGTAGGAAATTCGAAGGGACCGAATCCCAACAAACTGCGTTCGACTGGCTGAAAGCAATAATGATTTCAGCCCCAATCTTGCAATGCCCGAGACCTGGCGGTACGTTCGTCATCCACACAGATGCATGCGACACAGGGCTAGGAGCAGTACTGCTCCAGGAAGCCGGCAAACAGCTATTCGTTATAGAATACGCAAGTCGAAAGTTAAACCCAGCCGAACGCAATTACAGCGTGACGGAGCGGGAATGCCTCGGAGTCGTATGGGCGACTAAGAAATTTCGTCCATACATAGAAGGATACCACTTCAAAATCATGACAGACCACAGCAGTTTGCAATGGCTCAAGTCAATGAAGGGTCCGACTAATAGGCTCGCCAGGTGGATAATATACCTACAAGAATTGGACTACGAAATAGTCATCATCAAAGGTATCAACAATGACCTAGCGGACCCGCTTTCAAGAATGTTCGAGGAAGAAAAACTACAGTTAGCATCAGTAACTTGGTCCCAGGCCACTAAAGATGAATGGTACAGGCAGCAATACCGAAAAATCTCAGAATACCCAGAAGACAATCCGCGATGGAAAATCGTCGGAAAAATCCTGTATGTACTCCGAAATAAAGGAACTCACACAGACGAAAGAGTGATTTCGTTCCATGACGAATGGAAACTAGTAGTCTCAAAGGAATACAGAAAAGCAATACTCCGAGAATGTCACGACGACGCCACCGCAGGCCACCTCGGAAGGGAAAAAACTTTCGAAAGAGTGGCAAGACTATACTACTGGCCAAACTTCTATGCCGAGGTACGAAAATACGTACAAGGGTGCAGTATATGCCAGCAATGTAAACCGGAGCAAAGGCTCCCCCTAGGACTTCTCGGCCATAGAATGGCAGAAAAACCTTCGCAAGTAGTGGCAGGCGACATCATGGGACCATTGCCTAAAACCAAGAAAAGATACAACTACATCCTAGTATTCCAAGATGCGTTATCACGTTGGGTAGAAATAATACCCGTACGAAAAGCTAACGCCGCAACAATCATCGAAGAGCTACATAAATTAATAAACCGTTTTGGAACACCAGAAGTATTTCACTCTGACAACGGATCAGAATTCAAAAACACCGAAGTGGATGACTTTCTAATATCCAAAGGAATCATCTACTCAACAACACCAGTTCACCACCCGCAGGCAAACCCAGTCGAAAGGGTAAACCGCACCCTTAAAGCGATGATCAGGTCTTACATCGTCGACTCTCATTCAAAATGGGATCGAAACTTACCAGAGCTATCATTCGCTCTCAACACGGCGGTATCGAGCGCAACTGGAAAAAGCGCCGCCCAACTAATTTACGGCCGCATTTTAGATCCACCCAACACAGTCCGTAGGCAACAAGACCGTCTTGCCCAAGACGAGCTACAGCGATCACTCGCAGACCGCTGGTACGAGCACATGCAGGAGTTAACACAAACGCTCCAAGAAGCAGCACAAAAGTCAAACGAAGAAAAAGAGAGACAAGAAAATTACTACAACGCAAAAAGACGCGACTCACCGCTGACAGAAGGCGACGTAGTATGGCTCGTAAATAGAGTACAATACAATAGAATACAGCTGGAAAAGCCATATCGGCCAAACTAGCCCCATCGTACCGCGGCCCCTACTTAATTATTCAAGTACGCGGAATGAAGACGTACAAACTACAGGACGCTGAAGGAAAAATAGAAGACTTCATTCCGGCCAAAGATCTGAAAAAATTCAACGAAATCTACGATTTCGGTGAAAAAGTTCCCCAACCAAAATACAAAGATATCGAAGACCAGCAACACGATGCTGAACAACCACAACCACCGAGGGACAACCAGGCGAAGCGCGAACCGCCGAACGAAACAGCGACTTAAGAAGAACAAACAATAAGCGAACGCGTAGCGGCTCCCGAAGAGCCCGGTACGAATGAAACCGCGATCCCGGTATCCGCGAAACGGAAAAGGGGCCGGCCCCGTAAAGTACAATACGTCGTCAGGCGCCCCATTCAAACACAAACGCGCAGAGCGAAAAGCAAACGGCCAGACGAACTCACTAACCCACAAACCGCGAGTGACGATGCACCATACAGGCGCATCACAAGATCCAAATCCCATATTGTGACCTAACCTGAGAGTTCTTTCCGTAGATGCAACAACAAGATACGAGGAAGGCCAGGCTAATGTTCGAGAAGCTCTGCAAGAAGCTCATCAATTGCCAGATCAGCGAGGAGGTAAACGCCTTGCTGACCATGTCGATGACGGCATGGGACGAAGCTGACAAAAAGGCGGAAAAGGAGGAGATGGAGCGAACTTGAAGCTCCATCGTCATCGAAGAAATCTCCGACGACGAGGGAGCGACCGGCCCATCGACAGCGAGTTCAATCGCAATCGGAGCTGGAGCCAAAGAGCTCCCAGCCCTCGCTACAGGCGAACCCATCGTCGCCCCGACTCCCCCACCAGGGAAGAAAAACCAGGCGACACAATGGGAGGAATCTACCACCTCCCAAAATGAGATCGCCCCACTACCGGACATCTCACACCTCGGCGCGGATCTCCAACATCGCATAAAAGAGATGGACGCCAAGTTACGCCGCCTGGAGGTAATGTACAGGCAGACAAAAGCCCTGGAGCGCTCAGCGCTCCGTCAATTCCGCCAGCTAACGGCAAACGCGGACGCCTCGGAGGTCCTCGGCGCGTGGGACGACATCGTGTTCCATACAGAAAATGAAATCTCGGCCATCGACGCGTATTATGAAGAAGTAGACCGCGAGAACGAGCGCCAGCGAAGGAAAAAACAGCGCAAAAGAGAGGAAGAACGACGGCGTAGAGAAGAGGAGCGCCGACGGGAAATCGAAGCGCTCCAAGCAGAGAGAACGCGAGCTGAAGAATTGGCCAGACAGGCCAAAGAACGAGCGGAACAGCTGGCCAGACAGGAGCAGCAACTCCAAGCTCAGCTCCAAGACCAAACAGGAACGGTAGAAGCTCCACTGAACCAGCGGCGGCGCACACCAAGGAGAACGCAACACAGCTGCATCATCTGTGGCGAACCACAAGTGGCGACCGGCAGAATGTGCCCGAATCGGAGCAACCATTACAAATGCCCGAGGCGCCGCTTCTACTGAGCGCCGAAAAATAAAAAATAAAGGGATATTGTTTTTCCCACTACCAACAATTTACATGCGTTTTACTTACGCCTCCCATTTCGTTATCGGGTCACTTATAATTAAGCGATGTCTAGGGGGGGATGTAACGGGACGCATGAGGCCCCATCAGTCGGTAACGAACCGACATTACCCCTCGCAAGAGCGGGGGCCGCCAACCGGCTCCACTACCAAGTCGTCTGCCTTAGCGACAACACCTCCGTACCTAACCTGCCGATCCGCTCCCGCGCTCGTGTAACACGTGTTTCTTCGCCTGTGACTACGCTCTCCGCCGACTCGTTATCTAGTCGATCTCTGCCAGCAACAGCCCGACCTACCTTCTCGTCGAAACATCATCGCAGCAGGCGGACACCAGCACCGACTGCCCAGAAGCTGCAGCTAGTGCATACGCGATTGCGACTAGACGGAGCGCCGTGAGTATCCCCCTTTGTGTACACCAATCTGCAACTTCGTCGAGACACACGACGGGGCGGGCGCTGAGAGTGGAAAGTGAGTGTGAGTGCGCGTGAGATTGTCCGCGAGAGTAATTGCGGCTCTCCTCGTTCATTCGTCCGCGCTAGCGTCTACGGCTCGACCTCGGTAATTCTCCTTTGTTGTACTTGGTGATAATATACGAGAAGTTCTACCTAATCTCCCTCGCGTTATTCTTTCGATTCCCGCTCCCTGAACGATACCTAGCCGTGCGGCAGAGCGGGTGTAAAGTCGGAGCCGGTAAGTGTTCCGACGTTATAACGGCCCACGCCTCTCTAAATAAACGTAATAAGCCCGTTATAATTTCGAATCGATATAAAATTAGTTTTATACAGATAAATAGATTCTTCGTACTTTATGAAGCATGATGAAAAGTATAGAATTTTATGAAATTAATTTTTACAGATAAGTAAATTACTTAAAATTTTAAATAGTTTGATATTAAACAATTATAATTGTTATATTGAAGTAGATGATGACTTGTAAACTAAACATTTTATAACCACTAAGCCTATAATAAAAGTTATATAACTACTCGTCAGGACCATGACTAATAGAATCAAGACGATCGATTGTTTTCATTGCAAGTTTAAAAAAAAATGTATTTTTCGGATGACACAGTTAAAATATTAGTCCATTATCAATTTTAATGAGAGTATAAAATATTTGAAAGTTATTATAATTATGCAGTTATTTAACCAATAAATTTACGAATTACTTATATTTGTTATGTGACGGACCATTTTCTTTTTTTATTTTGCTTTTGTTTTTGGGCCCTCGTTCACTGCCCAGTCATATAGAGAGGGCCTATTGAATTTGATCTCAGAAAAGTGGTTCCGTATAATTAGGAATTCAGTTTGACTTGTTAAACCAAGACTTTTCCCACAGGGTATACGTATCCAGCCATCCTGGAAATATGTTCCGTCCGTACGGACTACCCCAATTTCACTAAATTTGCTACTCTACTGGACAATATCTTGGTTTTATATATCTAGATTATCATAACTTTATATATTTCTTACATTTTAAGCTTTCAACTGTATTCCATTTTATATATACATAAATTCAGAATTTTATTGTATATATAAAATCATATTATTGAATTAGCACATTAATTCTTAATATTATTTCACAAAAAGAGTCCATATGATTGGAAATAAAAAATTCAAACTACGGATATTCCATCAATTCATATCACTTCATATTACTTTGAAAAATTGTATATTACTATGATTCTAATTAATACAAAAAACAAGTAGTTTGAAAAATATTAATAGTATCAAATAAATAATGTTCATCGCAAACATGGCAAATAACTCATTTTTTTTTCATATTAAATCATTGACTGCATATTAGTATGAGAAATTGTCCATATTCTCAAGGTACTAATAACAAAAAGTAATCTGATTGTACTTATAATTTTATTAGTTCATATCAATTCAATGGTAAAGAAAGTATATTGTTTCATCATATAGAATGTGAGGATAGTTGATCCATTAAATAAAAGGGAATTTTTCAAGTAAATTTAAAAAATCAATTGTGAGCTGCTATCGTTATTATTAATTATACTACTATTTTTTTTCAAGTAAATTTGAAAAATAATTTGTAAGTTGCTACCATTTTTTATTATTTATACTACTATTTTGTACGGTCATTATAAATGATAACAATATTTAACTAAAACTCACTTAATTTCTTAATTAATGTTTTAATGTTTATAATCAAATGGCAAATCATAATAACTCATGTTTAAAATTATTTTCATATTAAAATCTTTGACTGCATATTAATTTGAGAAATTTTCCATATTCTCAAGGTTCTAATTACAAAAAGTAATCAGAATGTACTTATAATTTTATTAATTCATATCAATTCAGTGGTAAAGAAAGTATATTGTTTCATCATATAGAATGTGAGGATAGTTGATCCATTAAATTAAAATGTAAGGGAATTTTTCAAGTAAATTTAAGAAATAATTTGAGAGCTACTATCGTTATTATTATTTATACTACTATTTTTTTTCAAGTAAATTTGAAAAATAATTTCTAAGCTGCTACCATTATTATTATTTATATTAATATTTTGTACAGTCATTATAAATGATAACAATATTTAACTAAAACCTCCTTAATTTCTAATTTAATGTTTATAATCAAATGGCAAATATACCTCAATAAATGTCGATCACCGAAAAAAAAGGGAAGCTCTTTCTATTTGTGGGATTGGAAAAAAACAAAACATAAAAGTATAGGATATAATAGTTAAAGATAAATACTGTAAAATAAAAATTTACATATTATCTTTATTATAGTAAGTTAGACTATAGTAACTATTGAGTTATGAATTGTTTAGATTTGTTACCGTATAATATTTAGATGTATTACATACCATTTTCACACCATTACAATATAAGGAAAAAAAAACAGTCAAAAATATAATAAAAAATCAAATCTGATCGTCAAAATATATGCAAGCTTATATTTATTTTTTTATTATTCTATAGCCTATAATGTTTCTTGATATGAAAATTAGTTATAATATAATTAAAAATATATCGATACCCTAAATTTTACTTCAATATTATTATTTTAACATTTCTCTTTGAGATTTTTACATGTACAATGAATGAAAAAAACGTTATTATACAAAATTGATTGTATATATGCAAATTTTACCTTAACATTGTATACATAATAAATTATAATTTATCGAAATTCAACATGCATTCCAACAAGTAAAAAAATAAATCCTGAGAAAATGAAATAACATTGAACAAATACATGTTTCATCAATAAAAAATATAATGATAAAAGGAATGTCAGAACGAGGGCCCTATGCGAAAAGTAAAACGTTTCGCTTTTGCGATTTTACCTAATGCCTACATACAAGAGAGTTAGCCTGTGAGAGTCTCTCTTGCGTTGCGCCAAGGCTAAACGCATAGCGATAAGATGCTATAGTCAGCAGTACGTGTGTGCGCGCTTCGGCGGCAACAAGTGGGAAAAATCGAACGCTGCTATAGCATGTTACGGCAGCATGCTGCGACAGCACGCTGCAGTCGGCATGTTTACTTAGGACTGAGGTAGCGATTAAAAACGCGTGAATCAGAGTGAGAAAGCGTAAAGGAAAAAGAGGAGGAGACAAAGCGAGCGAAGTAATAGCGAGGACCAGGAGAGTCAGTCAGAAGTGATCGCCCGATTAGAAAGGCTGCATTTATTTTCTGTCACAGTTATTTGATAACCTAGTTACAGCCATCATAGGATACGACTGCGGAGCAAGATCACTTAATATAACGACTATATCTTTATTAAATGTGAAAGAATGTGAAATGCCTTCTACAAAAATAAACGTAACAAAAAAATACATTCAATTATTACAGTTAAATAATTATGAAACTACACAAGTGATTCAATGTAAAGTCCAAGTAGACCGAACTGCTTATTATTGTAGAATGCATTCACACAATTCCATAATAGAGAATGGCGCAATAGAAAATTTAATGGATGTAAGCCGACAAACTTGTTATGAATCGCACAAAAGCGGTACATTTTACTTTGAAAATTCACATGTATTTCGAGATATTAAAGTTAACCAAACCACAGTTAGACCCGCGAAACTTGCAGGAAGCGTAGATCAGAATGGAAAATGTAACAATGGCACTTATTCTGATGCTTATGGAAGCTGGAGTTCAGTAGTTGTCCAAGCTAAAATAAGATTACAAGAATATACCGCTTAGGTAATGAACATTGTATAGATTCTGAAGGAGGATATACTTTTTGGGAAAGGATGTATTTAATTTTAATCGGTATCAAATATTGTATGAAGGAGTAGCTAATCAGATTGAAGGTGAAATCGAAGAAACCTTATAGTTTAGTTAAGAGATTAAGTTATTAACTAAGTAGTATAGTTAAGTTAAGAAATTATAGTTACCGAACAACCAAAATTATTTGTCTATGTTGACGAAAATAATGCGTTTTTCCTAAGTAAGAAAATATCAATGAATAACCTAGATACGAGGTGTGATCAAAAAGTAAGGTGAATTTTGAAATTTAGCGGGCTACGTCCGTTCGATCTTCGACTTTTTTATTTGGTTATGTCGGTACACTCGTCTAGAACATACGTTCCAAATTTCAGCTTTGTAGTATGTTTGGTTTGTTTGTGAGAGGCATCAAGGTTAGAAGTGTTTTGCGTGCTCCACGATTTGCTGCTGTCTAAAAACATGGATCAAAGAGTTTGCATTAAATTTTGTGTGAAAAATGGAATCAAATGTTCCAAAACACTTGAAATGCTGAAAGTGGCATACGGTGAGTCTACTTTAAGCCAAAAAAATGTTTACAAGTGGTATAAACTCTTCCAAGAAGGCCGAGAAGACACCGACGACGAACCTCGTTCTGGACGCCCCAGCACATCAACAACTGATGAGAATGTTGAAGAAGTGAAGAAAATAGTGTTGGGAAATCGTCGAATTACCATTAGAGAAATTGCTGATGATATTGGCATCTCATTTGGTTCGTGCCAATCAATTTTGACGAGTGTTTTAGACATGAGACGTGTGTCAGCGAAGTTTGTTCCGAAATTGCTCAATTTCGACCAAAAGAAACGTCGCATGAGCATCGCCCAAGAGCTACTGAATGACGTCAACGATCATCCAGATTTACTCAACAGGGTTATAACAGGTGACGAAACATGGGTATACGGTTATGACGTCGAGACTAAGACTCAATCGTCCCAGTGGAGGCATTCTGGATCACCAAGACCAAAAGAAGCACGCCAAGTTCGATCAAATGTAAAGGTTTTGCTTACAGTTTTCTTTGACTGCAGGGGCGTGGTGCATCATGAGTTCTTGCCAGAGGGTAGAACAGTAAATAAGGAATATTACCTGCAAGTTATGCGCAATTTGCGCGAAGCAATCCGCCAAAAACGTCCGAATTTGTGGAAAAATAAAAATTGGCTTTTGCACCATGATAACGCCCCTGCTCACACATCATTGCTTGTGCGCGAATTTTTGGCTAAAACCAACACAGTAACGATGCCACAGGCACCGTATTCCCCAGATCTGGCCCCCTGTGACTTCTTCTTGTTCCTAAAACTGAAGAGGCCCATGAAAGGACGGCGTTTTACCACGATTGAGGAGATAAAGACGGCATCGAAGGATGAACTAAACAAGATCACAAAAAATGATTTTTTGAAATGCTTTGAGGATTGGAAAAAGCGTTGGCACAAGTGCATTATATCCGAGGGGGATTACTTTGAAGGAGATAAAATAAAAATTGATGAATAAATAAATATTTTTTGAGAAAAATAAAAATTCACCTTACTTTTTGATCACACCTCGTATATTCGCATATGTAAATTCAAAATTTGTATATGTAGAACGTCGTATAAAGGTACAAATAAGTCGTATATACAAGGATGTTGTCGTACATCGCTGTAAATAAGAAAGAGTAATTTTGAAAAATGCACTTGCAATTGTTAGTCAATCTCCTGATCAATTTGCCTATAATCTCATGAAAGGATCCGGATACATAGCTGTAACAGCAGGAGAGGTAGTGCACATCGTTAAGTGTATACCCGTTGGTGTGAAAGTATCGCAAGGAGACGAATGTTATGCCGAACTGAAAGTAATCCATAACAACCATACCAAGTTTTTATCTCCTAAAACTCACATTTTGAAAGCTTATGGAACAAATAGTTGATTGTAATACTCTACTACCCACATTCTCTTATTTCAATGACGATTGGTATAAGTTATTGCCCAGAGCAGTAGAAGCAAAAACTCCCACCACTCTTAAGCCTTTTTCTGGGTTGACCTGGAAATACCAGAATATTCCTTCACTAGTCACCAGAGGAATATATACAGAAAAGGATGTACAAGATTTAATGAACAGAATCCTGTTCACCTTGGAACAACCTGCAGTAATAAATTATGAAACCCGAGACATTCGTGGACACACCACAAAAGACAATAACGGAATAATTGGAAAGCTGATGAACGAGAATGTAATGGAGCAGTTAGTAGTCAATACCTGGAACAAAATGTGAATGAAATTTATGACCTTTGATACGTTCAGTGCCGGTGTACTTGCAATTATACTAATTGTCCAAACCATTGAAAAAATAATAGAAGTCCTTCTCAATGGAATAACTTTACACAATATTTATGGATGGTCTTTTCATCTGATCAGGAGCCATATGGAATAGTTTAACCACCTTTCTGATACATTTAGCACCAAAACCTACAGAAGTGAAAAGGGATGTAGAATCACCAGCAAATATTGCCACCACTCCTGAACAGGAATTATGTCCGACTCTACATACAAAAGAAACTGAAATAACACAAAACAACCAGAGTAATTCTATTCCAGCATCACAATCTCAAGCTGTTCAACCATTATATAGGTTTCTTCCATGTTAGGCCAAGATCTTCGAGATTATAGAATATAAATATAATGATAACATTTTGATTACAGCGTGATATGACAAGATCCTTATCATTAGAATTAAAAGTTCCATTGCTCTTCCTCGTTGCACTCCTCTAGCAATCGTTTAAGTGTGGGGGTGTGACGGCGGGTCATATGATTTCAACTTTCAAATTTCAAGGGAATAATTTTTTCTTAGTATTAAGACCAACGGCGGAGTTGAAACCATTTCCCATGCGCTGTGGGAACTGAGTCGAGTGTCGCAGGGAAATTTTCCTTGACAATCTCCAAACGGCAATAAAATCTATAGTCCAAATTTATGTAAGCGTGCATTCCTTTTTTTATTACGCTTTTCCGCTCCTCGCACACTCGCACCCTCGCACTTGCATACAAAGTGCATACAGCCTCCGAACACGTGGGCGCCGAGATGCCGATAAGAGAAGAGGGCCATCAAATCGCGTCTGCATCCTGTTCTCATCATGACTAACGAATTTTTGCCTTTCCAACTAGGTATTAGGCATTAGAAATTATGAAATAACTTTTTTTGAATTTGAATTTTTAACTTTAACATTATATCAGAAACGATTTTGGCCTCTCAAAACCTCTTATCAGGAGTTTTCGCTCTGGAGCTTAGTTTTAAGCAAAAAAATAGAAAAATACAAAAAAATACGTTAATTTTAACGAATACAATGTTACCTAGTAAACTTTTATTATAAGAAATAAATCTACACAGCGTAGTGTGCGAGATAATAAGCATCGCTCTATTTTTATTAACTTTTATTATTACATAATTATTAATAATTATATTTTGCGGCGAATTTAATTATAATGTTGATTGTTAATATTAAGTAGTGTATAAGCTGTGTATGGTCGATTATATTTATTCCGAATTCAGTTAATTAAGAATTAGAAAATTTTAAACTAATCTTAGCTGCGAATGATACTCGAAGAGCCATCTCACGAGCTAAGGCCTGTACCCTTGCATCTACGCCTCCGATTTTCTCCACGCCCCCGCTCCAATCAGGGCCCGGAAATCTATCGAGAAAAATCAGAACAAACGGACCAATTAACGCATCATTGCCTGCTCCACTCCTCCCGAAACCGAGAGGCTGAGAGAGAGACTCACCATCCAACCACCCATCTGATATAAAAAGGGCTGCACAAGACCCAAAGGGCAGTTGTGTGTGAAAGAGAGAGAGAGTTTGAATACTAGTTCTGAAGCAAGTACAGGAATCGGCACCAAGAAGTCAGATCCCAAACAAGAGTCAAGCCAAGAAGTGAGTCAAGCAGCCAAGCAGACAAGAAGTGAATCAAAAAGCCAAGCAGCTAAGAAGGCCAAGAAGCGGAACAAATAAAATCGACTAATGCAGAATTAGAACTCGCAAGTTAAAAAGTGTCAAGTTTCAATAAAAAAAGAGTAAGCAAATAAAACTTAATTTTTTTCGTACCTTATCTATCTCTCCTCTATCTTAGAAATAGCTCGTGATTCGAAAATTCTTCCCTTTTTCGTATTTTGTGACTACTTTTGATAGGCTCCAAGCACAATTTGTAATAGGAAAACCGGGTTCTACTATTGATAGGACCCAGGATACTTCACGCTCTCGGATTACAACTATTGATTGGAATCCAAGAGCAGAAGTATAGGTTTAGTGGGACTGCCCCCTCGGTTTTATTAATTTTCGATTGGTGATCCCGCTAGTTTATGCAAGAAATCGCAAACTAGCAACAACAGAACCTTGAGACTGCGCCAAGCCTCAGGTACACCTGAGATGTGTCGTAGCCACGACGTCACAAGTGAAATTATGGGACCGAGCTCGCCTGCTGTCCTCCTCGTCTCGTAGTCGAATTGCTGTCTTGATTTGAACGCGCAAATCGAGAAGTGGTAATATCAACCGCATACCTCAACGTGGAACTTCGGTGAACACCGACACAGGTTATCAAAGGGCGGCTCGGCTATATCAGGTATGCAGGATGTGCTTAGTAATGGCAAAGCGCCGCGAAGGGGAGTATCGTGCGGGGCAGTAAGACAGTCTCTTTATAATACCTCATATCATGAAACGGGGTTGACCTGCACCCTGCATACCATGAAGTAAACCACTAAAACAAATCCATAGAACGCATCATATAAGCAAAATGAGGTGCTGGGTCACTTTAAAATCCAGTCTGGAGGAAACCTCGAAATCCAAGTAGACTAGAATAGCTTGTCGGTAGGGAGAGATCTCTTTCAGGCCAGCATTTCACTTTGAACTATTATTGATCCCAAAAGGATGCGCATGGACTTGACCTCGGCCACAGTCATGAAGCTGAACCGAAAGATTTAGCCAATTTAAAATAGAAAGAGTTTCTAGACTATAAAACCTTATGTCACCTACCAGTGTAACTGACCACTAGAAAGCACAATAGGGAGATACAAGTAAGTGTATTAAAACGGAGGACCTGTAAGTCGAACAAACATATGTAGGATGGGACGTTAAGCCCAGAAGATTTTTCTCAATTTGAACACATGAGTTTTTCTTTGTAGTCCCAGAAATGGGTTGGACTCTGTGGAGCAGTGGTTGAAACGCTCCGGCATGAGCTGAAACTGTAGCGTGGCTATTGTGCGGATGACGCCGTTGTACTAGACCAATGACGACCCCTCACCAAGGGTCAATGCTCTAGGTTCGCTCTCTTTGCGCGATTCCTATAATGAGTTTGAAACTTCCTATTAGAAAGGGGAAGCCTGATGCTCTAAGTAAAATAGAATTCATTCTCGACGTATGATTAAACATGTTCACATTTAAGGTTATCACGTAGGGAGGGGAGCGTACGCCGAAAAGCAAAAAGGTCCCTAGAAAAGTGTTTAGACATAGACTTACGTTGTCCTCCTGATCGTTGATGGCAAGTCTGTCTATGATGTCACTCATCCACTCGTCTCTCTATCCTCCGTTGTTCTCATCGTTTTTATCGTCGCTGTTACTGATGTCGTGATTGTTGTTATTGCTGTCACTGTTGTTGCTGTTGCTGTCCTCGTTGCTTGACAGCCCTGCCAGCAGCAATGATCACTCACGCAGGCACTGCAAAACCTCGTCGGAAGCCTTAACCACCATTGCTGGGTATACTACAAAATGGCTGGAAGTGATACAGCCAACGACACAATCAAAATCTTTCATGTATCGGACGTGTCTTTAGAATAATCATCGGCGAGATCACGGGAAAACTTGCAGAAAAATCGAAAGAAATCGGAGCACATGACGACCCGTACTAATGTCTAGCAGATATTATCAAAAATCGGCTAGCAGGGTGCGCGCACAGCTCACAATTCTCTTTCTATCTCTTTCCTCATCCATCTCTCTCTCTCTCTCTCTCTCTTTTTATCATCACTCTTCCTATCACCATCTTCTTCTTTCTTCATCACGCTTCTTCTTTCTTGCTCCTGTGCTTTCCTATACCTCTTAAGTTCTCGCACTGCACCTCAAAATAAAAAAAAACAAGCGTAAGTATGCGCACAACACCCATTCACTCTCAGCTTGGTACGGCACGCGAACATTCGTGACAAAACAACTTGACAATAGAATATCGGCTACGCCGTGATTTTACATTACATATTATAAAAAATCACTCCCCACGAATAAAGAATAAAAATATTTCTTAGATGATGCTCAAATACAATCTAAAAATAAGTAAGAAATCTGTAATTTAATAAGTCATGCGAAAACCGCCAAATATGTAAAATGCAACGGTCGCCGATTATTATCAGCGTGTTCGCGATTCAGCAGTACTGGGTGTGCTAGAGCGAGCGATTAGGAAAAAAAGCGCGCGAAACAGTAACGTTCGAGTCGGCATCAATTTCAAAAGTTTTCCCTCGTAGTGCACACTGTGCGATCTTCAAAAAGAACAGAAAACAATTCAGTGAGTGTGATAGCTGGAGAAGAAGCATCCTATTACGGAGGCTCCGATTGGTGCTTAATTAGAAGCGACAACAGCAGAGAAGGCCATATCGAGGACAGCTGTAGAAGCGGAATTAAGGAGCACCCGGCGGATATCGTTAACGAGTTCGGTTACGGCTGATCCCCGTAACCGCTACGTAGGTGCACCTTTATTTTGTCACGTTATCGATAAGAAAGACCGTTAGATATACTTGCTGCATGCGCGCGTTAAATCCGTGAGTAAAAGTAGGCCCATTGTTGTAGCGGTGGCTCAAGGAAAAAAGCTACTGAACAGCGCAGCGGATGGAGAAGATAATGTGATTCGCGAATACGACTCAAAAGATGAGACCAGATGGTAGCTACGAGTAGACATAGACGACTTCAAAATTAGAGCACTCTATGACACCGGAGCCTCATCCACAGTAATGGGCCAACTAGAGCTTAGGTTGACATCTGATATGGGAATCGGGTTGGATGTGGTCAGGATAGACGATGCAAAACTCACTAACGGACGCCCACGTTCTATCATTGGTCATGTGATCTTCCCCTTTAGACTGGGGAGAATCACCAAGAGTAAAAGGGTCGCCATAACGTCACTGCTTACAGGTGACTGCTATGTTAGCGCAAACTTGATAAAAGAAATCCACGTGGTTTCGAATCTTGATGAAGATCATTTATGGCTGAAGGTCATTCAGGTGATGGTACCGATGGAGGTAGCAGGTATTGATGGTACGGCATGTCTCGCACCGATAGAACTGTAGGAAGCCACGGAAAAATAGCTCGAAGTAATTGAAGACCTTGTAAATAAATTAATTCTGGACGGAGGAGAGGTCTTGGGTTGTGTCGCGGGGGTTGAGCACGAAATAGATGTTAGAAGTGCTGGGCAAATTAAACAAAAGTACTATTTGGTATCCTACAGGATACGAGAGGAAATGCACGTGATGGTCAAGGATATGCTGGACGAAAGACGTCATCAAACCAGCGACCAGTGAGTGATCGAGTCCAGTGGTGATGAAGAAGAAGGCTGATGAGAGGTATAGGTTCTGCGTGAACTACCAAAAGGTAAACGCAGTAACTAAACCAGATGCCTGTCCTCTGCCGTTCATAATCGACCTCCTCTGAAGGATCAGGGATGCCAAGTTTATATCAATTCTAGACTTAAGCAGTACGTACCATTAAATTCCCGTAAAGGAAGAGTTACGCTCGATCTCAGCGTGTACAATACCGGGATTAAGGTATTTTCAATTTAAGAGGATACCTTTTGCACTGTCATAAACAGGATCGACTTTTCAGAGATTGATGAACAAGGTAATAGGCTCGGACATGGATCCATTCGCCTTTGCATACCTTGACGATGTTATTGTCATTTCATCATCTTTCGAGGAGTATAAGTGATACCTTGAAAAGGTGTTGAAGCGATTATTAAGGGCAAGGCTTACCATCTATAAAGCCGAAAATAACTCCTGTAAAACGGAGGTGAGGTACCTGGGAGTCCTCGTGAACAAGGATGGACTGAGATCAGACCTTGAAAAGGTGAGATCGATATTAGAGTATCCGGTGCCGTGGACAGTGAAACAGGTAAAGCGATTCATCGGCATGATGTCGTATTTAGCCGGTTGCCCCTTTAACGTTCCGAAGATCCCAGGACCACCTGGCCCGAGAGGGTTCAGAGGGTCAAGCTGTGGTAGAGTGAGCAGAGCACGTGATCAAGCTTCCCAACTTATTAAAGCGTGCCAGTTTTAAGTCAAGGGAGGAGGAGATACATCAGGTAGTTTTTTACAACCGGAAAAGACGACAATCAGAGTTTATGATAGGAGATTGGGTCTGAAAGCGGAATAGGATACTAGGCGCCAAAATATGCTGATCCGTAAGTGATAGAGAAATTATGCGGTACCAACATATATCAACTTGTTAATAAGCTGGAGATACTGCCCGAACTTTTCCATGTCAAGGATCCCAAGCCCTATTATGTTCCAGGTGAAGAACTGGATGAGGAATGACTAGATGGAGAGTCAGTGGAGTCGCGGAAGTAAGAGCAGAGGGAGCACACGATTCCATTAATGCGTATGTATATCCTAGCGGGGATTTATCGAGCGAGACGGTTGAAATAGTAGCCTCCACGGTCATAAATAAAGTTCCCACCGAGGCGCCGGATATGCCAATAACCGCAGCGGCTAAGACAGGTCGAGGTAGACTTCAAAAGATCCTCGAGTCAGTGACCAATCGTTTAAGAGGTGGCAACCATCCCGCAAAGAAATCAAGGAAGTAAGACCTAACAAGACTGTTTATATAGTGCAAAAGACAGCCGAGCCAATCATTCCGAACAAACAAGACACCAGTGTAAGGGTGAGCGAGATGCGTAAATCGGTTGGATGCAGCGTAGGTTAGAATTATCTTAGAATATTTCACCATAACTTCTTTTACCCTTGCAGATGGACCAAAAACTCTTCATTAATAATGAGACCTTCGAGGTGGTCACCCAAATACTGTTCGATCACCGACTGGGTTCTGATGCGAGATGGCTAGTCGAAGATCTACGAAGTTTCGCGCAGGTCCAGCTGGAGGGAGTCATCCGAAGAGATCGTCACTAGGGAAAGGTAGAAGATTTTCTCCAGAAAAGAGTATGAATTATCCTGAAGGTCACCCAGGACGCATCGACCCAGAATGACACTGAGAAGGAGGTCGAGCGTCCTAATTCCACGATGGACCAGGGGGTCCAGTTCCCCGAGTCGGGCGCTACCCTGAATACGGATAGAGTAATCCGGGTGCGTGGCTTCCAATACCACGATTGTGGTACGGTCGCACGAGGGGTACGTGACCATCACGGTGAGAGACATGACTATCACCGCTTCCCCGGGAGCTATCGTCCCGCAGTCATCTTTGTCTGCAAGGCGGACTGATCAGAAACTCTTTGGTCGGCACTCGCCGAAGACGTTGTTGGCACTAGCTGGAGATGCTGTTGGCACTCGCTGCCGTAACTGATGCTCGTCTGATGTACTCGCCTTGGTGCGGTGGAGTGTCTCGAGGTCGACAAGCTCGGGGACACACTGGTGTTCGCTGATATGCCGGGGTTCTTCGGGGCTTCATCCCGAACCCAGTTCACGGAACCTGACAACACTTCGGCACTCGTTGGAAAACACTCAGCTTGCATCACTCGATCCAAACCGCGGAAAACTACGCACTAATGGCACTCGTGACACAGCTTTCCTGGATGCGACTAATCGTCGCTGCACCTGAACTTCGAAAAATGTAAGGGTTTCGAGGATAGAAGAAGTGATACATACAGACAGTAATAGACTCTCGGCACATGTGAGCGTCACCCCTCTTTCTCTATCTCCCGCGCGTTCCCGCTCGCGCCACTCTTCGGTCGCCTTGCAGCCGATACTGCAACGGTCACGCGCGATCCTAATTCACGACAAGAGTATTGCTCGTTAGAATATATATAAAAGATAGAAAAATTTTATATATATATAGCATGAGTTATTTTAATTGTCTCAGTTAAGTTTGGTTAGAATCGATAAGAATTAGTGAAAAACGGTTCAGATAAAAGTTGCTCAACTTTGAGAGGGATATATTCTTATGAGCTTGTGTTTGACCTTGAAGGTCATGTTCAACTTTATTTTTGAAATAGAAACATCTATTTTTGATGTCTGATTCGCAAAGAGCGAGAAATTCTACGTTCAGAAGAGGTATCCCCAAAATCGTGTAGTAATCTGTTTTATTATTTTATTTATTCTTTTCACCTGAATATTCGGGAAAGGGTAAAGTTAAGAGATAATACCACTGTAAAGCCTTAAAAAAAGGCACAATTTTGATAATTTTTTTTAATGGATAAAGAAATTGGATTTCTGATTAAATATATATTTAAGTATAAAGAAAATTGTTTTATTCAATTTTCAAAGCAAAATTGCGACATTAAAGCCATTTCTTAAGAATATTTTCTATGTCTCCGTAGGCGAAAACGTAACTTCAAAAGTATAAGAGCTAGAACAAAAAAATTAATTTTTTCTTAAAGTAGAGGCTATCTGTTAGTAAAGACCAGAAGTTTAAAAAAAATAATTTTTAAAATAATAGTACAAATAATTTTAAAAAAGTAAATTTTTTGGTCGAATTTTTTCGCGCCAATTTGTTTATAAAAACATTTTTATTTAATCAAAAAACAGTTATATAAAACACTAGATAATTGGTCAGCTACAGTAAAAATTTGAAAGTGATCTTTCGCGCGGTTTTAAAGCAGCGTTTTCGCCTAATTCGAAAAAAGTGATTTTGAGAAAAACGCGATTAAATTTTTAAAAGCACTTAAATCTTAAAAAAATTTGATTTGCTTTTAGTCTGTAATATCTGTACCATACATTTTGCAATATAAAGTGATACTTTACACTTCTTCCTCTTTTTTGGCTGATTTTAAATCCAGACGAGCCTTTTTTGCAGAATCCGTTAGCGAGCGATCGGAGTATTTGATGTTACACTCAACAGCACCCATGCAAAAGTTGTTGCAGTTTGTACCAATTTTCAATTCAAAACTGAAAATTGAAGCTGTTATAATTTTTTTTTTTGTAGTTAGTATGACCACTTGGATATTATTTATATGGTGTTGAGGGAGTTGTATACCTCTTGAGGGAGTTATAGCGCTAAGTGAATTAACGGTCAGAAAAATATGAAATTTGAAACGTAGGTAGTTAAACGTGTACAAATTAGTCAGTCAAATTTTGGAGACTCGAGGTTATTGCTAAGCTAAGACATTTTAATAAAAGTTTTTCACGATTTCACATATACTCTTATAGACAAGTACTTTTTTCTTGTGATCAATTACTTATCATGGAATAATTTATAGTTAGATGAGGCTGAAATATTCTTTAAAAACTTGAAAAATATTTAACAAATATTCTTAGTATTTAATATTGTTTAAAAGTTGCTAGTTAATTAAGGGATAAATAAAGCTATAAAAATAGCAATATTTAGTGTCTACGTAGTAGACATGGCACTGATCATATACATTTACAGGTTTTAGCGTACCATTTAAAAACTGGTGCACATACAAGTACTTGACTAATAGAATGCTAAATTTGTTTTGAGCGTATATTCCAAAAATTGCTTTTATGTATAACTGCAAGTAATAATAATACTAAATCAATATGGGTTTCAGTCGAAATGAATGTAAATAAGTAAAATTAGAAAACAAGTAATGTATTCAATATGCAATGATGAATAAAATATAAAATTGTCTAATATTTTTCTAATGACATTTATAGAATATTTTATTGGTACATTACTACGTTTTCTGTTTTATTTGCATTTAATACATTACGAGGTAAGTAAACAAATATATTTTAAACAACAATGGGTGATAAGATTTGCCTTATAATAATAATTATCTTATTACGAGAGAAATATTAATTCAATAAATTAATAAGTAATCACGCATACGAATAAGCATTTTTCGTAAGTAAATTTGGTTTGTAAGAATAAAATCGTATAACTTTTGGACGACTCTTCTATTTTTCGTTACTATAACTTTTCCATTTTCATCTTCATCTAACATATTAGCCAAGCCATATAATCCTTATGTTTTGTACACATCTAATAGTATATCTATCATAAAATTAGCTGCTATAAGTATTTTTGTCATCTCCTGTGATGCTCCGACTTCGATTGGCTGCGATTTTGTCAAGTTTTCTAACAACGTTTGTGCAAGAAGCACTCTTTATTTAAATTAAGCTTATAAAATAATAATGTAATAAACAAATGCTAATATAAAATGGTAATATAAATTGTGATAAAAATAATACCATACGAGAATAGATAGAGCCTAGATTTTGGTGCTTCACTTGCAAATTCAGTATTTATACTTTCGTTTGCGTTGCTCGATACCGCCGCATAGAATCTGTCCGTTTGATTAGCTAGATCATCGCCAATATTTTTCAAGGTATTGAATAAAGACTGATCAGTGAAACTATTACCTATAACTGAATGAGTGTAAGATTTTGGATTGTTGTGATAGCCGCACCAATTTTTACAGCGAGAATGAGCGTTGAATGTATGAGAAGCTATATATTTAATAGCTGCTGCCATCTCTAATTTGTCACCCTTATTTTGATTATTACAATAATTGAAGCATTTCTGTATATATATGATGCTTTTAGAATTAAACTCTTTGTGATTCTTGATTATCTTATACAGAATGGATGTTACAGTTTTGCTAGTATGATTGATATCGTCATGCTTTACTATTTTATAATTGACAACATTTCTAGCAGCGTTTATAACGCTGCTGTCATTATCTCTAATAAAAATACCTTACTGCACATTGTATAGAGGGTTTATACTTTAAATAGAGGGTTATTGACGAGCAAAACTGTAGCTTGAGACTCCATGCCTTTCGCACTTCCTTCAAAGTTCACCATGCAGTCGTTATCATCTCTGAAATGATCACGGTCACACATCTTTCATTTACGCCTTAAAATAGATCTCGTTAAAATTTTGCCACTTCATAATCCGACAATATAAGAAATACCGCATAGACTGTCATCAGAAAAAAGAACAAAATTAAAAATACTTGGATCGTTCTGTATCATCTGTAAGGCCAATTGACAAATCACAATTCTTTATTGAAAATGTGTAGTATTTATCTCCTGAACCAATGTAATATGACAAGCATGATACTGAAGAGCTCTAAGAATTCTCAAAAATGTTCTTTTTGGTATACCATGCTCTCTTTTATTATGATGACTGCTAGTATATGCATTAAGATGAATGCTTGCATGAACGACACGAATAGTAGATCAAATTCATCAAATACGTGACGGTCGCTTTACCCAACCATATATCCACCACGAACCTTTTGAGTTAAGCCACTCATTACTCTATGGTTTGGGTATCGTCTGAGAGGAAAGTGTTCAGCGTAAAGTCTTGCTGAAGCATGATAATTGTTACAACTTTCCCCTAAAACGATTAACATATCCACAATTTTATTCGGCTGATAGTCAGCCATTTTGAGAGGTTTTATTTAAACAAAGTATAGATTACGTAATTTCACTCGGAATTTTTAAGATTAAAGAGAAGAGAACATTTTAAAAATTACTTTAAGTTTCATGATTAATTTACTTTTAAAGATTTTCAAATATTTGAAACTGAAAAAAAATTAAAGTTATTTTTTTTGTTAAGTTATAACATTTTTTATAAGTTTTCTGTATGATTATTTGCAGTAATAATTTTTTGCAATGAATATTTTATTTAGATGTTACATCAATTTAATTTTATTCAATTAGAAAACATAAAACAAAAATTTTTCTATTCTTCTCTTCTATTAAAATTTAGTAAGATATGTAACATGTTTGTAGCAAGTTAGTAAGGTTTCGATGTCTATAAAGAGAGCTCGATCGAAGATTATCATCTATATTTTCAATTGGTAATGCATGAATATAAAAAAAAATTATCTACATCAAAATCTTTAATAAGAAAAATATAAAATCATAATCTTAACTAGAAAAACAAAGTTCACCTTGATATGACCTTGAACATGACAACAAAGTTTAAAAGCCAGGTTATAGAGATACGAGGGTCGTTCAAAAAATCTGTGATTTAAATAAAAAAACACATTTATTTAAATAATTTCAATTTATTTATCAGTATAGTTCTCTTTTAATTCTATACATTTATTATAGCGGTGGATAAGCTTTTTTATGCTCTCTGAATAGTAGTTTTTATGAAACTTCTGAAAATGCTCATTTTTTGCAGTAAATACCTCTTCGGTGGATGAAAATCTTTTACTCTAATCCAAATTTTCATGTTAGAAAACAAACAATAATCGGAAAGGGCAAAATCTGGTGAATAAGATGGATGAAGAATTATTTCGTAGTGTAATTTAAATAATTTGTTTGTTGCAATGGAACTCGCGTGAGCTGGTACATTGTCGTTGTGCAAAAGAACTTTTTTTTCGCCATATGGAATTTCCTTCACCATATTTCGCTTTTCATTAAGTATGTCATCAAATCGGTCTAATAATGAGATACAATATTCTACTGTAATAGTTATTCCACTCTATAGGTAGTCGAATAATATTATACCACTTCATGCCAAAAATTTGTATCCATTACTTTCTCGGATGATCGTACTGTCTTCGCTTGTTTCGGCGCAGAATCACCTGGCCTAGTCCACATTTACAACTAATATTTTTTTCCTGGTGTATAATAATGAATCCATGTTTTATCAACAGTAACGTAGCATCACAAAAACTTGTTTGGATTACGTTGAAATATACTCAAACATTGCTCAGACGCAACCACACGGGCTTTCTTGTTATTAACTGTGAGCAAGCGTGGCACCCATCTTGCAAACAACTTTCTCTTTCCCAAACATTCATGTAAAATATTCCATGTGCATCCTAACGAAATGTTAAGAGCTTCACTAATTTTACACACTTTCAATTGACGATCGGCCAGTACAATATCATGAACTTTATTGATCATGTCTTGAGTAGTCACCTCTTTTAGATGGCTAGTATGCTCGATATCATTTGTGCTCTTACGGCCACAACAAAATTCAGTAACCACTTTTGAATCATGCCGTAAGATGGAGCAGAATCTTCGTAATATTTCTTGAACTTTTCTTTAGTTTCGTTGATTGATTTTCTCAGTAGGAAAGAATGTTTAATAATCACACGAAACTCATTTTTTTTCCATGATTTTAATTACATAATAAAAAACTAAATTCAAATATATGTAAAAAATTTCCAAACTAACGTTTTAACTTGAAACTTTGTATATGCACTTATAATAGATAGGATTCTCTTACAGTGTAAAATACGTTTCGATAACACCACAAACTTTCGAAAAATCACGGACTTATTGAACGACCCTCATAAAATATATAAATACATCAATCCATAATTATAAGAATAATACTAAAAGTGGATATAATGGATGATGCCTAACCTATTCCACGGAAGAAAAAACGTTGACCTTAAACTCTACCTACCTAGAAACAGAATTTAGAACGTGCACGTCGTTGTTTCTGAGTAATGTTAAAAGTAAGAATAAAAACAGAAGTGAAATTTTTTATTTAATCAAACTACTTCTAAATAACATTCATACTTATTTGACGTTCAGGTCAAAATGTTCGGTCATTGGCTCCTAAGCCTACTAAACTATCAAGAACTCGAAAAAACAACTTTTGTACGAATTTTCAATATTTCACCTTGATTTCACCTTTTCAAGATGATTCTAAAAATTCTTAAGGTACCGTTCTGGACGTGAAATTTTCCATTCTTTCCAAATCCGCTGTAAAAAATTGGGCTTCCCATTAAAAAAATCCTTTAACCTGCATATAACCTAAAAAATTTACACCAAGGTCAAAGTCATTAATTTAGTTAGATCTTCATATTTGTCCTGAATAACTGTTGTCTGAACATTTTTTTTTATTTGACTTAGCAAGAAAAATGTTCGGGAGCGACGAATAAAATGAGCCACTCTCTGTGAGCGTGTATGTGCGCGTGCATGTGCGTGTGTGGTTTATGTGTATGTGTAATCAGTATAGCTGTTCAATCGAGAATTTTATATGGCAAAGATAAAGTCTTTTACCAATTTTTAGTAAATTACTAGATGTACTAACTTGATAACTCATCTTTTCATCCGGTTTGTAATATTTTTGACGTGCATTAGTTACCTTTATAATGCGACTATATTGACTTACGTCATCTTATGTTAGTATAGAACTGTTCTTGAATAACAGTTCTACTAACCCATTGCTTTGGTCATAGCTCTCGTTGCCTATAATAATTTTATTATCTTAAAAACTCATTACCAACCATAAATTGATTTTAAAGTTTGTATACACCATATCTAATAATGTTATATGATTATTTTCTAACATCAATAAATAGTTCTTTGAATAATTACTTTCAGAATTACGATATATTTAATCACCATTTTTGTCTAACACGGAAACGTTTGTTGCTAACATTAAGTCCGGTCAGAAAAAGAATTTCTCATCCAAGTCGTCTTCTTTTTTCAATAATGGTGATGATGATTCGATAGCTTCATCTTTTTTATCGTTAAAGAATGTTTTTCTCTTTTTTAAGTTGCATTCATTACTTATGTTGCTCAATTTTTTCATGTTCAGTTTCGTAGTATCATCAGTCGATTTTTCAAAAGATTTGATAACACAGCCCCACAAAAAAAAATATTTTTTCTCAATCAGATCAGGTTCAAGGTCATTTGAAAATCAAATCCTCAAAAAAAAATCAAATTGATAGAAATTATGATTGCTATATGTTTTTTAACATCGCAGAATACAAATCTTATATGCGTTGGATCCGACAAGGTCAAATTCAAGGTCATTTCAAGGGCAAATTTGTTTATTTTGTCAGAAATGAATTTTTGACTGCAGATTCTGAAAAAACGAAGAATTTTACGTTTTAATATGTATTTTTTATCATAACCCGCAAGGTTATTTAAAGGATGCTTTGTGTTGTTATTTACGTAGATGATTCATATGTTTATTGTAAAAAGATGAAAATGTAGCTTCATGGGACTATACTACCATATTTATGTTTTTGAGGTTGTTGAATCCAAATCAGAAAATGTCAAGCCTTAAAATGACCATGAATTTGACCTTGTTGGATCAAATGGATATTAGATTTGTATTCGGCGATCCCCAAATATATAGTAATAGTAATTTGAATGAATTTGACTGTTTTTGCAGGATTTGATCTTAAAATGACCTTGAACTTGACCTGATTGAGACAAACGGACACCGGAATCTTATTCAGCGACCCCATAAACATAAGGATGTGTTGGTCTGCTTCCGTGCACAGAAAAATTTTTTTTATGTAGAGCTGTATAATTAGATCTAAAGTCTTTTTAACAATACATTCAGTTTTTAATTCCTTGAAGTTCTATATATTTACGCTTTATTGTCTAGCGAGCTTTCTTCATTTAACGAAGAATTTCAATTTGTTGATTAAATTGAGCCATGCTGACTGTATATCGTTTATTTAGATGTTGTGTCTTATATTGAACAATCTGCATTTATAATAAATGAATCCCTTTCTGAATCTACCAGAATTGGTTTTTCTATCTTTGTTAATAACATAAAAACTGTAATTTTTTTAACACATTAATAGATCATACCTACTTTTATATGATCGTTATAAATATGCCTTAAATCTTCGCAAAAAATAAATAAAAAATTTTAATTGTTTTTCATTTGGCCAATTTTGACCATACGATTAATACAAGTAATAGTAACACACAGTTTTACGATCTACCCAAACAATAGAATGCTTTTACATTATCTTACTCGTCACATGCAATACGAGGTGTGTTCAAAAAGTAAGGACTTTGTATTTTTAAGAAAAAATATTTATGTATTTATCAATATTTATGTTGTCCCCTTCAAAGTAATCCCCCTCAGATACAATACACTTATGCCAATGGTTTTTTCAATCCTCGAAGCACTTCTCATAAGCACTTTTCGGTATAGCCTTGAGCTCTTCCAGCGATGCAGTCTTTATGATCTCCGTCCTTTAATAAGTCTCTTTAGTTTTGGGAACAAGAAAAAATCACATGGGGCCAAATCCGGTGAATATGGTGGCTGAGGCATGATTGTGGTATTGTTTTTGGCCAAAAAATCTCTCACAAGCAAAGATGAATGAGCAGGGGCATTATCGTGATGCAAAAGCCATGAATTGTTTTTCCACAATTCTGGGCGTTTTCTTCGTATTGCTTCTCGCAATCGGTGCATAACTTCAAGATAATACTGTTTATTGACCGTACGTCCATATGGTAAGAACTCCCGATGCACCACGCCATGGTAATCGAAGAAAACAGTGAGCAAAACTTTGACATTTGATCGAACTTGGCGTGCTTTTTTCGGTCTTGGCTCATCTGGGCTCTTCCATTGGGACGATTGGACTTTGGTTTCGATATCATAACCATATACCCATGATTCGTCACAAGTTATAACCCTTTTGAGTAAATCTGGGTCGTCGTTGACGTCATTCAACAGTTCTTGAGCGATGCTCATGCGACGGTTCTTTTGGTCAAAATTTAGCAATTTTGGAACAAACTTCGCTGACACACGTCTCATGCCCAAAACGTTAGAAAAAACTTCATGGCACGAGCCAAGCGATATACCAACATCCTCAGCAACTTCTCTGATAGTGATTCGACGATTTTCCAGAACAATTTTCTTCACTGCTTGAACGTTTTCATCAGTTGTTGACGTGCTTGGGCGTCCAGAGCGAGGCTCGTCATTGGCATCTTCCCGGCCATCTTAGAAGAGTTTGTACCACTTGTAACCATTTTTTTTACTCAGAACAGTTTCACCGTATGCCACCGACAATATTTCAAGTGTTTCGGAGCACTTTATTTTATTTTTTACACAAAATTTGATGCAAATCCTTTGATCCATATTTTTCGATAGCAAGAAATCGCCGAGCACGCAAAACACTTATAACCTTTACGCCTCTCACAACCAAACAAAAAATGCTATACACTTAAAACTTGGTACAGATGTTCGGGAAGAGTGTACCAACATAACAAAACAAAAAAATCGATAATCGAAAGTACGTTGCCCGTGAAATTTGAAAAGTCACCTTACTTTTTGAACACACCTCGTATAATCAAAAACCATAATAGAATAACTACATCATAGTTTGATCATGAATTGTCGGGCGATATAATATGCTCCTGTTCGCTAAAAGATAAATATTGAACACCAACAAGCTCAAGATGAGCTTCAAGAAATTTATACTTTAGTTGATTAAAGAACTTAGAATAGATAGAATAGATTTGAAAATATTTACATCTGTAAATATTTAAAAATTTTAAATCATTGAGATGTATCAAAAGCCCCATAACATACTAAATTAATACCATTAGATCATAAATCTCCATATCATTTATTCTTTCTATCACTTTTCTCAATCAAAGTATCGAAATTTATTACTGAAAACATAAGAAGCTATTCCTCAATATCTTTTTTGTACTAAGTTTTGATAATAACTGACGATCAAACTATAAGTGCTCATACATATAAAGATTCACTCGATCATCAATGTACACTCGTCTAATGATTATCTATGAGAAAAATTAGAAGATGGGTTGTAAGGGGTGAGGAGCAGCAGAAATGATTAGTTATGATTTTTGATCAGTTTATCTATCACTTTAAATGGTCAACGGTAGTCCAGGATAAAAAACCCGGTAATGAATGGAAAAAAGCCGATTTACTAAGAATGGCGGACGCAAAACTATAAGAGGAGACCGGTGTGATCGTCCTCATCAAACTGAACGCGTCTTAGCAGGCTATATTTATACCTAATACCATAGCATGTGCAATATGATCTCACCTTTGTTTCTGCTACTTTACTTTCGTTTTAATCTCAATGTAGTTATATGTTTCAAGTATTGATAGCTGTAATTATTGGTGCTTGCGCGGAGATAAGCTCTCTAGAATTAATTTAGAAACTAACCAACACAGACGCGCTAACAAACAGTTAGTGCGCCTGATAGGTAGGATTATTGTATTACGCGATAGCGAGCAAAAGAATTCTTCGGCCAGCACAATAGCAAAATAAGCTAAATAACTTTTAGGGAGCCTTTCATTGGCTGTTTAAAAATTAAATTAAAATTCATTGAACATTAATCCGAGCACTCGCACTTGCATTATTCCTAAAGAATTTTGTAATTTATAAATAAAATTAATCACGGCGATAATAAAACAAAGTATATTGTAAATAATATTGTAAATAATTAAAAATGGACAATACTCAGAAGGAAGTAGAAAACTAGAAACTGTCGCTCCAAGACGAAGAAATCAATGCGTATCTCGAACAATTGGAGCTAAAAAAAAACGGGAGTGAGCTCTCGCGAGCAGGGCGATTGCAAAATTGGTTACTAGGCGACTATTCGGAAGCAGATTTCGCCGAAGTTAGCAAGCAAAACAGCAACCCAGCAAGAAGGGCAGCCTTACGCTTAGAGCTGATATCGTTCATCTGCGCTGAGCATACAGCATCTGAAGAAGAAGGAGAACGCCCGTTCACTCAATTGATGCAAAACGCAGAAGTTATATCGCGGGTACAAGAGACAGCGACAAACGTTTCAGATGTATTAGACAATGGCAGAAACGATAATAGCAATAAAAATATTACCGACGGCAGCCAATTTCAACTTCCGCCTACGTTCGCTGTAATAGTTCAGGACCTCATCTTCCGCTTCCGAGAGAATGAGAGGAAACTCGACTGCTAGACTCGGTAGGTGACAACGTATCAAGTCTAAGGAAGGTATTAAACAAGATAAATAGTAATAGCAGCAATGTTAAGAGCCATCTAGATGACTTATCTGCCAAAATTAGTATATTAGAAAATGCCGAAAATAGGAATGCACAGCAAGACGATGCGAGCCATTCAAGCGAATTAAGACAGCAAGAAAACACACGTAGGAGCGAAGCGTTTCAAGATACCTTCACGTACCATTACGGCACACGATTACCTCAAAGTACTCCAGCCGGACCCGGACAGAAGCCCACGGGGTCCACCAGCAGGATCCCCCGCCGGACGCTCCCTTTCGGGCAGGGTGGACAGTATCAACCTAATGGAGTTAATGCTGAAATGGATTCTGAAACACACTGAGCACGTGGTCACCACAGCACACAACAAACCCTTGGTCGACTACAAGGAATGTTGGCCGTATTGTCCGGGGATAGAAACTTAAGTTTTCCGGAGAGGACAACGCGAGTTTGGACACCTTTCTGTCAAGGCACGACAATTTGAGGAACAGTGTCGGGCTCACAGAGGATAAAATGCTGTTATCAGTATCAGAGCTGCCCGTCGATCCCGCCCTTACCTGGTACGAGGTTGTAACGGTGTAGGTTGGTCATTGCCTACACCGTGCGTCCCTTCTCTCTCTCCGACATCGGCAAGGGCTCATGGCGGGCATCTGGTGCACGTATGTTTCGTGCCTGATGACAGTTTTTTGTTTCAGCATCGGTTTCTCTCATCGTCAAGAAAGAAAGAGAGAGCAACAACAGTATTAGTGGCCAGGAGCGCGCAACAACATGCGCTCTCGTTAGTCATCGAGAGAGAAAGAGAGAGAGAGAGAAAGAGTGTTGCTATAGTGCAACTATAGTGCGGCTAGGCGCGCGACAATGGCCACGCTTGGCGGTGCCGCGTTCCGCTGATAGGCAAGTGAGTGGGGATAGCGTGAGAAGCAGTCTCTCACGCACTATTGCGTCGCTTCTCGCGAGCATTAAGGAATTGACCTTGCAAGCGAGAGCATACCAGCTAACGCACCAGAAAAGTATCCTCAAGAGCGGCCCTTTATCCACTAGTCACGCCATATCGAAGGAGGTCACTGGCCGGCAGAGAGACGATCAACTCGCTAGCCCAGAGGACTTCGCTAATTAACAGGTCATACTCTCTCCTCTCGTTTCTCTTCCTTAATCGGTTTTAACCCTTTTTGGCTATTCGCGACTTGTACGCTGTGCCAGGCTCTCGCGGGCCGGCACAGCTGAATTAGCGATTAAGTTTTCTTTCTTTATTGTGTATCGAGTCGGTTGTGAGATGGCAAGGCTCTCACGTGCCGGTCATCTCATTTAGTGGTAAGAAGTTATTGTGCATTAGGTTAAGGTTTGATCGATTGTTTTGTTCGTCATCGCTCAAGGTAGCGATTTCATAATAAACGTATTTGGTTGGTAAAAGGTTTGAATGTTTATTGCGATCGCCTTTCCTCTTCTGCCTTGCTGGGAGCGATACACCGCCTCCCTTACCTCCTCCTTAAAGAATTTGGTGATAGCGGGAAAGGATTTATCGGCCAAGGACGGCTGACGCTATTACAAGGTGTTGAAGGAAAAGTGGCTCACCTACGCGGAATTTGAAGCAGATGCATGAGAATGGTTCGGAATCAGCGTGCAACAGCAACAGCGACTAATGAGGGAAGTGCAAAGTCAATATCAAGGCCCAGATGAACCGGTTAACGTATACATCACCAACATGATAGGCCTAATATGTGAGATGACTGAATCCACCGATGGAATATGAATGTCAATTGGATCTGTTACACGCTAATTTCCTCATTGATATTCAGAGCCAGGTGCGAAGGGCCGAAATAAATTCCATACGCATTTGAATACCTTAGCTACGGCGGCATAGAATACTTTGAACCAAAGAAAGGTGGAACGCGTGGTACCTGCACCCTAGTCGACCTTATATCCGGAGTTAGCATACCACCCTCAGACCAATGGAAATAAGAGACGTAAGAGTAAGGTAGCAGCAATATCCAACGATAAGCCAGAGATTATAAAACAGACATCTTTTTAACGAAATCATTCCCAGCCGGCGGCGATAAGGCGTCTTTTTCAGTGCAGACTTCTTGGTCTGTCATTGAAATGATGTTTTTTTCTCACTGAAAAATAACTCGGTGAAGATGAAAACACATCTTTTAGCAACAGACGTCATTGGCCTTTTATTGAAAACATCTTTGTTTCATTGAAAAATGCATCAGTGAAGATAAAATCACGTCTTTTATAATAATAGATGTTGTTGGCCTCCGGTATTGAAATGACGTCTGTTACAAAAAGACATCTTTACTGAAAATTTTTTTGGTAAAAAACGTATTTTTAATAAAAGACGTCGTATTTTTGTCATCGACTGATCTATTGCCGAAAAATAAATAGTCCTTTACTATATTTTGATCAACACATTTTTTAGCAATGGTTTTTTTCATCACGTCAAAGCATACATTTTGAACAATAAAACAGTTATTTATGTACATGTACAATATTATTATTTTCCTTGATAGGAGTATACATTTGGTATTGAACAAACGTAGGATTCATTTTGGCAAACAATGTGAACACAAATTTTATCGATGATGCCTGTTCGCAACATGTGCGCCTCGCGTGTACATCAGCCCTGGATTGAAAGATTATGTTCAGTTGAGATTCTCTTGACTCTCATCCTTCGGTACGTACAAAACCCGAAACTTTACCTCTGCTCAGGCGTATGTAATACCAGGGAGAGGGATGTCGTGCTAATTAGACCGTGTTTAGGTAGCCAGCTATCTTTCAAGAGTCGCATCCCTTTCTAGCCGCTCTCATTGGCTCCTCTTCCACGGGGCCTAACTAGCTGACGGTGCTTCCTTTGTTTTTACTTACTGAAAGTTTGTGTGATTAAGTCTGTCTTTTACTACTACTCGTGTCCGAGTTTTAAGCTGTTGTGTTCGCGCTGCGACACCCGAGTTTTTTCTGGACTTTGTTATTTCGATGCGCCCGTGAAAATTTTGTAACGCGGATTCATCGCGATAAACAATGTAATTATTAAGGTCAAAAGTTTACTTGTGTGTATGAGTGAATGTTTGACGAGGTGACCACCACTTAATGCAACATCATATCAACGACGCGAGGGCTATTCGGTGATACAGGCCTAGCTGAGAACAGGTGCGATATCCTCTGAGGTATCTCTGCCTCTTGAGCAACGCTGTCACCTTGGACAGACCGGTTCACCTCGTCTATAAAGGCAACGTAGTAAGGGCTGTGCCCTCGTACAAGATGTTGGTGCTACGGGTCCCTAGGAGAGATCTTCCTTCTTTTGCACAGCGATTGCAAACGGCCTCATCATTACGAGTGAGCCACATATAATTAACCGTCTTATAGTATGTAAGCAATCTGTTTGTACGCGCACCTAAACGGCTTTTTCCCTAATATGTAACTGGGATTTTTTTATGCCGGCCAGGTATCACGCTTTCTGTAATTAAAACAAATTAAATTTTAAACACGTTCTTTGATTGTAAACCACACATTCCCCTATTTAATTAAATTAGATTTTTCTTCCTCTTTCTTCTCCAATCATCAAGCACGAACATAAACAACAATGCCAGTATTGATAGCTTGTAAGTTTTGGTTTATCAAAGTAACTCTTTTTATTTGATATTCCGGTATGTACGTTGAAATATCGACAATATTTTCAACATTTACAATTTTAGATACAGTTAATTCGTGATCATTCTCTTTGTCAACGATTAAAGAATGAATTTGAATAAATTGATTATCCACCTTTTTGCAGACGAATTGTTGGATCGACCCCTTTTCTTGACATAAGACAGAAAAGCACATTCAGTTTTTACCATTTTTATGTATATTTTTGCTGCATTTGATAAATTATGTTGAGTTATCCATCGGTCCGCTGGACGAGTCGGTGTACCAAAGTATCTATCAATATCGGTTTTTATATCTTAAGCGCATTCTTTCGTTTGTAAGTATTTAATATAGGGAAGTACATCGTTATCGAGGCTATTTTCTAATAGAAATTTTTGTAAACGAATTTTGCTCTTATTCATAGCAATAAATCGATAAAGCTGATGTATAACCACTTTAGCAGCCTGAGAAAGCAGCCCTCATCAAAGAAGTTGATTATCGTGGCGTAGTTCATCAGGAATTTTTACCACAAGGTCATATGGTCAATAAGGAGAATTACCTTGAAGTTATGCGTCGTTTGCGAAAGGTAATACGCAAAAAACGTCCGGATTTTAGAAAAACAGTTCGTGGATTTTGTATCATGATAATGCACCTGCTTATTCATCGTTGCTTGTGAGAGATTTTTTGGCCAAAGCATTTTTTTTAACAAATTTCAATCACAATTACAACTTACAATTCTTTAAAAAGGGGGATAAGAGAGGCGCTTTTGCTCTCAACAATCGATGGAGAGAAAAAGAACAGGTTAAAAAATGATTATGTACCGTCATTTCTAATTAGCATTTTATAATTCACAAGAACGAACAACATATTAATCGCAATCTTCAACTAATGAACACAACTATAAAAAGAACTGAACATATTAACTTAACGGACGTAATTAATATTTTTAAATTATCACTCAAAACGCAAGCTTTAACTCATTACTAAACCATAAACTTACCCGGCGATGGAATCGTCTTGGCAAGCTTTACCTTCACACGAGTTGCTACTCAAACAACAATTCGAGTAGCCGGTGGATGAACACCTTGCTACCACGACATTGTAGTTACCATGAAAAAAGAGATTGTTAGAGAGAAAGTACTTGCGCAAGAGAGAATTAGTCGGGAAAAAGGGGACACTTGGCTTTGCTGAGCGCCGAACCGCTGACTAGAAGGAGGTGAACTGCTGCTGGTGTAACTATTTTCTCCTCTCTCTTGTCTTTAAAAGACCGTTGCCGATGTGATACTGACTCTTCTTCCTGGCTACTCGGTCACGGGTGAAGGTGTCGACCTGAGCGTACTCAGCCCTTACTGCTTCGGTGCTTCCGGCAACTGCAACTCAGCCGAGTACGACCTGCCCTGCTGTGACCTCAAATTGACCATACTGATGCTTGTTCTTAATCGTTTCTTTGTCGACTTAACTGTCACTTAATTTTTTTCTGCCGACTTCCTTGTCACCGCTCGCTATCGCTCTACTGCATTCTCACTTAACCTTTTTAATAGGCGACGTGCGACAAAGAATGCCAATTGGTCGTGCATTGCACGCCTGCCTAAATCTGCATAGTTC